>NC_080028.1:121954664-122560081 GCF_030020395.1 Manis pentadactyla | reverse complement strand
ACAATGTTTTGGGTTTTTTTTAAGTACATAAAATGCTTCCTGGACCTCTGTTTGATATTCTGGAAAGAGAACGGGACTCCAGTCTGCCAAGTACGAGAGGTCACCCCACAGAGTAGAAGACAATACCAGACAGAAAGTATGGTGCCCCCTCCCAGTGGCTCTGACACTGAAAAGGCCCCTGGAACTCTCGTTTCCAGCCTGGTACGCCCAGGTGATGGAGATGTTCAGAGATGCAGCTCACCTGCCTTGGGGGCCCCTCCCCATCCACCTTCCCTTCCTGGCATTTTGTCACTTGTCACCTTTTTTAAAAAATAAATTCCTATTTTTGTATTTCCTTTATTGGATTTTGTAATATTGTTCCCATTAAAGCAAAAGTTTAAAAACCAGTGAGTGGGGCAGAGAAAGAAGCTGGGTGCGGAAGAGAAGGCACCGCCTTCGCCCTCTCTCGTCTATTGTGGCCGAGTGGCGGCCTCATCTCATCTTTGCTCTCATAGGAGCAATAGAGGCCGGAGAGGCTCGGGTGAGGCAGGCAGGGGCAGAGTTCAAGAGAGGGACGTTAAGCTCGGCGAGGCTGTTGCTGGTGGATCTGACAGGTATCATCACCCTGCGACCAGGCCTGCACTCCCTCTGGAATATTCTCCCCCTCTCTCCTCCAGGGCATCTCTCAAATTTCAACACCATCCTATTACCGGCCTATTAATCTGAGGTCAGATTACACTCACTGAGCACCTACTGCATGCCAAGTCCTGGGAAAATCAGAGAAATGGTAACTAATCCCAAGTCCCAGGACTACTTGGATATATATTAGGTTGAAGGCCGGTGGATAGCTTAAACTCTGATCTTGCATCCCCTCTGCCCAAATGAGGAACATGTGCTTTTCCCCAGTGGCACCAATATGTCATCAGCAGGGAGGGCGACCCACGTATGCATATCTGTTTCAGACAACTAATTCTCCAGTGCCCTATATTCCAGGAACCAACATCAGAAGTTCCTCGTGTGCCTGCAAAGTCTTACACGATCTGCTCTGCCCCCCTCTCTGGCTGGGGGCTACCTCGCCCTGTTCTCACTGCCCCCCACAGTCTACCCAGCCTTCTTTCTGCTACTCGAATACAGCAAGTGTATTCCCACCTCATGCACTTCACCCTGGCTGTTCCTTCAGCCCGAAGTGCAATTACCAAGTTCCCTAAAAACTGCCCATTTCTCATGTGGCTGAAGAAGGAACTACCGAGTGCTTGAAGAGTCTCAGCTAAAATTTCACCGCTAGGGAGACGCTGCTCTTGAGAACCACCCCCAGAGACCTGGAGACAAAGAGAGAGACTAACTCTATCTTCTGTAACTGATGAAAAAGCCCTGGATTCTTTAAGAATAAACCGCCTACATGTTAGAAGAACAAAGTGCAGAATACCATTTCCATGTAAATGACCCAGACAAGCAAAACTCTGACTCACCCCAAGAAGCATCTACCTGGGGGGAAAAAAAAAATGTTGTTTACACGAACAATACCAGATGTTGGGCACTGATTGCCCTGCCTTGACGTTTGAAGGCTACCAAGGGAGATGCAGGGACTTGGGGGCAGGTGAAGCGAAAATAGCAGAACCAGGTTCATTTAGAAGTGACTTTGCATATTAAGCTAATTCCAGGTATAATTCAAGAGCCTGATGGGGGACGGAGGAATAATGGAAAGAAAGGAGTCCTTTCAAAGTGCAGAAGAGAGAGCAAGACCCATAATTCCATCTTTGGGTAATGGTAGTTGAAATTGGTTGTCCCTGATTTGAATAATCTTGATGGCATCGTTATTTTTAATTGTGATTAGTGGTCGTAATGTGCTAATAAATAAAGACTAGAGACAAGGTACAACCTTGCCACGTCCCACAAGCGATTTGGAATCAAGACTGCTTGAGGCTGGGAAGGCTCTGGACAAGAGGGATGCAACCGCACAGGCCCTGCAGGGTGATTTTTGTGGGCTTTTGAGACAGAAGGCTGAGGAGTCCATTCCCTCCACGCTGAGGTCAGGCAAGTCCATGAACATGGAAGGAGGCACTGGGCTGGCCTTTCCTTATAGTAGCTCTTTGTTTGAAGAACGTTGCCCCTCCATCCAAGCAACCCACTGGGAGCTTCTCCTCTAGATATTTTGAAGATATTCTCAGTGGTAGGAATATTTTGAGGTGGTGGGGAAGCAGGTAGGAGACCAGCCCCACCAGCAAGATGGCAAGAAGCCAACTCCAGCACATTATGTGGGTCCCTCTGAAAACTGCCTGGGGGGACTGTGTTCGTGTCCTGAGCTACCTTAACAAAGTGACACAAACAGCATGGCTGAGAACAACAGAAATGTATCCTTTTTGCAGTTCTGGAGGCCAGAAGTCTGAAATCAAGGTGTCAGTAAGGCCGTCTTCTTCTATCTCCCGGCGGTTGCTGACAGTCCGTGTCCCTTGGCTGCTGCTGCATAGCTCCAAGCTCTACCTCATTTATCCAGTCTCTTCCTTCAGTGGCAGCCCAGGTTTCTCTGGTCCGAAAAGTTATGACATGGCTGTCCTCCTGCATGGCTGTGTCTGCGCATGGCATTCTCTCTATGCGCGCCTACCGCCGTCTCTTCCTTCTCCGTAGAAGGACACCAGGCATGTTGGATTAAGGGTCCACCCGACTCTAATAGGACCTCATCCTAACTTACAGCTTCAACACACCCGCAGAGACCCTATTTCCAAATAAGGTCATGTTCACAGGGACCAGGGGCTCCACTTCCACATACCTTCCAGAGAGGATGCAATTCACCCTGCAAAAGGAAGTGACTTGTTATGGTGAGAAGAAAAAAGTCCTGGTTGCCAAAAAAAAAAAAGGAAGAAGGAATAAAGAATGAAAGAAAAGAAGGACAGACAGAGAAAGAGGGGAGGAGGAGGGGGGGGAAGGAGAGTGAGAGAGACAGGAAGGCAGGGAGGGAGAATATTGCCACATGGAAGGAACTCCATTCGTCTAAAATATTGCTGGCGTTTACTACTGTTTAATGACACTTCTATTTCCACCAAATAGATCATTAAGTCAATAAAATTTCCTCCAATTTGTCAAGTCACACAAGTCTCTGTCTCCTTAGTGCTACCCTAAGACCCCAGGTCAGAGCCCCTGGGGGGTTAAATGGCAATAACAGGAACAGGTTACCTGAATTCAACCCAACTGCCGCTCACAGAGGTTCAGTGCATACCCAGGGTCACACTGCTACCTATGGTCAGCACCAAGATTTTCATCCAGATACGCTCTTTTATTTCATTTCAACGAACAAATGAATGAGTGGCTGAAGAACGAACTACCGAGTCGCACATGTAGCAGCCTCCAGTTCTTCCTGGAGGTGTTTTGGGATCTGGAAAAGCACAGTAAGTCTGTCACTCACCCATACAGGGCTTAGCAGAAATGCAATCACAATGTTCTGAGACAGGATCCAATCTCTCCAATTGTGAAGTCACCAGATTAAAAATAGTCTTTTTGTCCTATCTCCTTCTCCTGGAAACAGATGCCGGGGCTCAGCCTCGCTCCATGACTCATCTCATTTGCCTCTGGTCCTCATCCCCTGTGGCTGGTCCACAGGAATATTCTACTTTTCTGACCAGAGAAGCCTGGGCTGCCATCGAAGGAAGAGTTTGGATAAATGAGATAATATGTATAAAAGAGCATCCTGTGTGCCCCAGACAGCCGGCCATCAATAAAACACAATGCTATTAATAATAACCAAGCATTGGTACTCATGTTAGCAATACTATTGCTATTTATTTGGCTGGTTGTATTAGTTCGCTAGGGCTGCTATAACAAAGTGCCGCAGACCGGGTGGCTTATACCACAGTTCTGGTCTCCCAGTTCTGGAGGCTGGAAGTCCGAGATCAAGGTGTCAGCAGAGTTACTCCTTCTGAGGGACAGGAAGTGTTCCGGGCCTTTCCTTGGCTGCGGCTGGCTGTTTCCTCCCTGTGTCTTCCCTCTGGGTGTATCTGTGTCTAAATTCCCTCCTCTTATAAGGACATCAGTCCTACTGGGCTAGAGCCCTTCCTAACCACCTCATTTTAATTTAATCACCTAGGTGAAGACCCTGTCTCCAAATACACTCACATTCTGAGCTACTGGGGGTTAGGACTTCAACATATGTACCTGGAGTGGGACCCAATTATAATCCTGTTTCCTTCTGCAGCGTGGGATCTAGGGGAGCATTTTTACAATCAAGTTCTAAGAAACAATTCCAATGACTCAACAAACGTGGACACCTGAAGCTATTATAATAGATCACTATACTTCAATTTTAAAAATATGGATACCGAAAAAAAGAAAAAAAATGTTCAGTTTCATTCATTTAAAGCGCTGGACCTCTCTGGACTCAGGTTTCCCCATATAAAACTAAGAGTTTGAGCTGGAGGTTTTCTCTCAGCAAAGTAGAAACGGATACCCATCACCATGGACAAACCCTCAGCTCTGTGCTCCGGCCACCAAGGTCATGTTCAAAGTCTGAGGAAGTGAGAATGCAGTGGGGGGATCTTGGCAACATGAGGATTCGCTGGGCTCTGAAGGCTGGGTAAAATCTGGGTGAAGAAAGAGAGGACGCAGACTGGAGCTGGAACAGGAAGGACCAGAGGTAGAAAGCCCGTTGGTTCACCTCTGCTTTTGAGATCCAAATATACACATTCTCCACTCTTTGATTTGTCAAGGGAAAACACTCGCAGTTTTGAGGACATTCTCCAGACGCTGATTTGGAATTCAGAGCCCTAAGAAGCCGGAGGGTACCATGTCCCATTCGGAGGCACCTCCCCATCCTCCAGGAGTGTGTCTCCCATTCCCCTGTGTCTGTTCTCGCCAATTACCATACTAAGCTGATGGAGAGGAGTTAACAGGAAGTGTCAGAGAGTTTGATAAAATTACCATGTCAACTCTCTTCCTGTCAGTGTGCATAAGGGAGGAAGACAAGAAAATGATATTGTCGTTTCCGAGTTCACTTTAGATCTTCATCTCTTCTCACTCATCATTACCCCATATTAATTACTCTGCATTGGCAATCTCTGGCTGTCAGTTACTCCATAAAGGATCTTGCTGAGATCCTGGCTGGACAGCTTTCATTAGGAAGCCATTTGAACCAAATTTAACTTGAGCAGATTAACTGGAACCACCCCGCACCACAGCCCGATTGCCCACCTCCAGCCGAGGTGCAGGCAGCAGGCAGAGTGGGAAAGAACATGGGCTTTGAAGACACAGAACTTCGAATCCTGCTGCGCCACCCCCACACCCTACTGCCCTGAACACTGCCACCTCTTGTCTCTGAGTCTCAGATGCCTAACGTGCAGACGGGGCGGGCACAGTCCTCTTTAATGCATTGCCCTGCAGTTTGAAATGCCTGGGGAAGCCCGTGACATAGTCTTTGGTACAGAACTGGTGCCCACAAAGGACACCTATCAGCCTTTTTAATTAGTATAAATTGAAGTGTGACAGAAGATCCAAGGGACTTTGCGAGCTGAGGCCAACTCTTCCTTCGAATCACCATCGGGTGCTCTCATTTTTCCACCAGGAGGGAAGAGAAGAGCTGGTTCCATTCAGGCAACAATCACAAGGGCCCTAATAAGAGCCAGGCATGTGCCATCCACCCTGGGGATGGAGAGAAGAGTAACCTGAGAGTCTTGGAACTGGCCACAAACACTCGAGTCACAGAAGCACATGCTAGTCCCTCTGCCTGGAATGTTCTTTCCTCTCCCCATCTGGTTGATCCCCAGGAAGGCATCATTCCCTCTGAGCTCAGTTCACATACTGCCTCCTCCAGAAAGCCTTCCCTGGTCCTCCTGGGACAGCACCTGCCATGCATTCTTACAGCTCTTACCACAGGTGTCATTATACATACATGATGTCCTCCCAGCTGTGGATGAAGATCTGCCTGCCTAGGGAACTCCCCACAGCACAAAACCCATTCTCTTCCAGACATGCACATCCAGAGGGCAGGACGGGGCTTCAAACTTCACCTTCATGAACCTTTCACTTTGCAGTTGGAGAATCTGCGGCTTGGTTCCAAGCCACAGGGGGCAGCCGTAGCAGCCTGTGTAGGCCTCTGAACACAGGGAGAGGCCTTGGCTGTACCCCGGAGGTGCTGTGTGATCTTGGACAAATCACTTCACTTCTCGGAGCCTCAGGTTCCTAATCTATAAAACGGGGTGACAGCACCTATCTGAAAGCATGGTTGGGAAGATGAAATGGAACCGGGTCTGCGAAAACGTCTGAAACCTCCGAGTCTAGAACTCCTGTTGGTTCGCAAACTGGCCCCATAGGCGGAGGGCAGGGAGAGGCGGAAGGATGAGGCAGGGCTCTCCAGACGGATAGGCAGCGAGGCTAACAAGCAAGGGGATGTACCTACCAGGCTAGCCCTGGACAGGCACAAGATAAGCAGCTCTCTGCACACACTGGCAGAATCGTAAAAACTAACCTACAGGCCTTCATGGGGTCCAGTCCTATAAACCGTCCAGACGGTCTCAATACTGTTCTCTCAGCAGGTGTTGGAGCAGCTCCTGGTGGGAACAGTGGGTGGACGCACAGGCCCAGGACAGGGCAGGGGCCTCCCATTGCCCGGGGCCAGCTCACGGGTCACCCTGCGGTCACATCCTCTCCATGACCTCCTCCAACATCTTTTTTTCATGATTGCTCCACAGTACAATAGCTTTTAGAAGGGGTCTTAGAGGTAGTTTCAACCCACTTTGATCCATCCTAGAGGAGACCCCTGCAAAGTCCCAAACTCTGGCTTTGCCACATGGACCACAAACAGTAACAATAGTAAAAGCTATAGTTTATTGATCTCCTGAAATGTTCCAGGCACTGTGCCCTGGGCTTTCGATACAGTGTCTCATTTATCCTTGCAACGATCCTGGTATCTCTCCTCCATTATTTATCCCCTTTTTACAGATGAGAAAATGACACCCCGGAGAGCTAAAGTGACTTTCCCAAGGCCATACAGATAAGGAGAGGGGCCAGCATTGACTGCTGATCTCACTCAATCTGGAGTCCATGCTCTTATCTACAACCCAGAATAAAAAGCAAACAACCCAATGGGAAAAAAAAAAAAATGAGCCAATGATTTTTTTTTCCTTTTCTTTTTTTACATATATATTTTTTATTGAAGTATAGTCGATATGCAATCTTATATTGGTTTCAAGTACACAACACAGTGGTTCAACCGTTACACATATTATTAAATCCCCACCCCTCTAGTGCAGTTACTCGCTGTCAACACAGAAAGATGTTTCAGAATCATCGGCTTTATTCCCCATGCTGTACTGCCATCCCCGTGACCAACATATATTATGACTGAGAATTTTTGTGGCACCAATGATTTTTTTAAAACACTTCAAATATTCAAATGGCCAATAAGCCTAAGAAAAGTGCTCAGCTTCTAAAGTCATTAAGGAAATGCACAAATGACATGAAATACCACTTCCCATCTGGTAAGTCCGGGGAGAGGAAATCTCGGAGCAAAATACCTCTGAAAACCAAAATCAGTCAAAGGGAGAAATAAAGAAGCAAGCAAGCAAGCAAGCAAGCCCCTCCACTTAAACTCCCAGGTTCAGACACACCCTCGGTTGCCCAGCTAATTACCCATTGACATGGAGATGAACTTCTCTCCACCCCTGAGGATATGCAAGTACACTAAAGCCAGGAGAGATGCTCTGGACATGTTACAATTTTACCCACACCATCCACCAGAATGGCTATATTTAGAACAAAACAAAGGGAAAACACCAAGTCTTAGTGAAATTGTAGAGCAACCGGACCTCTTACGGGTTGCTTTGGAAACACATTGTTTATACAATTCCTTTGGGGGGAAAAAACGTCTAGCAGTTTCTTATAAAACAAAACATACACTGTGGGCCAACAATTCCACCCCGAAATATTTACACAGGGCAAAGAAAACATATATTCACAAAAGGGCTTGTGCAAAAAAATAAATAAATTCTATAGCAGCTTTATTCATGATAGCTAGAATAAACTGATATACAGATAATAGAATAAATAAAAGAAATGGTGAGACGATAAGTAGAAATAGGCCAGATGTCTATCAATAGGAGAATGCATAAGCAAACTGTGGTGTAGCTCAACAGTGGAATATCATTCAGCAAGAAAAAGTAACGAACCAACTGCTGGTTCATGCAACATGGGTGAATCTTAAAAGCATCCCACTGGTGAAAAGGCATAGACGGAACAGTATACACCACATGATTCCATTCACATGAAATTTCAGAACAGAAAGAACTATTCTGTGATGGAAAAATCAGAACAGTATTTGCCTTTGGGGGTGGGAAGGGGTTCCTGATGGGCAGGGCATAGAGGAAACTCTCCAGGTGATAATAATCTTCTCTATCATGATAAAGATTTGAGTTACCCATAGGTGTATGCATTTATTAAGTTTCACCTAATGTAAACTTAGGATTCAGTAGTTCATTCTTTTGTAAATTTACCATCAAAAGATAAACCCATGAGCAAAAAAACTAGGGAAAAAAATGATATAACCAATACCACTCATGACTGATTATTCAGAGAAGGGCTAATATGTTCACAGTTTTTTTTGTGGTGTGATAATAGACATCAAAGGGTGATTCCAAAATATCTCCCTCTGTAAACTATCAGAATGACCAGAACTAGAGTAATGAAAATTCTTCCATTTGCAGTTGTAAGTCACAAATGCAGGAATCAAACTCTGTGTAGACAGAGGTCTACAGACCTGACCACCACATTACAGTGCTCTGGGGGGCTACACAGCACCTCCCAGCCCCCTTCTTTCTCTTTCCGAGCCCTGGGTATGGCTCAAAAGAATTTCCCTGGCACAGGCAGCCACTCCACCCTCTCAGTGCCCAGCACCTGCTAATTGTAAGTAACAGCACATGGCAGGCAGCCTGGCTGCAGACCCTGGGTTGTAGCCCGACCGTGGAGGCAGGTTGCATGCTGAGCCGCTGGGATCGAGGAAGTGTCATTAGAAAATGATTCATAAACCTCGGCCTTAATGAGGATTCACACCCGAGGGCTTCCAATTACCCAATCGATGGCGGTGGTGCTACTCCCAGCCAGCAGCCTCTTGCTTCTCTTTCTCGTCTCTAACAATACTTGCAAGAGAGTGGTTACCCTCTTTCTCTCCTCTCCATGGTCTCCTCAAGCCCAGGGAGGAAATCAAAAAGAAAACCATTTCAGGAAGTCCCCAGGTTCCGACTGATTAATCCTATATGGCTAAGATACTGACTTTCGATGAAGTCCATGCTTCCCAATGAAGGCACCTGAGCTGGGAGGTGGCATATCAACTGGCACTAAAGGGTAGGAAGGGGCTGGTCATTCAAAGAGCAGGAAAAGAGTGGTGTAAAGGATGAGTGACCAGCACGTGGAACCCCAGTGCTGGGAACAACCTGGCCCAGGAAGAAGAAATACAAAAGCTTTGGACTCGGCCTCTGGGCAGGGATCCCTGTTCCCTCTGTCCTTCTGTGTGTGGTATTTATGTGATGAAAATTATTAGATGTCCACCCAAAGCCACCATCCCCTTCTGCAGTGCCAACAGTGTTGTAGCAGAGATGCAGCCGCCCAGCCTGGGACTGACACACTGCGTGTGCTAGCCTTTCCTGAAAACAGACGGAAGGTCTTGCCTAAAGAACGTAAGCGAAAGAGTGCCTGCATGTACCTACATATGCATGCATGTGCACATGGGCAACTTCCTAAGCCTGGCCCATAAAACTTTGCATGTGTATTTATTTGTGATTCCTGTATTTATGATTTACTGCTTCCTGGGAATGGCAGTATGGCCCCAAGGGATGGCACAGCCACTAATACGTGAGCCACTTAAGAATTTGAGACCACAAGGTGAGCTACCTACCTGCCTGGAGTTCACCCTGGACTCTACCAGCTAAGAGAATTAAACATCTTTGTTCTTTAAGCCTCTGGATTGGGGGATCTCTTTGTTACACCAGTTTAGCCTACTCCAAGGAGGCTACTGTTTGGCTAATATTTTAACCCCCACGTATCTCAGAAAGTTCATCTATAGAGACGAAGTCCTTCCTCCCAAAGGTCTTATGAGAATGAAGCAAGCTGGTATCTACAGGAGGCCCTGCACCACCTGAGTAGAGACTCGGTTAATATGCCTTTCTGTCCAGCTCTCCGGCTCAAGCCACCTCCACGCGGGACTCAGTCCCTGATGATAACCTCTTCCCTGCCTCCCACTCCAAGATCTGCTCCACGGCTCCTTCCTCCCAGCTGATTACAATGGGTCCAGGGCCTGTCCTCTCACAGAATGGTGCATCTCTGCTGCCACCTATTTTTTGGCTGTCCACGGCAGCAGCCAGACAATTGATCTCTTTGTTCTAGCACAGCTGTCCCCCAAGGCTCCGAACTCTTTGCTGATATCTCTTTATCGCTGCTTTGCGGAAGCCAAGTGAGTTCACACAACTCTGAAGGACTTCCTTACAGGTCACTTTGTGAGTTCACTGGCAGTTCAGCCCTATTGTAATAAAAAGTAAAATGTGTGCAGTGGACAGAGTCATTGACTGCTAACGCAGGAAGATGCCCACCAATGCAATGCCAGATGAGAAAACTGAGGTCCAGAGATGAGAAAACTGGCCCAAGGTAAGTGGGCCATAGAAAAGTAAGTGATCTAAGAACAGAAACACACAAGATCAGACCTAGCCAACTCTAATTTTTAGGGCTTTCATAAATGCTGACCATGGGCAATGTCCTTATAACACACATATGAATTTGGCTGATGAGAACCAGTTCCCTAATTTGAAGGAAAAATGAGCCCTGGTTATTTTGCAGGGAGTATTATCTCTTATACTTCTAAGATCAATAATTACTAGAAATTAACCCTTGAGGTACAGTCCTTTGTTCACTTAATAAATATTTTTAGTGCCTCCCCTGCACAGTGCTGGAGATTCTCTGGACAGTAAAACCTAGATGGCCTCAGCCTCACAGGCCCCATGTCAATGGGAGAGGAGAGCAAAGAATTGCATGATTAAATGTAAGATTGCAACTATGGAAAACACTTCAAGAGAAAGTATACGTACAATGAGAACTTACAAAAAGAAGTAACTTAGTGTTGGAGGCAAAGGACCTGTGAGCTGGGAGGGCACCACATGATTCACTCACTTACCTAGTCAGCCATTCAGCAAACACTGCAAA
The DNA here is from genome assembly GCF_030020395.1 of Manis pentadactyla. Classification (NCBI taxonomy): domain Eukaryota; kingdom Metazoa; phylum Chordata; class Mammalia; order Pholidota; family Manidae; genus Manis; species Manis pentadactyla. The sequence continues at coordinate 122,548,933 of NC_080028.1, read as the reverse complement.
CAAGGTCCCGTGCAAGGCACTTGAGATACTGCATTGCCCAAACTCCCACCAAGATGGTTTTGTATTCTCACCACACTTGACTCCGGTTTCTAGCCTGCCCAGTTGTCATGACCGGCATATATTTGTCTATCATCTCATCTCCCAAGATTGTTTGACATCTGATCATATTCCTAACCACCATCAGCTGTGTCCTAGACCAGAAGTATGTGCTACATCACACCAATTCTCAGTGCAAATCCCCTGAGAGAAGTGACTTTCATACTAAAATGTGAATGGCTGACACCAGTGAGGCTGTGAGGAATGGCTGGAGGAACTGGGCATGCTCTTATGGAGAAAGGGAAGCTCGGTGATGTATGGTCAGTGACTTAAAATATGTGAATGACTGGGAGAAAAGAGTCAGCTTCTTACAGGGTAAAAATTATAGGAAGATAGATTTCAATATCATAACACTTAGAGCTAACAATGAGAGTTCTTCATAACGTAGTGACCTCCTCATCACTGCCAATATTTCAGCAGAGACTAGATGGCCACTACTTGAGATTGGTTAAATGGTTTCTATCTGACCCTCTAGACTCTTAGAACCTATTATTCTATAGTTACATTCTTACCATTAAGTTCAAAACTAAATTATTTGTCTTCCTTTCAAAATCTTCTGCTTATACAGACTTTCCCATCTCAGTTAACAAAGCTCAATCCTTCTAGTCGCTCAGGACAAAAACCTTGGAATCCTCAATGATTCCTCTCTGTCTTTTACACCCAATATCCAATATGCTAGGGAATCTCTCTACCCTCACATATGTCTGGAATCTGACTTTTTCATCCCATCCCCATAGCAACCATCTGGTGGAAGCTTCCAGTACCCACTGTATTAGTCTAGGGCCCCCAGGGGAACATAGGCTAGAGCTACACATATATAGAGAGATATAGATGAAGATATATTTATTATAGTAAATCTCACTCTCTATATAAAGCTATAAATAAGTATCATATATGCATGCTATAGACAGATATAAAGAGAAAGATATACATAAAGGATTCACTATGAGGAATTAACTTACACAATTTTGAAGGCTGAGAAGTCCAAGATCTTCAGTTGACATGCTGGAGAGCCAGGGAGCTGATGATATAGTTCAGTCTGAGTCTGAGACCAAAGGCAGGAGAAGATCAATGTCCTAGCTCAAAGACACTCAGGCAGAGAGAGGATTTTTCTTATTCAGCCTTCTATGCTATGCAAGCCTTCAACTGATTGGGTAAGGCCCACCCGCATGGGGTGGGAGGGTGCTGTCTGCTTTACTCAGTGTACTTATTCATTTGTGAATCTCACCTAGAAACACCCACCCAGATACCTCCAGAATAATGTTTGACCAAATGTCTGGGCACCTTGTGGCCCAGTCAAGATGACACACAAATTAACAATCTCACCCACCCACCTCCATTTAGTACAACACCATGTGTGAGGCGCCAAACCTACACAGACCCAAGTCTTCGAGGTAAAAGAAAAAGACACAGATTAAACTATCATATAGATGTAAGTTTAGAATTATATAGTACTTCAACAGGGAAGACTCCGGTTCCCTGCTAAGTAATTTCATTAACTCAGGACCATCAATTGTGTTTTAACTGTACCCAATAATCTCTTATATAGTTATAGAACTGTAAAATTCTTAATTGGGTTTCACAAGCTCATATAATTCTCCCAGAAACCTCGCAAGGTGGAAGAGACAGGGATCCTGATCTCCATTTCACAGATGAGGAAACTAGGACTTCAGAGGTAAACTGAGTCACCCAGAGCCACACAACCAGAAAAAGAACGGAACTGAAAGGCAAGCAAACCCCTAGGACTCCTGCACTGCCTCCAATGCAGGTTTGTAAACAAAGACTTCAGTCCAGAGGTGCTCCAGGCACATTACAGAATGGATTGTGGGAGAAGAGACCCAAGGATAGCCATGAAGTAGGTGAGACAGGATAGCAATGCAGATCAGCAGGACACAGCCCCAGCTGTGGGCCCATGTACGCTCCTTTCCCAGCAGATACAACAGGGAGAAGAGTTATTTACTTTAAAAGAGTAAGTAGGGGAAAAAAAATAGGAATAGAGCAGCATTTAGGAAGGTCAAGGGTGTTACCACTGCTACAATGTAAAACAGAGATTAGGTTTCAATGATGCTAAAATGCATTCAAATAACCAGGCTGCCCTGGGGCAGGGCAGAAGTGACTTGGGATTCAAGAATTTTGGAGGAGTTGCTTCCATCTAAATCAGAGATATAAATAAATCCCTGATGCTCCAGGGGTGCAGATTATCTCCTAACGTCACGTCAAGTTCCCACAAAAGAGGCTTGAGCCGCTGCCTCCAAGACGAAAGGTAATCGAAAGACCCAGATCCCAAATACGTGATCTGCTCAATGCCCCAGTACTTGAACTTTACACTGCTGCGGTCATCCCTGTGTCATTCTATCTGATCAATGATCTTATGGTCAAGGCCAGTCCCTCCTTAGATACCACTCCACGGCATGCAAACTCTTTAAACTTTCTTGTTCTTTCTTCTTCCTTTACATTGCTTCATTTCCTCTGCCGCATTCCAGAAACTACGCCTAACCTCACAAAATAAAAAGTTAAGAACTCTAGTTAACAGATTATCAATTCATAAACCATGAAAGAGACATTATAAGGTTTGGCAAGAGTACCCACATCATCCAGAGCACAGAATTTTACGGTTTAGTAACTATGTATAGAATGCCCACTACATCTGCAACATTGTATTGGTTGAAAGCTTCTGATTTCATCCAATACATAATTAACTGAGCATCTACTATTTGGATCAAATCAAAGTAATACTCATTACTGTTTCACATTCCTAATTCTCCATTGCTGTGATCCAAGGACCCTGCAAACTAGGACAGAGATGACTTAGCAGTGAAATTAAGGGGTTATTATTGACCAGTTGACCACTGCACTGGAGGAGATAACATCCTAAGCCCAGCCTGACACAGAGAGGGTAGTTTTCACAAAGATTCTGTCTCCTCCAAAATGCCAGTCATTACCTACACTAATTCAGCAACCTTCTCCACCCTCCCCTGTGTTAACCCACATCCATATATAATTGCATGGTCAGGAAAAGGAAGGAATCTTAGCAGTAAAAGAGGAAAAAAAAAATGCAACAGATCAGTCCCCCTACTTTGCTGAGAGGCCCTACCTTGATTTTAAACATCCAAATAAACCAGAATCAGTCTGAAGTCTACATCTTATACACCAAATTGGAAAATACAGATAAAATGGCTGTGACCAGGTCTGGGGGCCCGTTAGTTAACTGGAATACCCTAATTCAATTAATTAGGCAACCAAGAACAAAGGAGTCATTTCATAGATGTCTCGCCATTCAAAGCAAAGACACCCTAAAATAGTGTCAGCTTTCTCTCCAGCAACGAATGGGGGACAGACTGAGATTCAGACAGTTTGCGCTCATTCTAATTTAACACGAGAACGTTGCATGCTTCATAATATTGTCTGCATCCATGTTTTCTCCCTGTTACAGGGACACTCAGAGAGCTTAAGTACCTCTGCAGACTGGCAAGAGGCCAGGCGTGGATTCTGCTGAGGCCGGCGTGTCTCTTTTTGCATTGATACGGTTTTCTGTCTGAAGCTGAAGTTCAAGGAGGTTAGATGACCTCCGTGTCCCACAGAGCTAGAACGCAATTCCAGCAATGTGATCCCAGGGCAGTCCAGTCCGCCACACACGGGCATTCTTGTTTGAATGGTTAGGTGCCTGGCCTACACCATGGTCCTTATGGCTGTTTTAGGCTCGTTTTTGTCTTCTTGGTCTTGGGTATCTTATTCTATCGGCTCAGTTTGTTCCTCTAATTAGCGCCTCTCCAGGGGTCTTGGAAAATAAAGTTCCAACTCCAGCTTGACCCTATGGGGGTCCCAGGGGCCAGGTCAGGCTCCCTCTCCTCTCCCACAAAGGGGGCACTTGGGCCCTGGTCAGCTTTTAGTAGTTAATTCACTTCTTCACCTTGGGGTAAGCTCTGTGTTTGGCAGTACACACCCAACAAATGAGCTCCTGAGCTCGGGGAGAAAAATAAATAAGTAAGGGTCTCGCCATTGAACCGGACAGTATGAATCGTTTAATTTAAAAACCCCATTATGCCATTTCAACAGGAACACTCCAGCCGGCATTAAGCGCAAACAGAATTCCTTCGGGGAGAAATTATTTCTCGTTGGATTTCTGTCAGAATGGCTTTGACTTTGTGGAAACATCTACAGAATGGTGTCTCCGGGCTCCGCCTCTGCAGCCGCGCTCAGACAAAGGGGGCGCTGGCTTCGAACAGATGAAGCCTGATTAAAGATTCATTTCAAATTAACTTTCCCCGCTATTTCTCTTTTGTAATCATAATTATTACTTGAAGGGGGAAAAAAATAGAAAGTGAGCGAGCAAACCTCCCTGAATCCACCCATAAATCTTCATAGTAGCCACTCCACAGTATCACTTATTGCCCCCGAATATTCTAGCAATGCAAACGAACAGACACTCACGCAATGGCAATTTATTGGGGAATCAAAGTCAGTTTATTTTTTTTCTGTTGTTTTATTCACGTGGGGGGGGGGGGATTACTGGTGATGGATGGACGTGAGAAAGAAGACAGCATTCCCAAGTCCTGATTTTCTGAGTCCTGTCTTCAAGGTGGGGAAGGGCGTGAACCTCATAGAGCCCCCATGGGGCCATGCTCTGGGCTTTGCAGCCAGGGTCTAAGCTGGGTAGGAGCTGGTCTGCAGGCTGTGCCTTGTGGGTGGAGGTGGAAGACACCTAGTCATCTGCAACTTCATAGAGGCTGAGACGCAACTTGGGAACACAAAGAGCCCAAACCCCGGCCAACAGAGGGATTCAGGCATATTTCAGACACATCTAAAGGGTGAGGGTGCCCCATGAGAGGTCATAGGAGAGGAAGAAATAAGAGACTCCTGGGAGCACACACTAAAAGAGAAGACCCAGTGTGATGCTACAAGTCCGATTCAACAGCAAGACACAAACCTCAAAAGGAGGATGAATTCCAGATAAGCAGAGAAGGAGACTGCACTTTCTGAGCACTTCAAGAGAATGACTCGAAACATAAGCATCACTAAATGCTGTTGCGTGTGTGGTCTCAAGCACTTCAGTAGTATGATGCCCCAACGAAGCGTAACCCACAAGGAGCATTTGCTGCATTTCATGAGACACCATCTGAGAATGGGGCATGGAGCAGGCATTTCCCCTCCGGTGACCTTGGGTGTGTGTGTCTGGACCCTCATGCGTCTGAGCGCCAGTGAGGGGATGGGGACAGAGCCCAGCTTCTGTGCAGATGGCATCTCAACTCCACCAGACCCAAACAAATCCCCCTGCTGTGGGAAAGGAATATGGTAAATGCTGCTCACGCTCCATGGGCCCAAGCGAGCCATATGGGCACGTCTCAGCGCACAGTGAATGGAGACATGCAACCTCAGCATTTGTCCAGGGTGAAGAGCGCTAGATGTAGCGGGTTAAATGGCATGCATTGTTTTTATGATGAAGTCGTTAGGACGAGATGCAGCTTCTACAAAGAGTCAGGGCAGTTGAATGAGAATTTAGAAGCACCTTCAAGGAAATGAGAAAAGAGAGATGATATAAAAGGATCGATCGGTTGCCTTGAGCCCAGCTGAGGTTGACACCCATAATTTGTAAGGGTGCCAATCTCACTAGTCACATGACCTTTGGCAAAACCCCTCTCCTCTCTAAAGCTCTGTCTTCTGAGCTGCATAAGACAGAAGCGTTGGGTCCAACGGCTCATCAGTGTTCCTACCAAATTCCCAGGCTCACCATTCAGACAGTAAATCTGATGATATCAAAACACCCTATAGCTTAATCCCACCAGCCCCTCCACCACCAAAGCCCACACCCAGCTTTGCAGGGGAAAGAGAGTGTCAGCATTTATGTCATGGACCCCTGCTGAATGTAATGAATGAAGTAGAACCATGTCTTCCCCGCTTTCACAGATGCACTGTGGGTCCACAGGTCAAGGGTTTTATTCTCTTTTTTCCGTTCCCACCACTAATCTAGTTCTCTACCTCCAGTTCACTGCTGGTGAATGGAAGCACGCCGTGGGGGTGGGTGGAGGTGGAGGGGAGGGTAGGAGGCTGAAGGAGGAAGGGGGAAGGAAGAAAGGGGGAAAACATTAATAGAACAGAGGCAGGCAATGATGAATTAAGGGAGCGGCCATTAATTTTTCATTTTGACAGATTATCATCTGTCAGAAGGCAGAGGAGATGGCTCCTGTGCCCAGAGAGGAGACACTTGCTCTTTGTAATGCAGGTTTCTACATTTTTTTTTTTTTTTTTTTGCTGAAATTGGGTAGTGGGCACCCAAAGAATGACAAATTTATGACAATCTATCATTTACATGCTAGAAGATAAATAATGAACTAAACCCTGTTATTAAATTGGCCCTTCATTTTTCTTAATCCCCTGAGTGATAAATCTGATTTTGCAACAGTGTTTAGTCTGAATTGATTTTTTTGGAGGGCAGGGTGGGAGTAGGGGAACTACTTTAAATACTTCAGATAAAAGTAGATTGTCCTGGGCATCGTATTGCCCAGGACCTTGAGATACAATGGTCCTATTAATGTGGCTTTACATTAAGACTGGCATTAATTAAGGGAGGATGTCTACAGGGTGCTTTGCAAACCAACACATGTAAAGCTTTTGAGAGTAATGAAGGGAAACTTGAAATACCAGTGTGGAAGTGCAGCTAGCTTCAACCAACCTGGAAAGATTGGTTTTGTTGGGTCCCGTGGAGGTGCCTACCCTGGATGCTAATTAAGGACATGATAGCAAAATGCATCACCTTTTCATCCTGCCATTTCCTTGGCTATAAAATGAGAATTAATCACTGTTTGAAGGTGTCAATCAGATAATATGTGTAAAATAAATATTGACACAGTAGACACTCATGAAGGGATAGCTGGTGTCATTAAAGTACTGGTATGCAATGGATTCTGTAATAGGACACAATTAGTGGGCACCTACTGTGTTCCTGACCCTGTGTTTTAAGCCCCTTAGATGCATTAACCCCTGTAATTCCCACATCCACCATGTGGGGTGGGTGTTACCATTTTCTCCGTTTTGCTATTGAGGAAACAAATGCAGAGAGAAATATGTAACTTACCAAGGCATGTGGGCAGCATCTAAGTGGTAGAGTGGTGGAACTGACATCACTCATGGACTGAATAATTCCAGACATGCCTGCCTGGGGTCAAGTATATCCCAGGAGTGGGGATACAGCATTGGATAAAACAGGGGTGGAAATCCCCGCATTCACAAAGCTTACATTCTAGGCAAGAGGATGAAGGTGACAAGCCAAATCAATAATATGCTCTACAACCTGTAGGAGGGTGACACCTGTTTAGGAGAAAAATAATGCAGAGAAGGCGATAGTGAATGGGACTCAGGGTGCAGGAAGGGAGGCTACAGTCTCAGTGGCTGTCATTTTTCACAGATTAGAACACAGTGTATCTGTCTCCAGATCTGGAACTCTGGGTCACTCCGCTCCATTGTTTAGGGGGAAGACTGTGGGTTTGGAAATCAGATCTATGCTTTGAGTCCCATCTCTGTCTTATATTCTCCCTGAAACTTGAGACAATTTGCTTAATCTCCCCAAGCCTAGGCTTCCCAGTCTGCAGAATGGAATTATCACCTACACAGGACTGCTGAGAGGATGCAGGACAGAGATGAAGGCAGGGCCACGTGGCCTTCGAATACCTCTGTTTCTTAATCTGTACAATGGACATAATAGTAACTCCTTCCTCCTGGACTTGCTATTGGGAGCGAAAGAGAGAACGCATATGAAAGCAAATAAAAAAAGACTTGTAGGTGGTTCTAAGGGACAACCTGAGTTTGGCATCCATTAATTTTTGTGATCAAATATCATGCACTGTATGACCTTAAGTAAGACCATTGTCTCATCTGCCAAACAGCAGAGCTGAATCAGATGGACTTGAAATGACATAAGTCAGCACAAGCAAAGTATCAAGCTATTTGCCTGGTCTGCAGTGATAACAGTAACAACCAGCTCCAGAGTGTTTCCCATGCACTGGGAGCTGCGCTAACCACTCTCCTAGCGCTGCCTTCCCTAGACCTCATCATCCCCCCTAGCGGCAGTCAATACTGCCATCCCCACTTTACAGATGTGCAGCAGAGTTGGCGAGCTTAGGAAACGTGGCCTATGTTCATCGAGCTACCAAGGGGGAAAACTGGACCTGGGGACTTGGTCTTCTAGTCTCCAAAGTGATTTTCTTACTGAGATGCTTGGCATCATGAAGATAGTGCTCAGAGCATAAGAGGGCATAGGAGGGGCTCGTTAAATGTTTGTTGAATAAGCCATCCTGTCTTCCATGCCCCCTGGCAGCTACATGGAGGATAGGATCCCTCCTCCAAAAGGACCAGTTTTTTCTCAACAGTTGCCCCTCTGACTCCCAGAAGCCCTTGCGTTGTATTGTATCACCTACGGCATTTATGTGGTTGCTAAGTGCAGGATTCTGTTACTGTGTGAACTTAGTACCCTCTCTTTCTTAATGGTCATGGCAAATCCATCCTAATGATCCACCATAAAGGGCTGGTGAGTGGAGGTGACAGAATTCAGTGTCTCCCTTGCCTCCTGAGTCCTGACAGAAAGCACAGAATGGCCTCTAGAAGCCTCTGTAGGACCCCTGAAGATGGGGGTCAGATGGTATCTGCCATAATGTTTAAAGATTCAGCCGTAGCTGTCGAGCACATGCCACACTGACTGGTTTTTAGCTCCTGGAATCAATGACTGAGGAGGAGTATCACAGTGAGTGGGGTCCATGCGAATCCCCTGGTCCAGTTTGTCGTCACAGAGATGGAAACCTAAAACTCAAGGGGTCAGAGTGGCATGGCCCAGGTGGCCCTTCCCACCGTAGCAGCCCTCACTCCGCAGGTCAGAGAACCAACGTGAGGATTCTGCCAGCGGCTAAGCATGTGCATCCTGATTATGGTCTGGAACTGAGGGCCCCCAGGACACACGGGACCCCACTGTTAGACCTGAGCTAAAATGCCTATGATCGCCTGGCCTCCTTGATGCCCTACTCGGATTGGGGGAACACTGACTTTCTGGGTCTCCTGGAATCAAAGTCATTTCAGAGCCAGTTGCCCGCCAGTCTCCAGAAGGGCTGCTTGTTTCCTTCTCCCAAGTCACCGTGATCCTGGTTAAAAGCTCTCAGTCCCTTGGGGGAAGGCTAGAAGGAAGACTGACATTATACATTTCTGGTCATCTCCTGGGTCTTTCCACCAGAGGTCCGGCCTCCCCTTCATAGAGGGGATCTGGGTCTGCAAACTGGCTCAAGTCTGAGAAGTGATTGAGGGGCCAGGACTCTGCTTTTACGGTTTGAGTTAGACTTTTGATCACTTGACCTAAGCTTTTCTGCCTATACAGATGGAGGAAGAGTTAAGTAGCCTTCCTGTCTACCTTCCTTCTAGTTAACTAGCCAGGGCATAGGTCTACGAGTTGGACCATTCTGATTGCTGCTGTCCACTATGGTAACGGACCCCATCCTGCCTCTGGTGGTTGAGGGCCGGCATTAGGCCCTTGCCACCCCAAGATCCAATTACTCCCATTGCATTTAAGTTTTCCAACTGAGTAGCTCTGGATCCTCCATAAGGTCTGGCCTACAAGGAACAGAAAATCAAAGTTCTCCAAGGATGCTGGGCTCCCCTCACAAATGTATTTCTCAAGCTATTTAGGAGGCATGTCTTCTGCGCCCTCCCAGTGTGTATGAGCAGGTCTTAAGTGACAAACCCACTCTAACATTCCACTCTCCCTAAGCCTCTGAATCAAAGAGATTTCCAGGCTGCTCACAGTGGGCCATGTTTTGGTCCATGATTCAGCCAACCAACAAACCATTAGAGCCCTTTCTAACTCTCTGAGCTATAGCATTAAATGCACAATCTCTGCTTAGTGGGCCCATATCCCTAAGTTCAGCCTGATTCAACTTTCTCTTCCTTCCACCAGTATCCCACACCCTTCATATCCATTCCCACACATATGCCCCAGATGTCTGCTTGTATAAATGGGAAAACTCAAGATCTTTGGGAGTGTAGCGCACCTCCCCGTGGCTCATACTTTGTACCTCATCTTTAGGGGCCTATTGGGAAATGACTCGTTATAGGTCTAGAAGCAAAGAGGGGTGGTGGGGCTGGGTCCTGAGAAGAATCAGTGTTGTCTTCACTGCAACTGCCTCAGGGACAGCCTTTACCATTTCCTCAGGCAAAACACGGTTAACGCCCTGAGATGGGGAGCAGAAAGGCTGGTACCACTATAGTGCAGATGCCCCTTCCATTGTAGACAGGAGACCCCTTCCATCAGAATTTAGGGACTCAATATCCCCAGCTTCATTAGGGTCTTCCCACACATCCCCATCCCAGTGAGCAGGATCCCATCCACTTAGGGGATCAACATCTCCCAGCTTCATCCGGGTCTTCCCACGCATCCCCATCCCAACAGACAGCATCCCATTCTTTCCTAACCAATGTCCTCACTTTATCAGTGGACACAGAGCAAGGCTGGGAGTTCAACTTGTTCTGTAATTCAGCCAATTACAGGATGAGGTCCTGCGTTTGATTGCCAGCAATTTCAGCCCTGCAGCTCTAGGAGATGAGGCGGTCCCTCGGTGCCCACCTGGAAGCTCATAGGTCATCTGGGCAGTGCTGGAGCTGGGACTTGGAATCCCCAAGCTCATGTTTTCTCTCACCAATCTGTCCAGCAACCAATGTCATTATATTCCTTAATTCTACAAAAATGTTCCTAAGTGTCCTATATGGAGTTACTTAGCTCCTCACTTCTTGTAAGGGATAGGAGTATCCTGTGCAGATGTTTTGTGTATCTCACACCATGGACTATCATGTACTCTCTTTCCTGCTGGAAATAGAGTCATTTGTGTGATTAAATCTAATTGGAGGGCCAACTCCAGAAACCCCCAAATCTATTCAGAAAACCATCCTTAGAATTCTGTTCCTCTAGAACCACTCTCAGTACTAAAATCTGTATCAGTCAGGGTTCTCCAAAGAAACAGAACCAATGGGATATATACAGAGATACATAAAGGGAAATTCATGATAGGAGTTGTCTAGGAAGTTATGGAGACTGAGATATGCTACAATATGCCATCTACAAGCTGGAGAACCAGGAAAACCAGTGGTATAACTCAGTCCAAGGCCAAAGGTCTGAGAACTGGGAGCTCTGATGCCCAGGGGCAGGAAAAGATGGGCCAAAGGGAGATGAGAATTCACCTATCCTCTGCCTTTTTGTTCTTTTAAAATGGATTAGATGATGCCCACTACATTGATGACAGAGCTATGGAATGACATCCTAATTCCTTCCAGAAACAGCCCAACAGACACACCCAGAAACAATGCTTTGCCTGGTCTCTGGGCATCCCTGAGCCCTGTCAAGTTGACACACAAAATTAACCATCACAGCCAGGGAAGAACCTTCCTCATCTCTTTCCTCCACAGCTGCTGATGTAGGGACACACTCCGCAAGAGTCAGAAGCACCACGGAAGTTGGGAGACCAGAGCAATTTCCAGGTAAGCCAAGAGTAGTTGATCCATCCCTACGGGGCATCCGGGGCTTCTGCTCAGCTCACCTGCCAAAGGAAGATGCCCTCACCGAGATCAGGAGAAGAATTTTCCTTCCCTCTGTGATCTCACCCAGTGCCTTGGCTTCACAGCCCTCCTCCGCACGCCGGTCATTCCCAAATGTTTACAGCCAGCCGGACTCTCCCTTGACCTACAGACTCACCCAGCCAATTACTACTTGACATTGCCCCTTGGATGTCTTTTAGGTATCTCAAGGTCATCATGTCCAAAATCAAACTCCTACTTTGCCCCTTATTAAAAAATTGCACACAAATAAGTCATTTCTAATTTCCAAGGAGGGAATTTATAGTTGGATTATTCTGTAAATCAGTGTGTTTCCTGTTAACCTGCCATCACCCATCCTGGCTGCCCAGGAGGAAAAAAGGAGTGCCTAGATGTTGGGAGGATCACTAGGGAGACTCCCAGGGAATCTGGGAGACTTGAGCACCTTCCAACCTACCCTCCCTGGGATTTCTAACCCATCTTCTGCTTTCTGGGACAGGGAACAGATAAAAGGGCTCAGGACAGGGACAGATAAAAGAGTGCACTGTATGATCTGTCCTCGGGTCTCATTCCTCAGAGGTAATCAGCCCTGCGCACCCTCTGAAATAAAAAAGAACCAATTTCTCTTGAAACAGAGTTGTTAGCTAAAAGGACCAATTTCACCATGAGAGATTCTTTGCAGATAGACTTTGGAGGAGGGCATTAATAGGGTTCCCCCTCTGCTGCTGTGTTTGTTTCATAAGGGATGTTTTTTAGGCTTCATTAATCACTGGATTTAACTCTAATGGAAATAAAATAAATATCAAAGAACTTTGCTGGAAATTACTGATGGCCTCTGTTTTGGAAAAAAGATCAGAGGATTTCTCTCCAAGCCTCAAGCTACTCAAAATTCGGCCCCATTCCAGAAGCCTTCTCCTAGCCTCTCTCTCCAACAACTTTACATACATCTCAGGAAAGGACTCTGATTGATCCATTTCAGTCAACATTTCCCTCTTGGACCAATCGTTGTTCCCAGAAGATGCAGCTTTCTGATTGGCCAGTCACTGGGACATAATCCTAGTGTCTGTTACTGGAGTAAGAAGGATAAGGAGGACCTTTGGACCTTTTCTTTCTAAATAACTACTAGCTTCCACCCTTCTATCGCATTCCTTAGAGGACAATGATGATGATGAGAACGTCCATTTATTGCTCATATGCCAAGCACTGTGCAAGCACTTTTCATGCATGATCTGACTCAGACCTCACAAGTATCCTATGATGTAGGTATCATTTACAGAAAACCAAAGCTTAGAGAGGTGAAAAGACTTTCCCAAAGTCACACCACTAGCAAGAACATCTTGAAAAATACTGCTGTAAGACTTACATTCATTATATATTGCTATATAGCAAATTACCCACAAACATAGCAGCTTAATACAAAGAACATTTATTATCTCACAGTTTCTGCAGGTCAGGATGCAGGAATGGCTTCCTGGCTGGATGTATACATTTGGGAGTGACCAGGGTGCAGAGCACATATGAAGCCAGAGCACTGCGTGAGATCGCAGAGGGAAGGAAAATTCTGCTTCTCTTGACCCCGCCACAGGCACCTCCCCTTTGGTAGGTGATCTGGACAGGATCTCAGGATGCCCCGTGGGGATTGATCAGCTGCTCTTCTTGGCCTACCCGGAAACTGCTCCAGTCTCCCCTCCTCCACTGTGCTTCTGATTCTCGAAAGAGAGTGTGTCCCAGTGTCAGTGCTGAGTGCCTCTGCCTGGGTCTCTTGCAGTCCAAAATCAAGCGGTGAGGCAGGGTTGTAGTCTGATCTGAAGGTTCAGCTGGGGAAGACCCACCTCCAAGTTCATTTGAGTGGGTATCGGCAGGGCTCAGTTCCACGTGAGCTGCTGAGCTGAGGGCATCAGTTTCTCACTGACTGATGACCACAGGTACCCTTAGGTTCCTGCTATGAGGGCCTTTGCAGGGGGCAGCTCTCAGCACGGTGTCTGGCTTGATCAGAGCAGAAAGCTGGAGGGAAAGAGTGTATCCAAGATGGAATTTACCGTCTTCAAGTAATCTTGTGACAAAGTGACTTCCCAGCACTTTGTCCTTATTCTGTTGGTTAGAAATAAGTGACTGGGTCACTCACCCTCAAGGGAGGGGCTTACACGGAGGCGGGGGTCACTGGGGCCATCTCAGAGTCTACCTGCTGTGGTGGGGTCCTTTTGGATAAGCAGCCTGAATCTTATACAAATCACTTAGTATTGTGGAGGGGCCTTCCCCAGCTGTCCAAATTCAGTCTCTGGACTAGTCGGGCCCTAATCCTGATGGGATCACCTGATACATTCATTTCTGCATCCCCCCCACACTCTTCCTTGGCTGTGGGGTCTCCCCTCAGATCTCCCCACCACACCAGAAACCTTTGAACCTGAGAGGCACTGCAGACAGTAATTGTCTGGGAACACCTAACCCAATCCCCTTATTTTGCAAGTAAGAGCACAGAGGTCCAGAGAAGGGAAGGGACCTTCCTGAGATCCCTCAGGAAGCCAGAGGCAAGGCTGAGACTTTGGACCTCATGTGCTCCCATCCCAACACACAGGATCCTTGCTGGGAAATCAATCCAAACCAGGCACTTGAACTCTGGGGAGACTGCAGACATTTCATCAACATACAAATGAGGGAAACATTTAGCTGCTCTTCTCCCATCCCTTTCTTCACAGGGGGCTGACTTCATTCCCTCCTGGGAGCAAGGAGGGACTTACTTGTTAACTGAGCAGTGAGCAAGCCTTTTTGTATGAAAATCTAGGGAGCTCTCCCACTGTGTATCATGTGGTTTCTAAGTACACAATGCCCTCTAGTCCTGAGTCAGGGTAGTTCCAAGAGAAAAGATTTTGAAAACAATAGGAAATCATGAAATATACAAAACCAAAGGCCAGTCATTATTCACAAAAACACCTCTTAACTCGGGACCCCTGAGGTCCAGGAACTCCCCAAATCTCAGGTACATGATTGGACAATGTAAATTTTTCTAAGCAAAAAGGCTCGGGGCTTCCATTGAATTTTAAGAGTAACCATTCCTATGTCACCAATCGGAAGGACTGGGACCCATGGATTTGACTTTCAGAATGTCTGCAACGCCTTCACTAGTTTAAAAGAAATGTCAAAAACAGCAATCAGAGAATGCACTTTTGTGACATAAATCCCAAGTAGTCTGAGGGTTGAATATTGTAGGTCTTCTTCCCTATGCAGCCCAACTTGTGAAGCATTTCATTCTTTCCTACACATCATGATTTGAAAGCTGGTATTTCAGGGCTCTGTTTACTTTAATAGATGTTTGCTCGAGGCCCATCCCCTTCTAAATACTGACCATTCAGAAATGAACCATGGTGGACACTTGTTCATTTTTGCCATTCAGAATCCATCTCTTATTCTTCTGACAACTCCACCCCCACTTCCTTCTGAAACTGCCCACTTTCCTATTCCTAAGCCAGGACCTCTGGGCTCAGTCTGACTCCCCCTCAGCACCGGGGATGGTCAGGTGATCTAATCCCCACCATTCAAGCACCCCATCCTCTCACCCATGAAGACAGAGTCAGGCAAGAGGCATTCAGAGCTAAGCCTTGAGGCTGAGCAAGACTCTCAGGAGCCAGAGCCAGGTTTCCACTCATCCCTGGAGGTGAACCCGAAAGGGTGGAGATTAAACCTGCAGCAAACACTGAGAAATGGGAGCCAAAATACGGCAAGAGGGAACTGAGCAGTCCTAGGTGGAGCCACCTCTGAAAGGAGCCAAGTCTTTGGGCATTTTTTTCTCTAATGAGAATAAAACTGGTTTTGTGTCACAGCAACAGAAGGCATCTTGATGGATGGACACCCTAACCTGGAGAACCGCACGGTCCAGCCAGGTAACTTGTTTTGAATGCAAAGGATTATACAAGTGCCATAAGTAAACACACACACATTATATATTTATTTACTTATTTGTTTATTTAGATTTATATATATATATATATATACACACACACACACCAAGTTCTGAAGAAGGTGGAAAGAATATTAGACTCCCCCACAGAGGCCGTTTTTACTGTGCCTTGAGACAATAGAAGAATTTGGATAGGAGGCAGTGAGTCAGGAAGGACACTTACAAAAGAGGAACCGTGGGGCCCAAGAACGTGCTCAGTATGTCACACTTCTCACCCAATTGTCACACGAACAGTTGGAACCCTCCTAGAAATTGTGGCTCTCTGTGTATAACTGGGCTGCCTCAGACCTTGGCATCTAGGACCACAAAAGAAGGTCACATTCACTTTTTAAAATGTATTTTAGTAAGATGTAATTCCCGTGCCATAAAATTCACCCTTTCAAACTTAACAATTCAATAGTTTAGTAGACTCACAAAATTGTGCAACCATCCCCACTATCTAATTTCAAAACATCTGCATTACCCCAAAAAGAAACCCTGCACCCTCCTGCAGTCACTCCCCAATCCCTCCTTCCTCCAACCCATCAACCACTAATCTACTTTCTATTTCTACAGATTTGACCCTCATGGATATTTCTTACAAATGGAACATGTGACATATGTCTGGCTGCTGTCACTCAGCATCGTGTTTTCAAGGTCTCCGTGCTGCAGCATCCACCAGGGCTTCATTGCTTTTTACGGCTGAATAATATTCCATTGTGTGGGTAACCCACCTTTGTTTATCAACTCGCCAGTCAATGAACATTTGGGTTATTTCCACCTTTTGCCTACTATTAATATGCTGCTATGAGCATTCGCGTACAAGTTTTTGAGTGGACATGTTTTTAATTCTCTTGGGTATATACATAGGAGTGGAACTGCTGGGTTCTATAGTAATTCCTGCTTTTTGAGGAGCCGCCAGGATGTTTTCCACGGCAGCTGCACCATTTCACACCTCCACCAGCAGAGTAGGAGAGGTCCAATTCCTAGACATCTTGTCAACACTTATTATTGTCTGTCTTTTATTTACTACAGTCATCCTAGTGAAGGTGAAGTGGTGTCTCATTGTGGTTTTGATTTGTCTTTCCCAAATGATTGCCACACTTCCTGTTAATAAAAAATTATGGTACAAGGATCCCCTTCAGCCTGATTATTGGAAATTAACCCCATTGAGAGTGCTCTCTACTTATGAATCTCTTCTAGGGTCACCTGAGCCCACAAACCAGCATATTAGCCACAATTCCCACACTGGAAGAGCCTGTTCCTCCTCTTCCTCTGTGGATCATGCTGGTCCACACTCGGTGCCCACAAACCCACATGCAAAGACCTCACTGCAGCCACTGCCCAATGTTCAGGCCAAGAATCCCCTCTCCAGCAGCCCCTGTGGTTTGCAATCCCTCTGGGGTTGCTTCCATTAGGAAGCAGAGAATCATGTTCCTCCAATTCTGGGGCCAAACCCAGCTCTGCACAGAGTCCGCTGCTCGAAAGAAATGTTCCCTAAGCTTCTGATCATCTCACCTCTAATGGAAGGCAGTTTATAGAGCCAGATAAGGAGTTGGATTCACACACTGACCATTCTGCAGTACTCTTGTAGGCCTTTTCCCAAAATTCCTCCTCCTTCTTCAGTGTTTTGCAACACTGTTGACATTTGGCGCCAGATAAACTCTTTGTCATGGGGAGAAGGTCTTGGTGCCTTGTGACATATTTAACACTGTTCCACTAGATGCCAGCAGCACATGCCCCATTCATGGCAACCTTTGTCAAATGTCCCCTGGGGAGAAAAATTGCCCAAGGTTGAGAACCACTGTCTTAATTTGTGGTGGGCAGAATTCTAAAGTAGCCTCCAAGATTCCAGCCCCCTGCTGTTGACACCCAATATGATCCCTCTTTCTAAATGTGAGCAGGACCCATAAATATGACAGGATGTTATCTTAGTCCACTTGGGCTGCTGTAACAAGTTACCATAGACCAGGGGCCTTACACAACAGATATTTATTCCTCACAGTCCTGGAGGCAGGAAATCCAAGATCAAGGAGCTGGCAGATCCTGTGTCTGGTGAGGGCTGGTTTGCAGGTGGCCATCTTGATATGTCTTCACATGGTGGGAAGACAGCTCGCCAGCTCTCTGACCTCTTCTTGTAAGAGTATTAATCCCACTCGTGAGGGCTCCACCCTCATGACATACTCACCTCCCAAAGGCTCCATCTCCAAATTCCAACACATTTGGATTGGAGTTTTCACACACAATATTTAAGGGAATATATTTGGTCAATTGTAAATGTCACTCCAATGATTAGGTTACAATGTACAGCAAAGGTGAAGAGATTTTGCAAATACAGTTAATGTCACTAATCAGTATGGTGAGTTAATAAAAAGTGAGATCACCCTGGGTGGGTCTGGCCTAATTAGGTGAAGCCTTTAAAAGAAAGTCTAGGCAAGGAAATGAGAAACAGCAGCAGACACTCCCCTGTTGGCCTTGAAGAAATAAACAACCATCCTAGAAACTGCCTGGGGAGTGAGAAAGCCTCAAAGAGATGAGGCTCTCTGTGCTATAGCCACAAAAACTGAATTCTGTCAACAAATCTAGATGAGCTTGGAAGAGTACCCCAGGATCCAGACAGGAGTGCACCCCAGCCCACACATTATGAGACTTTGAGCAGGAGCCATGCCTGGACTCCTGACCTACAGAAATTATGAGGTAATAAATGTCATTTTAAGCCATTAAATTTGTGGCTATTTGTTACTCAGCAATAGCAAACTAATGCATAATCCCAAAATAAATATCACCATGCCTGTCAGTTAGATTGAGTTAAGAACAATGATTTTTCAACCCTCCTGAAAAGCTATAAAAACAAATAAAACCTCAGGCTCCATTGCCAGACATTCTGACTTAATTAGGAGGGGAATGGGGCCCTGACTTTCATACTTTTTCCGAGTCCCTCAGGTGGTACCTGTGCAGCTATAATTGAAAAGCACTGATTTGGAGAAAAGAGGCAGGATTTAGAGCATCTGTGACTAGTGGGGATATTTTTACTGATAGTGTCTGGGTCTTACTCCACTCAAGAGGGAAAACAACCATCACATAACCCTTGAAGAGTTCGAAACATACATAATAAAAAGCCAATGTTTAACTGGGGAAACGGTGGACCTTCCTCAGTTTATACAGCAGTAGAAGTAAGATCAGTCTAAGATCATCATGGACCTCCTGATTGACAGATACAATAAGCACTTCTTGCCTTTGACCTCCTGCGGCATTTTGTCATGTCCTCATTTGCTTCTTCCTAAAGTGCTGTTTACCTCTGTTTCTGTGATCCTGTACATCCCTTAACTCCCAGTGTTTCTAGGGATTCTTTTTCACTCTCTTCTTTCTCAAAAGGCTTCTCTTCCTTTCTACAGAGCTCCGCCTTTGATCTCCTTCTCCTCCCCCTTGGCTCAGATCGTACACAATAGTGATTTGGGGAAAAAGTTTCCCTAGTATCTCTCTCACCATACCATCCACATCTAATCTACCATGAAGTCCTTCCAATTTCAGTTCATAAGACATGTAGGAAGAAGCAAATGAGGACATGACAAAGTCAGAAGGGAAATGGGACTGAGGTGGGGGTACAGGGAAGGGTTGGAGAGCTAGGCTTCAGAGGCAGCCTGGGGAGGGCAAGTGTGTGGTTTCCCCCCCTGAGAGAGGCTGGCAGGAGTGGGCTACCAGCACCAGCCACCAGTTCTATGGGTTTGCCACACTCTCCCATCCTTTTTAAGGGCCAGACCTGAGGGACCCAGAACTCTGCTTGGGGTGACCAATGAGCCAGCTTTCCACTCCACACAAAAGCTCTAGGCAATGACATTTCTGCATAGAGGACTTTTTATATTCTAAAGATGACCAGAACAGTGATCTCCAAGGCTCTGCATGACCTCAGTCCTACCTCTGATGTCACCTCCAACTATGACCCTCTTCCATCAACACACTCTAGCTCCCATCCTGCTTAAAGTTGTTTGCTTGTTTTTTTAACATCCCAAGTTTCTTCCTTCCATAGGGTCTACACATGCAGAGTTGCCTCTGCCCGAAACATCCTTCCCCACCTTTCTTGGGTTACCTCCAGCTCAGCCCAGACTTCTTTGCCTCAAAGACGATCCCCCAGATGTGGCAGATGACACTTCCTGTGGCCACTGTATGCCTCTCCTTTGTGGGACTTATTGCAGCCGTCGTTTTACATGTATCCCTGTGACTATTTGATTCCTATCTTTGCCGCTGCTGGATTGCAAGTACTGTGAAGTCACAGAAAGGGTCTCTTTAATTCCTTATTTTATCCCCAACTAGCAGCAAGGAGACTAGCTCCCTGCAGACACCCAATAAGCTGTATTTTTTGAAGAAATGAAGGAATGAAGAATGAAATCCTCTGATTCCCAGTTTCCTCCACTGTAAAAATAAAATAGTAACTGACATCATGGGGGTGGGGTGGGTCATAAGGAGCAAATGAAATGGTTAGATGATGCGTGTAGATGCTCCAAATAACACAATCACTACTTAATAAATGTCAGTCCCCTGCCTGCCTGTCAGGTAGACCAGCTGACTCACTGCACTCAGAAAAAACAAGAACAATAGGGAGGAATCCATTTTCCTCTTCTTCTGTCCTTTACTCAATCATGCCTACTGCCTACCTGGAATTCTTGCCAACCCATCACTCATTCTCAATGCTCTTCCCAAATCTCATCTGAAACCCCCTTGCTGTCACCTGTTAAGGATAATTGGACAAAGAGATCATTAGAAGACTGAGAGGGAGGAGAAGCAGAGACAGAGCAGGAACCAGGGCTGTTGCCCTCCTGGGGCAAGTGAAAAGAGGGCGGGGGACTGAAGTTCTGACTCTCTGTACAAAGAAACCCTGAATCCACGTAAGAACAGGAAAGGTAAGTGGGTGGAATCTTTGGTGGGTCACTCTCAGGCGAACAGCTTCCCAACTTCAAGAACGGGTATATATTTGCTGCAGGATTTCTCCACACTGGCTGCCGTCCAAAGCCAACTTTGTTCTCAGCTCAATTATAGTAAACATCCTCGGTGACCGTGGGTAAACAAAGAGGCGAGGGAGAGAGATGTTGTGATTTTACAGATATCACTGAGGAGAGAGATGGCTGCAACTTGATGTGACTTCAAAAAATAAAACACAGGGAGAAAGCGAAGGAATTGTCAGCACAGAATTTTGGGGATGTGGGATCAGTTAAAATCAGAAGCCAAGAGCATTGTCCACATCAAGCTGAGGGGCCTGCAGATTCGGAGGAGGGGGGATACCGTCTGAGCTGTCCTTCTCCTCCTCCCTTTGTGATATTTCTCAGAGGAGTGCACAAAACACTAAACGATGCAGCTTTACCTCATTTAAGTAACTATAGGCAATGACATCTATATCCGTGTGTTTCAATATCCCCAAATCACTTTGACCTTTTATTTTCAAAATAGGTTATTTTTGAGCAGCGTTCCAGAGATTGAAGTCCCTGGTGCAGGCGGTCTGAGGAACAATAGTCTTTGGGAACCACTCATTGGAGAGATCCTGTGATTCAGGCACAGCAAACAAGTTTCCACTCACACGTTAACTATAATTGATTGAGAGTGCCTGCTGGAGCCTTAGATTGAGACAGACCCTGTGCTGCAGCCTATTGATTAGTGATGTCTGTCAAGAGCTGGGAATGGGGCACTGTGATATACATGCCATGTGTTTCCCATCAACAGTCTAACCATTCACCAAGCCAACATGTACGAAGCACATCAGGAAGATTAAGGCACATCTAGTTCGTACCGAGGTAAAATATGTAAGAAAATGTTATAACACAAAACTTTGGCTTATCCCATAGGAACAAACTGGTGCCACAAAACACTGAGGAGAGCTGAACGACACCTGGGCAGTCAGAGAAGACTTTGTAGAACAAATGAAATGGAGCCTGATCTTGCAGAATAAACAGGAGTTTTCCAAGTTAAAGAGGGGGAAAAACGTACATGTAGTTAGAAAGGATAACATGCTTACAAGAGAAATTTGTTTTCTGGAATTCGGTTAAAATTTTTTAAAGTTAATTGTCTGAAACAGAATATATCAAGTCAGGTGGCAATAGCCAAAGCTACTAAGTCATCTGGTGCTAAGATCCACCGTGGCTTATGGCTTTATGAAGCCTCAGACTCCATAATATGCCAGCCACATGGCAGGTACTCAAAAACATGGGCAAGTGAACTGGTACTGTTTTCTTCGTTCTCCCTCTCTCTCTCTTGGCTGGGTGCTTTATGTCACTATCCTATTTAAATCTCACAAAACCGTACAATTTTTCTCATTCTCTGTATTTTATAAAAGAGAAATGGAGGCTTCCAGAAATTTCACATTTCAGAGCTAATGTTTTACCTCGGGCCTTTTCTACGACTATCCTATGTGTTCCACCCAAGGACTTCTACCCTGAGAATTCCAGGTCTGAGGGAACCGTGTGCATGAAATGGAAACGCATAAATCCTGGGGGCGTCTCTTAGGATATAACCAAAGGGCTACATAAACGATATTAGTGACTGTGTCCTTAGGGCTCTACTAAGGTCCAAAATGAAGCTCATTATTTAAAGAATAATAAATATAAAAAAAGAAAGAAGAATGCTTGTTTGACCGTGCGCTGGATCCGTGTCGGCCTGTGTGGCAGGTCAGCGTCAGGATGGGTTTCAAGGTGGGGAAGACTTAAGCCTTGAGTTATTATCCGAATTAGGGTGCCTTACTGGTTTGCATCGTCCAATCTTCCCCAGCCATTATGGTTTTGCCGAAACATTAAACTACTTTAAACTTTCATTTTCCTCTTAAAACTAAATTACTTTGGAGGAAATTGTATTTTCCCAGCTCTAGCACCAGCCTCGGGCAGAGGGAGTTACAGTACAGCGCACAGATAAACAACAATCCGGGCCCAATTACTAAGTGGGGAGAGAAGTTACATTTGCTTTAGAGTTTCTGGGATCCTGGAGGAAGGCAGCTGTCCGGCGGATTTGCTCAAGAAGCTTTGTATCATTTATGTGGCGGTCTCCTCACTTCTCTGGCTGTGGAAAGGGGAAGAGCAAAGGAATTTATGAAGCACCCATTCGGTGCCTGCACTGTTAGGTTCCGAAACGTGTTACTCAATCCTTATTCCTGGTAGCATGAGATCTCCATTTTACATATAAGGATCCTTGGGGTTAAGGCTAATGGATGGAGAATTGGCTGAGCACCCATTTCCCTGCCAAAAAACATGCTGGGATCTTTGTTTTACTGCAGCAGAAGTCTACTGCTTCAATGAAGCACCTCCTTTCTTTGGGGAAATACTACTCCTTTTATTCCATACTTATACTGTCCAAGAGCAGTCATGTGATTAAAGCTGGGCCAATCACAGGACCTCAAACAGTCATGTGATTAAAGCTGAGCCAATCACAGGGCCTCACCGTACGGCCTCAGGGATTGGGCCAAGAGGCAGGATCATGATAAAAGGCAACCAATCACACTTCTTCTCCAGGACATTTCTGCCTGGAGCTCATATTTCTACCTGGACCTGGGGGTAGAGTCCTCCTTGCCTGATGGAGAAGCTGGAAAAATGGAACTTTTTTCTATTGGAAGTCATGGAGGCAGGTGAGAACCATTATCAGAAAGACAAAAAGAAAAAAGAAAAAAAACCTTAGCAGGCACAGAGGGGGACCGTGAGAGTTGGTTGGAGAAAGAGATCCTACCTGCCTGGCTGTTTCCCCATCCTGTCCATCCTTTGATTGCTTGAGCCCATAACCCACCATCTTTTGCCCTGGACATGTTCAGTTAAGACGGGTTTCTGTCATATGCAAACAAGAGTCCTGGTGACAACCTTTGCCACATCTAATATGCATTGGACACTTACCAGATGCCAGGCCCTGGTCTAAGTGCTTGAGTTGTGTGAAATCCACACCATTTTATGAGGCAGGAACCAGCGGTACTCGCATTTTTATTTAAGGAAACTGAGACGCAGGGATATTACAGTAACTTGCCCAAGGACACAACCCTAGAGCTTCAACTGAAAAATGTGGAACATGGAGGATTCTTTTTTATCAATGCTTACTTGCAAACCATGGGGTTGGGACTCATGTCACAGTTCCCATGTCACAGTTGGTGAAAACAAGCGTGAGAGTTTAAATAGGAGTCCGGATGTGGTGGAGCAAACTCCAGCACTACCACCCTTAATCTCTAGTCTCCACCACCTCAAGATAAAATCTTCCTCAGTTCCTGGCCCTTCGCTGATCTCCTTTTACTCTGCGAATGGAAATATCTTTACTGTGTTTTCTTTTTCCGCTGAACCTAAAGATGATACAGGCTCCTTGATGCTATTCCCACCAGACTGGAATTTTCTGTTAGAAAACTGTGCTGAACTTAAGGGGCGGATCAGCCCAACCCGAGTGTTTGATGCCACAAGAGCAGGTCTAGGTTGCCTATGCATTTGAGAGTCCCTTTTAATTTTGAGAGCAAGCCAGAGAGTCTGGATGCACGGAACAGAGGGGGGAGGCAGAAAGACAAGGAGAGAGAGGGCAGTTGAAAAGAAATAGAGCTTCTGCAAAGCACCAGTCATGAGACTACTGATACCCTGATCACTCATTGCCTGGCTGGGTTCCTCATCTGATAGGACACTTGGGAGTTGCTCTTGAAAATGAGGATTTGACCAGGGTGACCTTGGACACAGGGATGCTTGGACCACCAAACGTGGTAGTGGGCTTGGTCGGAGAACAATTCCTTATATCCCCATCAAATCTCTGACTCCCTCCCTCCTCCCTCCCTCTGTCCTAGGCTCTGACCACATCATACCCAACATAGGGACCCCAGTGGCCGAGTCAGCCCCAAGCATAAAGGAGGCAGAGCCTGCTTGTCCACACCCAGAACGCCAGTGGGTTTGGGAGGACCATCACTACTTTCAGTAGTCTGAGTGTTCCCAGGAATGGTCTTTGATTCTCCCCCAGAAAAGCAGAGACCACCACCTTCTCAACATCCCCATCTGAGATCCAGGGAGCGGCTTGCAGTCAGCAGTTTCATTGTTAAACTTTCTGCAGAAGGAAACCCTTCCACTCCAGCAGTTGGGAGAAAAAGATGCTGGGAGAAAAAAACTCATCATTGCGCATCCAGCTCTTGTCGACTGCAGATTTCTTTCCCTCCTGTTTTATGTAGCTAGTCATAATCTTGCACACATAAAATTTAAGCACCACTGCATTGTTAGCACTTTGCAGAGAGAAATTTTCTAATACAACACCACCAATTTATTTGAAAGAATAGCTGGAGTCTGTATTTACAGCTAACAGGCCCATGTGTGCATATAAAGCTCCTGTGAATAGGGTGACAGATGCCACTGGCTTCCCCTCTATTCCTCATCCCTGTAACCTGCAGGCTTATTAGACATGTGCTGCTTCTCTGACAGGGACAAAGGCCCCACTCTCGGCCTCCTGTTAGGGGGAAGAGCGATGATGTTGGGGGAAAAAATGGACTTTGGGGCCTGCCAGAGCTGCGGTTTCATCCTCACTTCTTCACTTACTGTTTTGGTCACTGTGGGCAAATCACTTAGCCTTCTGAGGTCCAATGTTGATTCCTTAAGAGGAAAATAAGGATAATGACCCTGTTTCTCAGACCATTGCATGAACCGTGTGAAATGGTACATGTACATGAAATGGTCAGCTTGGGTGCATGGGGTCAGCATCCCCTCTTCTGGCTAGTGGTAAGGCTCACCACAGGCCTCTGAGCGAATGGCTTACAAAACCCCCTTCCCTCTTCCTGCTTGCCAGCTTGTTAACAAGTCTTTGCAGCTCAGGCATTTTGCGATTTTTAGGGCCCCAAGAGCAGACTGCGAGCGAGGGTCCGTATCAGTCAGGACTCTGTTTAATGATGAAAATCCATATCAGATTACTTTAAGCTACAAGGGGTAGTATTGGATTATGTAACTGGCCTTCCAAAGGCCAGCTGCCTTCAGGCATGGCTGAATCCAGGTTTCAGTGATTTGTCAGGGCTCATTCTCTCTGACTTTTAGTTCTACTTTCCTCTGAGGTGGTTGTAAGATAACTCTCTTCATAGGGTGGGTCCTATATTCCTGCATTCCAGTGGTTTCCATTTAAAATGGGGCTTGGCAATGGGCCAAATCTGGCCCCCTGCCTGCTTTTATAAATAAAGTTTTATTGGCACACAGTCACACCCAGCTTTTTACACGTTGTCTATGGGTATTTTTTCACTACAACAGCCAAGTTGAGCAGTTGCAACGGGGATCATCTGGCCCACAAAGCCTAAAATACTTACCACCCAGATCTTTACAGAAAACATTTGTCAACCTCTGAACCAAAAGGAAGTTTTTCTACTTTTGTTGTGTGCAGGTATGAACTCTCAACGGTCATGCTTGGGTCATGATTCTCTTCCTGCAGCACTCACTGTAGCCAGGGATGTAAAAGTTCTGATCAGCCAGCCTTCGTCTTACACCTGCCCTTGTGGCTGGGATTGAAGCAGGACAAAACACCTTTATTAGAAACCTACTGAGGCCAGAGAGAATATCAGAGGGACACTTCTCCTGGGGAAAAGCCAGGGTCTTTTTCCAGAAGAAGAGGGAAGGCAGACTAGGCCGGTAGAATAAGGGAAGCCCTTTAGTAAGCAGTGAATGAACTCAAACAGGGGTCAAGCCCTGTGTTATAGGCACAAATGAAAGTCTCCCTGCCTTTCAAAAGCATCCATTCCCCTACAATTTATTTTGATATGAGTTTGGACTGAAAAACAGATGTTTATTTTCTAGAAGGACAATCATAGATTCCTGTGATCAAGAATTCCAGAATTGTCCCGTTCTTACCACAGATGAAACGGCAGAGGAAAGAGAAAATACAACACTATTGATCCTACAGTTGGAGACACTGCCAAGGGCAGAGGCTGAACTGTTCAAGCCTCTTAAAGCACAGCTATAATCAGAAGCTTGAAATGACCCTTCAGAAACTGCCCAGGCTTCAGAAACTACTCAGCTCTGGTTAAACGGCTAAAGAAGCTAGCTTCTTTAACCAGTGGGGCTATAAAACCAGCCAAACAATTTGGCCCAGGAATGCAAATGCCTGGCAGGTCACTCCCCTCTCCTGCTGTGAGCATGGAAGACATAGCCAATCCATCGCAGAGTTCGTTCTCCCCTGATCGGCACAGCAGTCATGCCCCATTGGTAGTAGCATTAAAGCTATTGATCTTCCCTGGTTAGCCGGACTCCAAACTCATTGGTTACAAAGAGTCAGCCCTGCTTCCCCACTCTGAACTCCTACCTGTACCTGACCCATAGCCCACAACCACTTCCCTCCACCCATGCCCAGACCCTTGTTCAAAACATTTAACAACCAAAGTGCTCATCAACAGACACACGGACAAACACGATGTGGTCTAACCACGCAACAGAGTATTAGTCAGCCTCAACAAGGAAGGAAATTCTAACCCACACTGCACCATGAACAAAACTTGAAAATATTAGGTGAAACAAAATAAGCCAGTCACAAAAGGACAGATGTTGTAGGATTTCACTTACATGTGGTATGTAAAATTTACTGAGACAGAAAGGAGAATGGTGGTTACTGACGGGGAGAGAAACTGGGGAGTTAGCATTTCATGGGGACAGAGCTTCAGTGTGAGATGATGGAAAAGTTCTGGAGATGGATGGTGGTGATGTTTGCACAATGACGTGAATGTGCTTAAACGCCATGGACCTGTACATTTTTAAATGGCTAAAAAAGCAAATTTTATGTTATGTATAAAAAAAAGTAAGTGGCTTTATTCACAGGGCATAAATCTGCAAAGAAGTAAAAAGCTAACCTTTTCAAACAATATTGCTTCTCTCTCACTTACCAACTTTACATTTCCCTGTATGGCCCCAGAAGATGACTGGTTAGCCAGAGACGGGTAAGATTCCTCAAGGGAGGAACAACCTAAGACAGGCACGGTCGCAGGGGGGCCATCAGGTGAGAAATTGGGGATCAACAGAGGTGAGGTTTAGAACCTCACCCCCCCTGTTCTGAGAGAAATCTTCTGCATCCATGGATGTTTTGTTGCCCTTGTCTAGCTTGGATTAATACTTAGTCTAGAGGCACACACCTGATCATCTACATTTCCCCTTTTACAGCACTAAACTATGTTTTCTACCTTTATCTTGCATCTACCTACCACTTCAGCATTTTATTTAAATAATAATAATAATAATAATAATAATAAGGGAGAGATGTGGGATTCACATATAAATCAAGTATAAAAATCAAACGAATATTCACATTTGACCTGATTGTTTATAGTTCAGAATGCATGATCAAAACCAAAAGTTTCTGTGATGACTCCTGCCCTTGCACTGTTCACCATGTAAGAACTTATTCACTATGTAAGAATTTGTTCACCATGTAAGAACTCGTTCGTTGTGCTTCAAAAGATCAGAGACTGATGAGAATTAGGCTTGGGGTGGATTAAAGATTGTGCATTGAGTCCCCTATACAGAATTTTATTGTTGTTAACAACCATTTGATCAATAAATATGAGAGATGCCCTCTCAAAAAAAAAAAGTAAGTGGCTTTACATTAGTAGCATAATATTTAGGTGCTCTTGTTCCTGTCCATGATTTCAGCTTTATTCCCCCTATTTTTCATATTTTTAATGCTCCTCCACAGGTTACTTTCCCAAGACATACTCTGTTTGCTTTATCGTCATCCCTAACTCAGGCTATCTCCCCAGCCTGTGGAGAGGACTACGGTAGCCATATAGGTGATTTTCGCCCACTGTATATACCCAGTCCCCCTTCTGCGTTCCTTTTTCATTCGTTCTTTTCATGCCATGTGACTGTGATGTCCTGTAAATCTCACTCTAAACCCACCCTTCTTAAATTCTCCCTTGATTTCTTTGAGGGAAATTCCATCTTGCTTTTCATGCCTTCCCGTAGCACTTGTGCCATGAGTCCATCTCTGCCTCCCTTTTCCTAAGGTTCATTGTGTTCCAAGTTCTCTCCTCCAACTGTTCAGTTTAATAATGCAAAGTTCCACTGAGTCCCCATGGGCATGACCCGTGAGAAGCACGTCCCGGTAATGCTTGTGAGTTGGGACATTTGTTCCCAAAAATCCACGTGCGTAAGCTCACCTAGGGGTTTGTTTAAAATGCAGGTTCTGGCCCCACCCCAGAGACTGTGGCTCAGTGTCTCTAATCAGGTGGGCCACACTTTGAGAAGCACCACTCTAGAAACTAAGTCAAGGTGAGTGTTAAACTTCAGTCCGTGACGAAATCGGCCCAAGGTTGGGGTACGCAGCAGTTGGTGCCTAGGAGAAAGCAGCAATGTGTACCGAGGTGTAACATTTCTTTGCATGTCACTCCATCTTTTATTTCATGCCCAGTCTATTTCTTACTCAGTTTTGTGCAATTGCTATTAAATACTGCCCTTTCAACAGCTTACCTTTCAATAAACAGCATAATGAAGAAACTTTTCTAGGTGTTGTCACTTTCCATGCTTTTAGTCACACTTGGGTTTTTTTAACCACCAAGGTAAACCACAAATAGGTGCCACACCCATGTGATGAGAGCTACCTGACTTGTAAGCTTGGTGCAGGGGAGGCCACCACCAGCCCCCTGTCACTCATCCAACTCGCTTCTGAGTTTTAGGCCTCCCACTATGCCATGCAAACGTGCCCTGGGAATCCAGCCAGGTGGACTAGATAATAGATCAATTCAGAAAGCCAAACTGATCATCTGGAAGGCTGAACTGATAGCAGTGGATAAAGCAACTGTCCAGAGAGACACAAAGGGTATGGATGCCCCTCGGCCACTAACTCAACCATGGTTTCTTATGCTTCATCGTCTGCTTCCCCAAATCCTTAATTCGACAAGCTCAAGTCCTCTCCTTTGAACCAACTTGGTGACCACAGGAGTGAAGTGTGCCCACTCGGCATCCTGTTTCTGGAACAAGTTTTTTCTTTAATGCCAAGGATGCAGCACATTATTCTCACCATACTGTACAGTAGGTCTCCAAAACTCATTCATCTTATGACTGAGAGTTTGTACTTTTGATCAATATCTCCCCTTGTTCCATTCCTGAGGCTGAGAAAGGGGAGGCTGGGCCAGTTCTCACCCAGCCATAAAAACTGGGAGCCCGGCAGGGGTAGCTCCCCGAAGGAAAATGCCTCGTTATGATCAGGTGAACATTCATGCGCATCCAACACGGTGCTCTTCTCAGAGGTCCCTCTACTCTGCAGTCCACTGGGCAACCCCATTCCTCCCAGGGGTCATGACCCATCCGGGACACCCCTCCCCACCCCCCTGTCTTTGCCCACCAGCTTCTGGGGGCTCCACATCCTGTCCCTGAAGCCCACCTGCACTGGCATGACAGGATGAGCGATGGGGAGCCAGCACCAGTGATAGAGAGGAGGCCTTATGGGGCTCTGCTTGCGCCCAGAACAAATGGGTGCCTGTCAGAGAGGCACTTAGGAAAAGACGTGGCCCTTGAAGATCTCTTGCTCGTAGACTTTAAAAATTTCCGCTGCACCCCGGTATGGCTATTAATTAATATTATTTTATTATCTTTCATTGAGATGGATGAGAATAGTAATTGCTCCTTTCCCACGAATCTCTCCATAGTCATACTTATCTTCAGACAAATAACCTAAGGACCAGTGATTGACTCTCGACATTTAATACTCATTTTGTTCATGGATAAGGAGAGAGGGTAACACGGTTGGAAATTCCACGATGGAGCAGCCTGGGCCAATCGGCCAGCCACCATCCTGGGATGCTCTGTGGCACTGTTCTTTCTCCCCACTGCCCTGGGAGGGGTCACCCTCCTGCCTGGCTCTCTTTCCCAGTTCCCTCCCTCCTGGGCCAATCTGTTGGTTCCTTCATTTGGGGCAGAGAACGGGAGAAATCTCTTTGAGATAGAGCGTGCCTAAGGTAGAGAAGCTGCAATGGAGTCAAACACACAAGACCCAAGTCCTGCTTCTGCTGTTCCTTAGCTGTGTGGCCCTGCAAAGTCACCCATTCCTCAGAGCTGGCTGTTCTGTGGCAAAGACCACCCAAATGCGAGCAAGTGAAGGCTGTTTATTCAGAGCTGGCTAGAGCGAGGGGGGCAGCCACCATCGCTTGCTCTTGGCAGAGACTCAAGGCAGGCAGAAGAGTGGGAAAGCCTCAGAGGGCAGAAGGCAAAGGCTTCAGGCGTGCCTGATTGGAGCCCGCTGGGGCCTGGGGAAGGTAGAGACAGCTGCAGCAGGCGCCCAGGGCAGGCTGCCCCAAAAAGGGCCTCAATGGCATACTGATCACTTTGAATTAAATCAGCTGGAGGAACAGCCAGAGCAGGAGGGACACTCTGACCCTCCTTTGTCCCCCCAAAACCAGGAGACAAATCTCCCATGTGAGAAGGGGCCCTGCCAGTACTAGAGGTAAAGAGACATTATCTCCAGAGATCAGGGAAGAAAAGCGGAGAAAGCCACATGAACAAAATCTTGTTACTTCTTCACACATCTACTACCCCAGCCCAAACGCTGTTTGGAATTCCTTACTAATTAAAACTCCGAACCCAACCCTTCAATTTTCTTTTCCCTGTCAATTCCTTACAAATTTATTGTCTGTCTAAAAGGTATAAAAACTGCTGGGTCATTCCTTTGGGCCTCAATTTCATTACTGGGCCTCCATGTGCATCTGATTAGACTTTGGTTTTGTCTCCTATTCATCTTTGTCTTGCAATTTGATTCTTAGACCCGCTGCTGGAAAAACCTTGAAGGGTAAAGGAATATTTTTCCTCCCCAGCACTGCCTAGACGTGGGGTGTCCTAAGTGCTAGGTTAGGGGAGCGCACTTGGCTTTCTCGTGTTGGTCCTAAGTGGGAAGCCAGAGAAAATTTTAGGGAAAACCGGGTCCTGATCATTCTGGTCGGTTCCTGCAGAAGCTGTTGGCAAGTTGATCCCTACAGGGTTGTGGGTCACAGTTCTGTTGCCATATATGGACCGACCATTGTCCATCCGTATATTCTGTGTCTTAGTTCCCTCACAGGTAAAACAGGGACGAAAATAGCCCCTAACTCACAGCATTGTAGGGAAAACTCGTAAGACAGGGTATGAAAATCACTTGACATCATGTCTGGTGCTCATTCACGCATTCCACAAAATGTTTTCAGGCACCTTTTCTTGGTGATGGGGGTGCCGTGGTTAGGTAAGCTTCTTAATCCCATGGACCCATATTCTAGTGGTGCTGCACAGCCTATAGTGCAGCAAACAACAAATGAACAAAATATTTTCAGACAGTGATCAGTGCGATGAAGGAAATCAAAGAGGGCTGAGGAGCATAGTTTACAGGGGAGCAGGGCAAGTGGATCCTTGAAAGGGGTATCAAGAAAGGCCTCTTATTAAGATGACATTCAGGCCCTAAGGTGCCCTCATCCAGTCACCAGAGGGAGGGGAAGTCCAGACAGGGGGCAGAGAGGGCACAGCCCTGAGGTGTGGGGCGCAATGGAGCCCAGGGGCCCAGAATGGGGTGAGCATTACTGGGAGATGAGGATATAGCATCAGAGAGGCGGGCACGTGGCGTCTCACAGAGAGGAGGCCGGCTTCTATTTTAAAAGCAAAGGGAAGTCCTTGGCCGTTTGAGACGGGGTAGTGACAAGTGAACTGGTCTGCATTTCCGACAGATCCTTCAGAGTTAGGGAGCTGTGCTGGTGTTCTGAGCAGAAGGTGGGGGAGTGGGGGGCTGCAGCAGCCACGGAGACAGAGGGAAATTATCCAGTCCGCTGTGTGCACTGCAGGCAAGCCTGCAGCGCTTGCAGATGGGATGGGGGGAAGGAAGCCAGGGAAACGGAGGCAGAGAGGGCTCCTGGGTGTGGGAACGGGAAGGGGTCACTTTGTGTCCTAATGCCCACAGGCCAGCACTTGCTGGTGAGAGACAGGAGGGCAAGCAGGGGAGGGAGGGGAAAGAGGCCTGTAAGAGGCAGAGGGCGGCACGTCTCAAGCTGGTTTTGACGATGCTTGAAAAAGAGCGCCGTGGTCCAGAGCAGTGTGGACACGCAGACCCCTGCTTCTCTGAGCTCTCTTCCAGGCCCACCGCTGCGCTGTGACTCCCGGCTGCTCAGGGCAGGCGGCTGCCTAGAAGGACCGTCCCCATGCCTCTCACAGCCCTCCCTTCCTTCCACGGGAGGAGGGCGAGACGGCTTTCCGTGGCCAAGCTCTCCTAATTACCTTCACAGCAGCTCTCGGGTCCCTGGCTGACTCTCCTGAAAAAGAGAAATCGCCTCTAGACGTGGGGCCCAAGCAGGGAGCAGGCCTGCGATTGGCCGGAGATAATTGGGCTGCTGTCTGGGTCTCCAGGAATGGGCTGTTCGGGAACATTAGCCAAAGCCGTGGGCGCCTTGCTGGGCTGGGGCGTGCAGAGAGACAGAATGAACCGAGGAGGGGCTGTCGCTGGGGCCCGGGGCTGCCTCGGTCCCCTGGGGCAGGGGGGGGTGGAAACTGAGCCACCGGCATTTCTGGGAGCGCGGCATCCCCCCAGGTTCCTCCTCCCAGGAGCCTTCTGCCCTCAGAATCATTTCTCACTGGCCCTATGGACAGAGCATCGTGTTGCAAGAAGCTCCAAGAGACCTGGGATCGACTCCCCAGTCTGCTGTCTGATCAAGTTCACTCTGGGAAACCTCTTTTTTCTCATCTGTAAAGTGGAGATAATGATGCTACCTTGCCAGTTTTGTTCAAGGATGAAGGGAAATGATGTATGTGACTGTGTCTACAAGAGACCCTGCAATGTCCAGTAAATATTGTTTCTTCCATCCTGTTTTGGATGGAGCCATTCTTGAAATGCCTACTTTTCCCTGCCACCCAGTTCAAACCACATGAACCCCCAGACTCCCCCTGTACCCCTCCCTAGGGAGGATGCACCCCCCCTTTCCCACGCTTATGCACCACTCCACATCTCACCTCATTTGGCCTCCTGGCTGCTATGGAGACCTCCTGATAGATTATTAACAAGGTCCCTGTTAGAATAACCACAAACATTTATTAAGAGTTTACAGTGCACCTGGCCCTGTGTTGAGCATTTTCCATGCGTCATGTCATTCTCATCTCAACCACAAGGCACAGGCTATCAAGACCCTCATTGTAGAGATAGGGAAACACGTGCTCAGAATGGCTAAAACACTTCCCAAGTTTGCCCTGTTGGTAAATGAGAGAGCGGGGCTTCCTACCCCGACCTGTCTGACACCAAACCTGAATTAGGGCCACCACACTGGACCTGGATGGCAAAATCCCCTACCAGGCCCTCTGCACTCGCTCACATCTAATTTTCTCATTCAAGGCTCATAATAACCCAAAAACAGCCCTACATATACATAATTAAGTTACATTTTCTCCTGTTAATCTGTCTCATGTCCGCTTGGTTCTCAGACCAGCCGGAAGAACCTTGAAGGGCAGAGGACCATTTTTCCTCCCCACCAAAACCTTGCACATCTTTCTCTGCATCGGCGGCATCAATTGCATTGCGTGCAGCTATGGGCACAGGAGATTTGCCATCACCTTCCAGGAAGCCAGGGCTGTTGCCTCCCACTCTCTCTGCTCTCAGCAGCCCTGTCTGTCCTCCTGCAGCATCCCAAGGTGCCCCCCGCACCCCAGCCCTGGCTCCCACCATCTCCCAGCAAATGCACGGGGTTCCCCCTAGACTCAGAGCTCTCTCTTTCCCAATGGCTCATTTCCTCCTCACAAAATTCAACTCTGCCGCCTCTCCCAAGAGAAATCCCAGGGGCCCCTCGAAGAAAAAGATCAGAATGTTTTCAATGTGGCCTAATTGCATCCGGCCTCGCTCCTCTGAAGCCCCCTCCCTGAGTCCCCCGCTCCTGTCGAGTCTGGAGAGAGCCTCCTTCTCCCCCGAGAAGGCAGGCAGCTTCCCAAATTGCTTCTCTCCCACTTGAGGAGCCCGCGGTGCTTTCCCAACCATTCAGGTCAGTTCCAACGTGAGTGCGGTTGAGTGGGTTGGAGGAGGTGAACTCACCTCCCAGCTAACCAGAATACCTAATTATTTTAACTGTCCCCCCACACATACACGA
This sequence comes from Manis pentadactyla, assembly GCF_030020395.1. NCBI lineage: Eukaryota > Metazoa > Chordata > Mammalia > Pholidota > Manidae > Manis > Manis pentadactyla. The sequence goes on along the minus strand of NC_080028.1, from coordinate 122,514,329 downwards.
GGGAACACTTCCACCCACAAACCCTGCAGGTGGCTGAGATGTTATTGTATTTCTGAAACACGGGTTCTGTGCAGGTGCACTTCTCAGCAGGAAGGTAATCCCAGCAGAGGTGCCACACAGGAAAGGGGAGCAAGGTGCCCACCCTGCACGTGAATATGCATTACGGTGAAATCAGAAGCCAGGGCCGGGGTGGTCATCTGTAACCTCAGACAACAGGTCATCTGAGGGCAGTGGGAGGCTAGAAACAAAAGCAGTCTGAGCTGGAATACTGGGAATAAACCAGAAAACGGAGTACATACTAGGTTAGGTAAATGGGTCGGAGAGAAGTTCAGGTGGGCCCGTTAGCATGGGAGCCAACCAGGTATTCTCTTCTTTACGTCATGATAGCACCTTGGGAGCTTGAAGTCAGCTAAGGTGGGAGAATTTACCATGTAACTGACAAGCTCTAGAAATCAGAGGGGTGTTTGTTTTTGTTTTGGTTTGTTTTGCGGAGAGCTGGTTACTGAATATTTCCCAGCACAACAGTGGCCGCATGGCAGAGTGGGAGAGGGCATAAAAGTGTAGACTGGAAAAGATGAGGATATTTACCCTCGCTGAGTATTGATTTTGTAATCTGTAAAATGGGTTGAGTCCATTTGAAGGGATTCATTCAGATTAAATACCTCATTGTACAAAGCGCTCAGCACAGCGTCAGGCATGCAGGAAAACCTCTCTAATGAGTATATTACAACAGCCATGCTCCTGGTGCCCCTGCAGAGGGTTAATGGTTTCTTTTCTGCTGTCCCCTTCACGGCCGTGCCCGACCCGCTTAAAGGGGACATTCAGAGCAGGATACAAAGCTCAGGAGAAAAATTAAGTCACTTGTACCTATGCTTTTTGGGTATGTGTTTCAAAAGCGCCAAAGTCTAAAAGAAAATTTCTACAACTTCTCATCTTCACCAACGTATTATTTGGGTGTTTGTTTTAAAAAAAAAGTAGAATTCAGAAAGCCAAGTCATGCTAGGAGGATTTTTCAATAATTGCCTTTGTTTCCCTTCAGATGTTCAGAGATGATTTCCTCCACCATCAAGATACATATAAAAAGGAAGTCGAGTGTTTCAGTGCCAAGCCCAGCCTGCCTCGTGAGCAGGGGGGTTGTAACGAGGAGATAGCTGTCTGCGAGAAAAAGCTAATCCATCGTTTTCATGTCCAACCTTTACAAATTGTGCCCGTGTGGCAGAGTTTGAATCACTCCCTCTAATAGCCTCCGAAAACAAATGCAAAACCTTTCAAGTTCATTCAAAGTCATTACAACACTTTCCAGAACGGAATCAATTACCGTAACCTCTGTGGGTGTATAAAATATGAAATTACCAGCGCCCTCCCAGAGCTGGAGAATTGGCAAATTAGCAGAAATTGATTAGGGGAGCTTTGGGAGCAGCCCCTCGTGTATTAAGCATCCTGATGACAAACAATCATAGACTATGTGTGCGATTTTGTTTGATGGGATTGTCTGGTCCGTTAATGGCACTTTGTCTTGGTGGTGGCCGATTCTGTCATCTAACAAATTGATGTAGGGGGTCGACCTTCCTTACAGGCGGTGCCTGACCAAAACAAGACAACCCAATTGTCCTGATTGATCTGGTATCCATGCATGTCCCAATCAGGATGAGAAGTTGGTCATTCCAAATGAGCTCCCCATGGGTTCTTCTTCCAGGACAATGTGGGTCCTCCATTCAGAGCAGACAATTATTGAGATGCTTCAGGTGCGGAGAGTTTTGTGTCCTTCTCATCACTTCTTACCCACATCCTATTCCTTGCTCCTCCTCCCCCTTATTATCTTATAGACCCACTTTCCAAGCCAGGTTTATTCAGGGGCAAGATCACTGTACCCTAGAAGATTGGTGATTCCAAATAGCCCTGTCTTCTAGCTCCTGCTTTCTTGGTTTCTGTTTTGATGGGTCTCAAAGCAAGAGGATGTTCTTTCAGGTGGTGCTCCCTGGGAATGGAGAATGAGAAACAGCAGTGGAAACAAAACCTCCCAACATTAGCATACTGAGACCTCTTGGGATATCCACCTGGCTCATAGTAATGTAGCTTTGGAAAAACTGGATTCTCTACTGAGAATTTGATATTTGGAAGACTAAGATTTAGAAGCCACATGTCATTGGAACTAACTGCACTCTAAAGAGAAGAACTGTGGATTCTTAAGCTCACAACCCCAGAGCACACCTGGTTCTTACCTTCACTGATTCCTGGTTACTCAGTACTTTCTGGGACTCCTTAAGCTATCCCACGACCTTCCCCATAAATCCCACTTTTTTAAACTAAGTTGACCACAGTCCATTTTCATTGCTTGCAAACTAAATGACTTTAACTAATACAATAATATTCAGAGAGGGTAGAGCAATCAAAGTAGACTAAGCAATATGACCAACCATTTCCATGCCACTTCTAAAGTGAGTAGAAAGAGCCTGAGCTTTGAGATCAGATCCAGGTTTGATTCTAGCTCAGCTGTGTGCTGGCTGAATAGTTAGTTCTATCCTGTTTCTGTGCCTTGATTTCTGCATCTGTAGTATGGGGATAAAACTACAAGTTTCTGGGGGAAATTTTGAAGGGTACATGAGATACGCTGTGTAAATCACAGTGTGGGCATGTAGGTCATCCACAATGACTCTCCAGATGGGAGCCTGCAGCAGAGTGGGGTTTGACCAATCAGGGTCATGCTGAAGCCAGGAATGACTGGGCTATGGTGGCTGCAGGGAAGAGTTTGGAGCAGTCTGGATTACCTAACTTGATCCAGAAGTAAAAGTGCAGAAAAATGGCACCTACAGAGCCTCCTCTCAGAAAGGCTAGTCCTCTGGAGAATGGCATGACCAGCATTGAGCAAGGTGGTGCATTTACCCAACCACCCAGGCGTCCCTTGTGAAAGGAAACTGGGCACCTCTAAGCAAGAACCAAAAGAAATAGGAAGAACCAGGATGGCAGGTCCCAAGTCACTGCACGCATTCAAGGTCTTCACACAATGACCTGAAATCCAGGTTTCTAGCCTACCCATCACTCCTATTTCCACGTTCCCACTAACCCAGCCATGCCAAAATAATCCCCATTATAACCAGGAGGAAAATATGTTCCCAGCTCAGGGCAAATTACCTTTGAAGCCAAAATCTGTCAAAGGGAGAAATAAAATGGGAGAAACCCGTTTACTGCTAGCAAGCAGTCATCCACTTCCTCTTTACAGTGTCTCTTACAACCCAGCTGCAAAAAGGGGATCCCACCCAACCTCTCCCAACCAGATATGCCCTCACTCACCCTTGTAATCACCTACTGATATGGCAATGGACTCCTTCTCTCCACCCCTTGGAAACACCTATTGATGTGGAGATGCACTAAGACCAGGCGAGAGACTCTGGAAATATTGCAATTTTACCCACACCCGTCGTACGAGAAAAGCCCATGGAAGTGGGTTGAGTCAGTTTCCTGCCAACCTATGAACATTCTCCCTTCAACACTTTAAACTTGGGACACAGTGACATGATGTTATCTGAGGGAAGCCAGGCACAGAAGGACAAATATCGTGTGACTCTATTTCTATGAAATGTCCAGAATGGGCAAGTCCACAGACACAGAAAGTAGATGAATGGTGGCCGGCGCTGGAAGGAGGGCAGCAGGGAGTAAGTGCTAACGTGCACAGGGTTTTCTGGGGTGATGGGAATGTTCTGGAATTAGTGATGATGATTATGCAACTTTATAAATATACTAAAACCACTGAATTCCACACTTTAAAAGGGTGAGCTTTATGATATATGAATTGTGTCTTAATCCCCAAAAATGCAAAGGAAACCATAGGAAATGGAAAATAAGAGGGAAGGGAAATGGGAGGAAAGTAAGAGTAGGAGTCGGGCTCTTAGGAAGAGTTAGAGATGGTGAGGGTGGTGGCTAAGAGCATGAATTCTGAGGTCACACTGCCTGGGCCCAAGTCCCAGCTCTTGGTTCTTGGGTGGGAAGGAGAGAAGGTAACAGTGTTTTCTGAGCTCTGGCCATGCCGGGTGCCTTAGTGCACATGACTACAGGTACGGCTACCTCAGGTGGACCCTGGGATGCAGCCACCCCTGTGTCATGGGGCAGGAATCCCGGCACTCAGGAAAATAAAAGAGCGTCACTGAGTCTTTCATCCATCCATTCAACAGTATTTACTGGGCATCTGCCTCATGCCGGATGACATCTCCAGGGCTGTGGATACAACGGGGAACAGACAGAGTGGTTTACATTGTCCTGGAGGAAAAGAGACAATAGCCAGGAGATAAATCATGAACCACGACGATTACAGATTTATGCTGACTTCAGGGAAGGAAAGAGTGGCAGAGCAGGAGCCTTGTTTTCAGGTGGTGGCCTCTCTGAAGAGGTGACCTTAGAGAATGAGATCTGAAAGAACAGCAAGAGCCAGGGTGCCCAGATGGCAGGAAAGAGCCTTCCAGCAAGTGCTAAGGCCCTGAGGCAGAGCCAGCACACCTTGCAAGATATGAATTGCACAATACAAAAATACTAATAATAATAGAGAGCCTACCTTGCAGCCAGCACTGTGTTTAACTTGTAGCAGGTACACAAACCGTGCTTAATAAATGTTCATCACTCTCTGTTCAACTCAAAGGCCCTTGCAGCTTCCAAGCCCATGAAACCAGGAGCTCTCCTGGGGAAGCAAACATCTACTCTCTGTATCCCCAGAGCCAGGTATAGGGTCAAGGCCATTTGCCAAATGAATAAATGAGGAGATAGAGACATTGGTTATTCTGTGCTTGCTAGGCAGGGCCACACAGGAAAGCAGAAAAGTCCCGGCTTTGATGTCAGGGGGACCCAAATTCAAATCCCAGTTCTGCCTGTTAGTGCCCGTGTAATTTGGCATGTAATACTTATCCAAGCCTCAGTTCCCTCGTCTATGAAATGGATACTTCCCCGTGGGTTCATTGTGAGCACAAAATGAGATAATGTAGGAAAAGCCCAAGTGAGATGTGTGGTCTGTGGTAATATTTCTTTTTCAAAAATCATGGGGTTTTGATTCATGTTGAGCTCTTTACCTAAGCTTCTCTCTTGTTCTGTGTCTTGTTGCTCATATGAGATGATTAAGGGAGGCACTGCTTGTGCCTCACCTTATAGAAAAGGAAATTGTGCCCAGAGAGGTTAAGTAACTTGCCTAAAGCCACACAGCAGTAAACAGCTAATAAAGAGGATCTGACTCCAAACCCATCGCATTCCCCTGTCTCTCCCCAAGAAGAGGTGAGGGACCTGTTAGCTATTTTTAGCAATTATTATTATTTCCCCTCCTATCACCTAGATGATGTTTGCCAAGCCAAGCCTCTTGTTTCCTGACAGGGTCCGACATGAATTTGCTTACCCAAAATGCATGCACACGTGTATACACACACACACACACACACACACACACACACACTCACTTTCTCCTTCAAAGGAATCTGTAAGTTCTGCTCTGCAGGCGCCCCCGTGCTGTTCTAGTTAATAGGCATTAACACCCCGCCGCCCCACCGACCCGCTCCCCCAGACACAGCCAGTTCCCCCTAAGCGTCTAGCCATCGCCTTCCTCGACCTCTCACCCCGCGTGGGGAGCGCCCCTCCGAAGCCAGAGCAGAAGGGGCGATGCATCCGTCGGCGGGGTAGGGGGGGAGCACCGCAGGCTTCTGGCAGATCAGAGGGAGCGCTCTGCCTCTCCCGGCTCTGCTAACGTAATGAGGGGCTAACCTGGTATTTAAATAGCAGCCAAAGCGGTAAATCTGCATTGTCAGCCTTCAACATGATTTACAAAATAATTTTAAAATGCATGAACCTTCTTCTTTATAAAGCACGGGAGTGCGAAGTTAGCATCTAAATATTTTATGGCCCGAGGTGAGCTGTTCGCCTGCTGGCAGCACTCACAGGAGCGAGGGGGTGGGTGAGGTATGTAGGCTTCTGAAGACCCTCCCTTATCAACCAGGCGGGGCGCTGAGGTGCAGGGGGTGGGGGCGAGGCTCCTGGTTTATTTGGCCTCTGGTCATTTGGATGGTGCCTTTGTTACTATCTTCCTGGAAAATGGCTGCTGGGGGCAAAGCCAGGAGACTCTAGGTACTCTTCATCCATTAGAATTTAGCAAGAGACCATTGCCTCCTGGCCAAGGATCTCTGGAAGGCCAAGGGGAACCTGCATGGGTGGGGGTGAGTCCCAGAGGAGTATTTTAAGGAACACAAGGTGGGGAAGGGCAGCATCCCCAGAATTTTTGCTACTGGAAGAGATTGCAGCTGGCCAACCAGTGACTCGGTCCATCTGGGAAGAGAAGACAAGCTACACTCAGAAGAATACTGTTTTCTCTCCTTATCCCTCATTTCCCGCTCAAGGTTAGGATCATGTTCACAGCCCTGGAGCTGAATGTTGAGTGCCACCACTGTCCCAAAATGATTCTGATCAGGATTCCCAGAAGCCGTCTGGGACGGTGGGCCTCGAGGCAGACGTCTGTCGCCCGGAAGTTAATCACATTCAACTGGAGAGGTGGTCCAGGGCACCCTTCCGCATGTACAGAATCAGAGTATCTGGGAAGAGGACCCCAGGAGCCTGCGTTTATAACAAAAATCCCCATGGTGGTTCTCATGTACACTAAAATTTTAGAACTGCTGACCTAGACTGGGGGTCCTGAATCCTATCTGAGCATTGGAATTTGTAAAGAGGAACTGTAAAAAGTACTGGTGCCCCAAGACCCACCCCAGAAATCCTGATTTAATCCATGAGCCGTGTGGCCTGAGCACAGAGAGCTCTAAAAGCTCCCCCAAATGATTCTAAGGCGCAGCCAAGCCTGCTCATCAATGAGCTGGAGGAACTGCAGGCTCCTGGATCTCTATGAATTGGTGTCTGCACTCAACTTGAACTTCTCTATGTGATGAAAAGCTCTTCACCAGGTAGTTCGTTCCTTGACTGATGGTTCTAATCGTAAGACTTAATTCCTCCAACTGAACCTCAGTTTCACTCCATCCTAACTCCACGTGCCGCTGCTCGTTACCGGGAAATCAGTCATCCCAATGCACAAACTGTAGAGTTGATGAAATTTGCATTCACTTTGCCCTGCTGCAGCCTTTGTTCCACTCCAGTGCACTCACCTCTTTCCCGTTCTCTAAGCCCACCCAGAAGCCAGAGCCCAAATCTACCCTCCCTCCAGGAAAACCTGTTCTCAAGGTGTCTGAGATGAGTCCATTGCCCGTTCGCACAGAGGAGTCCATTCAGGGCTTGAGTAGTAGATTCAGAAACCCAACTCCAGCTGCTCCACCCCTGTAGGATTTTGGACAAGACCCTTTCACGCTCCAGGCCTCAGAGCTGCCATCTCTAACACTAGAGAGATTTGTGTGCATTAGTTCATATGGTTTCTTACAGCTCCCATAATGGAATCTGGGAAGGCAGGAATAATGATTCACGTAGTCAGCCCATGGAAAGAGAGACAGAGAGGGAGAGAAGGAAGGTAGGAGGGAAACAATAATCAAACAATAGGGGGAGGATGGAAGGGGAGAAGGGAGGAAGGAAGGGCCATTGGAGCCTTTTGAGAACTTTCTAATGTGTCAAGCAAAATATTTTGAAAATTTAGACACCACTGCTCTCTATATAGTTACTTATTACATGGTTCTGGTGTACTGTTTGAATCACAAATTGCATGCTAATGGCCTAATTCATAAACCATTGACATTCTTTATGAGTCCTTAGCATTCAGAAATGAAGAGTTTGTGTTCAAAATATAATTTGCATTGCAAAATTCAATAATTTAGTTTCTCATATTCATTAATGCCCAAGACTACAACACATAACTTACCCCATTCCAGCATCTTCCTTAGGACACTGGGAAAAGAAGTGTTTCAGCCGGGAAATCCAGCCCTTATTTTTATGGCCAGGCTTGGAGCTCTGAGAGTCATCAGGCTGTTTCCTCTTCAGGAGTGGGCACTGCAGGATTCTGTCACAGGAAGGTAATAGAGCTAAAAGGACCTCTCAAGCACATGTTTATTTAACCTTCCCCATCCCTTGAACCCACCTGAGATTCAAATTCCTGCTCAAAGGGATGTGCAATTTCCAGTGAGTCAGTGGGAAATGCCATGAGATGATCAATGTAACTTTCAACTGAATGGTCTGTGGGACAGTCAGCAATATTGTCAATCAGATATTTAATGGACAGGGCTGTCGAATGCTCTGTAAACTAGAAATGGGCAACATTCTCTTGGCAGATATCTCTATGAATTAGGGACCCTGCCTCTTAAATACGAAAGACCAAGTTAGATTCATAGCATGCTTGCTATTTTTGTTTCCTAGTGCAAGACAGGCACTGAGAAATTGTTGAAAGAAAGTAGAGATTGGTTCTTTGTGGAGGAGGCAGTGGGAATGCTTCCCTGGCTCATGTGCCGCTCCAGAACAGGTCTTTTGGGATATTTACCTGGCATTCGGCTCCAACACAGCTGTCTTGGTCTGATAGGTAATATTAGAATGTGCTAGCATAAAGTTTTTCTTTTGAAAGAATGTGTAGGGCATTGGATCAAACCAGAACCTTTCAGAACCCAGACCTGAAGGTCAAGGCAATGAACTTGAACAAATACAATTCCTGGAGTCAAGAGTCCTGCATTTTAATCATTGTTCTTCCTCCAACCTGTTACGTGAACTTTTCCAGGTCATATCTTTTTCTAGACTTGTAGATAGGGAGGTTTGGATGTCATGGTCCCTAAAAACTCTTCCAATACTGAACCCTCTAGGACTTCAGGATCTGAACCTAGTATCATGACCAAAATTGGACATTGGTCACCCCTGGGGGGTCTGACTGAGGGCTGGTTAGCCAAGCACTGAGAAGGTCAAAGTCCAAACCCCATTCCGAGAATATGAAGTGGCCCATCCAAAAGAACCACACTCCGTGCAGTACTTACGCAGCCTGCACATTATCAGGGCTCAAGAAATAATGGCTCATTTATCCAACAGATGAATGGACAATGGGATGCACCTCCTTCCAGAGAGCGAAGACACAGTGATGAACAACATAGGTGACATCCCTGCTTTTGCAGAGCTTACATTAGAGTGGAAAAGACAATCAACAAACACTTAAATAAAACAAGTTCCAATAGGGAGTAGAGCCGATAAAATAAAGCAATGGGGCAGACAGGGGTTGAGATGAAGGGCTACTTTAGATGAAGGGATCAAGCACTTCCCTCTGACAATTGAAGGAATGTTTGAGTTGAGATCTAAATGACCAAACGAAGACAGCCCATGGGAAGATGAGGAGCAGGGCACCCTGGGAAGAGGAAGCAGCCAGTGCAAAGGTCCTGAGGCAGAAATGTGTGCCCTGTGTGTTCATCAAGATGAACAAAAGCTCCTATGGATGGAGTATCATGAGTGAGAGGCAGTGGGTAGGTGAGATGATCAGGAAGTGGATCATGTAGGGTGCATCAGGAGTTAGGATTTTGTTCTCTGTGTTATAAGAAACTCTGGAGTTCTTTAAGCAGGTGAGTGGCATGATCTATTTCACAGCTCTGAAGATCCCAGTGGATGTCCTGTGGAAAACTGAACCGTTGAATGAACTGAGTCCGAAGTATTTACCTCCACTGTGCACCTTGGAAGGAGTCAGGCTGCGAGGGTGGCGCCCATCCCCGAGAAGGACGCAGGCAGGCATTCCGTAAAGCGTGTGTGACCCCTCTCCTGGCACTTCTGACAGAAAGCTATGCCCCCCATGCACCTGGCACTCAACACCATTTCACGAAGCTGAAGGGGTTCTCACGGAGAGATTCGCTCCACTTCTTCTCCTTTCATCCCTACAAACTCGGCAGCCTTGCAGTGAGAGCAAGTCATCCGTCAGCAAATCTAAAATATTTATTGTGCGTATCTTAAAGGCCATAGTGCTACATCATCGAGCTCTGCCTGGATTGGGACAAGGCTTTGCAGGGCTGAAGACCGAGATGAGGACCCGCCGGACAAAATTGCAGACAATTAATCTGTGCAGATGGAACTCTTCAAAGGGGACTGAAGGACTCGCCTGGCACCAGAGACCAACCAGCCCATAATGACCACCATTAAAATTTAATACAGTTTGCTTATTTTTTAAAAAATGGAATTCCTCATATCCTTTATAGCTAATCACTTCTCCTACAAGGAAAATGTGAGAGATGGTGGTGGGGGGTGCAGAGGACTGCTTTAAGGGTGAATCTTGAGCCACAGTCCTAAGAATGGGTGTCTCTGAGGCATCTACATCCAGAGAGGGTCCTCTGTCTTGTTCCCACTGCTATTTTCCCTTTGGGAGGGTTGGGATAATGTGCTTCAGTGCTTGGTGGGAGTGCAGGAGGTGAAGGTGCTAGTGGGGGAGGTGGGCAAGGTGGTGGTTGTTACGGGGCTTGAGCAAACCCGTTGGTCTTCCCTAAGTCTCGGGATCCCTCGTTTATGAAACATGGGTCAGAGGGAAATCTTTTCCAGGGGTGGTGGAGGACTGACCGAGACGGTGCATGCCACATGCTGAGTGTTGTGTTTGGCAGGCAGTCAACACTGGGTCATGTAGCCATCATCAGCGCCATCACTGTTAGTGTTGACATTGCCATGGCTGTACGGCTCTGGGCAATCTCCCAACCGTCCCATAGCATGGGGTTAGTATCAGCACCACCGTCTTCCTCATCTTCAAGCACGGACTTCATCCTTGGGTCAGGATTTGTCTTGGAACTGGGGCCACTGCTAAGACGTTGCTGGAGGAAAGGGTGGCCTTGGAGGAGGGGCTAGGCGGTGGGAAGTCTCACCATCCAGGTGTCTCCTCTGCCTAATGCCTTAGTCTTTCTGTGCCTCAGTGTCTCCAGTCCATAAATTGGGGATCATATTGGACCCGCAGCCTTCATAAGGACTATTTTCAGATAAAACACAATAATAGATACTATGGCAGTACAAAGGGCTAAAAAGTCCTCTATAAATGCAAGATGGTGATGGTTATTGTTCCTTAAGTAGAAAGGAGGATTTTTTGTTCTTATTTTGATTCCTCCAGCCCTGAGATAGCAGACAAATCAGAGAAATATCAAGTCACAGTGAAACATGGGTTCCCAGGAACCAGAGTACAGAGCTACGTCAGGATTTTTTTTTTCTTTTTGCAATCTTTGCTGAGAGACATTTGAAGTGAAGTTAATAATTGAAATGTAATGAATAATTGCAGTTTGGGGTCCAGAGCACAATCGTAATTGCCAGTTTATTACTTTTTTAATATATTTGCCAAGTATTAATAATATTGAAATAATGCAAGACAATCATGGGAAATAAATGAAATGTATCATTTGTCAAGGAAAAAGGATTTCCAAACTGCAGGCGCCGCTCTTCCGAGCTCCGTGACGCATACAGCTGCACATCGAATCCCTCACCATGCAAACGTCACCTGAAAATTTGGTGCCTGAGGAATTCCCATAAAATCAAATAAGGTACAAAAGGCTCATTCCATAGACAGCCCTGCCATCTTTTATGTGCTTGTTGGGGTGTGTAGAACACAATACTGAGGAATGTCCCCGAGTGAGAGACAATAATGCCCAGGTTTTAGCCCAGCTCTTTGGTTTGATCTTAGGCAAGTCCCTTTCCCTCCCAAGTCCTTACCATTCTCACTGTAAAAATGAAAGGCAAAAGCATGAAGACAGGATGAAAGGGTTGGAACAGATCCTGCATCCCAACTCTTTCATCTCTAGGAACCCATTTTATTATTTTTCTCCCCCAGGGACTGCCTGTTTTGAGAGTTCCTCCTATAATATTTTGAATATAATGAAACTCACCAAGCCTCTTGCTCTGCTCCAGGAACAGTGCAGGGATTCAACATCAGCACCTGTAAAACGAGAAGGTAGATTTGGGGAGAGGTATTGAGCCCTGGCATCTCAACAGTGGTAACCTGTGGCTGGTGATGGAGAGGGTCACAACCAGCTCCCTCCTAAAACCAGCCAATATAGCAAAGTCCACAAATGAGTGTCTGAAACAAATTAGAGGGGATTTGAAGTTCCTCTGACAAAGCCATTCTGGCTCCTTTATGTCCAGACACGTTTCCTTTTACCTGCTGCCATGTCCAAGGCGTATTTACAGTATACCAGGCACTGACCTAAGGGGGTGAGCAGCAGGGAAGAGATGGACCCACAGGTGAGGTTCTGGGCATTCCCACCATCTGTGGTCCACGCCGCTCACCCTCCACCTGTAGTAAAAGGCAGCGTGGTGGGACTGGAGCGTGGGCCACTGCCCCATGGGCCTGGGGGGCGGAGCACCGAGGTAGAGAGGATCGGTTCCCCCCCGGCAAGATCTCACGGGCTTGACCCGGCAGTTGGGACTCTTTCTTCTTCCCTTTCGGAATGGGAATGACTATCTTATTCCTGTCCCACCATTGTATTTTGCCCTCAGGATGAATCTACCTCCAGACTCTCCCACTTCCAAGTTCAAGGAGATGTAGATGACACTTGGGATTTTAGGCTTCAGAGCTGATGCTAGAATGAGTTAAAACTTTGGGGCTGTTAGGGTGGAATGGATATATTTTTCATGTGAGAAGGACATGCATTTGAGGGGCAGAGGTACCTGCTATAGACTGGAGTTTGTGGCCCCCCAAAATTTATGTGCTGAAATCCAAACCCCCAGGGTGACAACATGAGGAGATGGGCCTTTGGGGGATAATTAGGTCATGAGGGTGGGGCCCTCATGAACGGGATTAGTGCCCTTATAAAAGAGGCCCCAGAGCTCCCTCACTCCTTCCACTATGTGAGGAAAAAGGCAGCCACCTACGGATCAGGGAGCATGCTGTCACCAAACACTGAATCTGCCAGCACCTGCTCTTGGACTTCTCAGACTCTAGATATGTGAGGAATAAATTTCAGGTGTTTATAAGCTGCTCAGTCTCTAAGGAGCTTTTGTTATAGCAGCCCTAACAAAGACCCTGATATTAACATCTTAATGAACATTCTGCGCAATTCCTATAGATATCCATATATACATGTAGATTCAGTTTACATAAACATGGTAATATATGTGCTCAACTATAATCTGGTTTTCTTCCCCATTCTATTCTGTGCCAGGAATGGCTTTCCATTATAACAAAGCCCTGCAGACATTTTCCATTGCATTGATTTACTGTTAGTAATTCACCCATGACATCCATACTGTTATCAAAAAGCAGCTGTAAAAAAAAGCAAGAAAGATTTTGTGGGCTGATGTGAAACAGTCTCTGAGATCAGTTGTTAAGCACAAAAGATAAGGTTAGAACACTATTTACTTTGTTCCCATTGGTGCAAAAAAAAAAGAAAAGCAGAGGGGATTGAGTATAAAAACATATTTGGTCTAGAGAAGGACCCAAGAAATTGGTGGAGGACAGAGATGTTTCACTGTATCCCTATTCTATCGATGGGATGTTGGACTATATGAATGTTGGACTATATGACTGTATAACCTAGACGAAATATGTGTGTGTTGTGTTTTCACATTTTATACACTTCACTGTGCATATGTGCATGCATAATTTTAGTATAATTGGTAAATGTGTGTCATATATAAGTTATATAATTTATAATGTATATATTCATGACTTTAAAAAAGAGTTCATCACTGTGTCCCTAGCCCCCAGCCAAGTACCTGGAATATAAGGAGGAACTCAATAAATAGTTAACAAATAACTCACCACCATGCAGGAGGGTATCACATACATGAAAAAGTCCACCTTGTATATAGGGGTGAACGAGTGCTGGAGAATCTCTGGGCCAGTTTTGCTCAGGATCCCCGGCTGATACGATCAGGAATTCTGAGACAGGATCCGGAGCATGTGAGATTCAGGAGTGGTTCCCTCTGAGAAGGGAATCGGGGAGGGGGTGATGGGAGGCTGGGTGAGGCGGGTGCAGGAGAGCTCTGCCCAGCGCCTGGAACCTCCTTGCAGGAGGCAGAGCCTCCACAGAGTGCACTGAGGTTGAGAGACCAGGAGCCTTTCAGGGATGAAGCATCCATAGGGCCGTGGGCAGATGTTCTAGGGACTTGGGTCTTATGTTCCGACTCGGCTTCCAGATTCTCCATCCCACAAGCAGAGTAGAACATACTCACGAGCAGCAGCTCTGGGGCCCGACCACCTCTGCAGGGACCCCGTTTATCACTCATCACTGGGCATTGTCACCTTCACCTCCTTTTTCTCATCTGAAAATGGAGGTGCTAATGACTGTGCCCAACTCACTGGATCATTTTAAATCTTGAAGGACATGATGCACGTAAGTTCCTGGCACACAATATACCCTCAAAAAAATCTCAGCTATTATTCCTACTACAGTAACATCCACCGCATTCAAGCCTAGGAATTTGAACGATTCAGAAAGACTGGGAGGCCTGAGCGGTGTCAGACACAGCAGAACTCACCGTCAAGAAGCAGTAAGACTGAATCACTCATTAAACCAGTTCTTACTGGCTACTCGTGATGCCCGACATCACACTGGATACAGGGACCCGGTGACAGCCAAGATGGACACATCTCCTGCCCCTTGGAGCTTACAGTCTGGTGAGAGAGACGGGAATGAGCCAAGGACCGCACAAATAAATGCAAAATTGCTACAGTGGCAAGTGCTACAGGTGAGATGTGTAGGATGTATCAAGAGCAGCTAATGGGAGATTTGATCTCATGAGAGGAGTCAGAGCAGTCTTCCCTAGACGTGATGGAAGGTGCTGAGAGCTGTGGGATAACTGAAGATTATTTAGGTGGAAAGGAGAAGCAGCAGGTGCAAGGGCCCTGTGGCGGGAGGGAGCTCACCACACACAACTGAAGAAAGTCCAGGGTTTCTGGAGAGAAGCTGTGAAGGAGAGGGTGAGGCTCCGTGAGGCAGGGAGCTAAGCATGGCCAGCCCCTTGCAGGGTCTAACGATAATAATAGCCACAAATATGATGATAGCAATCATCAAGGAATCACTTGCTATATGCCGCCAGCACAGGGCTGGGCACCTGATACTGCTTCATTGAAACTCATAACAATGTTATGAAGATCAAGAAGTTGGTGTTCGTATTATCTGCACTTTACTAATGAGGAAACAAGCTAAAGAAAGGTGATGTGGTTTCCAAGAGCTTGAACCAACCTCAAAAGCCATTACAGCCTTGGAACTCAGACACCATACAGTTTATAACACAAACAGGAGGTGTGAAAAGGGACATTGTTAATAATGCCAGGACACAGTCACAAACCAGGATCATCCCAGGCGATACCAGATATAATATCTCAGGATAAAGAAAATGAAAGTACTTCATAAACAACAATGTCCATTAAGAGACCAGAGACAATTAAGCTGACCGGGGGCTTGAGGGAACACAAAGGTCTCCATGTAACTGCAAGATGGCTTTGTCAAAGCAATTCCTCCCTGTGCCACAACAGAAAGCCCTGTGCTACCAGTCCCGCTTCTGAAATATATTTGGCATTTCAAAAATAATTAATGGTGTCGGTTTTATTAATGTTTTAAAATATAAATTAAAAATGTGACAAATGAGTGAGAAACAGCAGTCTGTTTTAATGAAAATTTCATACTCTCCATCAATAAATCGTCGACCAGAGAGAGCCCAACATGGGCCACAATATTTCTTGCCTGTCAGGGTATGGGTTACTGGAGTTTGCCAAAGTTAACATTTGGGAACTGGGAAGATTTGGGAATTCTGCAGGACCCAAGAGGCCAGACTGTGGTGGGAAGGGGAGCTGACCACCATGCAAATGGCTGGAAGCAATGAGCCACAGTGGTCAGACACCAGCTGCCCCACCGTGGGCAGCTTCGGCCAGGACGCTGGGGTAGTCCGGAGCTCTCCCTACTGTTAGGTTAAAATGCAGATGGTGGTGGCATTGCCCAGCAGGAGAAATCATGCACACTCACCCTTCCGGGTGGAGGTGTTAGGGGTTGTCTGGGACAGGGGTACCTTCCCCAGGGAGGATGTGAAGCCAGCCCTCTCACATCCCCCGCCAGGCCACTTCCCACCATCCCCAAGCTTTTCATCCAGAACCTCTCCTGAAATTTTCTCTTTCTTGACGTCCTACAAGAGATGCCTTTTCCTGTCCATGGAAAGCAATAAACCAATTCCATCTATTCCATACTTTCAAAGAAATCCAGAGAAGGAGGTGCTAGTGTTCTCTCTGGTCACGCAAGATAGTTTCTCATCCTAAAGCCCGTTCCTCCTTCAACATCATCTTGGAAAAACCTCCACGACCGATTTGGAATGGACATAAGAGGGAGCCAATTCACTGTGACCTGCATTGGCTGCTCGAAAACGTTAAGAATGTAAGAATGATTTGTGGGGAGTGGGTAGGTTGAAAATGCAGATTCCTGGGCTGGGGGCTTAGAAATGCTGATTCCATGGATTGGGGAAGCATTCACAGGAGGGTGCCTGCTGCTGACCACGCCTTCAGAAGCACCGGGCTGAATGAGCCTCAGTGAGAACATGAGAAGCAGAGCCCAGGGGTGATGGATTCTTGGGGGTTAGTAGGATATTTCCTACCCCAACCACCACAAAGTCAACACCCTCCATCCCCGGTCTCTTCCCTATACCCTCCTTCTACACCAAGGTTTAGCAAACCTAGTCTTCTGAGGCCAGATTGAAATGCCACAATGTATGAAGATTAATCACAGAATAATACAAACTGCCGCTTATCATCTCCCATATATTTGATATAATTACCCTACAAGCAACATGAAAATGTTATTCTGTAATAACTCCCAGCCAGAAGAAAAAGCATTGCTGCTGATAACATGAAAACAGAGAAGAATACCGAATAGAGGCCTACGAAACTTTTAATTAATTTTCCCCCCTTTCAGCATAATTGATGTCAGTTCAGGCTTCGGTGTTTTCAAAGTACTTGGCCTTGTAGCAAAGGCATTCGGGCCACCGCGGCTTGACGACAGAGCAAAGCTGGGCCCTGGTGGGGGACTAAGGCAGACGACGTAAGGAGCACTTCTGCATCTTATAAGCGGGTAACAGACTGCATCACTTCCCCACTGGAAACGCTTTCATATCTCCCCATTTCCTTCCCTCAGAGCCCAAAGACCAGTGTCTTTGGGTGTCCTTGGGTGTCCTTCGTGGATCCACATGTGTGCTCGCCCTGCCAATCTGAACTCTAGCCCCTCTCCCACGGGCCCCGCTCTCACCACATTGCCTGTAGTTACTCCAGTGCACTGGTCTTTGTCAGCCTGGGGCCTGACTAAGTGCTCTACCAAAGCACCAAGGGCTGGAGGGCTTACAAACAACAGGAATTCACCTCTCACAGTTCTAGAAGCTGCAAGTCTGAGATCAGGGCACCAGCACGGTCAGGTACTGGTGAGAGTTCTCTTCTGGGCTGCAGACACTGTCTTCACACCATATCCTCTCAGTAGAGAGAGAGCAAGGGTGTGGGGAGGGGGTCCTGGAGTCCCTTTTATAAGGAACGAATCCCTTGCACGAGGCTCTACCCTCCCGACCTGAGAAGTGTTTACCTCTTAAAGATCACGTCTCCTCTTACCAGCACGTTAGGGTTAGGATGTCAACATGTGGATTTGGGAGGGCATAAACATGCGGTCCATTGCACCTTCATGTCTCCGAACCTTTGCACTTGCTGCTCAAAGTGCCAGGACATCCATTCCCAGCCCCTTCTTCATCTGGCCAGTCCAACTTAACCTTCAAGACTCAGCTCAGATGTCATCCCCTCCCAAAAGCCTTCCCTCCTCTCCCACAGCCAAGATTTCTCTGCCTTGGCTTCTCCAAGCCTTCCAATCACCCCTCTCCACAGAACAAGTCAATTTATCCCTCTCTCAACTAGAATGCAAATGTGCCTTATTCACTTCTGTTACCCAACATCTACAGTGTCTAGGATAGAATATGTCTCAGAATATTTCAAGACAAACATGAATAAGTGAGTAATCTAATACATTGTTAATGCCTATTGTATAGGAATCTATACAGTAAATTCCTCATATGGAACCACCCATCTCTCTTAATGAACTACTATGAATCATTGGTCAAACCCACTCCTATAGTTCATTATTTCCCTTTTTGCCTAGACTGCCAGGAAGCTCAAATTTAAATGCCATGTTTACTCATCACAACAGCATTAGTCTAGGATCTTGCTGATTAACTTCCTCTTTTCTTCTCTGTGGTTTTACTGTTGCTATTGTTTTCTACTTCCAATTTGCTGGCCCTATTTTCTCATATTGTCCATCATTGGTGTTGAAAACAACTTCATTCCATTGGCTGCAAAGGATAAGTAAAGGACATAAGCTCTAATCCTTGCTTTA
This sequence comes from Manis pentadactyla, assembly GCF_030020395.1. Taxonomy (NCBI): domain Eukaryota; kingdom Metazoa; phylum Chordata; class Mammalia; order Pholidota; family Manidae; genus Manis; species Manis pentadactyla. The sequence continues at coordinate 122,496,099 of NC_080028.1, read as the reverse complement.
TGTCTGACTTAACACATAAGCACACCTTTTAGATAAAGAACAAGCAGAATTTGTCTAAGTAGTAAACAAATACTCACCAAATATTTGTTGAGCACTAACTATGAGGTAGACATCTAGCTAGATCCTGTGCATGCAGAGAAGAAAAAAAGCATGGTTCACTTGCTCAGGACTTTCATGAATACAGCCCATGTGGGTACCTGCTGAGACGGACATGTGTCCTCGGAGCCATGGGAATAGGCAAAGCAAGCCATGAGGCTTCCTGGGGAGGCTGGTGAGAGGTTTCCCAGAGGGAGGGGCATTTGAGCAGGGTCTTAACAGATATGTAGGAGTTTGCCAGTGGTGGAAACAACATGCAGTGAATTCCAAGAAGGTCACATGATTGGAAATTGCTGGAGGATCCCATGTAGAGTGGGAGGTTGGTCAATAAACCTGTGAAGAAGAGGAAGGCTGGATCATGAAATACACCAAGGCAGACCTTGCTGATAAGTTTAGAGTTTATCCTCTAGGTCATTGGTCTGTAATAACTGTTTTGCATATGAGGACCCCGTTTCAACCTTCAGAAATTTCATGGCAGTAGTTTCAGAGCAAATTGTCTGAGAAAACACATCACGGCAAAAGTTATGGTCAGTTCAGTGACGCATTTAAATTAATTTGTACTTTGTTCTGCCCAATCAAACCTACAGACATTTGAAAAATGACTGCACTGCACCCAGCCATTCACATATTCTCCCCTTCATAGCTATAAATAAAATGTGACTGCATCTATTTCACGTAGTTACCCTTCTTCCCAACATCCTATACTCTGATGCTTGGGATTAAAATATGGTCTCTGCATTATATACTTTTACTGTGCTACAAACTCGTGGACTATCTTTACCAGATGCTTCTCTTTTATTTAATTAGACCCATCCCACCCCTTTTCCAAGTCCATCAGAACCACCAGAGGACTTGTTGAAACACAGATTGCCTGGCCCCCATCCCAGAGTTTCTGATTCAGTAGGTGTCAGGTGGGGGGCCTGAGAATTTGCATTTGCAACAGATTCCCCAGCGCTCCTGAAGCTGTTGGTCCAGGGGCCACACTGGGATAGCCTCTGATTTACTTTTCTCTCGTCTCTGGTTTATTAGCAGCCCCTCTATGGTTTTAAGGCTATCTTACATGTTTTTACCTTTCTTAAAATTCTCAAACCCTTGGTTACCTAAATAAAGGCTCAAAATATATGAAATAATTAGATGAAGAAACAGATGTCCAGAAATGCCTGAAACCCCCGTAAACCCTTTTACAGGGGCGTGATGTTTAAGATGAATACTACACACATTACAGGAGTTCTTAACTCATTTCAAATGGATAAGGAAATAAATGCCTATAATTTGCATTACCTGTAATTGTCACCTGTCAGTAAATATAAACATTTATGCAGGAAGAGTCGGGGCTTTCGTATATTTAGAGCTAAAACACTCTATATTTATATATTCTTTATGAGAAACTGAATATACAAGTAGACAGTAGCCAGATCATAAGTAAAAATGAAATTCTGACCCACCGTTTATACAACCAGCCAAGAATGACCCCATTATCTATACTAGCCAGTTCAGGAAGCCAGCCTGCTATCTGCAGTCAGGCGTTGGGAAGTTAGACCAGCGTCTCTAGCAACCAGTCCAGGAAGCCAAATCTTTGTAACTGTTGGCTCCAAATGGACAGCTTTGATTAATAACTGACAACCTCCCTAAATGTTGCCCCTTCTGCCAACTTGGGACCAACCAGAGAAAGCCAAGAATATACCCTCTTCAATCACATAAGATGCCCCTGCTCTTAGTTAGCCCCCACCCAGCTTCCCCAAGCCAACAGCCTGCAATCCGGGCACACCCTAACCTTTCCTTTTTTCTCTGCAAAGCTCTGCCTCTCCTCTGCCTGCCTCTGAGTCTCTGCCAAAGCGCCATGGAGTCCGTCACTGTCAGTGGGTCTTGGCAAGCTCTGAATAAATAGCTTTTGCTTGTTCTTATTCTGTTGGTCTTTTGTTTATTTCCAGTTACCTGGAGGACCCAGAGAAAAGGCCCAGCCAACTGAACCTGGGAAGAGGTCTCCAAGCATCTCATGAAAAGAGTCCCATGTGCAAGACCCATAAGATATGTATCCAGTCTATATACAATGTTGCTGAGCATATGTGTTCCGAGGCCCCTTTCCATCATGACACTGAAGGGCTGTGTGGCCTCGGCGATGGCTCCCACTGTGGTGGGCAAGGGGGAGACCTCTAGGAATTTCTGAGCTGAGACAGGTCATGTTCTGGGCCTTTAAAAACATCCTCCTGACAGCTGTACTGAGGATGGGGAGTTAGAAAGGAAGGATCAGTCAACCAGGGTTTCTTTAAGGAGATTCAACAAGAAGTCTAGACCAGGTCCTGTCTCCATGACTGAGACAGTCCTTGCCCCGAAATGCATCCCCCTTGCCCTTAGAGAGCCAAGCTTTCCTTCCTGATCACAAAGGGCGGTGTCCTTGTCTTCCCAGGTGGGGCCTTGCATGGCCTCTGGGAGAAGCTGGGAGCAGCAGCAGGCCATAGTCAGGGTTATTTAATTAGCATGATAGACTGTAAGCAGGAAGCCGAGGGCACTCAGAGCTGAGAACCCCTCTTAATTGGCATGGGTGGTTCATCATCCTTCTGATGGGCCTGCGGCTTGCTCTTTTGACCTCCAACATCTGGACTCACGGGCGCCACGGAAACCATGCCCGGTCTGGGTAAAAGGAGTCCCAGGAATGAGATTCTGGCCAGAGCACTGGGCCAGACATTTTTTATTTCACGAGGAAAGGGAAATGCAAGTGTCACACTCCTGGAGCCTCTGCCAGCAAGGCCCCTATCTTCAAATAAGTCAGATGCCCTCGTTTGATGCCAGCCCCAGCCCTTAGCAAGAGTGGGACCCTGACTGGGAAACTCTCTCATCCTCTCCACCGCTCCATTTCCCCGTTTGTAAAGAGGGCATAATGCAAACATCTGCCTCTCAGGGTTGTGAGAAACGATGCACTTGAGGGGCTTAGCCATGTGCCCGACCCACAGCAAACTCCAAATTATAGCATACGTTCATTGAGCTCCAGGTGGCACTAATATGGTGCCCCGCAGTGGGGATCAGCAATTCCCAAGTGCCAACCTCTTAGGCCCATGCAGATCCACAGCAGTGCTTCAAGACCTTACTCATTATCAGCGTCCTAAAGAGACTCCCAGACATTTTCTCCCTAACATCCACCCCCACCCCACCCACTGATGAAATATTAATACCCCATGAAATTCTGAATATACACCGGATATATATCTGTTTCTGTACTGAGACATTGTGCAGAGCCACAAACCATGGAATACCCAAGATTTTTTCCACCCCTCCAGAGCCAATTTTCTGGGCATAAAATCTTATATGCATCTTTTATTCTTTTTCCTGTCCATCAGGAAATGAGCTAAGATTCTCTGGGTCTGTATGTATACAAAGTATCTGCACACATATAGGGACTGTGTTCAGTTTAACTTTAATTGGTGGGTATGACAATGTGAAATATTGACCTACCTGGTGAAGGAACTAGTGTCAAAAGAAATAAATCATCTCCTGATTTTAAAAAAGAGCCAGTTTTCACTCGTGTTAAGAATGTTTGATCTCAAAGTAAGTGAACTGAGAAAAATAAGGAATTCCATGTGTATTCCATTTAAATCCAACCTTTGGTTACAAAATACTTCTCTTGCCGTGATAGTGTGTGCACACGCACAGCACGGTCACAATAGGCAACGGCAGAGATTGCCTTTTGTATGTGGGTTTGTGTGTGTCTGTGTCTGGATGGTTGCTTAATGGATGGACTGACTTGGACAAGATAAACAGTAGATAATAAAACCTGGACCCCAGAATGTTTTTCCTGTTCTGGGACATCTGAAGTCCAGGTGCCTCTTAGCAACTCTACCTCTCAGGGCTCCAGAGGTTCGCCTGGCTCCCACCCTGACATTCACACATGTTGGTGGCCTCTCCCGTGCCCTGGGGGCCTGGTTGGCCCCACTGGTTAGGATGCAGCTTTCTGCACCTTACCTTGCGCTTGGCGTGTGGGGGTGCAAAGGCGGACAGTTCTCAGCGGTACCCCTCAAGGAGTTCAGGGCCTGACAAAGGGGACCGATCTCGCCCACCTCCCTGCCCCCTCTTGTCCTGTTACACTGAGCACTGACTTTACACCTCTCGGGAAACACGCTTCTGGGAAACTCCGGTTCTGGCAGCTTTTTCTCTCCAAGGAGTGAATCCCCTGGAATTCCAGTAAAACTCTTCATGTTCTTGTGCCTAATGTCTAAAAGTACGAAGGGAAGAGAAGGGGAGAGGAGGGGAGGGGACGGGGGACGGGAGGGGGGAGAAAAGAAATGAAAATGAAAAGGTCAAGGCCACATTAGATGAACATTGTGTAAGAAGGTGAAACTGGCAAATTTCATAAATAAACAGTCGACCCCAAACGCAGCAACCTGGTGGCCAACGCAAAGAGAGAAACTCTGTCTTTCCCATTTTCCTGGATGAAAACCTAGTAAAAGTTGAAGAGAGATGTTACCTCTCTGTCCCTGAGGCACGAGAGAAAAGCACCTTGCAGACCCCCTGTGAAAACAGCACAGCTGACACGATGGGGCATCCGAATCAACGCCCTTCCCTTGGGTTTAATAATGTGCTCCCTAGGGATGTTTTAGGGCCTCGGCACTAAAGCACCTGTACCATTCCATGAAAACAGTGGCTTAAATCACCAGAATCTGGAAGCCACTCAACTGTTCTTCAGTGGCAACACAACCCAGCAATGAAAAGAACAGTAGTGATGCAGGCTACAAGCGGGATGGACCTCACAGGTAGTATACTGAGCAAAGAAAGCCCATCTCAAGAGGTTACACACTGTATGATTCTATTCATGTGAGAGTCTCGAAATGCCAAAACTCTTGAGATGGAAAACATATTCGTGGTTGCCACAGATCAGGCATGGGTGGCCTTGGTGTGACCCTGAACAGTAGTGCATGGGAGCTCTTCGTGGTGATGGAGAAGTTTTCTGTCTCAATTCTCGTGGTGGTTCCATGAATCCGTAGCTAGAAGAAAACACACACACACACATAAAATAAGGTCTGCAGCCCAGCGAACAGTATTGCACCAGCGTCCACTCCCTGACTTGGACATTGCACTGCAGTCCCACGGATGTCACCACTGGGGGAAGCTAGAGAAAGGGTTCCTTCACAGGACTCTGTGTCCTTTTTTTTTTTTTTTTTTTTGCAATTTCCTGTGAGCCTATAATTATTTTAAAGTGCAAAGCAAAAGGAAAAGACAAAGGCGGTCATCTCTGGTCCTACTATCTGCCCCCCCTGAGTTCTCGAATGCGGAGACATCTGCCTCTGGCTTGAAGGCGAAGCCTCGGTGTGCCTGCACACCCCACACCCCAGCACACCAGCCCCAGCCCCTGCCCTTACTGCAGCCCCCCATTCATGCTCTCTAGCTGCAATTCTGAAGTCCTCTTTGATCCCTCTCTTTAGGCCTCTTACCACTTAAGCTGCCTGTGTTTAAACTCTCCCTGAGTGATCCCCACCCTTTCATCCTGTCCTTTTGATGACTTAGTTCTGGTCACTTGCTAATCTGGCAAGGTTCCTGCTGCCCACCAGGCTTTCCTCCAACTCCACACCATGTCCTTTGCGGCTGGCCCTTTGCTGAGCTGAGAGGCCAGAACGGAAGGGCCACGGGGGCTCAGGAGTTCCGACTGCCCCCATTCACCCCTCAGGCCTAAGAAATGCTAAGCTGACCCTGGGGCGCCCGCTCACAGATGCCGCCACCCAAACCAAGACCTGTGACTTAATTGGCATCAGCTTGGAGCACTTTGAAGTTGGAGTTCTAGAAAAATCTGGCAACAGACCCCTCCTGTGGGTATCTGTGGCCAAAGAACTTATTCAGCAGAATGGAGAAATCCGTGGAGTTTGCAGAATCAGGAGGTGGGGGTTCCAGCAGCTGCAGCGTCGTGGAGCAACCGGTCTCTTCCCCTCCTGGAGATGGAAATGACTGCTCTTTACCTACAGGTGTGCTCCATGCACGGCTGAGACGATAGTGGGAAAGGGATTTGCAAACAGGACAGCACTTTGCAAATAAAGTTAAAATGTCCTTACTCTGCTTTCAGCTTTTTCCTCCCCCAAGTAGACTTTCAGCTCCCACCAACGTAACGGGTCATTAGGCACACCTCAGGTTGTCCCACTCGAAGGCCAGGAAGCGAGTAGCTACCAAGTGTGTCCACCATGGATTAAGAGCTGCTCCCAGGGGTTCCCAGCTGCCCAGAGCTCCAGGCTGTGGCGGCTGTTAACTAAGCGGACTCCTGAAGCCAAATGCCCTCAGATCTTAGATGCTTGGGGTAGAAAGCCTTCTGCGTCTAAGGGGAAATGGTGCCCTGGATAAGAGGCAGGCAGGCAGGCATGCACAACACTGGGCATGAACCTCATATTCTGTAGACTAAATAGTCCATTTATCTAGTGCTGCTTAACAAACCACCCCAAAGCTGAGTGATTTATCACAATGACAACATTTATTTTGCTCACAAACCTACAAACAGGCAAGGCTTGGCACAGAGAGCTAGTCTCTACTCTGCCTCAGCTGGGGAAGCCTAACGCTTGGGTCTGGAATCAACTGAAAGTTCACTTCTTCACAGGTCAGGCAGGTGATGCTGGCTGTCAATCAGGAGCAGGGCTGGGGCTGGAGCTGGACCCCTGACACGTGGGCTCTCCTCGGGGATGCTTGGGCTTCCTCACAGCATGGTGGCTCAGTTCCAAGGGTGCATGTTGAGAGAAGGGCAGGGAGAAGCAGGAAGGAGCTTGTGTCGTCTTTTCTGCCCTAGTGTCAGAAGTCACGCAGCAATGTTGGAGTAGTCAGATGGCCAGACAGGGGCAGAGAAGGGGAGGGGGCTTGGGCCAGTGTTCACAGTCCGCTAGACGCTTGCACGCATTCTACACATTCCATACAAGCTGTCCCAGTGGGATGTGGAATGGGCATATAGATAACAGACTGGCCAAAAACCAGCTTTTCCCAACATGGAGGAGAAATTGATCTGCACTTCACCCCCAAATCCATTAACATAGTAAAAGTCACACCTCCCCACACCATGACAGTTCCAACGGGAACCAAATATAGCCAAAAATCCCTCCACCCAACGTGAGGGCTCACCAAGCCCAACCTCTGATAAACTGCTGTTCCTTGGAAACCTCACCTCACTTAGGGAACAGTCATTGCCCATCATGTAAAACAGGCCCCTTTGTTCCCTTGGCGTGACCCCCTCTGGGTGTGCGGGTGGCCTGACTCTCGGCTGGGTACTCTTGCTTTTCTGTGAAATCTTATTTTCCAAGAAAACTCTTACTGCTTAATGGCTTTGTGCATCCACTCTTGAATTCTTGCCCAAAAATGAGACCCAGGACCCGTCTCCAGGAACATCAGTAACTCCCACCCTGTTGGTTAGAGCCAAATCACGACGTCCAGCCCATGTTAAAAGGAAGAGGAAACAGAATCCACCTCTCCACAGGACGAGTGTCAGATAGATTTTTAAACCATCACACTATGTGTTTCAATTCGGTTTTACAAATACTGAGCATTTCCTCTACATCAGGTACTTACTTCACTGGATACCAGGGAGACAGAAACAGACAATTCATTGGGAAGAGACATGGTCGGTGCCATATGGGCTGGTGGTGGCCTTGTTTATATAAGCAGATACTTCAGTGAAACTTAGAGACATGCCTGGGGATGGAAGGGGAGCACACAGATGCCGGAAGCATTAGGGAAACCCACTGAGCTAGTTAAGAGTGTGTGTGTGTGTGTGTGTGTGTGTGTGTGTGTGTGTGTGTGTGTGTGTTTTCAAGAACAGCTAGGTGGGTATAAAGACTAGAAGGAACAGCACCAAAATATTAAGGTGTCATCCTGGAGATTTTTATTCTCTTCCTGTTGCTTACGTGTATTTTTTCCAATTTCCTACAATGAACCCATATTATCATTGTGAAGAAAAAATAATGTTATTAAAGTCACCTGAATCAATCTGGTAAACTGCACCTCTCAAGCTGTCCAGGGGGTAGAGCAGTCCCCCTGGACCAAGAGGGGGTTGTAGTTCTGGTATTTTTAGCTGGATCTGTGAACCTGATCAAACTGGTTCCTTCCTCTGCCTCTAGGTGGACTAACACCCTCCACCCCCAGCTCACAAACAGAGCTCAGAAGTGAACTTGAGAAACCCTAAGATGTTCTGGAAATACAAAGGATGTTTTCAACCCGAATCCCACAAGACGAAGGGTGGCTCCAGCAGGAGGCCCACTGTTGGGGAGCAAATTTTGCCACCCCAGGACATGTTTCTCTGGCATATTGATGATTTTAGGCTGATTATTTTTAAGAAACTGCGGACAGGAAAAGCTCTGAAAACGGAGTAAAAGTTACCCTTTTGTAAGGGGCATTTGCATTTATAAGGGAATCTCCATTTGTAAGGGAATTTCCCATTCTACCAAGAAGAGATGAGTGAATCTCCAGAAACTTTCATCAATAGAGAAGACATTGACCCAAATCTACGTAACAACTATATCCTCGTTTACTGGGCTTTTCCAGACAGCCTGCCCTCAAAGCGCTCCTGCACCCTCCAACAGCCTCTTTTGTCTTTGGTGGGAGGTGGTATTTCAGCTGGTGGCTTCAACCGTTTCGGGGAATTACTCGGTTTTCCGGGGTCTCTCCCACGTGTATAGGGAGCATGCAGACTATTAAACTGTTGTTTGCTTTTCTTCTGTGATTTCATGTCAGTTTAATTCTTAGACCAGCTGGAAGCACCTTGAAGGGTAGAGGAAAATGTTTCTTCCCCAACCAGACCAGAGTCAGGGAGAGTAAGGCACTGACCTGGGTGTGAAAACTCAGAGAGCCAACGTAATAAGGCAGCCATCCTGCACTGGGAAGGGCAGCCAGGCAACACTTCCCAGCAAATCAAAACTAGTGCCCGAAACACCCATGTTGAACCCAAGATCAACATTTTTAAATGAACCAGACGGGATATCTGACTCTGCCCTTCCACACTGCTGCTTCTCTCTTGCTGGGCAGGAAGGATGCTCCTCTACCCTTCAAGGTGCTTCCAGCTGATCTAGGGACCAAATCAACACAAGCCAGATGAACAGGAGAGGAAACCAAAGTTGAATTATGTGGGGGCGGAGGAGCAATAATAAAATTGAGACCCAGTGAAATGACCAGAGCAGGCAGCGTTTATACATTTTAGACAAAGAGACGATGAATCTGCGAGGAATTGACAGGGCAAAGAAAATTTAGGGCTGGTGGCTTCAATTAGTAAGGAATGTAAACAGCAGTTCTACTGGGGTGGCAGGTGAGTACAAATATAGTAAGATTTTGTTTATGTGGCCTTCTCTGCTTTACCTCCCCATCTGTGGGGATGACGTCTCTCTACTCTAATACAGGGAGGGCATCTTTCACATGGGAGATTTATCTCCTGGTTTCAGGGGGGACAGAGGAGACTCAGAGCGTCCCTCCTGCTCTGGCTGTTTCTCCAGTTGATTTAATTCAAAGTAATCAATATGCCAAAGTGACCCATTTAGGGTCAACCAGTCCTGGGCTCCTATCGTCTCCTCATCTGGTCTCTACGTCTGGACTCCAGTGCAGGAGTAATTGAACATCTAGTGTCCAGGAGGAGGGTGACCTGAGCTCAAGGTCATTCTGTGGGGCTTGGAGGTCAAGCCTGGACCAGGGCCCTGATCTCTATGCCTCCAACCAGGAGTTTCTTTCTATCACACTGGGTGGTATCAGTCCTGGCAGGAAGTTGCTTCGGGGAAGGGGTGTGTGTGTGTTTGTGTATGCGTGTCCTCACTCACCAATACTAATATCTACCTGGACAAGCAGGCTTTTTTCTCCAGAAAAGCCAAGAAATGTAGGAAACATCTTTAACTCTGCCCCTATCTTTCCACCTCCTCCTTCACACTTGGGATATTTCACACTTGTGAAATAAAGCAGAACTTGACAAGATTGAACCCCTTTCTCTAGAAATAACAGATCCTAAGACTGCTTCAGAGGAATCCTTCCCTTGGAACAATGAGAAAAGCATGTGAGGGGGCCTCCACCCTGGCATGGGGCCCGTGGTTGAGTGTTTGGGCCCCGAACCCAGGTAAGGCGTGTTGTCTGAAGAAGTGGCACCTTGCACCCTGCCTCTGCCTGGCCTCTCTGTGTCTGTGTCTTCACGTGGCCATTTTATAACAACACCAGTCCTTGCGTTCAGGGCCTGCCTTCGTCCAGTATGGCCTTGTTTGCATTACCTAATTACATCTGCCAGAACCTTTTTTCCCAATAAGGTCAGAGTCTGTGCTGGGACTGATGTCACAGGTGCTGGAACTGGCATCCTTGTATCTTCGGGGCATTTGCTTGAGCCCACAGCGCCCCCCCTTTTACCTGGGCAACCACGGTGCCTGAGTCTCACCTCCTGGGGCCTCATTGGTAAAGGAGGAAGATCAGATGTGGATGTAACCCCATCCACGTCCCACGCCAGCCGGTCCCATGATGCAGAATCAGGACCACATCCCAGAGGAAGAGAAAACCTACCTTTGACTCTGTGAATCAGGGAGATCCCAGAGCTCACCCCTTAGGGTCCCTGAGGCTGCTGCTTCCACACAAGCACCCAAAAACCCAGGGGGTGCAAGAGGAGTGAGCCCCCCAAAGGAACAGGTGGGAGCGGGCGGGGAGTCGGCTCTCTCCCTGCATGCATATTCTATTAGTCATCAGACGGTGGTGGCTCCTCTGGGGCCTGCAGCATTCCATTAAATTAAGCATTTCTAACTGAGGAAATAGAAATGAATATGGAACAAACAGGGTGTTCTGACAGAATCCCCGTGTCACCCTGACGGGGCGAGGTCCCCATGCATTTCAGCCGCACCGCCGCCAACTGCTTGGGCTGCTGATGAGGACACCATATGCTTGTGAGACCAGGAATCCCCCAGCACTGCAATGTCCACACCAGGACCACAGCCGGGAGCCACGAGGGGGTCTTTAGCCCCCGAGGGTGGTGGGTGGGAGGCGGAATCACAGGGCTGGGTCGGGCAGTCGGGGGACCGTGTTTGGAGGCAGTTCCGGCCGACGAGCTTGGCTACATCCTGGATCTTGCTGAGCTCCTGTAGGCTGGTCCCGTCCATGGGAACAAGGAAGACGGGCACTGCTTTGGGGCCTCAGGGGGGAGCCGGCTGGTGATGGAGCTCAAGGCCCATGTTTGGGAGCAGTGGCCAAGCTCAGGGGTCCACAGGCTGCCGCTGCATTCCAGAAGCCACAGAGCGTGAGAAAGCAAAGCTTCTCCCCGCCTGTTAGCTGCCTTTCTGGCCCTGCCGAGCAGGGGGCCCTGTGGGACGGGACCGGTTCCCTTCCCCCCCATATTCCTTCCTGCCAGACACAGCCTCAAACCCCCTCTGGGGCCCTGCCTGGCACCCGGCCCCATCCCAGGCCTTCCCTCCCAGGGGCACCTCCCACCGCTCCCTCCTGCTGGGACCACCTTGCCCACTGGCCTTTCTCTCGGCCCCAACCCTCCACTGTCAGGAAGCTCCGTCTTTTCCTTGATTTCCTCAGGTAAAAAGAACACCCCACCACGAGGCACTGATGTGGGGGGACAAAACCAATTTGTGGGCAGCAAAAGCTACTCTAATGTGAAGAAGAGATTTCGTCAAGGGCTTGGTTTCCCCTGCCTACCTCCATCCCCCAAGAAACTTCGGGAAAATGGGCACGTGACCAGGCTTGGCCATCCGGTCCACCTACCATGGGGGGTGTGGACACAGAACATCAGGGACGTGGTGACAGCCCGTGGGCCAAGACCAAGTTCTGGGGACAGCGAGCCAATGCAATGTCAACGATGCAGGTGTGGTGCTGGGCACGGGCGTCCCCAGCAGACCCTTTACAGCATGATTTGGGGTCTCATCCTGTCTGCACAACCTAAACCCACTCCCCAGCCCCTGCAGAGCTTTTAAGAGTCACCCACATGCCTTTTCTTTCTGTGCTGACATCAGCCAGAAGCCGGTTCTGTTGCTTGGGGCTGCCAGTCCTGGCTCTGATATTTTCCTGACCGACAGACATCATACCACCTCCCTCCTTTACAAGACTGACCTGCATACGGTCTGTGTGCACTGAGTAGCCACTGTGTTTTTTCACCCTTATCCTTCCTTCCTTCCTTCCTCCCTGCCTCTCTGATCACTGCCCACCCGCTCCCGGGAAGCACTTCAGCAGGGAAACCGGTTTCCTTCCCCACTGTTTACGTGAGTGGCAGTGGCTGGCACATGGGAGGGGCTCACTACATTCTTACCAGAAGGAATGAAGGTGGGTGACTTCACAAAGAGAGGCAAAGGCCCCCAACACAACCCAAAAGGCCTGGTTAGAAATTTTCACCTGAGCGATGAGCTGGCCAGTGCCCCGGGGCGCAGGCTGGGTGGAAAGCGAGCTCAGAGAACAGACTGGATAGGCTCTGGGGCTTACAGGTTTATTCACCAGCAGCCCTTCTGCACTTTGCCGTGTGCTGGGTACCATTTCGGGCATCAGCACGGACATAAAGTCAGCTCTCCAGGTTAGCAGGGAGCAGGGACCCCCCTGGGGGCAGCACTTCCTGAACAAAGTGTTAGAGCTCACAGTGTATCGACAGCGATGCCATGGAGACAGAGAAGGTGTGGAAGCCGAGAACAACTGGACTGTGGGGAAGAGACGGCGATTTTCGCTGGGGGGCCAGGCGAGGCCTCCCTGATACCTGGTCATTCCTGATACCAGAACATTCCAGGCAGGGGAACACTAAATACCCAATGTGTCTGAGGAACAGCAAGGAGGCCCTGCAGCTGAAGCTGTGTGAACACCTGGGGCAACAGTGGGATCAGAAAGGAGGAGGAGGTCCCAGATTTAGCAAATGAACATGCAGGACACCTGCTACATTTGAATCTCCGATAAGGAACACATGGTGTTCAGGATAAGCATGTCCCAGCTATACTTACACTACATCGCTTATTTGAATTCAAATGTACCGGCAGCCTCTCTGATACCTGGTGGCCCTCGGGAGAGAGGCCGTGCCCCACCATTAACTTTCACAGATCACCGCCAGGGACAGATTATCATGCCCATTTTACAGGTAAGGACACTGAGGCCACAGCCAGATGACTACGGGCAGGTGCCCAAAGCCTCCAGCCTCCGGGAGGTGGGTCGGTCACCCCTTCCTAGAACGGGGACCCTCTGCTGCCCACCCTCACCCGGGAATCATCCCTGCCCACGACTGTCCCCCCAGCTCTGTGCAGGCTCAGTCCCTGTCCCGGGGACCCCAGACCCGCTGCCCCAAACAGAGCCCAAGAGCTTCACCCTGGGCAGCCTCTGTAGCCCTGGAGAGGCCTCACTGGATCATCTTTCTGTCCCCCACCATCTCGAGCTCTGAGGGTCTCCTCCTGTGCCAGGTTTCTCTCCATCTGGTTCTTCATTGTCCATTTCTTGGTGTTTCTTTCTATCTCTGCTTCTCTCCTGGACCCCAAGCTTTTCTTCCCACCTTCCTCTGAACCACAGTCTCCTCCTGTCTCTGCTTCTTACTTCCTGTTCCTCTTCTTTCTGTTGTGGGCAAAGCTGTTTCCTCTATCTGCTTCTGCCTTCTCTCCACCCCTGCCTACCGTGGACTGTACTTACACATTGCTCTGGGTCTCGTGTGTCTCTCTCGTTTGTGTGTGTCTCTCCCTCTGTCTCTCTCCTCATAGGCTGCTGTGGGCACAAGGCAGAGATTACGAGTCTACGGTTCATGGAGGTGCAGGATCAGTGCCCCAGCCATTGGGTGTCATGTGCTGGGAAAATTCGCTGAGATGATAATCAAAGACCACAGATTGCCCCCCTTTTTACTATAAATAAATCCAGGCCGTTGACTCTCGGGTCAGAAAGTGAGCAGCCCCATGTCAGAGGGTACTGGAGCTCGGGGTCTGTCACCTGCATGTCCCCCAGAGCAAGTCCCATCCTTCTGCAGGCCTTGCTCTTCTCATCTGTAAAATGGGGGGAACAGCATCTGCTCTGCAAGCTTCTGGGCTCCCCCAGGACTAGAAGGTTGAGGCCCAAATGTTACAAGTGTTAGAAGTTTGTTTGTTTAAGTCTTAGGATGATGCTAATGTGAAGCCAAGGTTGAGAACCACAGTCTTAAAGCCTGTGCACCCCTCACTACCTGCTGAAAACCTCGAGAGACACCTCACTACCCTCAGAGCAGAATCAGAACTGGATAGGATGGGATAGAATGGAGAGAATCCTAAACCTGTTGAATCAACAACACCCCCTTGACAAGGACCACAGGCACCTCGCCTCTCTAACGTCACCTCCTACATGCTCCCTCACCTCTCCTTTCCCCTCAGCACATAGTAGGTGTTTAGTAAATATTTATTAACAGAATAGAATGCGTTTCAACTTTGTTGTCAGTTCCTTGAGTATTCATGCGCTTTCTTTCGTTATTCTTCTTCTTTGCTCCCCTACAGGATCCCTCAGCCTCGGCGCTATTGACACGCGGACTGGATAACTGGGCTGCGGGTCCGTCTGTGCACTTAGGAGGCCTAGCGGCATGTCTCCACCCACTGGATACCAGTAGCACTCTGCCCCAGTTGTGACAACCAGAAGTCTCTGGCCGTCGCCAAATGTCCCAGGTTGGTGGGGTGGGGAGGGGTGGTGGCTCGCCCCAGCTGAACACCCCTGCCGGGAGCCCAGGGGGCTGAGAACTGACGTCCTTGGACTGATCGGAGATTGGCCGGCCCCTGGTGCAATTCCACATGAGACCAGCGGGTGGCAGCAAAGACCGCCCTCTCACTAGCGTGGTTGCCCTAGCTTTGTGAAAACTTTCTCCTTTTGCAGCCTAGTGACTGATTTTTGCAACCAGCTTGCAAGCAGTCCACTCAGTTTGTACATTTTCAGGCTAGACAGGAAGGATGCAGCGAAAACATCCTGAACTCACGAGCACACAGAAAACCCAGTGGTGCTGGTGTTGGCAGGAGTAGAAAGAACACCGTCCTAGAATCAGGCAGATAGAATTTCAGTCCCAGTTTTTTCTCTCCTTATGTCCTCAGGCCAGTTAGCTTCACGTGTCTGTGCCTCCGTTTCCTCATTACACCCTGCCTCACCTATCTCCACAGTCCTCACCACCACGTTTTACCCAGTTGTGTGACAACGCACAAAGCAAAGGCTTGTTCTGGTGGGGTCATTGCCCCCAGTTCCCAGCCTTCCATCGGGTGTTTGTTGAATGACTGATGGACTGTTGAGCACCCAGAATAGTACATGTAAATACTCGATACAGTAAATACAGTGTCAGCTCTGATGATGCCTGCGCTGTGGTGAGGAGAAAGAGGTCATGGTGAAGGTAGTGATGTCATGAGGAGGATGTTGATGTCATGGTGAGTAGGATGGTGTCATGGTAAGGATAATGATGTCACGGTGAAGCCAATGATGTCATGGTGGTGGTAATGGTGTTGTCATCTTACAACCCACCCCAGTGGTCCCCAGACCTACTGAACCATCAGCACTTCCCAGGGAACTTCTTAAACCTAAGGCTCCCCAGGCCTTCCCCACATCTCATGACTTAGAATCTCACAGAAACAGGTTCTCAACCTCAGCTGCACGTTGGAATCATTTGGAGAGGTCTTCAAAAATTATCAGTGCCGGGACTCACCCCCCCCACCCCCACCCCCCCAGAGATTATTAGAACAAGGATTTGGCCCAGACACCAGGGTTTTTTAAAGATGCCCAGGTGATTCTAATGTGCAGCAAGGTGACAGTCACCCATCACTTCTCAAACTCCCCTGGGCAGGGTCATCAGTGTGGCCCCAGACCAGCAGTGTCCACATCACCTGGGAGCTGGTTAGAAATGTAAATTCTCAGGTCCCAGACCTACTGACTCAGAGGCAGCAGGCCAGGTGGGCTTGGACGAGCCCAGAGTCATGGCACCTTGTGTACGAGCTGCCCAGGGTGGTTCAGACATGCAGCCCATTGGACAGGCCCAGTCCCATGGGCCGAATACCAGGATGAACGAAGTAGTGGAACCTCCAGGGGGAGGGAGAAAGTAGTATGATTAGTCCCTGGACAGCGCCCTGCCCACTCCCGGCTCCATGGGAAACAACTGCATATTCTTGACCTACACCCCAGCCCACACTGTGGGAAGCCTCCGGGATACCCTCAAGGAGCCGACGCTTCCCTGGCCAGCATTCTAGGGCCAAGGACGTGGGGACCCTGCCCGCCCAGACCCACCAGGCCACACACCGCTAGCAGTGCGTCATGACTTCAGAAAAGAGCTGCCGTAGTGTCACCAAGACTCAGCCTGCACCTGGGTTCAGACCTTTGCAGAAGCAACTTAAAAATCCCTCTGTATTCAAGGGCAGAAGACCATGTGCAAGTATGTGTGTGACAATTTATACATCTTTTCTACTCAAAGATGTTAGAAATACAGAATCGCAGGCCCCACCTGCAACCTACTGACATTTTATGAGTCACACACACACCCCATAAGACTCGGAGGCACACTGATAAAAACCAAATGCCAAGCCACTACTCTCCTTATTTTTTGCAAAAACCTCTGTGCAGTTGAGGAATCGCACTGGGTGGGGCATTTTGCCTGTGGTGATAAAGTCACACACGGCCCCTGTTTGGTTCTAAGACTAAGCCAGCCCGCTGCTCGTCCCCCACTCTCTGTACCTCTGGATAACCGGAACACTTCCAAAAGCCAATAGTGCCTGGACTGTGGTTTAACTGGCCTGAGAGGTACGTGGGCATTTTGTAAATTCTGCAGGTGGTTCCAAAGGGCAGTGAGGGGTGAGATCGGCTGACCCCGGCACTTAGGCTGTGCAGACAACTCTGCTCACGCATTCCCATCATGGCTGAGCCTTATCCATCCTGGATTTTACACCAGGGAACTGGGCTCGGTCACCCTGCCAGGTGGAAACCACTTCTGTCGCAGACTCAGGGTGCCTTGAATGACATTTAGCACTTGGACTGAAGAGTAAGTGCGAATAGTGAGGGGTCACTCCTGTGGTTTTGAGATTATTTTTCCCCCCAAGAGTGAGCTCGCCGAGTCCTCTTCTCTCTCCATGGAGGTCTCCTCACAAACGAAGGGACACATCAAGGCGCCAAGCATGCTGCCCGCCTGAGCATCTACGAGGGGTTTTTGCCCCCGGGATGGCTGCATTTTATGTTTCAAAAATGAGCCCCTGATCACAGAATCATCCCATGAAGGGAACCTTTTCTGCAGAGGGTCAGGGCTCTGGACCAGAGGACCTCCTGGCTGGAGAGGACCCCAGATTTCTGCTCTTCCCTCGGGGTGTCCCCCTGCAGCCTTCTGCCTGGGTCCAGATCACAGGAGGCATGTGGCCAGTATCTGGTTGCAGCGAGCTCCGCACACAGTAACAGGCCAGGAATCTCCTCAGAAAAGCTACCATAAAGGACAGAGTGCTGTTCTTAGAGCAGGGAATATGCCACAAGCTCGGCATGCAACTTTGTTCAACTTACCTAACCTCTCTGGTCTTCCATGTCCTTAGAAGGGGAGCTGGTCCAAAGGGCAGGGGGTGAGGATGACATGAAGCCAGAGGAAGCATACGGATGCTGCCATCTGTAAAGGGGTGTTTTTGTCCTGCGGGTTCTGCCCAGCCTCCTCCAGCCCAAGCGGACACACACGTGTGCAGACCCACAGCACACACCACACCAGCAGGCTCTGACGGCACTGAGATGACAGCCAGGCCCAGAGCTCAGCGGACAGTGGTTTTGTTGGGCCCCTGACGTCCACAGGTGGCCTTTGAGAAAGAGGTGGCCACAGCTGCCAACACGGTCCCGGAGGCCCCCAGGCCAAGCCCCTCCCTCCCCCCCTGCTCAGATGGCTTGGTCCTGCCGCCGGCTCAGGCTGAGCACGCGGGCCGCTGCCAGGAAGGCCGCCCCCGTGAGCAGCTCGGCGATGAAGCTGATCCAGCCCAGGGCAAGGGACCAGCCGAAGCGGATGTCCACCTGGTCCAGGAGGACCTTCTCCCCCAGGAGACACTGCGCCTCCCGGAAGGCAGCGGCCGAGTACGCGATGTAGATGCTGATCCCAGCCAGGGTCACCAAGGCTGCAGGGGGCGAAGGACAGCAAACCAAATCCCCTGTGGTTTCCATCACAGCCCAGGGCAGAATTGCAACTCTGCATTTGTTTGGGAAATGATGAATGCCTGGGTCCCACAGGCTGAGAATCCCAGAGGGCTCCTGGACTCCCCCAGCACCCTGCCTGCGCCTGGCACATGTGGGGCCCCGGAGATGTAGTATTCGAGCTGCACCATCCAGTTCTGTGGCCTCTGGCCCCACATGCCTATTTAAACTTAAATTGATTTAAATCAGCATCCCAGCCCCTCACCGACACCTGCCACACGTCAAGTGCTGTGCCGCCTGGCTGGTGGCTCCCCGGAGCACAGATGACAGAGCTTCCCCACCCTCCAGGAATTTCGACTGGGCCACGTGGCTTCAAGAATGAGTCACTGGGTGAACTAGGAATGCCAATATTAAACGTAATAGTGGGTGGCCGGAGGGGGTCTGGGCCTCACGATATTTTCACTTCCAGACCTTCCCTGTATTTTTCCCCATGAATTCTGAGTGTGTGTCATTGCTGCTCTTGTCCTTTTAAGGAGGGACAGTGTCAGACACACAGGAAGCAGGGAGACCTCCGATCCCCCAGCCGCGTGCTGGATCCCATCTTTGGAAACCTCCCGTCTGCCAGACCAGCGGTGTGGACCCGTATTGCCTGTCGTTTAAGCAATCAAAGAATGGCAGGCGGGTCTGAGAGAGGGAGGGTCGCCTGCCAGCCCCCCAGCCCCAAAGCGGAAGCTCCCTCCATGCGGCTCCTTTTGTGAAATCACGCAAAGGATTCTCGAGAACTGCTCCCACCCCTCTCTGACCCTGGGCTGGGAACCCACTCACCCCTTCCAGTTGGGGAAACTGAGCCCCAGGGAGGCGGTGGGACCCCCACCCTCTCCCTGAGGGTTCATGCACAGCCCCTCCTGGAGCCCAAGTTCCTCAAAGAGGGGGCACTTACCTCCAAAGAGGAAGAGGGTTCCCGTGAGCACGAGGAGGAGGGACACTCGGAGAAGGAAGCTCAGAAATCCCATCATCCCCCCAAAAACCATCAGGATCAGGCTGAGTGGCAGCAGAATCACAAACGCTCCATGCATGGCTTTGGAAAGACAGGGAGAGCAGGCAGAGGGGGTTATGAGATCCTTCAGTCAATCAACAAACATTTACTGAGCACCCCCGTGGGCAAGCCCCCAATGCTAGGAGGAAAATGACTGTATTATCACTACTACTGTTTCTAATGATCATGATCATAATAAATCAACAACTACAGTTCCTGAGGCTCATTTGTGCCAGACTTGGTGTCATAGAAGCATCATCTCACTTATTTCCCCCGTACCCTGTGAGGTCTGTACTGTGACTGTTCCTTCGACTGTTCGCTTAGCACATGTCTCTGGAGTGGGCACTCTGGGTTGCTAGGTTGAGAGGAGACAGCAGAGGGGTGTCATGAATTGAAAAGTAGCTTCCAAATTCATGTCCAGCCGGAACCTGGGAACGTGAGCTCAGCTGGGACAAGAGACTTTGCAGATAAACTAAGTGAAGGGTCTCCAGACAGGACCACGTTGGATTAGGGCCCTGCATCTAATGACCAGTGCCCTTGGAAGAGGAAGGGGAGAAGACAGAGGCAGAGACGGCACAATGCGTCTAGCCAAGGGGCACTGGGACGGGCAGTGGCCGCCGGATGCAGGGACAGAGGCAGGGAACAGTGCCCCCTTAGAGCTTCCACAAGGCCTCTCCCCTGCCGACACCTTGGCTTCGGGCTCTGATCTCCAGGGCTGGGATACGGTATGTGCCTGCTGTTCTAGGCCACCACGCTCACCCCAGAAAATGAACACAAGGAGCCACGCAGGAGCAGGAAGGCGGTGGAGGGTCACCGCACTACCCCTGGGGAGGGCCGAGGGCGGCCTGGACCGGGGTGGGGGCAGTGGTCTGATTCCAGGAATATTTTGAAGGCAAACAATGCAGCTTTGATGAGGGTGTGAGAGAAAGGACAGGGTGGCCAAGGAGTGACCACAAGCCGAGGGAGAAAGCGCTGAAGGGAATGGCTGTGGGGACTCTTGAAGCGGGAGATGCCCATCAGACCCCATGTGGTGAGCGCAGAGAGAGGTACAGGACAGACAGCAGGAGCCGGGATGGGGGGGCGGGGGGCGTCCACAGGCACCATTGTCGCAGAGGTGGGAGCACAGAGTGGGGGCTTCATCCAGCAGGTGTTGACGGAGGTCTTCTCAGAGGGTTGAGCTGTTGCCAGGATGTGGCTTCACAGAGGGCAGAGGTGACACTCAGCCAATAAGCGTTTGTCTGGCACCTGCTAGATTGCAGGGACTGGGCAGGAGCCAAGCCAGCAAGGATCCCGGAAGGCCAGCTCAGGGCCTGCCCCAAGCACCCCAGGCCACGGGACAATCCCCGGCTCCCAAGGCAGTGTTTTCTAAAGGTCCGGCCCCACCTGCCCGCCCCCACACACCTCTGGCCCGATCTCTGCCTGCCCAGGCTCCCTGAGGCCCCTCCTCCCAGGGGTCCAGGCAGGGTTTTCCCTCCCCAGGGCTGCTTTCCTCCACCTGCCCAGCCCCCTGGCTGCCAGCCTTCCTTCCCCAGCCTCCTGCCCATCACTCCCCGCAGCAATCCATCACTGGATGTAGAGGATTTGCTCTGAGCTCCACTGATGTCTGAAATTCAATTCCCCTGGACAAGCTGAGAACAGTAATAGGTAGCAGATAGCAGGGAAACGGGGTAGGCCAGAGAAAGAACATCTCATAAAAGTCTGCCGACAACATTCAGTCCCCTACCTCTCTCCTCTGTTCCCAAATTGCAGGTGTCTTGTGAGTCAGAGTACATTACGTTACAAGCCACAATTAGAACTTCCATTACAAAACTGGAAAGTAGAAAAGGATGAATTACCTGACAGTCAAGACCAGTGGTGGGGTGGCGGCTGGGGGGAGAGGGCAGGAGGAAGACTGAGGTCTCAAGATCTCAAGGTCAAAACATTTTGCCACCACACTGGTTTGGAGCTTCCTGGCAGCCAAAGCAGTAGGGGAAACAAAACTCGCAAAGCTCTTTTTCACCAGGCACTCATTAACCAAATTCATTTGCTGTGAGCTGGGCACTGAGCCTCTTTCAATCCTTGGGCAATAAGATAAGCCTGAAAATAAATACTTTCCTCTTATTCTTCAGAACAAGCTCAGTGCCATTTCTTCCAGAGAATCTTCCCTTGTGCTCATATCTACCACTGTCCACACGGTCAGGTGCCTTTGCTCTGCGTCCCCTCAGCTCCCCACAGACACCTGTCCCAGCATTTGTCACCTAGGGTGGAAGGCATCTGGGTCATATAGTTTCCATCTCACCTGTCAATTAGTGAGTTCCTTGACGGGGTGGTGGGGGTGGGGGGGGGTAATTCTTCTCTTGTGTAATTGTATCCCTGAGTTTCAAGGAAAGCTTCAAGGCTGTGAAGAGTGGTCAACAGGTATTTGTGGACCCAGTTAATGAATTAAGAGCTAGATAGTATGACTCTGAGGCAAATATATATATATATTTATATGTGGCAGTTTCAGAGACATAAAGGAAAAGGAAGCTTGAAAGATGACCTCACAGTGGTTAAAAATATGGACATCAGTACTGATGATCTGCCCTTGAATTTGGGCTCTGACTGTGGGGCCTTGGGCATGTCACTTAATGCCTCAACCCCTCCGTTTCCACATCTATGAAATGGAGCTAAGAATACGTGGTTCACAGCGGTCTCATAGGAACAGTACACGGAAAGACAACAGGGCGACACGAGGAAGTGTAAGGGGTTCATTACCATGTCCCAGAATGTAAAGACTAAATAAACTATAGCCCCACCAATAATAAAGCCGATGAATATAATAAATCAGCCTGACTTCCGCTGTGACCAAATTACTTTGTCTTCAACCCCCTAAATGCCACCAACTTCGGTGGGTTAAGCAGACTCAACTGAACTCCTTCCCAAGGCTGTCACAGGATAAAATGTGATTGCAGGGGGCAGGAGCCGTTGTCTGTTGTACTCCCTCCCTCTCTCCCTCTTTCCTGCCCAATCTCCCTCCCTCTCTCCTTCTTTCCTGCCCAATCTCCCTCCCTCTCTTCCTCTCTTCCTTCCTTCCCTGTTGTAGGTAAAATTCTGGGCAAGGAAGCCCAACAGCTGGTGTGAAAACCTGGTCCTCTAAGGTCATTCCCCCGCATGGCATTGCCTCCAGACCATGGCTGAGAAATGAAAGCAGTTCTCATTCAGAAATTAATGAGGTTTCCTGGAGTTGGTTCAGCCCCAGCGGCCCTCCATGTGAGCTCCCCAGACACGCTGCAAGCTGACTGTACGTACGTTCAATTAAATGTCTGGGTAAGAACAGGCTTCCCGCAGGAGAGTTGTGAAATCTCCTGCTGAAATTTGATTTAGCTTTGTGTGCATGTGCGTGCCTAGTCTGTGTTATTTTTTTATTTTCAGGACTTTAGTTGGGACAGGAATATTGATTCTAAGGTCTGTGCTTCTTGGAAATGTACCCGTCTCCAACCACATCTCGTTCAGAAACAAGTATCTGTGGGCCCCTAAGAGGGGCCAAACGTCCCTAGAGCCTGGGAACCTCACGGTGGACAAGGTCCTCACCACACGCAGATCACAGTCAAGCACAGGAAAAGGGGATCATTACAGAAGGGGATGTGTCACAAAGGAAATAAATGCCATGATGCAGAAAAACAGGGTACACAGTGAGTGGGGGGCAATTCTCTGGGTAAGGTGGTTTCACTGGTTTCCTGGGGCTGCTGTTACTGCAAACAAGGGGGCTTAAAAGCAGCAGGAATTTATTCCCTCACAGTTCTGGAGGCCAGAAGTCCAAGACCAACGCGTGGGCAGCCCTGTGGGCCCTCCAGAGGCCGCAGGGGAGACCCTCCCTGCCCCTTCCAGCTCCTGGCAGATGCCAGCAATCCTTGCAGCTGCCCTCCAGCCTCTGTCTCTGTCATCATATGAGCTTTTTTCTCTCCTCCGTGATTCTCCTTTTCTTATAAGGACACTTGTCATAGGATTTGGGGCCCACCCAATTAATCCAAATGGCCTCGGCTCAAGATCCTTAACTTAATCACATCTACAAAGACACTTTGCCCAAATAAAGTCCCTCTCACAGGTAGCAGGGGTTAGGACATGAACGTATATTCTGGGAGGGACACCTTCCAGTCCACTGCAGTGTTTACAGTGAGAGCTCAACAGATGCAAGCTGAGGTTGCTAGATAGAACCAACAATAACAATAACAGCGATGGGTCATCATTCCACCAGAGGGCAAATGTGTGACCAAGAAGCACGAGAGATCTTTGGCCTCAAGAATGCTTTGTTGCAAGTAAAGGAAAAAGCAAACCCAGAAAGTAGCAGACGTTCACCCCCAAAGAAAACTGGTCATGACCATTCCATTATCACACTGTTTAAAGCACCACTGGCGGAAAAGCCAGGCCTCCGCCGATGCTCACAAGGCCAGGAAGCTCTGAAGTGACCCGCGAAGCAGCAGTCCTGGGGGCCTATCTTCCTCCAGAAACATCAGCAGCTCTGGCAGAGGAAGAAGATCTCAGGGCTTTTTCTTTTCCAAAGAGGGAAACATCACTGTCTTTATTTTCAAACCTTGTTCAATGTGACTTTGAGCCTACAGGAGGGCCTCAGAGACCTTCAGTCTTATTGTGCAAGTTTATCTTTGTAAATATCTGTCCTTGAGTCTGTTGTCACCAGAGCACAGGGGACGGGACGTATCTTGAGGACGGGGGCTGCATCTTCACTATCTTCATGATCTCTAAGATGCATGGGTGTGATATGGAAAAAGGAGGAAGGGGTCCACAAGCAAAAACCTGGGTTCAAATTTAACGCCGTCTCTTCCCAAGCACACAACACTGTCTCCTAAAAGCCTGCTTCCTTGCCTGCCAATTGGGTCCAGGACTCTCTGACTCTGCCAAGCTGTTTGGAGCAGTGAATGTGAGAGGAATTGTTTCTTTCTTGGCCTCAAGTACCTCGGGCTCTACCAGCTATGCATTTGTGTCCCATTTCACAGATGAGAACACTGAGACTGAAGGTACTTACATCAGTTGTTCAAAATCTATAACATCTCAGAGCTGGAATGGAGCAATGAAGGGGGACAAAGGGCTGGTGGAACAGCAGGTGAGGGGCTTTAACCCAGCCTGGGAAGTTAGGAGGGGCTTGAGGGGGCGGGGAGGTCTCAACTGAGACCTGGAAGTCAGATGAGAAGGTGTTAGCCAAGCAGAGAGGTGGGGGGCAGGGAGGGTGTTCCCAATAAAGGGGACAGGATTTGCCAAGATCCCAAAGCAAGAGATATCTGGACACACACACATATCTCGACTCCTGCAGCTGGAGAGGTTGGCAGGGCTCACAAATCTCCCATGAGCCACACAGTGGAGAAATCCAGCCCCTGGGGGAGGTCTCTGCAGGCCGGTTTCATAACAGTGTTATGATAGCATTCTTCTTAGAAAAAAATCAAACGAGATCCATTTGGCCACCACCTCAACTTTTCCTGCCTCTCCTACCCACAGTGAACCCCTGTAAATGCTCGGGTGCACATCCTTCCAGTCATTTTTTCATGCATTTACCTATTTTCCTATATATTTACCTATTTCTTGAATTCTAAGAGGCACACTTGCTTACACTTTAACAAATCGGAGAACAGAATGTGTTTGACCATCAGCATCTCACAGTCATACCCAGCAATATTGTTTTTTATCCTAATGTCATATAAAATAAAGGTGCATCTGAAAATGTTGGCATAGATCCATAGAAAATCCATATTGTAGGTAATTCAGGGGGGAAAGGGTAACAAATGGTGGCACACTGCCCATAACATTCTGTAAATTACTTTTTTCATTCCATGCTATTTCTATTCACATTAGTATATTCTTTTTATGGACTACATAATATTCCAAAGAATGGGTATACCACAGGTAAAAGTGGAGCCATATTTCAGTCCATGGGCACTGAGATTCCCTTGTTCTCCACTGTTACAAAAGTGGGATGGCAAACCTCTTCTTAGAAGCCTCACATGGAAATTACCAAGAAGCTGAATTACTTTAAATATTAATTTTGTGTCTTAGTTTAAAGTGTGTATTTGACTTTCAATGGGTATCGCAAGAGGCAGCCTGAAGCCCGGGCCTTCCTGCTTGGAGATGCTAAGGCCCCGGGCACCTGCTTTCTCCCTCCCAGCCTACAACACAGCTATACATAATCACACTGAGAATTCCCTCCAGGGCTCAGGCAGCCTCTTAACGCCATTATGTCCCCAATCCCTTCATTTCTGTCCCCTGCCACCTCCACTCCTGCAATTTGTGCCAGACGTCGTGGGAGGACTAGTTGTAATGTCCCACGTTGCTGCAAAAGCCCAGCATCCAATAAGACTGGAAAGCCAGTCTTGTAATTTTCCGACCTCATCTCCTCGGGACAACCAGACCAGGCCACTGGCCCATGGTCCAACCTGTGCCCCTGGTATGCTGCGCTGGGCAAGGCGTTTGACCTCTCTGGGCCTGGTGAGATAATCTGTGGGGCAGCCCTCCCAGCACCTCCCTGGGGCTCTTAGAAGGGGTCGCTGGGGTAAGGCATGGGGGGAGCACGAGGTACGATTGTAAAAGCACTTTCTGCACTACCTCCAAAACCCCGGGCCCCCCAGCTGCCTCTGGAGCACACCACCTCGGCCCTGCCCCTCGGCTCCCCACCCGTGCTCCCTGCCCGTGCCCGCAGGCCTCTGGCTCCCTGCGTGAAAAGGCGGTGTAGGATGGAGGACTCTGTGCCCAACACACAGGCTGTGTGCCCCTCTCTGGACTGCCATGGTCTCTGGTCACAGAAACTCACGGCCCCCTGAGATTATACTCAGAGTAGCACCGTGCTAAAAAGGCAGAAACATCTACCAGTTACTGTGCAAACTCTGGTAACTTACCTAACCTACCTGTGCCTTGGTTTCCTCATTTGCAAAGTGAGGGTGGTGGGATTATGGGATTATGGTGAAGAGCAAGTGAGCTGATACATGTAAGGAATGCAAAACAGTGTCTGGCACACAGCAGCTGTCCCGTCAGTGCTGTTACTCGATCGTCCTTCAACCACCCCACTGGAAGTCTCCCCCACCACCCTTTTTATTTCCTCTGTGACACCTTCTACTATTTGAAACCATTTTATGTCTTTTTATTCGATGGTCCATGCATTTATTATCTCCTGCACTAGACTCTCAGCCCTCTGTGGGCAAGAACCACATCTGTCTGGTCATGTTCTAGGCCCCACATCTTGCCCACTGTCAGGAATGAAATAAATGAGGTGTGATTTTAAAAGCACTAATAAGTGAGTGCTAATAAATGAGTCTGCAAAATGATTCGCTCCATTTCACAGACGAGAAGCCTGAGGCTCAGGGAGGCAGTACGGCTTTGGGCAGAAGGGGACATTAAGTCAGCTCCTGCTATGCACTGTGCCATCTATACCGGGTGCTTTGCTTACGAGAGCTCATTTAAGCTTCCATTTATGGAAGCAGGTGACTGACCAGAAGTCTCCCATCTGGTAACAGGTGGGGCTCTTGTCTATGAGGGGCTGACCCGACCCCCACTCCTTGTTGCCAGTGGCACGTGACTCCACCTGCCAATCAGCACTTCCCATGCCTTTGGGCACAGTGATTGGCTCAGACCTGGGCCTGTGCTCCAGTCTGGTCCAGTGAAAAGCCTTCCCAGAAGTTTTGCGGAATTACAGGGAAACAGAAACTGGCTCCGGTTGCTAAGACTGAAGAGGATTTGGTTGAAAGGAGAACCCAAACAGAAGCAAAGCCCAGAGAGGAGAAGAAAGAAATTGACTTTAGCTCTTTGGATCCCGGCACTGCTTGAGCTTTCCAGCTACGTGGACCAGGAATTCCTTTTCTTGTTTAAACAAGTTTGTGTCACTTGCCTCCAAAAGACTCTTGGCTGTTTCTAGACTGTGGCTCTGTCATCTGCACTGTGCTGAATTTGATGACCGCCCCCACACACACCTCGCCCATCCCCCCCAAATACACACGCACCAAATATAATTCCAGCCCCTCGCCAAGGAACCAAGGCCATTACATCCCCAGAGCTCATCTGGAAGACAAAACATCCAAGCAAGGTGGATTTTTTACTGGGGGCATAAGTGGTCTGCCCGCTTGGGTTTTCTTAAAGGACAAATCAAGGGTTCTTGCCAGACACCCCCACTAGGATTCATCTAGGAGGCTGAGGCAGACAACATGCTCCTTTGACAACTGGCCTCTCTCTCTAAGGCATCAGGTCCTTAAAGGAAATAAACATCTTCACATAATGAAAGAGCTTGCACGTGATTCAAAATTTATTCTGAAGACAAAAAGATTCTGGGAAAAAGCTCTCTCTGGGGGTGAGTAGCAAGGAGCCGGGCCTGAATGGGCAGCCTGCTCTTTTTCATGGCTGATATAATGACAGTATGTGACTACCACTTAAGGTGCGCTTAGCAGGGGCGGCCACTGCTTGAGGCTCTTTAAATACACCCTCCCATTTCACCCTTGGAATCTCCTTGTGAAGAGAGGTGACAGTCATCCTCATTTTGACCATGAGGGAACTGAAGCTGAGCAGCATGGAGACGTGCCTAGTGGGCAGGGGAATTGGGGCTTAGGTGCAGGGCTGAGGGCTCACGGATGAACACACTCTGGATGTGAGTTTTGCCTGTTTCTCAAAATCCTGGAGCACGCAGGCTTGTTGCGTTATCAAGTTTCACAAAAAGCCAGACCAGCACCCACTGCAGTTAGCCATCCAATTTACCCACAGACATGGTAAGTGGGCTAAACGCCAGCCCAGCAAAGGGCCATAGATGTGACTGCATCTAAGAGAGGCCAGAAGGAGTGGTAGAGGAGACTGGCACTGACTGAGCAGTAACTGTGCGTCTGGCACTTCCGTATCAGATCGTTTTTCATGTAACATGGAGATCCTACAACAAGCAGGAAACCGTGTAGGTGCCAGCAGGGTCAGCGCTCTCACCCAGCCAGTTCTGGAGTCCTGGCCACGCCCCCTCATGCTTTTGACTTCTCGTTTTGTTAGATGTGAAGACTAAGGCTCAGAGAGCCTAAGACACCTATCCCAGGACCACAGAAGGTCCTGGTAAGGGTCTGAGCTGGGATTTGGCTCCCCTCTCCCTCACTTCAAGGACAAGAACTCTTGATTAGTCTTGAAACAATATTCGGAGAACACCTAAGAGCTCTCTCCAAAGCAGCTTGGGGCTGAGAACATGTAGTTTATGGTACCCCACTGTCCCCACTTCAGTGGGACTTAATGCAATGGGGGGCTGAGCTGGACTGTATCAGCTCACAAGAGCCATCTGTTAAGTTTTTAGGAATTCGGGGAGCCAGCTGACATCACACTGATAGTTTAAAATTGACCACAGCGGGAGTATTTCACCACAGACGTCAGCAAATGCTGCAAATCAAGACTTTCCCCTTCTCCCAGAGAGCCATTCCCAGCACGCCATTGGACCACAGAGAAAGAACTCTGGCTTGTTCACTTATTCATTCATGCAACAAATATAAATTGAGTTCCCCCCCTTTAACATAATACAGTTTTCATTCACTCTCCTACCTGCTCAGCAAACCTCGGCTCATAGCCTAGTATTTGCCAGGCTCTGTGCTGGCAAATACTGGGAATACCACAGAGGCAAAGTAGACTTGGTTGCTGACCTCACGGAACATTTAATGAGGGAGCCAGATTCTAACTCAAAAAGTGTCACACAGCATGTACTATGAGTAGGAGCTGAGCAAGTCAAGCTGGCCTGATGGGAGCAGGGAGACTCCAGATAGAGGGAATGGCCTGTGCAAAGTCCCTGGGGCAGCAGAAATTTGGCATGTTCCAGGAACTGCCCCAAGGCTAGCAGAGCCAGAGAAGAAAGAGCAGAGGAGAGGGGCCTCAGAGCAGCCCCTGTGGACCATGCTAGGGACTTGTCTTCATTCTGAGCATCACATCCCCAAGCCTCGGCAAGTCTAGCAGAAACTGTCCACACTTTTCAAGGTCCATAGAACTCCATCCATCCTCATTTTCCTCCTCAGATCCTTTCCTGTGGTACCTCTCTGGGCCTAAGTTTCCTCATTGGAAAATGAAGATAAAAAGGGAGGTGAAAACTTCACAGGGTGACAGTGGGATTCAATGATGACATAGATGAAAGGCAATTAAGCTCCATGTCCAGCCAGCTGCAAACTTCATCAAACTGAACTATTTATTATATTAGCTTCCCTTGTCCCTCAAGTGTTTGTTTCAGCCCGTCTGCATTGTGGCCTTCAGTCCTCAGCCCTTCTGAGTTGGACACTGGGGAATCGGCCATGAGCAGGACAGACACATGGGCCCTGGGGAGGTGGGGGCGGGGGGGTCTCTGCCCCTTGATTGCCTTCCGTGAATCATTCAACCAATATTTATTGCACTGCTGCTAGTGCCAAGCACTTGTTTTCATGCCAAGGATACAAATAAGGCCGATGTGGGCTGTGCCTCCAGATCTAGGGCCTCTCTTTACAACATTCAGCTTCCCAGTCTGGTTTAGCAGCCTCCCGGAGGTCCCACCCGCCCTCCCTCACGCTTGTCACTATGAAATGTATGTAGGCATTTCCACATCCGCCTGTGCAGCTAGTCTGTGAGTATCTTGAGGGCATGGCCTGGGTCTTAATCATCAGTGAGGTGCCTGGCGCATAGAAAGCCTGCCACCAGCGTTTGTTGAGTGAATCCTAAACCACATTGTACTACAGCTGGAGTAAGAGAGGCCCTGCGCCCGCTCTTAACCCCACTCGCCCCTCTGCCCGGGGTCAAGAGGCTTCCCCGCTCCACCCTCCTCAGTGCCCCGGCCCCGCGGTTTGGAGAAGAGCCCCAAAACTGGTGTCCAGACCAGGGTTCTTCCCTCCATCCCCAGCCTCCTGGGACTCACTGAGAAGTTGGCGGCTCGAGTCGCTGACGGTCACATTCTCCTGCCAGAAGGGGTTCATCAGCGGCGCGCACGGGCTCTGGACTGGACGGCGTGGAGGAATCAGCGGGCGGGGGCCTGGGCTGCGGCCCCCGCCCGCGGCTCCGCAGAGGGCCGACTGCAGACGCCCCGCACCCTGGGGGCGCGCGGAGGGCCCGAGCAGCACCCCTCCGAAGGGCGGCCCCGGCCCTCGGCCCCCTTGCCTCCCGCCCGGACGCCGCGTTTAGTGCGCTGGGGCTTGCGAGCAACAGATGCGGCCAGCAGGGCCAGGTGCGCGCCCCCCGGCCCCCCGGGGCCCGCGTGCGCCCGTACCCCGGCAGGTCCGCCAGAGGCCGGAGTGCGAGCTCAGGGGCTCCGGCTGGCTGCGGTTGGCCGCCCCCGGGCCGCTGCGCTCCAGCCGCTCGGTGTCGATGATGTACCAGAAGTCCGTGCCGATGGCGGCCGCCAGGAGCACGAAGCTGAGCGCGCCGGACAGCGCCGCCGCGCCGGCCAGCACGCCCAGGTGCACCCGCATCGCGCGGCCGGGACCCCGACACTCCGCGCCGGGCTGCACCCCGGCCGCCGACCGCGATCCGTCGGCCGCCCTGGCGCCGCCCCACCTGGGCGCTCACCCCCCACTCCCAGCCCCCCACACCACTGCTCCGGCGAGACTCACCTCCGCCTGCAGACCCTCATCGGAGCCTCCACCCTCCCCAGCGCTCCCCCCACCCCCCAGACTCCGCTCCGGCCCTGCACGCCCACGCCTCACTTGTCCCCAGACCCTTCTCCTTCCCCTCACTCCCCACGAACCCCCAGCTCTGGTCCACTCTGCCCTGCAACCCAACTGGCCCTCCCACACACTGCCTCACTCCCAAAGTCCAGCCTGGCGTCCCCTCCGTCGCCCTTCCGCACCCCCACCCGCTCCCCCACCGCACACACCGACCTCACGCCCCTCCTCCTGGGTGCCCGCCCAGCCTGCCCGAGCTGGGGGTGTGCCGAAGGGAGGACGGCCTTTCCACAATGTGGGAGGGTGAGACGGGGGGCTCCTGAGCAGGACAGTCCCAGCCAGGAGCCCTCCTCCCTCCCGCTTCCTCCAAAATCCACCTTCAGTCACTTTTTCTAGGATGGCTACAGAGGGAAAAAGGCAGAGCTGTTTTTTCTAAAAGTTCCTTAAAGCAATGGGCTGGGCCAGGTCCTCTGAGTCTAGCATCTCTGCAGCCATTGGTAGAGATGGTGATGGTGGAAAAGGTCCTCATGACCAGTGAGGTCACCACCAGCACTACCATAACCCCCACCGCCACCGCCACCACCACCATTCTCTCCTTTATCGTTGGCGTCACCCTCCGTGCAGCACTGCAGGGGAGGCAGCCAGAGCCACTGGTGGCTTGGGCTAGGCTGGTGGCAGTGGTGGGCACAGCATGAAGCGAATTCATTTTGGTTTTAATTGAGGTGGGTAGGATTGATAGGATTTGGCGATTAATAGGCTAGGGTTGAGAATTATTCTTTTCTTTGTTGCTTGATTCTCCTTTACCAACACCCTCAATCTTCATCGTCGGCATCCTCACCTTCACGATCAGCGGCATCACCACCCAGAGCATTCCCTCCCCTTGATCCTGGACACCATTCCACTCCATCATGCCTTCAACCACCGCGGCGACTGACTGCGCTTGCCCATGACCACCACCACTGCCGGCTTTGTTTCAGCTCCACCCCACCAGCGTTGTTACCTCCATTTGCACCCTCGTCAGAACTGTCCTTAGGTGATCCATAAACACCGGGGAGTCGAGATGAAGGTAAAATTCAGTGAGGCTGGTCCCAGGACCCCCAATGATGTCTCTAAGGTTTCATCTCTTCTCTCTTTATCTCCATCTCTCAGTTATTTTCCTCTCTTGGCTTCATTCTTAAGCAAACTTTCTTTTGCTGCACTCCAGGAGCCACCTTTCACAACTTAGCAATCCCCGCCCCCCAACAAATAGTCTGTTTTTCCATAGTACAATCCAGATTTCCAGAATTGAAGCCTATCTACCCACCTTTGAGCCAGTCCCTGTGGGTCAGAGGGATAGAATGCACTGAATGGCCGCACCTGGATCACCTGCCTACTCCCAGAGCCAAGGTAAAGGTGGGTCAGTCCCATCCTAACCATTTGAATAAAGAGGTGTGTGGCCGCCGGATATAGCAAAGAAAAATACAGGACACCCAGTTAAATTTGGATGTCAGATAAATGAGGAATACATTTTTAGTATAAGTTTATCCCATGCAACATTTGGGATATACTTACACTTTTAAAAGTTTGTAATTTAATCTGAAGTTCCAGTTTAACTGAGTGTCCTGTACGTTATCTGGCCAACTCAGCTATCTTCCCAAAGGAAAACCAACACGTTATTACTAGAACCAAGGGAAGGGGCGAAGGCAGGCAGAAGCCCCCTACACCCGGCAAATGAATGTACCTTCCCTGGGCCCTACTTTTTTCCTCATCTACACAAGAAGGCCTTCTTCCAAACCCCTTTGCAGAGATAACCTTGTAGGTTTTTCGATGATTCTATTTTTCTTGAGGATTTTAATAGAATCTATCTGAATCATACTCAGTGGCTAAAGCAATGTTTTTCAATGAATCTGGGGAGGAGTGGAGCACATTAAACATGGGATGATATCGTTACTCAGACAGTCCACAGCAGAAGCATGAGAAAACCTGAAGGCTCCTGAGACAGAACCCAGGCAAGCCACAGCATTAGGACTAAAGCCACACTGGGCACCATGCTGGTACTAAAGTGTGGAAAACAGTATTGAACTGGGATTCCACAGGCTGCTTTTGAGTCTTAAATCAGCATCTTACAGGCTGTGTTGCCTCCCTTCTCAGCTACAAAATGGGGGTACTCGTACCTGCCAATCCCAGAGGGGCACTATGAGGATGGGGTGAGGTGGTGAGGATGGGTATAAACGCACTTTGAGACCTGAGCAGAGTCATACCAATATCATTACTAAAATAAGTGGGAAGCGCTTTGAGAAGTGGGGGGTGGGAACTGTGCATTTTTAGACCATAAAGAGGAACTATGTCTTAAATGAACAGGCAGAAGGGAGGGAGGATGTGAGGGTATTAGGAAGAAAGTTTATTTTTTTTAAACTTTCATTATGAAGCATCAGCTGCCACAAGAAAAACAATACATTTTTGATTAATGAAATCTGGATTTGTGCAACTGTTTAGGCTTGAGGCCCTGCTTGCCTCTCCAGCCTCACATACCCAGGTCTTGAACACTTGAAGTTCTTTCTGCCTCTGGGCCTTCACACATGCTGTTCCCTTTAACTGGAACATGCTGATCCCTGATTTTTTTTTTTTTGTCTCAAAAACTACTTCTTCAGAAAGGACTTAGCTAACACCCCAATGCAGGTTAAGGGCACCTATGATATACTGATTTAGGTGTGGTTAATGCCACACTACAGACCCCTAGACACCCAGCTTTTCTACCCATGCCTACATGATCCTACCACACACAGGATGCGTGACTCCCACATCCGGACTTTTCCCCATGGAGTGAGAAGGCTGGACTAACTGAAGAGTTAAGGCCCTCAGGAATAGCCAAGGATACGTGGAGTTGAAGGACCATAGCCCCAGCTGTCTCACCTCTTAGGGGAGGGGAAATCTCTGAGGCCTGTTCTATTCTGTCCCCTAGAGCTCCCGGCAGCGCTGAGCCCGAGTTGCCCACCACATTGATCTGCTCAATGGCATATTTATATTGGTTTCTTTCCTTCTCCATCCCAATTCCCCACTTTTGGACCAGTGGGTCTTAAGATCACTTCACCCCCAACGCAAATAAAATTACTTGCCCTCAAATCCTTATCTCAGGGTCTCCTTCAAAAGAAACCCAATCTAAGACATACGCTCTCTGAGTTAACACTCAGACTCCCCAGGAGCAGTAAATGATTATTTAATGATGCAGTTATTTGCTTCCCATCTGTCTGCTCCTTTGACATGAAGGCTGTATGGTAGGTAGATACTAGATGATGGCTCATTCAACACCATTCTGATCCACCTTCCCCCTTCCGTTTCTAGATACCTTCCAGCCAGTGGTGGCCACACGACCTATTATGACCAGTGAGATAGAAGCAGGAAGGGCTCCCCCAGGACAAAAGATAAGATAGGACTTTGGGGAGAAAAGCCTTTTGGTTCATATAGAATATAGATGTGATGTCTGGAAATATAGCAGCCATCTTATAACCATGAAGATAAACCTCCCTGTGGGTGGTAAAAACAAAAAGATACACTGAGAGTCTCTAATAGCATCATTGAACAGCTGCTCCATCCTTGAAATTGCCTGCCTCCAGAATTCTTGTCAAAAGAAAAACAGACTCCTATCTGTTTAAGCCACCATCTCAGGATTGCCGTGTGTGCCACTGAATGTATTGTGAACTGATACCAGCAGGGATTTTGCTGGTCCCATCCAATGCCTGTCATTGCCTTTTGGGTTAGGGCATGATACACAGTAGATGCGTAATGAAGATTTGTTGATTTAATAAATGAATCCTACCCAAAAATCTCTTCTTGCAAGCACAGAGCTTATTTTGTATGGTAGACTCATAAGGAACCAACTCAGGGCCTTAGACGTGTAGCCAGGATATCTGTACAGTCATTAAGATTGCCACAATAGGGAGAGATGGTCTCTGTTTATCAGTCTCACGAGGTCATGATGTTCCACGGGCCAACTGGCCTCTGTGGCTCTGACCCACACATAACCGTTTAAATGTAAAGCCTCCCTCTCCCCATTAAAGACATCTAGAGGAGCGGGCTGCCATTCTCCAAATCCTGTATGATGTAATTAACTTGCAATGAAAAGGGATCAGTAACCCACTGGTCTAATTTTTCCATTACATATCTGGTGTGTTGCCAAGAGGTGAAGGCTGGGCTGCCCTCTCTCCGTTTCAGGGAATTCTTCCCAAGTCAGAATAAAAATCCCTTGGCCAGAGAGAAGCTGTTTGCAGAAGCAATGTGGTAGGAAAAGAGCTAGGACCAGGAGCCAGCACGCCTAGGTTTGGGCACCACTGCCCTGCTGGAAATCTGGAACCAGTTATTTGCCCTCTCTGAGCCTCAGTTTCTTCATTTGTAAAAGGGGTTAGTCAAAGTCCTCCTCTGGGAATCTGTTCTGGGGACACCTTACATGCTGGAGAGTTATATTACGGCAGGCGTAACAGGCGCATTTCCTTTTGAATCCTCACATCAATACTGTGAGAGAAATATGTTTTTTTTCCCCTGGCCTTGTAATTGGTACAGTTGTATACCAAAAAAAAAAAAAAAGACCAGCACAAAAAATGAATTTATACAATTCAATGAGTTTGGACATACACTTGTATTGGCACTGCCACAATCAAGATAATAAACATATTCATAACCTTCGTAAGTTTCCTTATTTCTCTTTTTTGCTTTGTTGTTGTTTTGCTTTTGTTTTGTGGTGAGCACACTTAACCTGAGCTGGACCCGCTTAACAAATGCTAGTCTCATCTAGAAACACTCTCCCAGACACCCCCGGAATCTGGGTTTAATCCAGGCACCCCGTAGCCTGTCCAGTGAGCACATAAAGTTAACCCTCACAAGGGAGGGGTGGGAAAGGAGGAATGACTGTAGTGGGCATGAGGTGGCTTCACTCACTTCCTTAACACAGCCATCCTGGGGGGTGGTTTCCCGTCTACGATCAGCACATGGGCTCTGGAGGGGGGGCCACCTGGGTTCACAGCACACCCGCAACCCTTCCTAGCCTGGGACCTCGGGCAAGGTCTAAAGCATCACTAAGCCTCAGTTTCTCCATCTGTCAAGAAGGCATAAGATGATCCTGACCTTGGGATCACAAGGACATGACCTGGAATCACACATGTGACGCTCTGAGCAGAGTCCCTGGTCACCATAGAAACAGTGGTAAACATTAGCACAGGCTCTTTGCATGGATCTGTGTTTTACAAAACATAACAGGTCCGCTCCGCATCTGACCCAGCCAGGTCACACAGCTAATAAGGCACAGGCCTGGCATTCAGACCCAGGCCTGGCTCCAAACTCAGGGGGTTGTCCCTAGCCTGGTACGAATCTGAACAATTAGGTCTGACATCTTTGCCTTCCCCAGCCCTCCCCCCTGAAAGCGTTTGCCGCTCCAGAGGATACA
This sequence comes from Manis pentadactyla, assembly GCF_030020395.1. Classification (NCBI taxonomy): domain Eukaryota; kingdom Metazoa; phylum Chordata; class Mammalia; order Pholidota; family Manidae; genus Manis; species Manis pentadactyla. Next base: position 122,459,972 of record NC_080028.1, on the reverse strand, counting down.
GTGTCTGTCCAGATTGTTAAAGCCAGAATTGCCACATTAGAGCCCAGCGCCAGACTCCAGACAGCAACTCACAGCCCTCTGCGGCTGGGGCATGTGAAGGCTGCTCTAGAAATGTGCTGATAGAGATTCTGAACATCTCAAGGGGTGGGTCTGGAGCCGGCTGGATCTCTGAAGTCATGTTCCCGCTGGGTAAGAAAAATGTTCCTCTACCTTTCAAGGTTCTTCCGGCCGGTCTAAGAATCAAGTTGTCATGATACAGTTTAGCAGGAGAAATCGAAGTTAATTACAGGTGTTCAGGGAATCCACACAGACATGAGGTGCTAAGGCAGTCAGGGGAAATGAGGCTTGTAAGTCATCCCGAACCAAGCAGAAGAAGGTCAGGGCCTGAGACTTCAGAGGGAAGACAATGCACAGAAAGATGGAAGAGCAAATGGGTGACAAGTGAATGTTTGCCGGGCCACAGAGAAACCATGGAACAGGGAGAGATTTTAACAAACAGACCTTGCCACGTTCCTCCCTGTCTACCGCTCCTAGCTCCTTTTAGAACTCGGCTGTCTTCCTAGAGCTGGTCCTTTACCTAAATCGCCTTTATGCATTTAGAAGGAAGGTCCAAGTTCCTTTCTGAGACTTTTGGGCCTTGATTGTTTTCAGCTCGACACAAACTGCCTGCCAAAGGGGCACATCTTGGGGCCCCTTGCCCTTGGCCCCTACATGCCCTTGAAACTTGGGGCCACTGTCACTCCACTTCCCCAGCAGAACCTGCAAGCAGAGGCCATGAGAGACAGATGTGGTCCTTCTCAGGATCGCGGCTCAGTGGCAACTGGGGACAGGGAGAGACACTAGAGTCACAGAGCTGGCAGAAGCTGTAGCATCAGCCCAGTCATCTTACAGAAGAGGAAAGCAGGGCCCAGAAAAGAAAGGGCCTCACGGAAGACAAGAGGAGGCCCATCTCCATGCAGCCCGACAAGCTCCAATTTACTGAGCAGCTACTGTGTGCCAGGCACAAATGATACAACAGGAATGGGACAAGGACCGCTTCCTCCTCTGAGGACCTCAGTGTCCTGGGGACGGAGCAAAGGGAAGAAGTACATGCCATGTGGTGCGTCACGTACAGTCACAGAGGTGGGACTAAATTACACTATTTAATGACACCTACCGTTTGTGGGGTGCTGACTTAAAAAACCCTTTCCATATGGGGTGCCAGAGAGCTCCCCCAATCGCTGTCCTCCACCTTGTCATCGTGTTGATGAGTTTCATCTTCACAATGCCATGCATGAGTTTCCTGTGGCCACTGTGCCAAATTATCACAAATTGAGCAGCTTAAAACAATGCACACTTACTCTCTTTCCGTTTTGGAAGTCAGATGTCTAAGATCAGTTTCAGCAGGGCTGCACTCATTCTGGAGGCTCCAGGAGAACCTTTTCCTGGACTCTTCTGGCTTCTAGAAACCACCTGCACCCCCATCTTCGAAGCTGACGAAGTAGCATCTTCCCTCTCCTCTCTGACTTTGCTTCTATCATTTGACTTCCTCTCTCTGACCTTCTGCCTCCTTCTTACTAGGACCCTCCTGATCACACTGAGCAAATCCAGATAATCCAGGAAGATCTCCCCACCTTGAGAGGCTTACCTTGGTCACACCTACAGAGTCCCCTTTGCCATGGAAAGGAACATAGTTACAGGTTTCAGGAGTTAGGAGTGGATGTCTCTGAGGGATCATGATTCTACCCAGCCCAAACCCTGAGAAGGCAGGGGTACTGTGACCCCCCTGTTGGAGAGGAAGAAACTGAGGCTTACAAAGGTGAAGTAATTTGTCCAAAGCCACAAAAGGAGCCGGAAGGTGAACCTAGGTTTCCCTGATGCCTAAGAGTAGGGTCTTGGTCTCCCTTCTGCTCCAAAACACAGCAGGGGGGTGTCCAGAGCAGGCCAGTGGAGGAAGGCTTCCTGAAGAGGGGCCCCCAAGCCACAGGGCATTTGCATTTGGGACATAAATAGGCCATTCTGGAGCTGAGCCGCAGCACCTGGGGAAGAAAGCAGGGTGGATGCTGTCCCCCAAATCATGCCCGGCCCGTTTCCCCTCTAGTTTCCGATCAGTGACACACCAACAGTAGCTTAACTAGAAGCTTCAACAATTCAGCCATTTATCTCCACATGCCAGCTCATTTGATTTGAAATGAGTTGAATGAAACCTCTGTGAGCATCCATCTCCCATCTGGAAAATGGGTATAATTAGGCGTAATTGATGCTTATTCCTGTAAGCACATTAACCGCCCTCCCAACCTCCTTCTGTTGTCTCCCTGGCCTTGAAGTTGTGTTCAGAAACATTTTTCCAGTGTTAAGAAATATCTTGTTTCTACAGCAGCCAAGGGAAATAAGGCGTCTAGACACAGGCCAGACAAGCCTGGCCATTACCCAACCTCAGCCATTACTAAAGTCTGAGTAGAATCCGCCAAAGAATGAACCATCAGAGACTCCTGGGGTTGTCCAGCTGGGAGGGAGTGGAAATGTTTAGTATAAAAATAGTATGGAATCTTTTTCTTCAATCTTTGGAAAAAGGAAGAAAATAAAGGTACCTCTCATCCCACAACCAGAGAAAACTGTATTAACACATCATGTGTGTTTCTTTTAAATCTTTTTTTCTATTCAAATCTTTTGAATCAAATAATGATAATAGCATTTATGAAGTTTTCTCTGGGTGCGGGGCCCCGTTCTAAGTGTTTTGCATGCTTGTCTCAGTCCTTCCAGAAATTCTATGGGGGAGGATGCTATTATCCCCCCAGTTAACATGTGGGAATGTTGAGGTAAAGGGAGAGGAAGCACAAAGAGGGAAAGTAGAGTCCAGATGGTGGATAAGAGAAGAGGCTTTGAAGGCAGACCACCAGGAGTTCTTTTACTTTTCTCTCACTTTATGAATTCCTTATGGAGGTAATATTGACACAAGGGGGAAAATACACACGTTTAAAAATGCAAAAGGTACAAAATGCCATACTGTGAAAAGTCTCCCTTTCTCTCCTGGTCACGCTCACCAGGCCCCCTTCCCCAGAGGCAAGCCCAACTTCGCGATTTCTTTCCAGAGAGATTTTGTGCAAGCAAATACAGTTTTGTACACACGTATGTGTGTGTGTCTCTGTGCACTTTCTTTTTGCACAAATGGCAGTATGCTCTATGCCTGCTTTGTTCACTTAACACAATAGCTCATGGGTCATTACAGGCGAGTCAAGGGTTGGTTCCAAGTTAGCAGATGCATAGCACTGAAAAGATATTTAACTAGCTCCTCCTTCCCCCGGTCATTGTGAGAAGCAGATGAAATAATACAAGACCCTTAGCTAGAGCCCTACACATAGTGGGCGTTCACAATATGTAAGACATTATTAGAATTGTAATCATACTCATGTAGAGTTTTCTCTTCAACTATAGCTACATCACTCAGTTGGATATCATGTGCAAAAAGAAAAAGAGAAAGAAATCCTGATCCTTACCTTGCACCACATATAAAAATTAACTGAATGGATCACAGGCCTAAGTATAAAAACTAAAGCTATTAAACCAGAGGAGAGCATAGGAAGAAATCCTTGGGGCTCTGGGTTAAGCAAGATTTCCTAGGCAAGGCATAAAGAGCAAAAGTCATAAAAGAATAAAGCAATGCTCCCCAGTGATCCCACATCCTAGTAATCACACCCTTGTGTAATTTCCCTCTCTGTGAGTGTGGGCAGGATCTGTGGCTTGCTTCTAACCAACAAAACACAGTAAAGGTGATAGGATGTCATTTCTGTGATTGTACTAGTTGAGATTGTAATTTCCTTCTTTACTGGCCGGCTTTCTCTATTTTGCCTTCCCAGTGTGCACATCTCATGTTGGAAAGGCCACTGTGGCCAGAAACTGCATGTAGCTCCTCTAGCCAACACTAGTGAGGAAGTGAGGCCCTCAGTAAACAGCTCTGGAGGAGTTGAAATCCGCCAACAATCTGAGTGACCTTGGAATCAGATTCTTCCCCTGCCGAGCGTTCAAATGAGACCCCAGCCCCAGATGACAGCTTGCCTGCACCCTTATGAAAGACAGCTAAGGAGAGGGCCCAGACAAGCCAGGCCTAGGTTCCTGAATCACAGAAATGGTGGCATAATAGATGTGTGCTCTTTTCAGCCACTACGTTTGTGGTGATTATAACTAATACAATTGTCATGTTTCTGGAGAGCAGTTTGGTGCTGTGTGTCAAGGACCTGAACATACCCTTTGATTCTGCAAGTCCACTTTGGGAAATTGAGGCAGTTGCACCAAATACATACAAAGGTATCTATCACAAAGTGACATAGTCTGAGAAAAGTATCTAACATTTAATGAGGACCTACTACATGCCAGGCACTTTGTATGCTTTATTTCACTGAAGCTTTACACAATCCCATTCATATAATATTATACCCATTTTACATGCCAGCAAATGGAATCTCCAAGAAGAAAGTGATTTACCGAAGATGAATCAGACAATGCTTATTAAATTCTTAGCACTATGTCTGGTACAAGGCAAATGCTCAATAAATCTTACAGTGTTTGTTCTCATTCAGTTTCAAGTTACATAAACCTAAGCCAAATAGTCTAAGCTAAAAAGGGCTCACAGAATTGGGAAGCTCAAATGAGCAACTGACTCCAGGCATGGTTGTATCCAGGAGCTGAAGGATATCTATTAGTGGGAGTCTGTCTTTACCAAGCTATTAGCTCTGCTTGTTTCTGTTTTTAGGCGCTGTCCGCATAACAAGCAAAAGACTTATTTCCATCTGACCTAGCAAGCCAGGGAAAACAAAAGCATCCCTCTCCCAAAAGCCATTGACTAATCCCAGAGAAGAATCTGATTGGCCCTGTTTGGGTCACATGCCTCTTTCTAAAATTATGTTGCCAGCAGTTTGGGGCTCTATCACTGGCCATCCTGGATCAAATGACCATCTTCCAAGCTTGAGTGTCATGATTGACAGTCCCTCCCAGAACCACAAGGATGAGGCAGTGTGGTTCCCGCAATGAAGGAACGCAGCAGACAGCATGGGCAGAGCTACCCCATTGAGCAACTAGTTTTCCAGCATGGATGTTGAGAGGGAAGACCACAGTCAGACCTGCACCGCCCAGCTCTGGAGCTCACACCATGTCCATCACACACACCTCATCTCCCACCTCCCTGCTTGAATCTTATCAAACTTCAGGGTAGCTCAGGAGACGAGAGCTAAAGGCTGCTGTCAGCAGGTCTGGAAAACCCCTGCCTGACGACTTGCCCCAGAGGGCGGCTTGTAAAAAAGACTCCGTGTATGAAAGCCAGCTGCATGCAAAGGTCAGAGCCGAGCAGAGCTGACACGTCCCCTGGACCTTGCACACAAGGGCTTGAGGGCTGCCAACATTGTCAGCGAGTGACACAGCGAGCCCCAGAAAGGCTCTCTGGACCTCTGAGGGTCTGGCAGCTTCTCTGTGGCCCCACCCAGATAATAGAACGCAATTATAATTGGCTACTGTTTATTGAGTACGTACTGTGGGCCAGGCCCTGTTGAAAATTCTTTACCCAAACTGCCTTCCGCAATCCTTGACACAACCCTATGAGGAATGTGCTATCATTACTACATTCTACAGACAGGGAAACTGAGGCATGCAAAGGGGGGGAGTAACTCGCCCAAGGCCAAAGTCCCCAACCCCTCTGAATCCTGCCACAAAGAGGAGCAGGGTGCTCAGAGCCCCTTGGGAGCGCCATGTCCCATGACCCCTCATTGTCACGCCTTGTTGCATCCCTGTATTTCTGCAGTCACCTCCCACCTGGTATTTCTGACCCCAGACTCACTCCCACTAATGTCTAATCCGGTCTCCACTCTTTTCCCCATGGCCATTTGACCGCACACAGCTCTGTATCTCTTTGGATGGCTTAGTTGGAAGCCACTGAAACCAGCACTGGCTGATTTATGCTTTAAAAAAAAAAAGATGTGATACTGTGCATGGGAACTCACACCAAACTGCGGGAAGAGCTGGAAAAGCCAGACAGTGAAAGGGACAGAGAGGCTCAGGAAATTTAGGGCAGAAGCAAAGGGACCCTCTTCAAGACATTACCGTAGAAATGAGTAAGCCCCGAGCCCCAGCACTTTCCTTCATCATATTCTCTCCATTATATTATATTCCTTCGTTAAATTCCGGAAAGACGAGCATCTGATTGGTCTACCTTGGCCATGAGTGGGTGGGGCACCTTGATTGACAGCCCCGTTAAGCCTGAGCCCTGGAAAGGATGGTTCCCCTATGAAAAACTGGGTACCATTGCCTGAAGAAGGGGGAAGGAAACCGGGCAGCCTCAAACCCAGAGGCCCACCGTAACGTGCCCTCTCACTCCTGGCGCTCCAGCCATGCCAGGCTGTGGGTTGTCTTGCAAAGGCCATGCTTTACCTCTGGATCTTTGCACCGGAATGCGCTCCTTGTGACCTGCCTGTTGATTCATTCCCACACATCCTTGAAGCTCTCCACCTTTGGGGGTCTTCCCTAGTCCTTTGTCACGCTGAATTGGGAACTCGGAATTATGGGAACTCCAGCAAGGGGGCTGCACGTACTTCGGTCAGCTTCTCGAGGTGGCGCTGCATTCTTCCTGGCTTCGTTCCAGTCCCTAGCCAGCCCCTGGTCATCCGCTGGCGGGAGGTGGTGCCAGCTCAATACATACCAACTTTCTGCATGTCTCTGGATATTATTCCTGTTCTGGGGCTGGCGGTGGAAGGGGAGGGGGATTAGCTGCAGGTGAAAAGGGCAGTTTGTGCAAAAACAAACTTCTCGATTTCTTCTTTCCCAACTGGGAAAACGGGCGGCCAATCAAGCAGCCCCGAGCTCTGTGGACGACAGAGCAGGATTGCTTACAGGGCAGCAGGGGCCCGGGGAAGTCTGCGGGGCTGCGGGCAAGTGAGACGCATTGCATCCTCCCAGGGATAAGCAAGCGAGCATCGTTTGGGAGCTGGATGGGGGAGGCTGGAATGCCGAGGAACCTGGAATGGGATATCGAGAACCAAAAGCCACCATCGTGGGAGGCAGCATGATGTAGGCACAAAGGCCTGGGCTTCGGAGTCTGAGATTCAATTCCTGACTCTTCCAAACAAACTATGTGACTTGGGCAAGTTTGTAGTGTCTCCGAGCCTCAATTTCCTTCATCTGCAAAATGGGATCAATTGTGCCCAGCTGGCAGAGTTGTTTGGGGGGTTAAGTGAAACTGCCCCACTTGGCACATGGTATACAGTAGTTGCTTAATAAACACATTTTTCTCTTCAGTCCCTGAAGAGTTTATGGAAAGAGACAAATCTCTCCAGAAGAATTGCAGATAACATATTGGTATATGTAGATACTTTGCTCTCCGGGAGGTGGCGCTAAATTCCCCTCTCCGTGAGTGTGGCTGGCCTCTGACTCCTCCCACCGCCAGGAGGTGGGCAGTCGTCTGATTCCCTTCTTGAACCTACACCGGCCTTAGGGACCCACCTGGCCAATGGAATAGCAAATGCTGTTCTGATACTCCCTAAACCTGGTCAAAAGAGGCCCTGCAGCTCCCCCGGGAGAGGCCAACTGCCATGTAAGTCACTGGACGCTACTGTGGAGCACACCCCAGGTAGAGGGGCCCTGGAGGATGCCCTGTCGTGTTGGAGAGATGGAGGCCAACGAGCACTCATGTTCCCAACGTGGATCCTCGGCTCCCAGCTTCCCATTGCATGGATCAGAAATAGACAGCCCAGGTGAACCCTTCCTAAACTCCTGCCCCCCACCGTTGTGAGCAAAACAAAATGGTTACTTCAAAAAAGGTTTAGAGTAATTTTCTGAGCCACTTTTAGAGTCAAGACCCTCCCAGTCCAGCCCCCAAGGAGCTGAATGACTGCAGTCAAGTGACTTCACATCTCTGAGCCTGGGTTTGCTGATCTGCAAAACGGGACCAGTCTTGGGGCCAACCTCCCTCTTAAGGTCGCCTGGAGAATTAGAAATGATGTATGTGAGCGTGAGGTGGGCACCCAAGCTGTGGGCGCTGCGTTCTGCACTGCTGGGTGGGAATAGGTGGGTATGTCCAGCTGGGTGTGAGTTCTCAGGCCATGCAGCCTCGCCCCCATGCAGTGGGCTTGGAGCAGACCCTGGAAGACGTGGACCTTCCCTAAGCTCTCCGCGGAGTGGATTTGGTTTGCAAAGTGTTTCCAAGATAAAAGGACTGGATGGTGAGCCATATAATCAAAGTGTATTTGTGAGATCTGAAGCCTTAAGGAGGATTTCCAGCTAAAAAAAAAGAGAAAAATGTGAATTGGTGGGAGGAAAATAACAGATCACAAAGGCCAGGCACAGAATGAAGGGGGCCGCTGTATCCTGGTCCTCCAACAGTGGCTCCCACTTTGGTTCTGGGGGTGGTGCTGGCAGAGGACACCCTGCAGGGGTGAAGGTATTAGTAATCCTGTCCCAAGTGGAAGGCAGAGCTCAGAGAGGTTATCCCAAAGTCCCACAGGTAGAGACCGATCCTAGATCAGCTCAAGTCCAGAGCCCAGACTCTCAACCTCTGCCTCTCTTAAGCTGCCCACGGTCCCTCCTGACCCCGCTTCTGTGCTTTTCCCACTCTCCAGCCTATTCCCCCACAAACCACATCCAACATTCCAAACCACAACATGTTCTTAGAGGCTCTTGCTCAATACAGCCCTGATACCCAGAGGACTCTCAGAAACAAACAAAAAAGCATCTATGAGAAGGACTGTGGTCATCCAACATGCCACTATTTTCCTGAAGGTCAAGACCACGATTGCACACCTGCATAGGAGATGTCAAGGTGTCACTAAAAAATAGGTAACTACTGCTCAGTTCGGGGGCTCTCTGCAGCCAGTTTTGACATATGAATGTTGTAATGAGAAAGCAATCTGGTGGCATAAAGTGGGAAACTTAAATGCATTCTAAGTATACAAGTCATGTCCACCGAGATGGGGCTGGACAGAGTTTAGGATTTTAACCGCTCTGTGCATTGCTCTACATCTCAAGGTGAAGTTGAGGTTGTTTGAACAAATTAACGGTATCATTTTTGCTCCAGGCGGGGTCAACACAGCCGAATGTTGGAAGGACTACCACCAATTGTGTGTGCATGATGCCTGCACTTGCGTCCATCTGGGAGTTAATAACTGGGATGTGGCTTTGTGTTCCAGAGTCACTGCCCCTTACTCAGCCAGAAAAAGGTTGATGCATGCCCACATTTGAAGGAAACAGATGTATTTTAAATAAAGAGAAATAGAAATCAGATGAGACCCAAGGGCAGTGACAGTTGATGGGTGGCCGGTCCTCCCCTGGGGAGATGGTGCATTAGGCCCCCTTCCCCTCCCCATCACACTCCTGCTGCTCTCAGGATTCAGAGGTGATGTACCCCACTCTCTGGATCCCCAGCGATTGCACTGGGACACTACAGTAAGTGCCAAGATCCCTAATAGAACACCTTGCTAGGGCACAATCATAATCAGAGGAGGGACGGAGCCTGGCTGAGAAGATAATTGCTACTCAAAGTCCTCCACCAGCATCCTGGGTCCTGGGGTAACCTACTAGGAAGAAGAGAAATAACACTTGCTTGTGACAACTGCAAATACTCATTATTCTCCTGAAGTCAGACACAGAAAAGAACAGGGCAGCTTCTTAAGCGCATTTCAAAAGAAAACATTTTGATGCATGTCTGCAAGGATCATGAAAACCTCTTCTCCTTGCCCCACAGAGGGAGGGAGTGGAGAGTCAATGGCCTGCTTCTCCAAGATGACATCAAGGGCGACAGCACCTCCAGGGGCATTCCGAAGTTTTCCATTCTGTCATTCATTCTGCAAATAGTTCCTGAGACCCTGGCTCCACGAGTTCCCTGATAACACCAAACTCCAGGAAACTGGACCCTTCGTGGTCAGTGGGAAGGACTGTCAACATGGGCAGCCCCTTTGGGAAGCAGTGTGGGAGCTCCTCAAAACGTCAAACGCAGAGTCGCCAGAAGACCCAGCGATTCCACTCTTAGGCATGTAGCCAAGAGAAACGAAAACTTACATCTGTATAAAAACTTTACATGAATACTTACAGCGCCGTTGTTCACAATAGCCAAAAGTAGGAATAACCAAATGCCCATCAGCTAATGAATGGATAAATAAAGTGTAGTCTAATCCAGAAAATGGGGTAGTATTTGGCCATAAAAAGGAATGAATTTCTGACACCTGCTACAACTTGGGTGAACCTTGAAACAATGCTCAGGGCAAGAAGCCAGATGCAAAAGAGTATATGTTTTATGATTCCATTTATATGAAATACTCAAGAGGCGAATCCAGAGAGTATGGTTTTCACTTACACTCCCTGAAAGATCCCTGGGTTTTATGCTCCTTTCAAAACAAACAAAAAGGGGCAAATCCACAGACAGAAAGTAGATTAGTGGCTGCCAGGGGAGAGGGCAATGGGGAGGGATGGCTAATGGGTGGAGGATTTCTTCTGGGGGTGATGAACATGTGCTGGCATTAGACAGTGGTGACGGCTGTACAACCTCATGAATATACTAAATCCGTGGATTTGTACACTTTCAGATGATGCATCTGATGGTCTGTAAGTCATATTTTATCTTAGTCTGTTCAGGCTGATCTCAGGCATACATAGACTGAGTGGCTAATACACAACAGAAACTAATTTCCCACAGTTCTGGAGGCTAGAAGTCCTCCTGGATCTTTCCCCATTCCAGCCCCCTCCCAGGAAGAAAGCATTGTTTCAGCTAGAGGATATCGTTCCCAACATTTTTTTCTGTGCATTGACATAATAGGTACATCCTGAAAAAACATATTTTGGCATAACTGGTATTATGTAGTATGCATGGCACCGTAACTTCGTTTTTTTAATTACACAGTGTGACTAGATAAAATCGGCACAATTGATGGGCTCTTTAAAGTGCAACAAATACTGTCAGATCCCCTCAAGAAGTCAGGAGAGCCATGCCTGGAACTTCCCACATGTTATATGTCAATTCAGACTCCCTAAAACACTTCAAGGTAGGTATTATGATCAGTACTTGAGAAGTTAGAAAATTACGTTTCAGAGAAGTAACCATCCCACAACCAAGTGTGTGCAAAGCTCCCGCAGTGAGGGACTAAATGAGCAATGTAATGAATCAGTGGCCGAGCTGGGGATTTGAACCCAGCCCCATCCCATCCAAAGGCCAGCCTGGTGCCTCTCCGCACAAAACCAGGAACCAGAGAGGTGGTCACTGTGCAGCTGTAGCAGCTGCTGTTAGAAGCTGGTGGGAGGACGGGAGTAGAATTATAATCACCTGTTCTCAGCAGTCCTAACGGAAGAGCTCTCTGTCCGGAAGGACAAAATCTTCCAGAGCTGATAGGGGAAACACATCAAGCATTTGGTAAACACACAGTCTCTGGGAAAAGGGCTGTCCTGCATATCCAAGCTAATAGTAATCACCTGATAACAATTTCCTGCAAGCTGGTTTCTCATCACACATCTGGCAGCTCCTCCACCTTCTTCCGCTGCATCGTGATTTGTCATTAGCCCAGGCGGTGGGACAGCATATGCTCCGGAACGTGTGAGTTAGCACCCTAATGCTTGCATCACCAAGCCTTGGGGGAGACTCACAAAGGAGACAAGCCTGGGCTGCTGGGCTGCTCTAACACTCCAACAGACTCACTTGGACATTTCAAGACCCAAGTCTGCACACCAGCTCTGCCACCCAGCAGCTGGGTGACTCTGAGTAAAAAAAGCACTTCAATGTTCCCAAGCCTCAGGAGTGGTTGTGTGGATGAAGGAAGAATTTAAATGCAAAGAGGACAGCACAGTGGCTTGTAAATCATTGAGATTCAGGAATGTAGCCTGTTCCCCCACCCCCTGACCCAAACCCCTGCAAAGCCCTGCAAAGAAGGGGTGGCTCACTCCCCCTTATTCCGACAAACTACTGCTGTAAAGTACCCCCAGATTGGTGCATAAACAGTAATCCTTTTGTTATGTCCATGGATTCTGTGCATCAGTGGGGCTGGCTTGTGTCTGCTCCACAATGTCAGGGAGCCTCAGCCAGGAGGACCAGAATGCATGGGGGCACTCACAGCCAGCAGCTCAAGAGCTAGGTCTGGAGCATCTCTTGAGACAATTTCTCTTGTGGGTTGAACTGTGTCCCCCCAAAAAGGATATGTTGAAGTCCTAACCTCATACCTGAGAACATGACCTTGGTCTTACTTGAAAATAGGTCCTTTACAAATATAGTCAAGTTAAGACAAGGTCAGATTGGATTAGATGGACTCTAATCCAGTAACTGGTTTCCTTGTAAGAAGAAATCTGGACACAGACACACACAGAGGGAAGGGGAACATGAAAAGACAGAGGGACAGATTGGAGTGATGCATCTACAAGTCAAGGACTGCGGGGAGCCTCCAGAAGCCAGAAGAGAGGCCAGAGAGGCAGTATGGACTGAATGTTCCTGTCCCCCAAAATTCATATATTGAAGTCCTAACTCCAGCGTGGTTGTATCTGAAGATAGAGCCTCTGAGGAGGTAATTAAGGTTAAAAGAGGAAAGAAGGGTGAAGCAATGACCCAACACGGTTAGTGTCCTTGTAAGAAAAGACACCAGAGAGCTCGCGGCCTGTCTCACTCTTTGTGCACTGCGAGAGGCCACATGGGGTACAGAAGACAGCTGTGTGCAGCCCAAGGGAAGGGCTCTCACCAGAACACCATGATGCTGGCACCTTGAGCTTGTACTTCTCAATCCTCAAAACTGAGAACATAAATTTTAGTTGTTAAGCCACACAGCCTATGGTATTGTGTTATGGCAGCTCAAGCTAATACAGAAAGATCCTTTCCTAGAGCCTTTGGAGGGAGCACAGCCCTGGTGACAACTTGATTTCCGACTACTGGCCTCCAGGGCTGTGTGAGAATCGATTCTGGGTGATTTAAGCCACCCAGTTTGCAGTCATTTGTTACAACAGCCTAGGACATTAATACAGTTTCATGGATCCCATTTGCAGGGCCAGCAGGATGGCAAATAACAGATTTGGCTGGTCCTACTAATCAGTCTGCACCTGCCCACCTGCCCACCCCATCTGACCCCAGCACGTGGGGGGGTGTTTACTATCTGAATGAACTAGTATAAGCAATAATAATAGCTAATAAGGACAGTCGCCATTTTTTGGATGCTCACAGCATGACAAGGACGACGAAGGAGACACTAAGCGCTTTACAACAGTTAATAAAACTAGCGTGCTGGTCAACAGCGCAGGCTCGAGAGCCCTATTAGTCACGTTCGAATCCAAGCCCCACCACTTAATAGCTGGGTGAGCTTGGCGAGTTATCTAACGGTCCCCGACTAGAAACCCATCCCACGCAGACCGGCCACGCCAGCAAACCGGAGCAGGAGGGAGCTGTACTCCCTCCGCCCCCAAGCCTCCACCTCCCCCCGGGCGCGAAGCCAGCATTGCACCCGACAGCCGGCGGCACCAGCACGCATGCGCTGCCAGGGGAGGTAGGCGTGGCCAAGGGACTGGGCAGGAGGACGCGTGCGAAGGAGGCGGGGCCGCGCCTGCGCAGGCCGCCTACTATGGCGGCCCCCACTGAACCTCTCTGCGAGAGGCTCGAGTGGGACAACAGGCTTCGGCCCTCGCCGGGTAAGCCTCTAGGAGAGGTGGAGGGACGGGGTACAGTGTGGGGGCCTCCCGCCACCGAGCCTGGCCTTGAAACCGGGGCTCCCATGAACCTGAGGCCAAGTCCCCACTCCCAGCCTCAGTTTCCCCTTCTAAGCAAACGTGTTGAGGGAAGGAGTCTATGTCGTCATCTGGGTTTCTGTCCGGGGACCAAGCAACCCCCTCAGTCTGGATTCAGGGAGAAAAAGCGATGCCCGAGCGGTGACTGGCTCTTGAGAGGGCAGTGCTTGACCCACAGGCGGCTTGGCAGACGAGGGGCCCGGGGCAGGAGGTCCGTGGAGCCCCCGGCCCCGACCTGCGCAGGTCTGAGTCTGGGCCCCACAGCCCTGGAAGAGTCAGGAACACCTGCCGGCACCTGCCGTGGGTGAACCTCCAGCCCCCAGGAGGGGGCAGGATTGAGCGCTGCTCCCGGAAAACCGGCTGCCTAAGACAAGTGGGGACGAATGGAGAAATTGACTATGGGTTGGGTTTTAAATAGTGAAAAGGAATCGTTGCTTATCTCAGGTCCGTTAATGTGGCTATATACCAGCATGTTCTCTGACACTGAAGAATTTAGGGATAAAATGTGACACCTGAAACGTACTCCCAGATCACATGTGGCAAAGTCTTGAAGATCATTGAAGCTAAGCAATGGTATACCAGTGGTATATGGCTGTTTATTATGCCACGCCCTCAACTTTGTCTATTTGAAATTTTTCTTAATAAAACAGTTGGAAAAAATTAAAAAGAAAGGAAAATTTCATCAGTGTAAGGGAACATTCAGATCCATTGCCATAAATAAAAGATTAGTATGCAAATGAATGCAATGTAAACCACATAGTTCTAATTCTAGCTGGGTTCTTTTCCCTTACCAAGGTTCTGAGGTTTTTCTCCTTTAACAAAAATTAAGAGAATTGAGAACAGAAGCCGTTTCCCCCAGGTGATGCAAAGCTGCTTACCACCCGGTGGGGTATGTTTACACTGTTCCCTTTTGGGGCCCTATCCTGAGGACCTGCTCTCCCCTCTCAGGTACTGCTGTACCGTGATGAATGTGGAGCCATGGGCACTTGCTCCCACCCCAGCCATGGACGAGGTCACCTTCAAAAGCGACACTGTGCTGTCAGACGTCCACCTCTACACCCCAAACCAGAGACACCTCATGGTGCGGCTGAACGGCATGGGGCAGCCCGGTAAGGCCCTGGGTGCATGCGGAGGGGCCCGGCACCCCACAAATCCCATTTTGTTTTCTGCTTTCTTGCACTCATCTTTTTTGACAGATGGGAAGACAAGCTTGTTTAACTGTTACCCTCACACCACAACTAAGTGCCCTTTTTTCTTTGAGTAAACTACTGTGACCTGTGCTTTTCTGAGCACCTACTGTGTACCAGGTCCAGGATTTGATGTTGGGACTGCAGAAGTGGACGAGCAGATCTCTGCCCTCAGGAAGCCCGCAGTCCAGCAGGCTCCCTTTGTCGGGGCCCCTGTGTCACTTGCCTCCCCCTCCCACGGGGGGGTTCCCTGCTTTTTCTCCTGCACCACCCCCACCAACCCCAGTCATCTCCCCAAGCAGCCAAGGGGATATTTTGAAAATGCTGATCACGTCTTTGTGCTCATTTAGATCTCCAGTGGTTTCTCCTGCTCTTAGAATAAAATCAGACCCCTCTCCCTGCCTATGAGGCCCAGTCCAGCCCAGCCCCTGCCAGTGGGTCCCCAATTCTCTGCCTCTCCCTAGCTGCTCTGCAGCCCCTTCCTGTCCCTCACAGGTTGCACAACTTCCACACATCTTCCTCCTTGAGCACCTTCACTTTTGCTGTTCTTTCTGCCCAGATGTTCTTCCCTCCCAGCCCTGGCTCCACAGATGGCATCTCAGGTGCCTGGCCCAGCACCCTCCCCCGTCAGCTGTGATCACCATGTACTACCTTGTTCTGACGTGATGAATAACCCCACTTTCCCAAGTGTCCCAGTTTGGATTCCCGGAGGCTCAGAACAGATGAGTGACTTGCCCAGGGTCAGACAGTCACGGAGAGGGAGGAGGCCTGCCCAGGCTGGCCACCCCCACGCTTGCAGCCCTGCCTCCAGCCCCGTCTCCTGGCACACGTACTCCCACTGAAACTTGTCCCAGTGACTTTCTGGCCACCGGATGGTAGGGACACCTGGTGTCCTTGTCCTGTCCTCCAGACCTGATGCAACCACGTAGTGAGAAGGGCTCTGCTCGGGAGCTGAGCAGACGGAGTGTGCACCTCACCCCATCCTCAGCCTCGTGCAGAGCTGTGCGGCCTCGGCAGCCCGCTGAGCCTCACCAAGCCGATGTCCCCACGTCCGTGAGACGGAGCCTGTGCCCGCTTCATGGCAGCCTGAGGACTGCCTGAGCCGATACGGCCTGCCCCGGGATGCTAGTCCAGGGATAGCTGCCCCCGCTGGTCGCTGGGCTGCTTCGGTGGCCCCGCATCGTGACTGAATTGGACTGGCCTTTCCCGCTGGCATCCGTGTGTCTCCACCTGGCCTTTAAAACTCTCCAGGTGGAAATCACATTTTCTAAAGGAAGGAGAGGAAGAAAAAAAGGTGACCACTTGGAAATATTCGCCTTTTGTGTTTTGTCTTGCCTTTCAGTTTTTCTGTCCCAGTTCAGGCTTCTGTGGAACCAAGACGGTCAGACAGACTCAGGGGTCGAGGGTGGTGGTCCCGGAGGCACTCACGCAGAGGAGCCTCCCCCCATGGGGGCCTGCAGCGCCGAGTCCCCTCCGAGGAGTGGCCGCTGGAGCGAGGGGGTCTCCGTCCAGGCCGGGGCTGACACCGCAGGCCAGGAGCGGGCGGGAGCTCAGCTGGACGAAGACGGGGATTTGGATGTCGTGCGAAGGCCACGGGCTGCCTCTGACCCTGACGCTGTGGGGCCCCCGAGAGTCAAGGTACATCCCGTGATTCTAACACAGGAGGAAGACGCCCTCCTGGGAGGGGGAGCACAGGAGAGCAGCCCCCACAACGTCATCCAAATAGGTAAGTTCTGGCTCACCTACTGCCAAGGCAGCGCCTCAGGATCAGGGCATAGGTATGTGTGTGTGTCAGGGGGTGTGAGTGTCAGAGGGGCGTGAGTGTCGGGGGGGTTTATGTGTTGGGTGTGAGTGTCAGGGGGGCGTGAGTGTCGGGGGGGTATGTGTCAGGTGTGTGTGTCGGGAGTGTGAGTGTCGGGGGTGTGAGTGTCGGGGGAGTATGTGTCAGGTGTGAGTGTCGGGGGGTATGTGTCAGGTGTGTGTGTCAGGGGAGTGTGAGTGTCGGGGGTGTGAGTGTCGGGGGAGTATGTGTCGGGTGTGAGTGTCGGGGGTATGTGTCAGTGTGTGTGTCAGGGGAGTGTGAGTGTCGGGGGTGTGAGTGTCAGGGGGGAGTATGTGTTGGGTGAGTGTCAGTGGAGTGTGAGTGTCGGGGGTGTGAGTGTCAGGGGGGAGTATGTGTTGGGTGAGTGTCAGTGGAGTGTGAGTGTTGGGGGTGTGAGTGTCGGGGGTGTGAGTGTTGGGGGTGTGAGTGTCGGGGGTATGTGTCGTGTGTGAGTGTAGGGGGGTTATGTGTCGGGTGTGTGTGAGTGTTGGGTGTGTGTCGAGTGTGCTATGTTCAGGCCCAGGCCAGGGCATAATACGACAAGACAGATGTGCAGAACCAGCTCAGGCGAACCCGGGAACAAGTCGTGGCCCTGCCCCTGGGGGAGCTTTCCCGAGCACACAGATCGGTCTCCTGCTCAGCAGTCCCCACTGGCTTCCCATTGCTCTCAGCCTGCGGTCCAAACAAACGACTCACCTTAGCTCACAAGGCCCTGCATGATGAGGCTGTGGTCCCCTCCCCAGCCTCACCTCACTCCACCCTGACCCCTGCACCTCTCCCTGTGCTTGTTCACCTGTGGGCCTCTGTTTGTGCTCTGCCTCCTGAAGGGCCTGCCCCCAGCCTCTGCTTTCCTAACACTTCCTCATGTCATACCTGTCCCAGCTTAGCCATCAGCTCCTTCAGAAAGCTGTGCTGTCATCACCTCCTGCCTTAGTGTTCTGACCCAACTTGGTGTGCTGGGGGTGTGGGTCCAGGCAAGAGACTGTGGGAGATTCCGCCAGCCTGGGCCGGAACAGATTCCAGAGCTGGAGTGTGGCAGATGGAGAGGGAGGGAGACCAGACTGAACCTGCTTGCAGGTCAAGCAGACGGGAGCTGGACCGAAGGGCTGGAAGCCCCGTGGGGAAGGGGAGGTGGTCAAGCGGCAGGACAGTACGCTGGGAAGGAGGTTGCCGCAGGTGCTCGGAGGCAGGACCAAGAGTGTCCACCGCCAGGCGTGGGGCGGAGCAGAGGCATTTGGTGACACCGTGCTGTCAAATCTTGGGACACGGAGCCTTAGAAGGGCCAGGAGTGGTAGAGAAGCAGGGTAGGAAGTAAGCACCTGTCGAGGTGTGATATTTTACCTACATCACCTCATTCCCCCCATGTACACACACAGCCTTCAACCTGCCAGGCGAGTCCCCAGGTCCTTTATTCTGGGAACCTGTGCCCAGGGCTTCTTCAGCTGTGTCCCTTCTGGGGGTGAGAAGGAGGCCGGCTGCAGGCTATGACTTGGAATCCCGTCTGTGGCCTCAGGCTGCCCACAGCGCTGCCCTCAGCCTCCTCTTCCTCACCTGTGAGACGACACTGGAACCTGTCTCGGGTGGTTTTGAGGATTAAATGAGATCTTACCAACCGTTTAGTACAGCGCCTGTCGCAGAGCAGGTTCCCTTGCCCCATCACTTTACCAGCATAACGCAGAGCCTCAGTCCCAATGAAATGGGTGACACTTCCTCCGAGGGCTGCTGTGAGGATCAGGAAAGTGGCACAGCCCGAGGCCCGATTCAGGGGGGCTGTCCGTCCAGTAAGTGTTCACTGAGGGGACTCAGTTGTCGGGGGGTCGGTGGACATATTTTTGGTCTAATTTCAAACCACATGGGTACATGTTGGGCTTTAACAATCTTAAGTCCTTCTGAAAAGAGCATATTTTACTAAAAATAACTTCTTTCAAACCATAATATCAAACCCGGGCCGGGCCAGCTGCTAGTAGACATTTTTATTGTCTGCTAGTCCCATTTTATTCAGGGATCAGACCAAGTCTGCATTCAGGGCAGAAATCTCAGGTCAGATTTGTCCCAGAGAGGCCCTCGGAGGGGTGGCCCGGGTTGCCTTGTGCTCTGGACCCCAGTGGTGTGAATAGCACTGCCCTCTAACCTCAGCACGGCAGGATGCTCACACCATGAGAGTGCAGGGCTGCTCACCTGCCGGCGCAGAGCCCCGCGGAGGGGGTGGGGGCAGCGTGACCCGCACTGCTCCCAGCTGGGCCCTCCTCACCTCCCTCGGTAGGTCGGTCGGTCCCTTGATCCCTGCTCCTGTTTTGTCGTAAGCAAGTGGTTTGATCTTTGCAAGTGTGACGAGCAGGCCAAGTTACCCTGCTGTGCCAGGGTTGGGTGTGTTTTGATTTGATAGCCCCCACCACCTACCCAGACAGCCAGTCCTCACGTAACAGCAAAAGTGTTGGGCGTCATTCCATTTTCTTCTCCGTCTTGTGTTTCCAGTCTCCCTTCCACCACCACCACCACCAGATTTTGTCCTAATGGGTTTTGTGCGTGAGAATACTTCATTCTTCCCTTCACCTAAAAAACGGTGTGAACTCAAACTTACTTTACTGACTTCAGTGTGGTTCTTCATGTACGAAAATGCTCTGAATGAGTTGTGATCGTTGTGAGCATACGGTTGATGGAGGCGACATAAATGTGTGATGACTGTAATGTGCCGTTGTTGCACATAAAGTGGAGTGTAGGGTAGGTGTGTGGGCTGGGGTGGGCCAAGACCTGCTGTCACCCTGGTCTTCGGCTATAGGGCAGAGGTCCCCGGGTACTGGGAAGACCGAGCTGCTGCGCCTGGCCTGTGAGTGCCGCCCCGCCCCGCTCCCACCGCTCACTCTGCCGGCTCCGAGGCTCTCACAGCACCCGCGCCAGCACCCACCCAGCCGTGTTTGCCAGCTGTCGCGCACCACTGAGTCTGTGTTCTGTCCACCCCCGCGTTCACAGTGGCCCTTTCTCTTTCGGTCTCCATCCCGTCCAGAGCACACCATGGCCACCCCCTTGGAGGATGTCGGCAAACAGGTGGGTAGGTCCCGTCCACCTCCCGTGGCCACCAAGGGTTTCCCCAGATCCTCACATCACCTGTTGCTCCTTGCCTCCCCTCCAGGTGTGGCGGGGGTCCCTGCTCCTGGCGGACTACATCCTATTCCAACGGGAACTCTTCCAGGGACGCACGGTGCTGGAGCTGGGGGCGGGCACAGGGCTCGCCAGCATCGTCGCAGCCACCGTGGCGCGGACCGTGTACTGTACAGGTACGACACTACATGCACTCCGCCCACTCAGTGTGTCAGCAGTTCTGCGCGAGTCTAGTACTTCAAAATAAAAAAGGAAATCAGTTGGAAATATGTATCAAAAACTTCAGGAAGGTCACACTCGCTTCTAGGAGCTTAGTGTAAGGGTTATCAGACAACACAAAGGTTGTCTCTGAGGGGAGGCAGTTTCTTCTCAGAGCGAATGCTCTCTATGGAGAACGGGGCGGGGGAACTGGAAATCGGACCTGGGCTGCTGTCAGTTTTGCTGTCCCATTCGCTGGTTTCCTCCACCCGCCATCATTTCCTCAGTGATGGCAGAGTGACTCAGCCACACCCAGCAGGCGCGGGACCACTCCCGCTGCAGACGGCTGGTGGCTCTGCTGGGTCCCCTTCACATAGCCCCCCGAGAGAGAGCAACATCTGAAAACTGTGAGGGACATGCCTTCGCAGGGCTTACACACAAGCTTACTCAGTTTTCCTGATTATAGGAGTCTTGCCTACTGTTTGTGGGAAATCTGTAGAACAGCAAATAGATTGTACTCGTAATTGTACAATCCCCAGATCCATTCAACAGTGTGCAATTTATTGAGAGCCTGCTGTATGCCAGAGACGGTTCTAGATGTGGGGATTCGGGAGGGAGTGTGACACAGACCAAGTCGCTGGCCTCGGGGAGCTGTAGGGTCTGTATTGTATCCAACTGTCTGTATCTGTTTTTTTACAATCTGTTTCCTTCTTTGTGCATATGTATGCCCTGACAGTAGCTGGAGGCGTTACATGTATATATTCAGTGCTGTGTCCTGCCAAAGAAGTTGAAAGTACTTTTCCCAGTGTCATTAAAAATTATAAGTATTAACTTTTAGTGACTAGGTAATATTCCACCCTTTTTTAAAAAAAAAAAACAGTCTCCTTCTGCTGGGCATTTTGGTTGCTCCCATGTGTTTTGTTTTTGTTTCATTGAATTTGTCAGTTACACTGCTGTGGACACCTTTGTGTTGTCTGGTGACCCTTACACTGAGCTCCTAGAAGCGAATGTGACCTTCCTAAAGTTTTTGATACATATTTCCAACCAATTTCCTTTTTTATTTTGAAGTACTAGGGTCATGTAGAAGTGCTGACACACTGCAGGAAGGGCCCCATACCCTTCTCCCAACTCCCTGCGATGACAGCATCTGACATAACCGTAGTGCAGTGATCAAAAGCGGCAGAGTGACAGGGCACAGAACCATCCGCTGCTCCAGACTTGCCAGCACACTTGTCTAGAAAGGCTGTCAGTTTCGTTAGCCATTTCTCATCGGGTCAATATTATCACTGTTAAATTTTATCTTTAGTCTCTGCTGATGTGTGTACATCAGTGATTCGCAGTTCCCGTTTTCCTGGCACATGTCTTTTGTTTCTGAGATAGGAAAGGGGAAGCCAAGGATTGCCTCTGTTCCGGGCATACTTTTCATACATCCTGAGTTAACTACCGGTTGGGAATCTACAGCAAAGCCACCCCTTCTGCTGCTCCTTAACAACCAGATGTAAATGGCACTGACGTAGAGAGCACTTCTCAGAGTCAAGCCATCTTGCAGCACCAAGAGCTTTGCTCTGTGCCTAGTGCCTAATGGCAGCGTACGATCGAGCTGTCTCATTCTTGAGAGGGATTTGCAGGCATGAAGAAGTTACTCTTGCATTAGCACCTGCTTATAACTTCACAGTGACCCCGGCCGTAGCCAGGGAGCCATCACCCTCCCCTCTGTCCACATGGGCAGACTAAGGCTAAGTTCAGAGGGCTGGCGCAAGCCCGTATGCATAGCTACCAACTCACAGCGTGATGCCTTTCATCACTGGGGCATGTCCGGCTGTTTTTCATGGAGCAGATTTCCCTGAGCTCAAGAGAGATGGGGTTGGAGGTGGGGGGCAGCCCCAGGGCTCCAGGGCTCCCACCCCCACTCAGCCAGAGCTGTGCCTCTCTTACCTATTTCATATCCTAGGAGCCCACACAAGGTCTGTTATGACAAAAACTACCAGTAAAGGCTTGAAAACTGCCATGCACATGCGTGCTGTCAGGCGCACGCCATCACTGTTCTCTGGACCCAGAGCCCTGGCGCAGGGATGGGGGGGTGTCCCTTCAGCGAGCAGGGAGCCCCTCCCCAGCCAGGCTCTGTGTGGTTGCTGGGATGGTGGTGATGTTCTAGCACTCCGGCAGTCTGCAGGGCGTGGGCTGGGGGCATCCACACCGCAGAGGGCCGGAAAGATGTCGTTAATGAGACTTCCTCCATTTCCGCACGTACATTCTCCTAATGGAAAATTTATTTTGACAAAACACCACCCCCACCTCTGTCCCCGTCCCCAGTGGCCCTGGCGGGGACTCTGCTCAGGAGACCGTGCCTCCAGCCTGTCTGAGCCTGCTCAGTTAATCACGTCCACACGCCCTTCTGGTTCTGGCTGGTTTCCCGGGGCATCAAGGAGCAAGCCTGGATTTGGAGTCAGACACCTGGGTTCAGACCCCAGCCCTTGCCCCCACTCACTATGTGACTTCACCTGCCACCCCATCTGTGAAGCGGGAGTCATGATACAAGCTCGGGGGTTGTCGGAGACACTGGGGGCTGTGGAGAGAGTGCGCGTGGCCACATGCCCTGCCCGTGTGGGTGCTTGCGCCCCTCCCTCTGGAATGCACCGGTCTGTCCTCACCAGGGTGGGCATCTCTTATTTAAGGAGAAGATCTCTATAATAAAGAGCCATAAGGTGAACATACTTGATTTTGGCAGAAAACCGGAGGAGGGACTTTACTCCGTTCAGTGTTGCCGCTTTTTGCTGTCACGCTGCAGACACCAGCTCTCTCCAGCAGGGACGCGGAGATGAAAGCGTCGCGGCGGCTGACACCTTACGGCACGTCCTTCTGTCCTTCCAGATGTCGGTGCCGATCTCTTGGCCATGTGCCAGCGGAACATTACTCTCAACAGCCACCTGACTGCTGCTGGAGGTGAGGCCCTGTGGGTTCCATCTGGGGTGGAACCTCTGTGAGGCAGGTGGGACAAAGCCAGAACCGGGACACTGGGACACGGGTCCCGTCTGCTGCCCCTTTCCCCCTGGTGAATGGAGGGAGCAGACGTGTTGGCTTCACAAAGCTTCAGGTCCTGGGTCATGAGACCACCTCCCATGCCCACTGCCACGTCCTGCTTGGGCTCTCTTCCCCCCAGAGGTCACAGCGGCCCCCTCCTGGTGTCCCCAGCTCTGGTCTGACCCACCAAGCTGTCTTCCACGTAGCATCCAGAATGACCATTCTCAGGCGGAAGGCTGATCCCCCACCCCCTGCTGGAATCTCCCTGGGTAGTCAGAGCTTGTCTCTGGCTCCCGACCGCCTGCTCGGGCCCCTGCCTGTTCCCCTGCCTTCTCTTCTGACTGTCCCTCTGCCCAGCGTGTCCCCGCTCCCATGTCACCTGATGGTCAGAGCTTGTGTGATGGGTGCTGGCAGCCAGCCGCTCACCAGGCCACCTGTCCAGACCCCTTCCCCCGAGCAGCCTGGGCGCTTTACCAGGATGGGCCAGGTCACTCCAGCCCACAGGCTTCAGGCGCGTCGGAGGGTTCATGTTGCTCTCCGAGTACAGACCAAGCCCCTTTGCTGATTCTGGACCTGGAGGGGCCTGGCCCCGCCGTCTGTAGCCCTTCCTGGCCCATTGGAGGCCCCCTCTCCTTGGGGCCTTTGCGCTTGCTGTTCCCTCTGCCTGCAGTGGCCTCTCTCGCTCTTGTCTGTTCCTAACCATGTTCACACTTGCAGACAAGGTCACAGTGCCCTTCGAGACTCCCTTTGCCTCAAACGCTTGCATTTTCACATGTGTTTGTGTGACTTAGACTGGTGCCCACCAGTCACCTAGACCACGTGCTCCATGCAGGCAGCCTGTCTGTGTTTGAGCCCCAGTCACGTCGTCACATTGTTGGTTGAATGCCCGGTGTGCAGTAGGCAGTCTCCAAGGACTGGAAGGAAGGAGCAGGCACGAATCCCCACCTCCGAGCCTTCCCTGCCGCCCCGTCTGGCACGGAGCTCCTCTCTCCTCCCGCACCCGCGTGTCCTCATAGCGCTGTCCTGGCCACACCGCCTTGTGGGGCTCTGCTCGCCTGCCGGTCTGCCCCAGGCTGCTGGCCCCCTGGGACAAGGACATGTCTCATAAGTCCTTGTATTCCCTGTGTGAGGCGCAGGGCCTGATGCTTAGAACTCGAAAAGTGCTGGAAGGAGGGAGACGGGAGGACTTGGGTGTGTAGTGGAAAAGCTTCCCTCTTCCTCGGGTTGTCGTGGGAGCTGGCTGTCATCCTGACTTTGTTTTTCAGGTGGTATAGTTAAAGTGAAAGAACTGGACTGGCTGGAGGACGACCTCTGCACAGGTGTGTGCCTTCCTCTCGTGGCCCATTTGGTTCCAGGGCCCCTGGTAACCCCTCGGGGCCGTTGCCCTGTGGCCAGGGCTGACCAGCAGAGTCCCCACTGCTGCCACACTCCCACAGCTCCCGGCGGTTCTCTCCATTGGCTGAGTGACACCTGTCATTTTGGGGTCCCCTGCTGCATGCTGGGCACCTCCATTCATTCTGTCATTCAGACCTCATGGCATCACTGCACAGTCAGTGTGAAAATCCCAGAACCATGAGTGAGGACTGGCGCTCAGAGGCTAAGTGCCTCCCAGGGTCTCACAGGTGCTTGGCAGGGTCAGGGTGTGAGCCCGAGTCTGCCGGGCTCCAGGACTTAGCCCATTTCCCTGTGCCCACAGTGAGGGTGGGCCTGTGGGCTCAGCCCGCTGGGTGGGAGAGCTTTCTGAAGTCTCACACAGACTATTTCAGACTGGCATGCTTGCTCTTTCTTTGCATAAAAGTTTGCTCTGTAGATATTAGGTGAGGGGCTGCTGCTTGTGGAGCTCCTGGTGGCTGCCAAGCCCCAGGTCTTTCCGGTCCCTGGCCCTTCCCACAGTCCTGTGAGAGAAGCATTATTGTGCCTGTTCTGGTGGGAACCTGGAGTCCAGAGAGGTGAGGCACCTTTCTCAGGGTCACACAGCACATGCTTGGGGCCAGCAGTGCTGTGGACAGAGGTAGATCATGTGCCGAGGCCGCGGGCAAGGCGGAAATCCACCTGCCCCCCAGCGGCTGAGACAGACTTTGGCAGAAAGGGCACCTCTCTCGTTGCGGCGCTCCCCGCGGGCAGCCGTGGCCCTGAAGCCCGGGTGCTGGATTCAGATCTGCGAGGCGGCCACTGAGAAGGGAGGGCACGCCAACGTCCTTCTTTTACAGATCCCGCATTCCCCTTCAGCTGGTCCCAGGAGGACATCTCCGACTTGCACGAGCACACCACCATACTGCTGGCAGCCGAAGGTCAGAGCACCCTCCGCGTCCTTGCCAGCGTCCTCCCCTCCTAGGCAGCGCCGGGTCCCACCCCTCCACGGAGGCCTCTGCTTCTTAGAACCGTCATTCCAGGACTTGCGACCCCAGCCACGTGCAGTTTTTAATCAGAACCGTTGTGGATCCACGGTTACGAGGATTCAGGCCGTGGGGCTGAGCCGTGGGGTCCTCTGAGGGGTGGAGTTCTCTGCCGTTAGCAGGTTTTCCTGATGCCTGGCTTCTTCCCACAGTGTTCTACGACGATGACTTAACTGACGCTCTGTTTAAAACGCTCTCCCGACTCGCTCACCAGTTGAAGAACTCCTGCATAGCCATTCTCTCCGTGGAGAAGAGGTGAGCTCTGCCCCTCAGTCCCCGTGGTCCTCCTGAGAGCCAGGTGCTCATCTGAGTGTGTTCCATCGCGTCCTCACTGTCCCTTACGTGCTGAGCACCTTCTATGCACCGGGCCAGTGCTGCTACTTTACACACAGGGTCTCCTTCAGTCCACACACTGTCCCCATGTCACAAATGAAGAGAGGAAGGCAGAAGACATCAGGGAGCCTGTCCAGGCCACAGCTGCTCATCAGGGGAATGAGGACGTTAGTGCAGACTGTGCCCCAATGCCAACTTGCGTGGCCGCAACCCATGCAAGGTGGAGGGCCTCTCCTCTTCCCGAATGTTCCCTCCAGGACACCGTCTGCCCCACAGTGCCCCTGGGCTCTGTCCTCTCCCTTTGCGGACAGCTCCTCCAGGAATTTCCACCTGAGTATCCTAAAGCACTTGGGCTCTGTTGACATGTGTCTGTCTTGTCATTAGATGCAGTGCTAGACACCTTCCACACTGTTTTCTCCAGTTCTTATAAGAGTACACATCTTTCCTGAAGGCACTTTGGAATATGCAGCAATAAAACTGAACATAGTTACTGACCCAGCCATTCAGCACTAGAAATCTGCCCTGTGGAAGCAATCTCATCTGTGTGCAGAGGCGTCCACATAAGCATGTCCACTGCAACATTGTTTATACCCAGAATGTCAGGGACCCCCATCAAGGCATGTGACCAGTGGCAGCATGTGGACCTCACTTAGGCTCTGATTTTATAAACCATAAAGGAAAAAATGGAGACAGGAAAGGTTGTACACATTTGACTGGATATTTGATATTAAAGAATTAGCAATAAATTTATTTTAGGTGAAAGAGACTTCATCTTTTCAAGACAAACACAAAACCCTTTCCGGTGGTGGTGTCAGTGTGTGTGTGTGCCCGCTGCTCATTTGCAGGCTGAACTTCACGCTCAGACACCTGGACGTCACGTGCGAAGCGTACGACCACTTCCGCTCCTCCCTGCACCAGCTGGAGAAGCTTGCTGACAGCCAGCTGCGCTTTGTGGTGGAGCCGGTGGACGCCTCCTTCCCGCAGCAACTTATTTATGAGCGCATCCAGCAGCTGGTAGGTGGCCTTGCATGTGGGGACAGGGGAGCAGCCAGGGCCAAGGCTGCCTGCTGAGTGAAACCTACGGTGGCCTCTCACCCTGTGCTTAGCGGTCATCATGTCCAGGATGGGCCTGCGGGTGGCCTGTCACCTTGGACTGTACAGCACGCTCCTCCCTATGGGCAGTTCAGGCTCTGGAGGAAACAGGACTGAGGGCGAAAGTTTGCTTGGGAGGCATTAGGTCAGTGGGCGACGACTGATGAAGATCTTGATGCAGGCGCCCAGTGCTGACAGCCATGTCCTCACTGGCAACATGCTGGCCTCGGACTAAGCAGGCTTGTCTGATGGCCACCTTCCAACCTGGCATGGCGGGATCCCCCCACATTAGGCCCCTGAGTGACCATCCTAAAGACGATGCATGTGCCAGGTGCCGTGCTGAGCTCCTTTCATCCACTGCCAGCATTAGAGGGAGCGTCGCAACCCATCACAACCCGTCGCATCGGCAAGCACGGCTTCTTAACTGTTCTTGTGATACATTTCTAATAAAATCAGAAGCTCAGAAAAGTCAGTATTACCCTTAAAATCCCCTTCTGTTACCCGGAGCAGGAGTTACAGAGGCCCCCAGGTCCGGAATTACTGTCCTCTCTGCCTCCTGGCTGGGCCTCCCTTTCTCTAGCCAGTGGAGGCCTGGGCCTGGCAACGAGGAGAGAGAGGGAGAAGGACGGCAAAGGGTGCGTTTGTTCCCGCTCCCGACCCAGGCCCCGGGCAAGCACTGAGTTTAATTTGGGTGGTTGCCCTGGACGAGAGGGAACCTTCCATCAGTGTCACCACCTCTGGGCAGCGTCCCAGTAGATGGCAGATGCACTTCTGCAGGTGAGGACGCAAGGTCTCCACTAGGAACTTGGCATGTTTTGCTCCTCGTCCACCTGCCAGCATTAAGGGGAGCATCACAACCCAGAAAACAGGCTCCTTACAGAGCGGCAGCTGCGGCACACGGCACTGAAGGTCTCTGCAGGTGGAGAGTCGTGCTCTTCAGGCCCCTTGGCTGTGTCTTCTGGGGCCTTGTGGGCGGATGCCAGCGCTCACCCTCCCAGCCTCCCTTGTACATTAGACAGAACAGCTCAGAGCAACTCGGAAATCGGAGGAGCTCCCGGCTCTGCCGCAGCCTGCATGCTGTGTGGCCCACTTGTTCGGCTCTTGGTGGCTAATTCCCTCTTTTCTGAAATTGTCGAGTCCTGTGCTGCTTGGAGACTCCTCTCTCCGTTCTCTGCAGGAGCTCTGGAAGGTCTCGGTGGAACCAGCAACCTGACCCGTCGCATCGGCAAGCACGGCTTCTTGACTGTTCCTGTGATACATTTCTAATAAAAGCTCAGAAAATAATATGTTTGGGATTTTATCGTTTTTAAAACATGGCAAATACACCTCACGTGACCCGGGGCAGTTTTCTGGCATCTGTTGCTGCCTCCCGACAGCAGCCGCACAGCGTTCGTGCTCTGGGCCGGGGTCTGTTTAGTTGGGTGTGTTTTTTATGCTGCCGGCTTGTCATATGCATTCCAGGATGTTTTGAGAGCGGCTTGATCAAGTTGGGCAAATGTTCTCGACTGGATTCCACTCCAGTCATTTCCTTAACCCCCCACTTCCCTCCAGGGCAAGAGCAGGGCTGGCCAGCGGCCGTTAGTGCTTCCCTCTGGCAGCTGCTTACAAATGTGTTTAATATCGTCGCTGCAGTTGCAGTAGTAACACCCGAGGCCTCATTTCCTCCAAGGCTGCACGTGCTCAGTTCCTGTCCCTCTGGTGAAGGCCGTTCGAGGACGCAGCAAGAGCTGCTGCCTCCTGGCCTGAACTTGTCTGGCAAGCGGACTTTGTTTTCTGTTTTAAGATTTTACAACTAAAATCGGCCGTGTTTGAAAGAAACATATGGGGCATTATTGGGAGTCCTGTGTGGCTGACCTGGGCCTGCATGATGGGCCGGCCCTCCTTCAGCCTGACCACATCCCCGTCCTCTCGATCTCCTGTCTTGCATCACCTGTGCACATGTCTGTCTGTCTGTCTGGGGTCTTTTTATCATTACTTCTGTGCCTCTCCTATCTGCCCCCTTCCCTGTCCTTCTCGCCCGCACCCTGCTGCTCTGCCCCCCTCCCATTGCCTCTCCCTCCTCTGTCCTTTGCAGGTGGGGGCCCATCTCCCTTCTGCCCTGGGCCTTGCCTGCAGCCCCCTCTCCCCTGTCTTGCTGCTCCTGCACCCTTTTCCACAGAGCCCTGCACGGCCTGCTCCCTGCATCCCCCTCATAGCCCATGTCTGGCTTCTCTGCCCCTCCAGCTCCAGCTGTTCTGCCTTCACTCCCTGTTCTCCGGACACCAGGAGCCAGGCATCTGCATCTCTTGGGAGTCAGCAGCCTGGTTACACCCATTTAACAGTTGAGAAGACTGAGACTCCAAAAGGAAAAAACTCCATGCGGTCAGGGGCCCTGTTTTTCTTAAGTATCAATCTATTCCTGGCATATGGTCTGGTCCAAAAAATGTACTAACCACATGTTGTTGAATGAGTCATTGACAGGAATTACTGCTTGGAACAGGGTTTCCCAACTAAAGGCATTTTTGCCTCCAGGGGCGTTTAGTGGGTTAGGAAACATTTTTGGATATCACAGCTCAGGAGATACGTGCTATCAGGACAGCCCCCCACAATAAAGAACATCCCAGCCCCAAGTGTCAGTCGTTCTGAGGTTCAAAAAGCCTGCACTGGGAGAATTTGCTACTTCAAGAGAGAATAGCAGGTGTCGGCTGAACTTACAGGGCAAGCGCCTCAGGAAAAGGTCTCACTCCTCCCCTCTGGGAATAGGAAGGAATCCACACAATCTTCGTAAATCTTGCAAAGACTCTAAGAAGCAGAAGTGATCCCCATTTTATATGAGAGACCTTTGAAGGCCAGAGAAGTTCAGCAACCTGCCCAAGATCACACAGCTGCCAAGTGGCAGAGTGACATTTGAGCCCACACCAGTTGATCCCCATACCTGTGCTGTCCCCACATTCCCACTGTGAGTTGCCTGGACCAGCAGCAGCAGCCCAGCCTAGATCCGAGTTAGAATTGTGACAAGATGGGGTGATTTGTGTGCCCAGGGGTTTAAGAAGCATCGCCTTTTAGCTCTTCCCATTTTCTGAGATTCCTAAACAAAAACCATCCCTGATAGACTTGCCGTAATTGAGCAGAGTCACAGATCACAACAGAATATATTAATAATGAGTCTTCAAAACAGAGCCCCAGCTGGTAATACGTCAGCACTAACAGCAACATCTTCCCAGTGCTCCCGGACCAGCCCATAAATGCCATCGGCACCAAGCAATAGAGCTGTCACATCTCTCACCTGGTGCATTAGGACGCGTGCTTGCATGTCTAAACCCTTCAGCCTGAAAGCTTCCTCTGAGTGGGGGCCAGAATTCATCTTGATCCACTACACCTCAGAGCCTCCTCAGATGGGCACTCGGAGGTGCAGTGTGCCCCTGTCACCATGCTTTACATCTCTGCTTGAGCCTCTGTAACAGCCTGTTTGGCAGCAATATTTCAGAATCATCAAACCGTCAAGATGTTCTGCTAGGGAATTAACCTAGGCTATTGGACTCAATTTTTTTTTTGACACAGTCTACCATTTTCAGAGACTATATGGCCCAAGGAAGAGACGTGGCTGTTCAGGCCTGCAGAGGAAAGATTTGGTAAGACCTACAAATAGCGAAGCCGTGGGCCCATGTGCTTAGGGTCTTGCCAAATGAGTCACCCAGGGTCTTGCCAAAATGCAGATTCTGACCAGGTCCTGTGTAGGGTTCAATACTGCCATTTAACAAGCTCCCAGCTGTGGCTGGCCCTGCTCGGCCAGCAACCACACTGAAGAGCAAAGCTGTGACGTGTCATTCCTGGCGAATAGCACAAACTCAGTTTCTGCAGAGCCGGGTTCAAGTCGCAGCTCTGCTGTGGACCAGCCAGATGACTTTGGACAAATGACCTAGCCTCGCTGAGCTTCGGTTTCCTTGTTTATGACATGGTCAGACTCCTCTCATCACAGAGTTATTGGAAATATTATATTAGGTGACCCTCATAAGATGCACCAAACACATTTTCTATAGATTGGAGATGTCCTGATACGGTTTCTTGGTTTGGGAGAGTCTCCAGCTTGCACACTGTGGCCTTCGTGATTTATAAGGCTTCATTGTCTAACATCGCCACCTGCTAGAGGAAGCACTGTGGGCAATCTCTACCTACCTTTGTAAATAAAATGGAACCTATTTGTTTCCTGACCCTGTAGCAGGAGCTGGGCAAAGAGGAAATGTGAACAGTCGTGTTGAACAGGACTGCCTTAGATGTCAGACTCTGAGTCATACATGAAGGTCTCTTTGGGGGACCTGGATGACCTTCAAAGGAATAGGCAAGTCACCCCCCACACCATGGACCCCACAGCCAACAAGATGCCCTGTGAGCTGCCAGCAGGGAGAAATGACATTGGAGTCCAAGCTGCTCATACAGAGTGAAGATAAAAGGGGCCGTTGTGTCTGCCCCACTGGGGAGAAACCCTTGTGCAGTGAGCTCACCTAGACTCCGAGCCGCCAGCTGGCGGGCACACTGGCCTGTGTGACTGTGATACAGAATATCAGTAGGAGCCCCAGCTTGCCTTGTCAGTGCGTCACGGTGACCCACACACATCCTGGCTCTCAGCCGCAGCAGCCGTTCATGCCCCATTGGGTACAGACGGGGGCAGAGAAGCCTTGTGCCTGGGTGCTGGAATCCCCGATGGGATGATGATACTGTGCCTGCCATGTGTCCTGTCCTGCATCCTTTTAGAAAGCTAAGCCATTGTGATGCCATTGTGTGACCCTGGAAAGAGGCAGGCGTTTCAATCCTGGATCCCAACTCAAACCAGGGAGACCTTCCAGACTGTTCTGTTTCCAACACAGCAACTCAGTGCAGTGCCCCAAAGCAGCTATCAGCAGGGAATGGCTTATTCAACATGGCTCAGTGATTCTGCCCAGAACACTGGGGCAGCCAAACTGGTGGTTTTTAAATCTGCACACTGTTAATGATATTATTATGGTCTCTACCAACAGACTGAGAAACCAGCCTGGTAGTTTTAGCCCTCTGTTAAAACCACCAAGGGCTGCACTACACAGGAAGTTCATTGGCAGGGTCACTGCCTCAGGCCACGACAGGTTTGAGTGATGAAACATGCCATGGACTCACAGGGACGGCCCCAATCTGTCCCTACACAGGCCCTCATTCTTGCCAGAGCAACGTGACCCTCAGTGATATGATTTCTGTGTTAACAGGACAATATCAATGGAATGAATAGAAATGGTGGAGGAAAGATCAGTACCACTGTCAGTGATTGAAGACTGGGGGAAATAAACAAAGCTAAATGAAGTGCAGGGTACAAGTAAATTAATAGAAAAATCCATCTTATTGATTGATAGATGCCTGGTTGAAATGGGTCATGGGAATGATGTGGACGCCTCTGTGTCAAGCTGTCTGGCAAGGCAGTGGTTGGGGTGCTGGGCGGGGCAGGGTACTCGGCAGGTGTCAGCCCCTCACTGGAGGTTGACCAGAGACTCTTTTCATTTCCCTGTTCTTAGGGACTGAACACTTACGTCTCCCAAAATGTGTATGTTGAAGCCCTGACCCCCCAACTGTAGCTCAGTTTGGAAACAGGGTGCTGAAAATTCCTCCTCAAAGTGAGGACGGAAGGTTCAATGAGGTCTCAGGGTGGGACTCTGACCTGAAAGGATCAGCATCCTCAGGAGAAGAGACAGCGGGAGCTCGCTCCATTGGCACACACCGAGGAAAAGCCGTCTGCAACCTAAGGGCATTGGGGGCCAGCCCCCTGCCCTGCTCATGTCTCTCCCCAGACCCCTCTAGATGAGGAGAGGGGAGAGGGCCTGCCTCCTTCTCGGGCGCCTGGGAAGGCCCTGCCCTCTGGGCTTCACCCCTTCTGTGGGCTCTCTCCCAAACACGTTTGTTAAAACCAAACCCGAATAAAACTACAAGTTTAATATGAAAAAAAATGAATAAAACAGTAAAAACATCAGATAGCAGCTCTGTTGCTCCTCGGTTCTGGACTTCCCAGCCTCCAAAACTGTGAGGAAATAACCGCCTGTTTTTGAAGCCGTGCCGTCTGTGGCATTCTGCTTTAGCAGCCCTGGCAACCCACTACACCTGCCGTGCAGGCTCCGCCGCAGGCAGCTCGTGACATGGAACATGACAGCGGCCTTAGAGCAGCAGAAGAGTAGAGCGAGACATCAGTCTAACCTCAGACATGCCATCCAGTCCCATTTGTCATACTCAGTCCTTTGGAAGTGAGTCACGAAGCAAGGGGAGAGGATTACACACCCAGAGGTGGGGTGGCTGGGGACCGGCTCAGAGGCTGTGCATCCGGAGCGGGGTAAACCCGCCACCAAGAACTCGCAGCACGACAGGTTCCCATCCCCAGCCGACATTTGCTGGGCGCCAGCTCATCCAGGCTCGTCTGTCCAAATCTGTTCCTTTCCTTGCCCACCTAATGTGAGGTCACTGGGTGGGGGCGGGTTCCAGCCCCACCACCGCACACGTTTCCCCAAGAGTGCATGTGTCATTGGCTGGAAGGACACCATGAGCGGATGGGTGAGGCCTGCGAAAATACTCAGTCTTCAGCATGTAAATGTTATGGAAGATCTTCCTGCTGTGAACATCTACAAACTCATGAATTCGGGCACTTGCTCTTCAGGCCGATTATCAGTTGTGAATGTTGAGGCTCTATGGTAGACGTCTGCTGTGAGAGGTCCTTGCTTCAAAGCCAAGCCCACAAGAGATTTGCAGTCCCACAAGGCTCTTGAGGTCTGGCCCCCGCCTGCCTTTCCAATCCCGTCCTGTCCACTGTACTTCCCTCATGCTCCCAGAACACACACTCTGAGCTGTGGACCTTGATGCAGCCCTCTTGCTCTGAAACCACTCTCACCCAGCCCATTCCTTTGTTTCATCTCCCAGAAACCCTTTCCCAGGTGTCCACAGTCCCTGCGCCTTCTATGATGCAACCCTTTTAAAACCTGGTGTGACAATTGCCTGTTTCCCTGAGCGTCTCCCTCACAAACGGTCATAGTCATTCCCCAGCCTGACACACCCAGTCATGCCACAAATATTTATCGAGCACGTGCCACCTGCTGGATATTGACTAGGCACCTGGGAGGCTGCAGGGAGCAAGATATCTCCTGTCCCTGCCCTCATGAAGTCCACATACGAGACGACACAACAAACATACATAAGCAGACAACATATGTCAGATCGTGTAAAGGACAATGATCCCCAAATGGGAAATAATACAGGTGACTGCTCACTAGAGCATTGGTGAGAGCATGCTCGCATCCACAGCCAGTCAGGGGCAAGCCATTTTCAATTCTGTAAAACTGAATCCATGCTGTGATTTCCTTTCCTGTCCAGTAGCAAGAGAACCCCAAGGGGTACCGTGTTTTTGCCCCACAAGATATAACCAAGTTTGGGTCTGATTAGGTGCTTTCACCTCTTCACTTGTCATATCCTCTTTTGGACAGCTTTGCCATCCTGCATGGTCCCTTATTCGTGAATTAAAGACTCCGCCATGTGCTCACCATCGATTTTAACAGAATTATGTCTTAATGGTTTAAGAATGATAACCTTGACAGGGTTGATAAGTGCTACAAAGAAAAAGTGTTCTAGGGGCCCGGAGGGCCTTAATGACGAGGAGGAGGGGGAGGAAGCCCTGAAGGATGACAGGCGCTGAGAGAAGGAAGGGGCCTGTGAATGAATGACTGGAGTGTGTTCTTGGCTTCGGTGGTGGTGTTCTCCTCCCTCAGGCTGCGGGACTTAAGGAGGCAGGCCTCATCCTGCGCCTGACCTGGGGCTGGCTCGCTGGAGGACTCTGTCCACGAGGTGGCACCCCAGCCTCGTGAATCCGTGGCAGAAACTGCTCCAGGGAATTCAGAGCAGTCATCCGTCAGTCTCAGCCGTGCGCTGGTTCTGAGAGCCACCAGCACCCAGCTAGCCCTGTGCCCTAGTTCAGATCAAAGCCACGTTTATTGGGCGTTTACAATGATCTCAGTTATCTGCATACCAACCATGTGCCCATTTTACAACTGGGTGAGCTGAGGCTCAGAAAGCACACATGGGCTGTCTGAGGTAACAGGATTCAGAAATAACCAGGGTAGCATCGACACCCAGGTCTGTCTGACTGTAGCCAGCTTTCTTTCCATTACCCGCTGCCCAGGGTAGAGATTGTTTGAAGGCCAGGAGGAGCCATGTGGTTTGAAGACTAGGCTGTGCCATTGTCCTGGGACAGATTTAAGGGTTTGATGGGCCAAGACTGAGACACGATTCCGCCTGAGGCTTTAGGAAGCAATGGACGTTGGAGCCATGCAAGAGCATTAACTGGGGCAGGAGTGTCCGGACCAGGAGGAAGCCAAGCTCAGAAATGAGCTCCACGGGCAGTTGGTAGCGTTTCCAGCGTCAGAGCTCACCAAGAAGAGAGCGTGGAACTGATGGTTTAGATGCTGGAGCCGGGGACAAAAGGAGTTGAGCCTTCTCTCCATACCCCCTTCAACTGGAGGCTCCTGAGAGGCAGTAAAGCTTGGTGGTTAGAGCCTGGTAGCTCCAGCCTTCACCTCTCTGAGCCTCAGCATCTGTGTCCATCCAATGGGCACACAGCAGGGACTTACCTCTCCAGATTGTACTTGATAATGCGCGTAAAGCACCAGGCCCATCACCTGCCCAGGGGAGAGGTGCGGGAGATGGTGGTCATTGTCGTCGTCATCACTATTCTCAGTTACCTGCTGTGGCATTTCTGTTAACTGCCTGTCAGTGGACAGAAACTCCCCAAGCAGGTACCTTGCTCTATGGTTAGTGATGGTAAAACCATCTCACTTGCCTAACCACTTCCCCTAAGTATTACTTGATTGACAGGATGAGTTATTTTCGGGAGAAAAAAAAAATCAGTCAAGCTCTTTGAGTACCCATCCCTGAAAGGTTTCCATGACAATGCACGCCTGGATATTCTAGGGGGAGTGTGTGGACTTTCAGGAAGAGTCAGAACTAAAATCAGGAGCTGGGGAGGGGGTCCCCCACTTCTGTTTTTCTGGCTGTTTGTACAGCCCTGGGCAGGAGGCTTCCCATAGGCGATCCCTTGCACACCTCACCACAACCCAGTGGGATAAGTACTGTATTCCCTCCCCCACTTGACAGATGAAGAAACTGAGGCTCAGGAAGGTCAGCACTTGCCCAAGGTCAGTCTGCCAGTCGCACACTGGTGATTCTGGACCTTTCTGGGTTTCATTCATCAAACCAAGGAGTCTTGGTGGGGCAGGGTTTCTCTGCCCCAGCGCTGTTACCACTTCAGGCCAGACCTTTCTCTGTGGTGGGTGCTGTCCTGTGCCCTGCAGATGTTTAACAGCATCCCTGGTCTCCTCACGCTAGACGCCAGTAGCGCCTGCCTCCTTGTCCCAGTGTGACAACCCAAACTGTCCCCAGACATGACTGGTTGTCCCCAGCTGACCACCACTGGGCCAGATAATCATTGCTTACACTTAGACATGCATAGAGCTTTATACACTCTGCATGTATAAAGCTCTTTCCCATGACCTGTCTCATGGGATCCACATGTGATCATGTGGCTTTGGGTCCTCAATCGTCAGGATCCTGGGGTGAGCCCAGTGCCTGAGTTAGGGTGAACCCCAACCATCTGACCTCCTTGTTGGGCAGAGGCATCTCATGGCATCACCTGGGTATGGGCAAGGAGCCCAGGGGTCGGAGAGGAGGGACCCCTGGGGTCCTGAGGCCCATGAGAGGCAGGGCTGGGAGGGAGCCCAGCTGGGTCTGACCTGAGGCTGGGGGCTTTCCACCGTAGCCTCGAAGGACTCCAGATCCCAAAGGTCTCTGCTTGGTCACACGTCATCAGCCAGCTCCATTTAATGTGACGCGCCATAGACTCGGAGCCTGGACTCCGGCCACTCCCGCTCAGGACCCAGCATGGCAGATGGCAGGCCCCCAGTGACACATGAGAGGGTGGAAGGGGGGAGGCTGCCACCTTCCTGCAGGTACAAGGGGGAGTGAAGGTCATTATAATGAGAGCAGCTTTGATGCAATGGTCCTCTGGTGGATGGGGGCCTGCATGGAGCTGGCGTGATTTCCCCAGCCACATGCACAAGCTGCCACGTCTACTGCTCTCAGCAACCAGCAAGGAGAAACTGCCATCCTCATGTAGAAAGCTGAGCTCAGAAGAGTCAGTGGCAGGCCCAGAGTCACAGCTGGTCTGGGACTGGAGCTTTGGGGAATCCAACTCAGGAGCTGATCCCTAGAGCTGGCAAGAAGTCTGGTATCTTCCAGGAAATACTTCCCCCTCCGGCCTCTATGTTCAGCAGGACAACAAGCATTTCCACGTACTGTCTGCAAACCCCCAGGCATCCCCAGGATTTGTTTTCATGAAGACTTTTCCATGGAAAAGATGTGTAAGTGAAACACATGTCTAGTCCCCATAAAAGCCTCGATCTTTATGGCATGTTCAGAAAGAAAAGTAAAAAAAGACACACTTTCCTCTAATTCATTTCAGTTGAATTAAACATGTACTGAGCCCTGCTCTGCGCCAGGTGCCATGCTTGACACAGAATGATGATAGCCTGGTGCCTGACACGTAGTAGGTAGTTGGTCAGCAGTTCTGCTCAGTGTGGAAGAACAGGTGCGTGAGTCAGTGGATGAACCAGTGAGGACTTGAATAATCAGCTAATGAATTCATGATTGAGTGACTGAATGAATGAAGTTGCTAAGTGCTATGAAAGAGGTGAGCACACACCGAGTGCCCGGGAGAGTGGCACTGAAAATCTTAGCAGTGGTCAGAGATGAGGATGAGGAGGATGGAGGACCAGAAGGAGGAAAAAATCCAGGAAAATCTGGAGCACTGACAGCACCAGATTCTGAACGTGGAGCAACAGGAACTCTCAGTCATTGTTGGAGGGCACGCAAAATGGTGCAGCCACTTGGGAAGATAGTCTGGTGGCTACTTAAAAAACTAAACATGCTCTTATGACACAATCTAGCCATCCTGCTCCTTGGTATTTATTCAAAGGACTTGGAAAGTTGTATCATCACCAAAACCTGCACACGGATGTTTATAGCAGCCTTATTCATAGCTGCCAAAACTTGGAAGCACCCGAGATGCTCCAGAAGGTGAATAGAGAAATAAACTGTTTACATCCAAACAATGGAATATTACTCAGATGAAAAGGAAATGAGCGGCCAAGACATGAAAAGACAAGGAGGAAGCTTAACTGGATATCTTACTAAGTGAAAGAAGCCAATCTGAAAAGGCTGTATGAATACAACTTTATATAACATTCTGGAAAAGGCAAAACTAGAGACTAAAGGGATCGGTGGTTGCCAGGGGCTGTGGGGAGGGAGGGATGACTAGGTGGAGCACAGAGCATTTTTAGGGCAGTGAAAATACTCTCTGCAATACCACACTGATAGACACATGTCATCACTTATTTGTCCAAATTCATAGAATGTATAAAACCAAGAGGGAACCCTAATTAAACTATGGACTTTGGGTGATGATGGTGTGTTAAGGTAGGTTCATTGGTTAACAAATGTCCCTCCTGGTGGGGATGTTGCTAATGGGAGGCTGTGCACATGTGAGAGCAGGGGGTGTATGGGAAACCTCTGTACTTTCTACTCAATTTTGCTGTGAACCTAAGACTTCCCTAAAACATAAAGCCTTTGTAAGGGGGAAACAAATACCCTTGGCAGCGACCAACGATGATAAGGCTGAGGTGGAGGAGGAGAAGCAGTCATAACAGGCGCCCTGCCCTCCCTCCATTTCCTTGTCCTTTGCATGCTCACCTCTTTCCTGTCACTGTCTGAGACTCGGCCTGAGGGCTCTGTATGCCCACCTCAGCCTGCTCAACCCAAAAAAGGACGAGCCAGATGTGTTGGGGAGTTGACACCTGGGCAGACCATCCTTGACCAATGACTGCAGTAGTTGGTGTGTAAATGCCCCAGCTCCCCTGCTCCTCAGTGGGGTAACTCGGAAGTGACTGCCCTCCACTTGCTGCCAGCATTCCCCAATGGAAGGCAGCTCCAGTTGCCCACAGGAGGTCATTTTATTATTTACCTTTTCTATCTCACTACCCCACTCCCCTGCTGGTGTCTCCTGGGATCATTTCCCAGATAAAGCACTAGAATCTTCGTCTCAGCTATAAGAGTGATGGTTTTGATGATGTTCTTATAATAACTAATATTTGTGGATCACTCACTACATGCTATACACTCTGCCACGTGCTTTACAGACATCTCTCCTGTTTAAACATTCATAAGAGCCCAGTCACAGAGGCATTATCATCATCATCCCCATTTTACAGAAAAGGAACCAAAGCTCAGAGAGCTTAAGTCACCTGAAGTCATATAAATTAATTGTCACAACCAGGATATGAACCCAGATTGCTGTAACTCCAGAGGTTGAGGATTTAACTGCACTACCACCCTTTCCTGGTTTTCATCATCTATTGTGTGTAGGGAATAAAGGGAAGGATGAGGGGGAGGAAGAACTTTGGATTTACTGTCCCTGCGTGAAGAGTTTAATCTGTTTGGGTTTTCTCCTCCTCTGTGAAGTTTCAGCTGGGAGTTGCTGGACAGCTCCTTGGAGTCACGTGCTCCCCCAGAGAGAGACAATAGGAGTCAACACCCTCCTTCAGCATCCTGCTTGACACTGTCTCGGCAAAGTGAAATTGATCAGTATTAATAGAGCACCCGCTGCATGCTAGATACTGTCCTCAGAGATCTCAGAAATGCCATAGATCTCACACATGCCAACAGTCCTTAAAGATCTCAGAGAAGACATAAATGTTTAGCTCTTTTCTCCAGCAGTGGAGATGAGAAGGGGAGCCTTTATATTCTTGTCAACACTTATTATTTTCCATTTTTTTATTATGGCCCCTCCCAGAAAATGTGAAGTGGTATCTCATTGTGGTTTTGGTTAACATTTTCCTAATTATTAGTGGTTTTGAGCATCTTTTCATGTACTTCCTGGCCATTTGTATGTCTTCTCTGCAGAAATATCCATTCCAGTCCTTTGCCCATTTAAAATAAAATTATTTTTTATTTTACATTTGAGAGGAGATTTTTTTTATTATGGTGGTTTATAGCTTGATATATATTTGTATTATCTACTTATCGGTTGCTGTTTTTATTGAAGTATAATTGATATACAATATTTTATTGGTTTCAAATATACAACATAGTGACTCAACAGTTATATACACTATTAAATGCTCACCTCAACTAGTGTAGTTACTATCTGTCAACATAGAATGGTGTTACAGAACTACTGAGAATATTCCCTATGCTGTATTTCATGACTAATTTATATCATGGTTGAGATTTTGTGCCTCTTTATCCCCTTCACCTATTTCAACAACCCACCCCAACGCCTCCCCCATGGTAACCACCAGTCACTTCTCAGTATCTATGAGTCTATTACTGTCCTGTTCATATTGTTTTGTTTTTAGATTCCACATGTAAGTGAAATCACACAGTAATGTCTTTGTTCACCTCGTCTTTTTCACTTAGTATAATACCTTTTAAATCCATCCATGTTGTCGCAAATAGCAGGATTTCTTTCTTTTTTCTTTATTTGCTCATTTTTGAATTGGGTTGTCTTTTTGTTGTCAAGTTGTAAGACCTCTCTATATATTCTGGATACTAGATTCTTTTATGATACATAATTTGCAGATATTTTATCTCATTCCATGTGTTGTCTTTGATAGTGTCTTTTGATACACAAAAGTTTTAAATTGTGATCAAGTCCATTTTATCTGTATTTTCTTTTGTTTTTTATGCTTTTGGTGTTATATTTAAGAAGCCACTTCCAAATCCAAGGCCATGAAGAACTACCTGTTTTTTCTTCTAAGAGTATTGCAGTTTTAAGTCTATATTTAAGTCTTTGCTCCATTATGAGTTAATTTTTGCATGTGGTGTGAGGTAAGGGTCCAGCTTCATTCTCGTACGTGTGGATTTTGCTGTAAATATTTTAATTATTCAGTTTACAGATTAAAACAGAGGCTGAGAGGGGACAAATGATTTGTTCAATCTCACATGGCCATTGGGAGGTGAAACCAGATTTCAATATCTGGTTCCTGTCTCGTCCCCTTACTGTCACACCCAAATGCCTTCTACGATGTCTCTTTATTGTTTTATGAGCAGATAGTGTGGAAAGCACAGGCCTAAGAAATAAGGCATACATTCTGATCCGGCTCTGGGCAAGTTCTTCCTTGTCTTTGGGCCTCAGTTTCCTCTTCTGTACAATGGGTGGCTGATCTCTCTTTTCTGCTCAGACGGCTGGTGCCCCAAGAGCCCACTGCCTAATTTCTCCTCTCAAGAGGTGCAGTATGAGCCCTCCCAGCCAGAGCTGCAAGTCGGGAAGCAGCTCCCATCCTGGGCCTCTACCAGCCTCTGGAAAACATTCCCAGCATTCCCTGGAAGACTCCTGCTGCCCGAACAGCCCTGTAGGGAAACCATGGAGCTGTGGAAAATGCCAGCAAAGCTAATGTGAGAACTCTCTCCGCCTACTGACAGTTTTCTTCACAAGTGTCACAATGAA
This sequence comes from Manis pentadactyla, assembly GCF_030020395.1. Taxonomy (NCBI): domain Eukaryota; kingdom Metazoa; phylum Chordata; class Mammalia; order Pholidota; family Manidae; genus Manis; species Manis pentadactyla. The sequence continues at coordinate 122,418,593 of NC_080028.1, read as the reverse complement.
GCTATTCGAGAATCACTTTGCAAAGCACCTGGCTCTAAATATTCTTCTCACACCCCCGCTTAACCAGCAATAACAGCTCCTCCCAAATGCCCAGTACCAGGGCCTAACCTACAGAGGGTGCTCGACATGAAGTTGAATGAAGGAAGGAAGGAACAGACAAATGATGGCTCCACACACTTTGTTTCCCCTGATTGCCTTAGATCAGGGCGTGGCAAACTTTTTCTAAAAAGTGCTAAATACTTTTGGCTTTGCAGGCTGTAGGTCTCTGTCACAACTACTTGGTTCTGCCCTAGTAGCACAAAGACAGCCATAGAAGGTGCACACATGAGTGGGTACTGCTGTGTTCCAATAAAACTTTATTTAGTCACAATGAGATTTGCATCTTGTAGGATTTTCACATGATACAAAATATTATTCTTTTAATTCATTTTTACCATTTACAATGTAAAACCCATTTTGTTTCATAGCTTGCAGGTATATAAAAGAGACGGTGGGTTGCATTTGACTTTGACTTTTTTGCTTGTGTTTCCTTTTAAATATTTTTTTTGTACAGAAGCAATATATATTCAATATAAAATACTTAGAAATTAGTGACATGCAAATAAAGTAAAATTAGAATCATCCATAATTTCAACATATAGCAATAGCTACTTCTACTAACGGGCATTAATTTTTTTCAGTCTGTATCAGTGCTGTCCATCTTGATAGCTGCTAGCCATATGTGACTAGTTAACTTAAAACTAATATTCAATAGATTTAAAAATTCAGTTTCGTAGTCGACTAATGGCGTCTGAAGTGCTCAATACCTAATATGGCTAGTGGCTACCATCTCGGACAGCACAGACACAGAGCATTTCCACCACTGCAGGAAGTTCTGTCGGACAGCACTGATATATCTATTATCTATTTATACAGACTTAACAAAAATAGGATAATACCAAATAAACATTTTTGGTAAATATCTTTGTTCACGTAATATTTTGAGAAGACATTTCCATACCATTAAATACTTAACACTGTCACTTTACTGGAGGCATTCTATTTCATGCAAAAGTTGTCCCTTCAGAGTCCCTGTTTTTTGCACATTTAAGTTGTTTCAAGTTTTTTGTTACAGTAAACAAAATGACAGTAAACCATTTTATCACTAAACCTTTGTACCATTCATTGTTTTAGGATAAATTCCTAGAGGCCATTGCTAGGTCAAGGAGTAGGGTCATCTTAAAGATTTTTTTAAATAGGAATACCCAGTTTCTCTTCAGAAAAGTTTGGATCATTTATACTCCTATCAACAATTCATGAAACTGTCTACTTCCTTGAAACCTCCACAAATACTAGTAGTTATAATAATATAAATGAGGCCATTTTGGTAGATGAAATTTTTCTCTTTAACTTGCCTTTCTTTGACAAACTTTATTTCCTCCTTTGTTTATTGACCATTTTATAGAAATGGGTGGGTCTTGGGCATTATCTGCGTGGCTTAGGTTTTAAGGCAAAATTGCTAGATTTATAGCCCATGCCTCATAAAGTTCTGCAAGCAAGATGACAGGATGAACCTATCAAAAAGAATGTCAAAGCTCTCAGTTTCAGCAGAACCTTGGATCAGTTCTATTTTCTGTCTATTCTCTTGAATGATTCTTATTTATTGTTTCTTTTTGGTCCCTACAGCCACAGATCACACTAGGAGGCAGGTTGTTTGGTTGGTAGTTTTTAATTTACCTATTTGTTTGGTTTATTTATCTTAATTCCTTAATTCCTAGGACTATAGTCTGCCTAATAAGAGATAGGGCAGCCTGGATTCACGGAAAATAGAAAGGAGGGACCTCGGGGTTCTTCAAGATTCGAGCAGACCAAGGGAACAGTGTGTGGGGAAAACCAACCTGTATTCTTTCTTGACCTTTTAAGGTCTGGATCTCCGTTCATCTATTCATTATGAACACTTGATGGTCTCGTGTTGTTGTGATGGGCAGTTTCTTGTGCTTTGATTTTACCACTGATTAAATGCATCCTCTTTCTTAATACTTTTAGAAAGCTACTAGGCTATCAGTCATTTACACTTTAGTATTAACTAGTTTTCATACAGCATTTTTATTTTTATGAAGGCACCTTCATCACATCTACAATCTCATTTACGCCCGTGAAGGAGTTGCTTTCACTTTTATCTCCATTTACTACTGAGGAAAGCGAGGTTCAGGAAGGTGGAATGACCTGCCCTAGATCATGGGGCGGGCATCCTGGACTCCTAGTCCAGTGCTCTTTGTACCGCCCCCTCGTGCACAAGCTAGCTGTCTTCTGGAGCTAGTGGGTGGGAAGGTGTTAAGTGACTGGCACCTCGGAAGGCTGAGCGACAGAACCCAGAGCACCCGCCTTGCGGGGGGACAGAGGGCACAGGGCATGATGCTGTTTCCCCCCCCTTCCGTACAGAGCCTCGTCTGCTCTGACGCTAGGGTTCCAGAGCTCGGGATCCGGGGCGCGGGGCGCAGGTCGGCAGCCACACCGGCCCGCTGCCCTAAGCATCCAGAAAAGGGGCAGGCGATAACTCAGGTCTAGGTTAAATCGGCCCTTCTAGAGACGGGCTCCCCTCCGGCTCGATGGGGTCCTTGACCGCCTCCCTCTTCCACAGCCCTGATCCTTGGCTTCGGCCCTCGCGGTCCCTCCTCCTGGCCCCCTGCTCTTCCGCCCGCGGAGGCCGGACTCTGCCCCCGCCCCGCCTTCCCCACCCCCTCGGGGGCGGTGGCCCATGACGGGCACGCTCATTGGCTGCGGTGCGAGCGAGCGCCGGGGCCGGCAGCGCTGATTGGCCGGCTTGGCTCGGCGGAGCCAAGGAGCCCCGCGAGTCGCTGGGGGAAGCAGGGCAGAGAGCAGGGGCAGCCGGAGCGCCGGGCTCCGATACCGCGAGCTGGGGTATCGGGGTCCGCAGACCGGAGCCGGGACCTGGAGGTAAGGGCCAGGCGCCGGGTCGCGTGGGGCGGGCCCCGCCTCGCGGAGCTGAGATGGAGTCCTTCGGCCATGCCCCCAGGGAGCAAAAAAATGGGGCATCTCTCTGAAACGGGGCCCTCACTCCCGAGACGCTGGCCCCCTTCCCTAAAAGAGAGGGTCTCCCATCTCCCAGAGAGCAAAACAGCGTACTTTTCCCATCAGAAATGGCTCGTCCTTCTGGCCCTATGGCGCTGGAGATAGAATTCCCCTCCCTAATTTACCCCCTTGGAATGTTCCCCCCAAAAGTGGGACCCAGCCTCCGCAGGTGTCTAGAGCCTCTTGACCTCTTTGGAGGCTGATGCAGGGGTCCTTCCGTGAAAAACCAAGTTTGGGTCTCTCCTCTCACCTGCCTCGGAAGTGACGGGGGTCGTCCCGGCCCGCAGATGAGAGTCCCCCTTCCCGGGAAAATGGAGTCCCAGGTGTCCTGGGAAATAAGCCCCTCCTCAAGCCAAGGAAATCCCCTCTTTCCCTTCTGCATCCTGAAACCCCGTGTGGGCCTCTTTGCATTCCGTCCACCTCAGAAACTGGTCTCTGGGACTTGCCTTCAGATGTGGATGAAACCCGTCCCTTCTCACCCATTAGAGAGATTCGGTCGCCCCAGACAGCAGGGCATTAAAGGGGTTGGGGGGGCTTACCCTCCCCCCTCCAATGAAGATGCAAGACAAGGGGCTTTCACACTCAGAATAGGGCGGGTCTGGCCACCCATCCAGACCAAGTCGCCACCTCACTCCACCCTTCTCTAACCCTGTTACACAAACCTCTCCCACTAACACCCTGCACCCACCTCTCCCTGCCTCTCCCAAATCCCATCCTTCCCCAGCTGTACCCCCACACCTCACTGTCCCAACTAATTCCATTCTCACCTTTCCTCACCCTCCCCAGCCAGAGATAAGACCAGAGGAGGTTTGGGAAAGCTAGAGCCCTTGATGCTGGGGCCCTGACAGACCTTTCCGGGTGGCCCCCAACTCTGCCAGCAGAGATGGTCTCTAAGACAGAGGACCCGCAGGGACCACCCACCACCACGCGCACACCAAGGGCTGTGATTAGAAGATCATTCCCAGAAGCCATCCAGTCCTCTTCTGGAGAAGTGGGTGCCTGTACAGAGAGAAGGGCCCCAGTTTGCTCCCTGGTGCCGCTCCTTCCCCAGCTCCAAGGGGCAGTGGAATCCCCTGGGCACTTGGCCAAGGGAGGTGGATGCTGCAGGAAGCATCCGTTGGGCTAGAGACAAAGTGTTGGCTCCGCTGCATGAATGAAGCTGAGCCAAGAGTGAAGATGGTGGTGACCTGAGAGGGACTGAGAGCAGCTCTTTTCTGGCAGGCCAGGTTGGGGGCGGGGAAGAGAAAGGCAAGGAGCTTTGCTTGCTCTTTGGAGCTGTGCCTGTGATGTGGAGTACGGAGAAATGTGTGTCCTGGATGCCCAAAGAGGTCAGCTCCAGGAGAGAGAAATCTGGAACCCTAAGACCCCTAAGGGCTTCTAGGTTAAAGATCCTGCCCCTTCATCTGACAGTTGAGCAAGCAGAGGCCCAAAGGGGGAAGAGACTTGCTCAAGGTCACCCAGCCAGGGGGTAGCAAAGCTTATCACAGCCTCTCCAGGGCTTGTGGCTGCCAGGGTCTGAAACATCAGCTCCAGTCCCCACACGCAAAGCAGGACTGTTGGCACAGCTGTCCCCACTTGTCAAAGGAGGTGCAGAGGCCCAAAGGATGTCACGCAGTTAGGAAGGGACAGAGCTGGAACTCAGCACCGCCCTGCAACGCGCTGCCTTGCAGGATCCTTTCTGGGGGTCTGCCCTTCACCGCTTGGCCCATGTGGTCTTCTTATTGAGCCCACTGCCAAATCCAGGCTTGCCAAAATCCAAATCGACCTGGGATAGCAAATCAGATCGGTTGCAATATGCTGCAGGAACTCAGATACATAGCTGGGATTGCTCCCGGAACTTCAGAAAGCCCAACGGAGTCATGTCACCTCCCTCCAGGGCCCATTCCTTGTGTCCCCAAGCCCCCATCCCTGCAGCAATCTCCCATCCCTGCTCAGAGCCCTGCTTCCTTTCCTGAGGCATTGGTGGAGCATGAGATGAAACTGGCAGCGAGTTCTCTGGGACCCAGCTGGGCAACAGCAATGAGGTCCCTACAAATGAGAGCATCTTGAGGTGAGGGCTTCCCCTTTCCTCCAGCTAAAGGGTTGGCTTCATGCTCCTCTGTAAAGCAGGGAGGCAAGTTCAGGGTGCCAAGGTGAAAGTTCAGAGCATAAGGGGGAAGCAGACAGTGCCTAGGGGTTCAGAGATCAGTCTCTGGTCCCTATTATCTGAGTCTCAAGTCTGCTACTTAGGGTGTGATCTTGGGAGAATTGTTAACCTTTCAAGGTAAAATGCGTTAATCCTCCTAAAGTGCATAGCACACAGCAAGTGGGTGGAAGCAATGACTGTGATTACAGGTGTAAAGTCCTAAAACCTCTAAAGCTGGGTAGGGAGGTTGTGCTTTCAGGTAAAACTTTATAACCTGTAGATAATCTGCCAGCGGCCAAGGCAGTGAGCTTTTGGCTGACGTTGGGAGATGAGGGTGGTGCCTTCCTAGCAAGACAGTGCAGTCTATGGAATGGACTGCAGACCAGAGTCAAATGGTGGGGTCTTCTCCTGGCTACTGCTGGCCAGGGAACCTCAGGCTCATCACTCTCTCTCAGAACCTCAGTTTCCTCATCTTTGGGTGGGGTTTTCTGGGGGCTAGGCAGCAGATAAGGGACAGTCTAGAGCAGGGGTTCTTACCCTTGGCACTGTGGACACTGGGGGCCGATGATTCTGTGTTGGGCTCCCCTGTGTGCTGTAGGATGTTTATAATCATTCTTGCCCCTCAACCCACTAGATGCCAGTAGAAAACCCCTCTAGCTAGGACAACTAAAACTCTCCAAACACCACCAGATGTCCCTGGGGGGCAGCCCCCCACCCAGTGAGAACTACTGGTCCTAAGAGACGTGCCTTCACTTCACTGATCTGACTTAAGACAACGACCTTCTCAGGCTCCTCCTGCTGCTGTCTGCCTGATGGAGGGGGTGGTAGCATTAAGGACCATTTTAGTCTCTCATATGTCAAAGGACTCGGTCACCTCCGAAGCACCTTCATGTGTATGGCTCTGGGTTTCCCACTTTAGATGATAAACTAGGGCTCACAGAGGTTAAGTGACCCGTCTAAGGGCTTTACCCTCTTCCCTGCTAGAGGCCAGAGGAACAGTCATGCCGGAAACAGCTTTAGAAATAACCTAGTTCTGCAGCCCCCTTCAGAAGACCATTTGGCAGCTTCAGAATTTAAAGTGCATGCCCTTCGGCCCAGCCACCCCACCTCTAGGACTCTCTGTAGAGATGCTCCCGTGTGCACACAGATAGGCAAGCACAGAGTGTCCCTGCTGCGGGGCTTTGTAATACCAGGGTGCATTGTTACAGTGCATTCAGGTGGGGGACGAGCAGTCTTCAGAAGAATGCGGTAGATCTGCATTCCTGCCCTGGAAAGGTCTCCCGGACATTACTTAGTGAAGACAGTAGGCGTCACAGAGTCTATCTATATATCGTATAAAAAAGAAAGACACATGTAAATGCACATGAACATGGCTAGTTAGGGATGCAAGGAGCATGAAAGAGACCTGTACTTGTAAGAACATGTTTGTGGGGCAAGAGGAAGAAAGGGCCTCCTCTGGCCAGCTCGCTGTGCATTAACACCGAGCAAAGCACCGTCCACAGAGGTGGACAGACTTGCTCGGGCTCCCTCAGCCGGGAAGTATGGCTCTGGGACTCCAGGCTGGGGTCCCTTCGACTGCCCAGACCCCCGCGAGGAACGCAGCCTTGACCCTCAGTGTCAGCGAGGTCCAAGATGGGACATTGCTGCAGACGCTGGTCCCTTTCTCCAGAGACATAGTCAGGCCAGAAGTTGCCAGTGGCCAAAACTTGGGCCTTTGCACTTGCTGAGAGTTGTGGGCCCGGAGACAGGGACCCGAGGCCTCAGCTCCCCAGGCCAAGCCTCTGCCCTGGCCGCAGACTCAGAGTGGCTGGGGCCCAGTTGGGCTGACACCAGCATGATGGCCTCAGGCTGTGGCCACTTTCCCTCTGTGTCTCATGTCCCCATCTTGAAAAAGGGAACAATAGTTCAAACACGTGATACACGGTCCTGCTCAAGCAGTGTGAGCCCTGGCTCACCCCCTCTCTCGGCTCGCCCGCACTCTGGCCAGGAGGCAGAGGACAAAGGCCTCGTGCATGACAGCTGGGGAGCCCCAGGCCTTCAAGAATGCTCAGCTGCCTGAATCAGTAGTCCCCACTCCCTGCTGGGTCCCAGCAGAAATCCTGGTGTTGGAGGGGATTCTCAGGGTAACTGCCGTCATGTCCCTTCCCTTGTGTCCAGCTAGGCTTGCTTTTCTAGACACTCCATGCACTAAAGTGCCTTGTCCATCACAGAGACAGAATAGCCGCTGTGGCCTCTAAATTACATGTCCCTTCAGGACGAGGATCGGCTCTCTAACACAGCTTCCCTCCTGCACAAGCTATACCGCATTCCCTCTTTTCATCGCGCCCCCCAGGCCCTCCCCATGCCCAGAGGGAGAACCCTTTCTCCCAGGAACCACCGTCACCCCCACCCAAGGCTTCCTGGGGTCCAGTACTGTTTGCTGGGTTTTCTCTCCTTCTGGAATTCCCTGGAGGGTAGAGATCGAGAAGGTCTCATTTGCACCTGAGTCCCAAATGCAGAGCCCAGTTCCCGGCCCACAGAGACTGAGCATTAGTGCATGCATGAATGTGTGTTTTTATTGTGAAGTGTATAACATTTGCCATTTTAATCATTTTGAAGTCTACGGCTCAGTGACATGAAGTACATCCAGGGTTGTTCAACCGTCACCACCATCTAGTTCCAGATCTTCTTCATCCCCCCAAAAGGAAACCTGGTACCCATCAACCAGTCACCCACCCGCCTTCCCCAGCCTCTGGCCACCTCTAATCTGCTTTCTGACTCAATTGGATTTGCTTATTCTGAGTATTTCATATAAATGGAACCATATAGTATGTGGCCTGTGGAGTCTGGCTCCTCATGCTGAAGCATACATCACTACTTAGTTCCTTTTTGTGGCTAGGTAATATTCTGTTGGATGGCTGGGCCAGACAGAACTTGTTTATCCATTCATCAGTTGGTAGATACTTGGGTTGTTTCCAGCTTTGGGCTGCTATGAATACTACCGCTGTGCACATGTGTATACAAGTTTTATCTTGAAAACTCGTTTTCAGTTCTGGGTATATGCCCAGGAGTGAAACTGCTGGGCCATATGGTAATTCTTTGTTTAATCGCTTGAGGAACTGCCACACTGCACCATTTATTTCCCTTCCCACCGGCAATGTATGAGAGTTCCAGCTGTGTCCACATCCTTGCCAACACTTGGTATTTTCTGTTTATTGTTATTATTCTCATTATTATGATTACTATTACTGCCTTTCTAACAGGTGTGGAGTGGATCTCTCACTGTGATTTGGATGTGCATTTCCCTAATGACCAATGCTGCTGAGCACCTTTTGGTGCACTCCTTGGCCATTTGCATGTCATCTTTGCAGAAATGTCCCATCAAGTCCTTTACCCATTTTTGAATTGGGTTGTATTGTCTTTCTGTTGTTGGGTTGTAAGAGTTCTTTAAATACACAAATGGATTTTTGTGTTGCCATTTCCTCTTGTATTTAAACATCTGCTCAGCTTCTGTGGGTCAGGCACTACTGTCTGGTGACCTTGGGATATCAAGGTGACCACGGAGAAGTTCCCCCACCCACCGACCTATGCATTCTCAGAGGTCCCAAGGGTTTAACTGCCTACATCCCCCATTTATCACCTTGGAATATCACTTTATGGATTATTTCCAGCAATACGCTGAAAAGCTATCCCTTGGCCACACTGAGAATTCCTTCAAAACTGGGACCCACTGTGCCCCAGCACCTTGCTGCCTGAAGTGTGGTCCAGTGCCCAGCAGTACCATGTCATCTGGATGCTGGTTGGAAGTGCAGACTCTTGGGCCCCAAACAGACCTACAGAATGCAAATCTGCATTTTAAAAATATCCGGCTAGGGGTGGGGGTGAAGGACTTGTGTGCACACCCAAGTTGAGGAGCCTAGCCTAGGACATCTCTGGAACCCTCAACTCAGAGCTAAGTCCTATGTAGCTCTGCTGGTGAGTTACACTGACGGAATCTGTCACAGTGTCGATGGTGCCTGAGCTGGCGTATCACTAGGGCATTATTGGTCATTCGTATCCCTGCTTGATGTGCTTTATCTCTTGGAATGTGTGAACTGGCTTTGCTTGACCCATGGGAAAACAGGTCCAGAAGGGCAGCACCTGGCTCAAGGTGGCACTGTGACCGTGAAGCAGAACAGAGATTGCCATCCATTCCCTAAAGGGGAGCAGGGTCCAGAGGGGATGAGGCACCATGGTGGCAATACATGAAAATATGGAGGGCCAGGGCAGCCTCCTGAAGCTACTAGGTTTGCTCTTCTGAAGTGGGGAGAGGAGGTGACCTACAAGTGGGCCAAGAGCAGGAGCATTGGCGGCATTCTTTTGTTGATTCCACAGGTGTTACTGGGTGCTTGCTAGGTAGGTGGGACATTGGCATGGCATTGCTATGGTGCTGAGCAAGGAAAACGAGGCCTCTCTTTGTGGCTTCTGTCTTGGTGGCAATCTGATCATCTGACATGCATTCATTCACCATGAGTGTGTCCTTTTACTGCACAATTCCATGTGTCGTGTACCATACTAGGGGTGTGTGTGTGTGTGTGTGTGTGTGTGTGTGTGTGTGGTGGGGGACAGATAAAGACCCAGAGGATCTTCTAGGGTAGCTGTGGGGAGACAGACCCATAAACAACTGCCATTCAATGTGGTGAGTGCCGAGGGCAGGGTGGGGGCAGGGTGGGGGAAGTCAACAGGCATTGGAGCTCAGAAAAAGGAGAGCCTCCCTGTTTCTGGGGGTTCTGGGGGAAAAGTTTCAGGAGGGAAAGGCAGAAAAGACAGGAAAATGTTCTCAACAGAGGGAACATGAACAGAGGCTCAGACTGCATGGAAAACTGTCATAATCTTCAAGAAAAAAAAGGATAAAGTCACGACTTCCATACAGATACAAAAACGAACACTTGTTAATGATTTTATTAAGCTGATTCCATGAGGGAACCAGGCGGATGTCAGAACTGGTTCATAGGCAAAGCCAAATAAAGCACAATTATGTATGGCATAAAGGAATGCTGAAATGAATTGTAAATGGAGGCAAAAAGTGGTTGGACAAGACAGAATTTGCATATCTGTCAATTTACTACAACTTAAAAAGTGTTGAAAAAAAGAGCTCAAAGATAATGAACAGGGCTGGGATCAGATAACCCAGAAATTTGTATTGTATGTAGACAAAGTATAATTTTCCTTTGAGGCACAACCTTTTTTCTGTAAAACCAAGGTTCAGAGAATAGAAGGGACCCTTGGTGGAGCACAGGGTGGGTGAGTAAGGAGAGGGAAAGTGGGAGGAGGGCCTCACAATGGACAGCCAAGTGACCCGTGATAATGAGTTTGGACTTGACCCAAAGACCAATGGAGAACCATGGAAGGGTTTTAAGCGAGGTCACCTGATTTGATTAACGCTGGAGAAAGATCCTTCTGGAAGCTGGTTGGAGAGAGGATGGACTGTAAGAGGCTCAAACAGAGAGGCCTGCTACAAGATGAGATGATGGGGCTTCACCTAGAGTAGGGCTTAGCAATCTTTTTTCTCTGAAGGGGCAGATAGTAAATATTTGAATTTCTGTGAGCCATGCATTTAAAATTGCAACTACTCAGCTGTCTGTACATGAAAGCAGCCATAGACAATGTAAATGAACAGGCGAGGCTGTGTTCTAATAAAACTTTATTTACGAAACTGACTGACGGCCAGATGTCCCCCCTTCCCAACCAGTTTGTCAACCCCTGATCTGGATGAAAATCGTAGAAGCTAGAGCTGTCCATGGTTCTGACAGACTTCCTCTCTCCCTTCCTTCCTCTAGAGTGCAGAATCCATTGGCAGCTATTGTTAGGAGCCCGGGGACACTTTGTCCCACCTGCCTTTGAATGTGGGTTCCCTGCAGTAACCAGACAACCCCAGGAGCAAATTGCTGGCCTTCCAGCAAAAGCTTTTAGGACCTCGAAGCTGCTTTGGGGCAAGGTTGGCTGAATAGCATCTTACAGCAGCCAAAAGAGCAAGCCACTCCTCGGCAGGGCTGTTCCCATGTGGGAACAGAGCCTGCCTCCCCTCTCCTTGCCCAGAGCTGTAAATAGCTCTCTGCTGGCTCTGCAGGCTGAGCACCATTCTGGGGACAGGCTGGAAATGAGCACACCAAGGAGCATTTGTGCAAATTACTGCCTGTGTGCAATTTGCATGCCTGGCATCCTGCCCCAGCCCTCAGTGCACAGTCCTCCCCAGAGCTGAAAGCAGAGCTCGAAGGAGAGCGGCACCCTTAGAAACGTATGGACCTTCTCACCTGGGGATGGGGGCCCGGGGGGCTCCAGAGCTGGGCTGGCAAGGTAATGATAAGCCACAAGAGGACAGGGGAGACAGAGGACCCTGGACAGAGTCTGACTCAGCCTCTGCCCATCTTAATGACAATGACCCAAAGATGGTGGCAGCTCTTATTTGCTGAGGACTGAGTGGGCGCTAAGGCTGTTCTACAGGTTTTATGTATATTTGCTTGTCTCACTGCTGACAGCAACCCCAGGATAAAGACTGATCAGATTGCAGAGGTGGGAAATGCAGGCTCAGAATGGATGACTGGTTCGCCCAGGCTCACAGTGAAGGCAGCATGTACACAGAGAGACCCAGGCTGACAGACTCTGGGGCCCTGCTGCCTGAACACTGTGCTACCCGGATGCCTCTGGGAGTCCCACTGCACTCTCTGGCCTCAGTTTACTCATCCATCAATGAGAATCATATGTCTTACCCTTTGACAATCACAGCAGTTTGGGAGGACCAGCTGCCCCAGCAAATGAGAGAACAGGGTTAAACTGCTGAATAAATAAAGTGTAAAAACTGCTGAATAAATAAAACCAGTGGTAGGTAGAGAAAGTCCCAAGGAGCAGCCATTCACAGACAACTCAGACCATTTGCAGTAACCAGATTCAACCCCATGCAACCCCTCAAAGGCCCGCTGCGGGCTTGGGTCGGGCTCTGTGACTTAGACGCCCCTGTGGGTAGGGAGAAAAGTCCTGACTTGGAAAGAGGCTGTGTTGCTTGCTCCCTGAGTGCCCTAGAGATTGTGACGTCTGCATCTCACTTTCCTCATCTGTGAAGTGGCGATAGTACCACCTCGTGGAACGACATATTGGTGATTATTAGGCTGGGTGCTAAGAGCAAGCGTGGTTGAATGCTTTTCCAGATGCCGGGCTCTATTTGTATCCCTTCATTTAATGCTCTCAGTACCCAGGTAGGGAGGTCCTCTTTTGTGGATGAGGACACAGAATCAAAGAGTTTTAAGTTTTTTGGCTAAGGTCAGAATTAGGAAGACCCACACACCGGACTTGATCTGAGATTGGCTTTGCTTCAACCAGGGGTTTCACCGGGGACCTCCAAGTGCCAGGGTCCAGACCGCACCTCCTTCGTTCCCCAGGCCCTGCTGGCCTGCACACAGCTGCCTTCTCACCGTGCCCTCGCATGCCAGAGAAAGCACCCTGGTGTAGCTCTTCTTACAAGGATGCTTACCTTGTCATAAGGGCCGTGTTCGTCCTCACCTGATCCAAACTGAATTCCCTCCGAAAGGCCCCATCTCCAGCGTGAGGGTTAATGGGCTCTAACATATGAATTTTTGAGGAAACACAATTTACTCCATAGCAAGGCCATTATAAGTAGTGCTGCCATGAACATTCTAGAACAAGGTATTGCCCAGTCTAGACTCCAACAGCAATGTGTATGAGATTCCAGTTGCTCCGTGTGCTATCCAGCTCCAGTACCTTGACTTACTGTTGTATTTTTCAATACCAGCCATTCTGGTGTGTGTGTGGTGGTTTCTTTAATTTTCTAATTACTAACTAAATCTGATCATCTTTTCTATGTGCTTATTGGTCATTTGGGTTTCCTATTTTATGAAGTGCCTGTTCAGATCTCTTGTCCATTTTTCTTTTGTTTATTTTTTTTCTCATTGCTTTTTATCATGCTTTGTCATGACCCCTTTGGCACTTACATGTTTTGCAAATTTCTTCTCCTACTCTGGTATGAGTCCCCTTTTCAGTGATGACTTTTGATGACTGGAATTTTTAATTTTTGTATCCTTCACTTTATTAATCTTTTCTTGTTAGTGCTTTCTGTATCCAGTTTCAGAAATTCAAGGTCATTTATATTGCCCCCTCTATTAGTAAACAGAAGCTTTCAAGGTTTGCCTTTCAGATTTATCTCTAGAATCTGCGTGGGGTAGATTTTTTACATGTTGGGTTAAGGACAATCATGACAAATTTATCTTTCCATATCAATAATCCCATTCACCCGGTATCACTGATACTTTGTTGGAAAAATGGGCATACGACTGTTTCTCTGTTCTCTCTCCTGCCTCATTAGTAAGTACCCCAACACTGCATTGTTTTGACCACTGTAGCCTTAGAACATGATAAAACATGCTAGATTGCCCTCTGAATAGACTTCCACACTTTTAATATCAATTTAACAAAAACATATTAAAGGCCCAGGACAGGTGTAATGATGGGGGTCTAACTTTAAGCATAAGCACAGCTTAAAGAGCTTTGCAGTCTTGGAAGCAGCCAGACATGAACTAAATAATTATACAAACAGATGCCAAGTAATGTGATGATGCCACAAAGGTGAGAGGTATGTGGTCTCACAAAGGTGAGAGGGTCTAAGGTGTGCACAGAGGGTCAGGGAGGGCTTCCCAAAGGAGGTGCATGTGGAGTTTAAATCAGAGGGCTGAGTAGGAATCGAGGAGTCAGAAGCAAGGGAAAAACATTTGGGGCAGTGGGAACAGCATCTGCAAAGGCTGAGGAGTAGAAGTCTGCATGTGACAGGCACAGGTCCAAGTGGCAGAACCCAGAGACAGGGGAAGGTGGGGTGTGCAGAGACTGGGAAGTGAGCAGGGCCAGGGCTCAAGGCCTCGGAACCACGTTCAATGGCTGGTTTATGCCAAGAATGGTTATCCTAAGAGAGTAAGAAGAGTCCCTTTGAATCTTCCAGATTAAGGGCCATTCCAAGAGCCCTCGCAGCACCCCTATGGTTGCTGCTTTGACATCCTCTAGAGTGTCACACAGGTCCCATTGAGTCTTACCCCGCAGTGCCTGGCTCCGAGCATTTCAGTTTGCTAGTTGGGGAAGCAACAGGTCTCCCAGGCAGCAGCCTGAGCTCTGCCGGCAGCACCCTCTGCCAGGCACCACGTCAGGCCTGGAACCTACTCTCCCCAGCCTGGCGACTCTGTCCTGCTGTCCGGGCATTCCTGGGATGGGCCTGGTGTCAGACACTGCGCTGTGGACTTGAATCATTCCTTCCCGTTTTTCATCATCTCTACTCATCACCCTGTGGGGACCTAGCTAGTCCCACTGCAGATGAGAACAAAAGCTCAGAAAACTCAAGTCACTTGCTTAAGGCCACACAGCTTCCAAGGGGCACAAAAGACAGTTTCCAGCTCTCTACAGATTTTATTCTCTAAACTTTGGTGGCACTGTTTTCCTTTTCAAAGTAAAGAGTGGAGCGGAGCAGACTGGTCAGGAATTTCACCTGCTTAGGTACAGCATCTAATCAGGATTCTAAAATGTCCGTAGGTCCATTCCCTGAGCTGGGCTGATGATTACCTAGGCCTAAGACCCCTCATCCTGTTCTTGGCACTGCCTTTTTAATTGGGTTTTGTTTCTTTCTGCACCAACTAGAGTGATTGAGAAGGTTTAGTCAAGATGTAGGTCTGCTGGGCTGTTACAGAATTGGGAGATGGGGAGACAGACCTGTGTATGCCAGCACTTAAAATCTCATTAAATGAGTCTGTCCCTGTTCCAGGGCGGGAGGTCCAGGCAGAGCCGAGAAGATTGATGTTTTCATGAATCCAGGCATCTGTTGTGTTCCTTGTGGGCTTTCAAGGCAGGAATTTCTTGGCAAAAGAATGGAAAAGCTAAGCTTCAGGAACATTCAGAGCCTGGAAAGATGGTGTTCTGAATGAGGATTTTGGAATAGGATTGGCCTTCCTCTGTATGGTGGGATAAGTTAGGGGAAAACAACAAAGAAAAACCAGACCACAGATTTCCGTTAGTCCCTCCCTTTGTCAAACCAGGCTCCCGTATAGGTGTGCCTGGCACCTGTTCCTGAGCACCACCCGTGCTCGGCAGGCAGTGTCCTGGGTGCTGGGAGTCCCCCCTCTGGGAACCCCAGGACAACTCTGTGATATGGTTTCAGACCCACTTTCCAGCTGAGGGGCCATTACCAAACGTGTACCAGCTCCCCAGGAACTGCGCTGCGACCTGAACTGCGCCACCAGAACTGCTTTGCCAAATGCTTGCATCTGGGGTGTAGTTCATACATCCCCTGGGAGGAGATGAGGGCCTGACATTGTCCCCTAAGAGTTGCGGGTTCCCACTGGGCAGTTGTGACCCCCAACCCCCCCCTACCAAAGCGAGGGCACATTTGACAAGAGCCTGGAGATATTCTAGGTTGTCACAAGGTCAGGGAGGGTGGGGCTCCTGGCTTCAAGTGGGTGGAAGCCAGGAATGCTGCTCCCTATCCCACAGCGCTCGGGACGTCCTTCCACACACGGCAAGGAATTACCTGGCCCAAGAAGTCCGCGGTGCTGTCGTTGAGCGCATGCCTTTTCCATCCCCTCCTGGTGTTTTCAGAGGATGTTCTGTAGGGAGCACATGCCTAATACCTGGTCCCTGTGATTGGTTCTTATCGGGCTTCTGGGGTTTTCTCCCACGAGGAGAGCAGGGCCTGGGCCCTGCGTCCGAGTCCGTAAAATGCTTTAGATCCCATCAACAAGAGGGGGCAGCTAAACCCGCGATGCCTCGCTCACTCACCGTTCTGGATCCTGCGTTCCAGGACATTGCCAGTGTTGCAGTCACCCCTGTGTCGATGGGGGCATTGAGAGAAAGGTCCCCCTCCTTTGGGGCCTGAAACTCTAAGCACTTGCCGTATTATGTTCTTTTCTTTCTCGACAAGGCGAATTTTAATAAATTCTTGCCGTTGCTGCCAAACACCGTATGCCAGAGGTCACTACATTGGTCCAGGTGCATTATCTTGAGCAAACACGCAAGCCCGTCCCCGCCCTCTGTGAGGGCAGTCTGCTCCCTCTGCCGACTGAATAAACACCTCCTCCAGTACCATTGAGGAGAGGTGCGCTTGGCTCAGACCTTTGAAGGATCGAAGGTGTGTCGTAGGAGATAGTGAATTGTCATTGAATTTCCCCGGGACTGGTGATGTTTAACCCGGAGAAGGTCATAAAATGAGGCACATGCTCCCCTTCCTGACCCTGGGGTTGCTGGGAAGGTCCTGCCCAGGCCCAGCCTGGGGGCAGCAGTCACGCCCCTGTGGCCTGCCTCTCCCCAGCTCCAACAAACAAGGCCAGCTGCAGGGCTCAGGGGTGTCTACACGTGACGCTTGCCACACTCACTTTTGGGGACCACCTTGCAAGCAGTGCTGAAGACATGATGGCTGCCCAGGGCTCTGCCTTTAGTAGGGAACTGGGCACATGAAATGAAACTGCTTGCCTAGTTTCTGTGAGTTATTGTGTAACCCCCAAGGGAGGTCCTGTCAACACAAACAGGAAACTGAGGCACCAAGAGGTTAAGTACTTTTGCAGGATTGTATGCAGGTGACATTTCCATCTTAGGTGATTAAGAGTTCAAGACCAGCCTGGCCCAGAGAGGCTGTCAAGGTTCCTACTAGACCCTCAGAAATAATAGCCCTGTTCCTTGCCAAGCGCCTCCTATGAGGCATCAAATCGCTTGTCTTCTCTGAGCCTTGTTTTTTCACTCTGTTAAATGGAAGGTTGGACAAGATCTCTGAGGTTTTTATGCAGTTCTGACAGTTAATGAGATCAAGGCTGAGCAATCCCTGGAGTAATAGAAATCTGGCCTTGGGCTATGTCTGGGCAGGAGCTCCTGGGCAGAGAAGAAAAGAAAACTGGCAGGCCACCACATCCTAACCCTCAGGGGCAAACTCCAGGTTGGAAAATGTGGCTCTGTGCTGCCTTCCCCACGTGCTGCACTTCCCCGGCCTCCTGCCCAGGCCCAGCATTTCACAAAGACTCAGGCCCAGAAGGCATGTGCCCAGGCTCTGAGCTTGAGCCCCTGCTGCTGGGGACACTGGTGTCCATCCTCTTCGGACCCATGCTGCAGCAGCGCAAGTTCGGCTCCTTCCCTGGGTCTCCTCGAGGCTGTGAGAGAGAGTCCCAGCTTTGCTGGGGGATGGCCTTTGCAGATAGGAAGGGCATGTGACTGCCACATGTTTTTAGGGGCCAGTTGCCGAGTTTACAAAATATTTCTCCCTTGAGTTGGGAGAAAAACTGGAATGAGAAGGAGGTGGCTCATACTGGCTGCAGTAAGAGGTCATGCCTCACTCTGTTCCTTTCTGCAGGAGCCAAAAGATTGTAAAGATTGCATTTCTCCTTCTCTGTAGAATCGCCCCATAGCACCCTGCTCATGATTCTGCAGAAAAGCTAGGCAGCCGGACAGATATGGGTTCCAGTGCCAACTGCTGCTTCTTCACTGTAAGAGTGGGAGTGAGTTTAGCTTAATCTTCTCTGAGCCTCAGTTTCCCCATTTGCAAAACGGCACCCCATTGCATCACAAGATGTGGAAGAGTGTAGGTGAGCTCTAGAAATCAGATAGCACAGAAGTAGGTACAGCCTGACCCACCACAGGGCCCTTCTTTGTCCTGGTTTTTCTCACCTGTGGAATGGGAAGTCTCCCCGTGATGGAGCTAAGGTTCAGAACAAGTCACTCTTGGTGAGCAGTTATCGGGCTGACTGAACAGATCAGTTTGTGTCCAGGAGCTCAATTCCTGCCATCTCCCAAGCCGGGGAGTGGACCTGGGCAGTAGACCGTCAAAGAGCGCACAGAATCTCAGAGCGCCAGACCCAGAGGAGCCTCGGAGCCCACCTGTCTAACCAGGCCCCTTCCCTCTGGACCATCCTAGACAAGGAGACGCCCAACCTGTGGATCGAATCCACTCCAATACAAGGAGCTTTCTTAGTTAATGAGCCAAAAGCGGCCCGTTCTGGTTATTTCTCTCTTGTTTTGTAACTTATCCAAGACTGCAACCATGGCACAAGACACAGCTAGGACTTGAACCCGGGTCTCGGGGCATGGCTTGTGCCATAGCTTCCGGGCCTTTTCACCTCTGCCATTTGGGGTCCTCTTGCTGCCTTCCCTCTGCCCAGGATTCAGTGTGACCGTGCAGGAGGGCTCCCTGGGAGGACAGCTGCCCTCGTCCGCCTCTTGGGAGGTTTGGGAATCAGCACGCCTCCTGTGTCCCCTCAGCCCAGGCCAGCCCTTCTTGTCTGCGATGCTGACCCACCAATGGGACCGTCGGGAGACCTGGGGCAGACCTAAGAAGCACTGGTCTTGGACAGGCCAGGCCGAGCTGACCCAAGGCCTCCTACTCTCCCAGAAGGAAGCTGCCAGGGTTGGGTGACCATTTGTTGATTTTAGTTTTTCCTCCCACAAAATCAGCCTGCTGCTCTCATCCCCAGAGATGTCCACATCCTAAGGACTTACCAACACTCAACACACAATTTATATTGCGTGTTCACAGAGGTGAACGAGAGAGGCGAGTGACTTGCATTCCAGTACGGGGAAACAGCTGCATCAATCACCAAATGAAAAAACGGTGAAAGGGCCAAAGGAAAATAAAATTCGGGGGTGTGAAGCCACAAGAGCCAAGGAAGGCCTCTCCGAAGAGGTGATATTTGAGCTGGAGAAAGTCCTGGCTCCTCAGAGATGCGGAAGCACGTTCCAGGCTCCAGCCGGGCAGGGGGCACTGCAGGTGCCTGGCCCAGGCCCGGAGACTTGGAGGTCCTAGTGGGAGCTTGGGTTTTCTTCTCTTTGCTGTTACACGCCCTCGGCAGGTGAGCAACCAGGGAGCAATTTGAGCTGTTTCACTTTGTAATGGTCCCTCCGGCCGCCCCGTGGAAGGCGAGTTGAACAGGAAGCTCTGAGATCACTTAGGAGGCTCCTGTGGGCAGAGGTGGTTTGAATTCGGCTGGAGAAGGGAAGAGAGGACGTCCCAGAAATATCTGGAATGAAGTCAGGACATGAGGGGACGGAGTCAGTGCCTGGTTCAGATCCAAGCCCGTGTGATGGACGTGTGAGCTTGCGGTTTCCTTCCCTCGCGTGTAAATTTGAAATTGGAGGAGATGACAATCTGTAAATTGGGGAGATGAGAGCAGTACCTATCTGATATGATTCTTGTAAACATTCGTTGAGAGAATGCACTTGTTTCCTAAGGGCTAGTGTACCACAAACCGAGTAGCTTGAAATAACAAAAAGTATTGTCTCATGGTTCTGGAGGCTGAAGTCCAAAATCAAGATGCCAGCAGTTCCGTGCTCCCCCCGAAGGCCCCGGGCCTCCTGCTTGTGTGCCTGAGCGTTCCCACTGCCGGGGGGAGAACGAGGGGGCCGCTGAGCTCAGAGCTCCCCTCCGCAGTAACTGTGCCCCCTATCTCACCCTGGGGTTCCTAAACAGGTGAGAGGAGAGCCAGGGTGGCCAGAGAGGGGGGCAAAAGGGGGCAGAGGGCCTGGCCGTGTCATCTCTCCTTAGAACCGCCTGGTAAGGCAGACCGGACCCTTGATCTCAGGAAGCCGGGGTTCAGTTACCGGCCGGCGCTAATGGGCTGTGACTGAAGGGGTCAGTATTTGAGTCGTTGCAACGTGTCATAGAGCCTCACAAGGACTCCCCGCCTCAGATGGCCCCACAGTGCTGAGACCTGGGCAGAGCTTCTAGACCTTCAGGGCTGCAGACAACAGCTGACTACTCTCTCCCCCACTTCTGGCACTGCCTGGCCCGGGCTTGGCTGGGTGCTCCGGCCCGGGGTCTCCTGTAGCACTGGGCCAGGCGCAGCCAGGCCAGAATCATCAAAGAATCAGTGGGACTGGACGTCCAAGGCGGCTGCTTCACTCGCAGACTTGGCTCCTGGTGCTGCTGGCCTCTCTCTCTCTCTCTCTCTCTCTCTCCATGGGGTCTCAGCCTCGAGGACCCGCTTGTGACCTGGGCTTCTCAGAGTGGTCACTCTCCTTCCGCGGAGGCTGGCCGCCTAGAGGCAGGACGAGGCAATGCCTGGAGCTGGCATGGTGACACTTCTGCCGTATTGGTTTATTCTCTGGCAGCTCTATGGAGATACCATTTGCATATTGTACAGTTCACCCAATCAGCGTCCAATTCAGTAGGTTTGGGTATATGACATTATTAACATCTTTATATATGTAACAAAATTTGTCATGTTAACCATTTTTAAGTGTACAATTCAGTGGCATGAATTCCATTCCCAATGCTATGCAACCATTACCACTATCTAGTTCCAAATATTTTAAATCACCCCAAACAGAAGTTTCTGCAACCGTTAGGTAATAACTCCCTTTTCCCTTCTCCCTCCAGCAACTGGTAACCTGAAATCTACCTCCTGTCTATAAATGGGCCTATTCAGGATATTTCCTTCAAGTGGCTCATATGTCATACACTGTCCTTTTGTCATTCATTTACTGTAACGTCTGCAGAGTTCATCCATGTTGTCACATGTATAAATACTTCATTGCTTTTATGGATCAGTATTCTGTTGAACGGATAGACCACATTTTGTTCATCCACTCATTCATCAATGCACACTTGGTGTTTCCACTTGTTGACTACTGTTCATAGTGCTGCTATGAACACCAGCGTACAAATATGTTTCAGTCCTTGCTTTCGATTTTTTACAGTGTGTACTTGGAGTAGAGCAGAATTCCTGGGTCGTACAGTAATTCTGTGTGTAACTCTCTAAAGAATCACTGACCTGTTTTCCACAGGGCATCATATTGTTTTGGTCAAAGCAGGCACAGGGCCTCCCCAGATTCAAAGGGGTGGAGAGAGAGCCCCCACCCCCAGCTCCTGATGAGGGGGAGGGCAAGGTAACAGAGACAAGATCTGTAGGAGAGGACATACTGTCAGCCGTTCTTGGAGCATGCAGCCTGCTGCGCTGGGGACCAGCCACTTCCTTTATTCCCTCTCTTCGTGAATACTTATTGATAGGCACCCTGTAGCAAGCACCGTACCGGGGCGGGGATGCCGGTGCAAGCAGCCTGCATGTGGTCCTTGCCCTCTCAGAGCTCACGGTTACTTGGAGAGGCCCCTTAATGAAAATGATGCAATTAATTTGGGGCTCAGGGTGGGAGCTGGATTCTCTTGATATTATCTCTCTCTCTCCTTTTATCTTATTTTAAACTGATGAATAACGTACTATAGTGAACCACACTAAACTTAAATATACAGCTCTATGAATTCCTCTGTGGGAACACCTATGGGGCCAGCGCCCAGGTCACGATAGACCATTCCCAGCCCACAGAGGGTTTCTCTTTGTCTCTTACCAGTTAATATCCCCCAAACGGTAACTCCTACTTTGCATCAGTCAGCAGAAATCACCTTTGCTTATTTTTTACTTCATATAAATGGTGTCAGGCATTTCCCTCCACCCCGTCCATGAAATCCCACGATTAATTCTGTAATTAGAAGTTGGAGCCAGGGCTGTGAAGGAAACAGGCACCGTGTCATGAGAGCAGGTAGTGACGAGACTGAGCCGGGCTGGAGAGACCACATCGAGAGCGGTGACAGAAGAGCTGCCTGACTAAGTGCTGGCTCCGCTCCAGGCCCCGCGTGGCTCTGCCCTCTCTACAAACTGAACTCGCCTTGAAAGGGAGTGACAGGGATCACCAGTCTGTTTTTAGGAAGAGAGGACAGACATGTAGTTTCAAAGCTTCGAATGCCTAGATCAAAGCTCAGCAAACTTTCTGTCAAGGACCAAATGGGTAATATTTTCGGCCTTGCAAGTCAGGTGGTTTCTGTTACAGCTACTCCGCTTTGCTGTTGTAGCACTTAAAGCAGCCGCATGGAGGAGTGTTTCAATAAATCTTTACTTAAAAAATCAGTGACCAGCCATAGTTTGCAGGTCCCTGGCCTGGAATTCGAATCCAAGGGCAGCAAAGCCGCAGAATGTCCTCTTCTTTGCTGGCCCTCTGTGGATTCCAGATTTCTCTCCGAGCTTCCCTTCCCTCCACTGTGTTGGGATGAGCGGAGAAGTTTTGCTTTGTGTCAATTAAAGATGCACCAAGTTGCCTGCCTGTGTTGACCTACCTTCAACTTGTAAATATTTCCTGGGGATTGGAATTCATTTTGACCTGACTCAGTGCCAGAAAATCGTGTCCCTTTTTATAGTCCACTTAGAAGCTCGTCTCCTCTTTCCAGCACCTTCGGAAACCAAACTCAGCATGGATCAATGTTGCGCCTCTGGACTCTTTGTTAATGCCATGTTATGCCAAGTTATTCAGTAGTTGTTTTCCTATAATCAAATGTCTAGACACACTCGGCTGCTGTCAACCGAGGCTGCTGTCATTCCCTGTCATAGTTTCTCTCTGCGTATTGTTTGAGAAAGCTAGAGAGGCTTCTTGCCTCCAAACATTTGAAGAAATTAATAGTACAGGTCAGTAGAAATGATTGAGAAAATACAAAAAGGTAGAAAAAAGTAGATGGCCACTCTATAGGCCCTTCGATGAGATAAAACTGTGTTGAACAGAAAATACACTTCTTTCTGGCCTTCCTTCGTCAGGTATTTGGGGTTTTGTTTTCGTGCCTCTATGAAATGATAGCCCTACTGCATATAAAATTTGTATGGTCTTTTTTTCTCTCATTATAGTGCTTTGAAAATCATTTCCTTGCCTTCTTACGTGGTGCTTGGTAAATAACTCGGTGGTTGTGTCACACCGTATTTGAGCTGTCCTCCGCTGTTGGTGCCACTGTTTTCACTGTCCACTCTTCTCAAGGACACTCTTCTGATTTCTAGAGTAATTTAGAATTTTTTGCATTCGCTGCATTTCTGGAGGTGGAGTTACTTGGGTCAAAATATTTAATATCTCTTTCTTCCTTGTGGATACATTGCTTTTCAAAAGGGTTGGACCCAGGTACTCCCTACCCATGTCTGTCTGGAGAGCCAGGGCTGACGTTCTCATTCACACATGAGGTCAGAAGGGCCACGGCCGAAATCCAGATTGATTAGTTGGTTGGCTGGCTTTTCCTTCTGGGTCTCATTTCAAACAGAGGAAATTGACTCCCCACCTAACATGCACCCTCAATTTCTAAAATAGTTGAAAGAGAAGGGCGGCTTTACAGTTCCCGTGGCGAGCAGTGCCATTTCCTGTGTATCACCGTGTTCCTGTGCCATTTGCCCACATTTCTCGCAGAGCCTCTGGACCCTGTGGATTAAGACTTTGCACACAGTAGTCTATCAATAGTTTTTTTCTAGTCGTGTCATTTGGGGAAGTTTCTTTTCTTCTAAGCCCTCAGGTCTCTCATCTGTCAAATGGGAACAGTAAGAATTCACGCAACAGATATTGCATGTGCTCATCCTGTGTGCCAGACACTGTGCTGTCTGTTGGGGACACGCCGCATCTGTGGGGGCTGGGGAAGGGCATGGAAGGCATGCATTAAGCAGATATTCCACAAATAAATGTGTAAGTGCAAACTGAGATAAGTGGAAAGAAACAGTGACAGAGAGCTATAAGAAATTACAGTGGGATAGCTATATTGCCATGAGAGTAAAAAAGCTTTTCTGAGGACGTAAACATGGGATGTTTGAAACCTGAGGGATTCATGGAAATTGGCTGAGCAGGAGTGAGGGAAGCAGTCCAGGCAACAAGAACGGCCAGCGCAAAGGTCCTGAGGTCACAAAGCCCTGCACTTTCTAGGAATCAGACGGCAGAATGGCCCGAGAGAGTGAGCAAAAGACGGAGTGTGGCATATGAGTCAGGAGGCGTAGGCAGGCAGGGGTGGCCTGGGCAGCATCTCGGAGGCCTCCTGACAGGCTAGGAACCACTACTGAGCTGGTAGGGACAAGCTGAGGGTGTGGGAACTGGAAGGTGGCCCTGTGCCTACAGCTGTCCTGGTGAGAGGTGAGTGTAGTGGCCCAGAGAAGGAGGTAGTAGAAATGAGGGGTAGGAGCAGATGAATTAGAGACATAATTTGGAGGCAGATCAGGGCTCCCTTTCTCCACCCTGCTCTGGTTCCGTCCTCTGGCTGGCGACCAGGTAATCCCGGTCGTGTCGTGTTCCAGAAGTGAGCACTCACATGGGCTCGACTTTCATGCCAGTTTGCACGAAGCAAGAGGGAAGCCTGACTTTCTGAGGCAGAGCCGTACTCTGGAACCAAAAAGCTGGCCCGACACAACTCCAGTGCATCCTAGCCAGGATGTGGGGAGCCCCAAGTCATGTAACTCTTGGGCTTTGAACAGGATCATTTCAGGACCAATCGTAAAACCACCACCTCCGTCCCCACCCGCAGTAAACATGGCCAGTACTCCCATGTCACGGTCAGGTCAGATGCGGCCTGAGCGGATGGAGCAAGCCGGAGCCAGCTGGCCTTCCCGTGTGCCACCTTCTGAAGGAGTGAACCCCCGCTGTGCTGACGGGGAGCTGCTCTGGGTGCACAGAGACCTGTGCCTGAGGGATCCCTCTAATTCACATCCTGCCAAGACAGAGGGAGATGCGGTGGCTGGGGAGTCAGTGTCTGGTCTATGATCAATTCTTCAGGCCCTTGTGCTGGTAGGAAGTTCACAGTGCCTTGCACACTTTTAAACGAATGCTTAAACGAGTGTATGGACTGATGGATCAGTTTGCTTAAAATTCAGTGCCGCAAGTCAAATCCTTTTCTCAGGAGTTTGATTTTTACAGACCCATGTGCCTGACATGTTGTAATAAGATATTTGGCATTAGTTGGTGGCCACAGGAGGGGCCAGGTTTCCAGGGATGAACTCTGGTTCAGCTTTCAACCAACTCTTCAGGTAATTTACTGATGGAGAACTAATGTCTCTTGTGAGAGAAAAGAGGCAGCTCCTAAAGCCATGTCCCCTGGACACATTGGTACCTATTTGTGTCTCAGACCAACATGATACCCACCTGTAAGAGTGGGAGATGTTGCACTAAACCTGCCCCATTGCAACTTGCTTTAAGTTAACGCATCAGGCACTTTCTCACGTCGGTGCATAAAGCACAGGCTCATTCTATTTATTGGATGAATGCTATTCTGTACTGTGGATGCCCCAAAATTTGTTTGGCCACCTCCTTCTGATGGGCATTTAAGTTGCTTTCAGTTCCAATCAACGAGACAAAGTCCTTCAAGTAGAATTAAGCTGGGAAAAAATGGTTGGTGCTGAGCTCCAGAGAGGGAGTGCTGTGGTGAAGGGGAGACCATCATTTTAGCTGAGAACACGCCGAGCTTAATATGCAGGACCTCCTGTTGGAGGCAGCTACTGGACTAGGGAGAGAGAGGAGGGAGTCGGCATGGTGAGCCATTTGTGGAAACCAGGAGCATGCATGAGATACCCCAAGGGGTGCATCGATGGATGGTTGGGTGGGCGGATGGATGGATGACAGAAATCTAGATTTTATTCTATTTAGATTGGACCATACGAAATTGCTGTTTTTGTTCAAAAATCATCAAATATTTAACTTTACTCAGACTGTGGTATTTGAAGGGGGAAGGGTACTGGTGTCTGCAATTTACCTTGAGACGCGTCAAACACGGAGAGGGTAAACGGATGGAGAGAGGGCCAGATCCGAGACAAAGCGCGCGTGGGAACGGCGTCAACAGCGGAAGCCGGGCGCTGGTGTATGCGTGCTCACTGTCAAGTTCGACTTTGCCCTTCGTTGGAAATTGGTATAGTAAATTCATGGGAAGTATTTTTCAATGGTCAAATGTTGGCAGTTTCATACGGTCTCGCTTAATACTGCTCATTGTGCAAGAGCTCCTTCCGGGTTCCCATTCTGGGGCATCAACAGATCTGCCTTCCAGCCCCCCGGTGGCCTTCTCCCTCCCCGAGGTGGGGGCTGGGGGCCGGCATCTCGCCCTCCCGGAGTTCAAGCAGAATTGCCCTAACTGCTGATTACCGTGCCGAGTTCGCTGGTATCTGGCTTGTAATAATTACAGATTTCCTCTGCGATTTGATCCCATTGGTTGCCACGGCAACAGCGTAATAGCTCAACTGAAGCGCTGTCACGGTGATTTAGAACCAACACGTCTCTGGGGCTGGGGGCCCCCACCACCTTGCCGTCGTCATGGCAGCTGATGAGCAGCACGTGACCAAAAGCTCTGTGTCCCCCTCCGCCCTCCCCCCAACCTTGTGACCACGTCCACTTCCTCTTCTGGGCCCCCAGTGGACAGGCGTTGACCCCAGCTTGGGGCTCTTATGTGGGGGAGGCGGCTAGAGCGCTCGGTCCCCCAATCTCCCCCAGGCAGAGGATCAGGGGGATTGTCAGAGCCGGAGCCGCCCCTCTGCCTGCTCCCCAAGGTCTGGGAGGTGACTCAGCGCCCCTCGGAGCCCCTTCCTGGCTGCAGCCATCTCATGAGCTGAGCGGCCGCTGCCACCAGGAGCATCCAGGACGCCATGAGGAGTCTGGAGCCTTGGGGCTCTGCTTCCTGAGCCTGTTAGAGAGAAATCTAGGAAGAGACCCCTGGAATGGGACAGGGGAGGCAAAGAGCCCACTTCAGAAGGTCCCTTGTCAGGTGGCTCACCTTTCCAGCTTAAACCGAGCTGGACTTAAAACATCTTTTTAAAGATCTCGTGTTTTCTATTTTTCTCTCTCTGATTTTCATTCTCCTTTTTGCCAGCTCTGTCTTTATTTCTGTGTGCATCTTTCCTTTTCTGTCTGAAAGTCTCTGGATTTCTGAGGCCGTCTTTCAGACTCTCGCCCGCCGCCCCTCCTCACCCCCTCCCCGATCCTCTGCCTGTAGCACTTGCTGGGAACCAGCTGAGCACATCCCTTTCCCCAATCTGCTTGGCTTCCGATCCTGTCCTCCCTGCTGTGCCTGAGCCCATGTCCTGGGGACTGCCGGCAAGTCGGGAGCATCCTCCCAAGGGGGGAGCTGGTACCCAAGGCACCTCTTAGGATGATCCAGCTGGTCACACCCCTGAGGCTCTGCAGAATGGCATAGAGGAGGCATTTTAAGCAGGCCGGAGCTGGGCTTGCTGCAGGACCCTGCCTACCAGGCTCTGTGAGTGCAGACGTGTGTGTGTGTGTGTGTCCTCGTACATTTGCATGTATCTGCTGGCATGTGGAGATGTGTCTCAGTGCATGTCAGTGACTTAACTGTGGTATTGTGCAAATGTGTGTGTACTCGTGCACATGTGCAAGTGCACCTGTGTGTGGCTTTCAGTCTGAAGGACACACAAACATATAGGACAGATTTTGCAGGGACGCTTTGTGGAGAGAGCAAGCGGAAGAGCCCCTTTAAAGGGTATTAAAGTGCTAGGACCAGGAATTTGTTTTGGCTGATAGGCATGTGGACCCACTTCTGCATACATCTGCTTTCTGGTCGGGAAATGAAGTGAGGGTCACCTTGAAAAGGCATTTGTGCCACCCCCAGATAAACCCTTCCTCCCCATTCTAAGGGCTAAGATAGCACACGCACCCCATTCTCTTGGAAACCCAGGAGAATGTAAAGCTCAGAAACAAGTGATCGGGACACTTTATGTCTTCCCTCCACCAACAGAGTTTCCAGGGAAGACCTCTCGGCCAGATTCTGACAGCCTGGCTGGTTCATGACAAGAGCAGGGCTGAGGAAATTCTGGATTGGGACTCCCCTTTGCGGCTTTCACTTCTGTGGCCCATTAGAAGTTCATTTCGAATTTTTTCATGAAAGCAGGCATGCCCCAAGAGGGGACAAGGAGAAAGCAGGCTTAGAAAGCAAAATGTCCTTTGCAGGGCAAAATGTGGGCATCCTGATGACTTGCTGTTTAAGAGCCCGAGCCACGCCATGCCTGGGAGGGAAATCTTTTGTGCCTCTCCTATCCCTAAGTATTTGGGAGACTCGGCAGCCAGTTGCTCTGGGTGAATGCTGACTGGGGCCTGGGCACACCCTTGGGGAGAGGATGGACCCAGGGACAAGGACCGGCCTCAGGACAGCTCCAGTCCAAGTAGGAACAGACCCTGAGCCCATGGTGCGGTACCCTCATGGTCAGGCCTTGCTGCCCCTTGTGATGCCTCCGAGATACCACTCCCGTTCTCCTAGGCTGTGGCCTCTGCCTGTAGCAGCCCCGCCATCTTGGGCTCCTGCCAGGGCTCTAATCACCTTTGAACATCCTCTGTCACTGCTCCCAGAAAACCTTTACCTTCCACCCAAGTAGGGAGGATGCTGTTCGCCCTCCTCCACCTGCTCCCAAACACCCTGTGCCTCTAGCATCAGGTACCCTACAGACCTCTGTCTCCAGGTGCCCATGAGCTGCAGTTTATTTTACAATATCACAAGCAAATGCAATCAGTGCTCCCAGGGTGGGGCCTGGAGCACAAAACACTGCCACAAAGGACATTTTGGGGACAAGTGGGGGAATTTGAATATAGGCTTTATATTAGATAATAGTAATATCAAAGGTAAATTTCCTGAGCATGAAATACCTTGCATCTCAGATCATGTGTGCTGAGGTTACAAAGGAGAAAGTCTTGTTCTGAGAAGATACAGGCTAAAGAATTTAGAGAGGAAATTCTAAAGTGTCTGCAACTAACAATTCAGAAAATAGAAGAGAAAGAGAGAGAGAGTGGGTACAAATGTGGTGAAGTATTAACAATTGGTGGTTCCAGGATTATGGGTGGTTGTTGAGCTATGCTTGCAGTTTTTCTGTGGGTTCAAACATTTTTGAGTGCCCGCTACATGCAGAGCACAGTGCCTAGCTTTGTGCACAGACCGTCTCCTTTAGTCTCATTGAATCCTCAGGGCAGCCTGGAGATGCGGTAGCTCGATCACACCCAGTTTTCAGTTGAGAAAACAGAGGCAGACCTAGAACGAAGCCCAAGCCAAAACTCACATTATTCCACCACCCCACGGCCACCGCCCCCACCCCTGTTATTGCAAAATTCCTAACGATAAGTCAACAGTCTTGTACCTCTAGTAGAATGGCTTTTGGTTTGAGTCTGAGCGACTTTGACCCTTTACTGTGGTGTAGAGGTTAAGAACGCTGGATCTAGAGCCTGTCTGGGTTTGTGTCCTGGCTTAGCTACTGAATGGCTGAGTGCCATTGGGCAAGTCACTTAACCTTTCTGTGCTTCCATTTCTTCCTCCTCCTTCCTTTTTTTTTTCTTTTTTTTTTTTTGGTTGTGTGTGTGTGATTCTAAGAGAGGATGATAATCGTAACTACAAAGGTTGCTCTGCAAACCAAAGGTGCTATTATATGTAAGGAGCTCAGCACAGGGTTTGTCCCAAAGTCAAGTGGTCAGTCAGTTTTGGTGGTCGCTGTCATTGTTACTGGTAACCCCGGCGCCCTCCACCTTTGCCAATGATGGATACACTGGAGGGTCCTTCTCTTCTGCACCCAGGGCAGGCTTCACAGGTTGGAGACCTGGTGGTCACATAGGACCCTGTGCTCAGAAAAGCCCCAAACATAGTTAATACTCTACTGTCACCATCTGGAAATTCTTAATCATTTTTTGACAAAGGGCCTCGAATATTCACTTTTTTGCCCAAGGTCCCCCAAATCACATAGCCAGTCCTATCTGCACACCATTTTATCACACCCCATTGGGAGCAACTCGTAGGCTTAAATACTTGTTACTGCATCACAGCTCAGACAAGCCCAGGCAGCCAGTGGGAATCCAGTGGATCAGATCGTTCATTACTTTAGCCACACTGCAACCTGGACACAATACGTCAGCCCACATTGTCCAGTATGGCACCTGCTGTCCACGTGTGACTGTCAAGCCCGTGAGATGTGGCTGGCCCAAACTGAGATGTGCTGTGAGCATCAAAATTCACATCATATTTTGAAGACTTCATACAAAAAAAGAAAAAGAATGAAAAATGTATTATTGATAATCATCTTGATTACATGTTTAAATGATTATATTTTAAATATGTTGGGTTAAATAAGACACATTATTAATTTAGCCTGGTTTTGCTTTTTTAATGTGGCCACTAGAAAATGTAAAACTACTTATATGGCTCACCTTCAAGGCTTGCATTATATTTCTGT
Source organism: Manis pentadactyla (assembly GCF_030020395.1). Taxonomy (NCBI): domain Eukaryota; kingdom Metazoa; phylum Chordata; class Mammalia; order Pholidota; family Manidae; genus Manis; species Manis pentadactyla. The sequence continues at coordinate 122,388,434 of NC_080028.1, read as the reverse complement.
TGGACAGTGCTGCCTTAGACCAAATTATCTGTTATTTCAGAATGACCTGTGGATCAACTTCCAGGTTATTTTAACCAGACTCCAGCCCTAGTGCTCTAGCCTAGACCCAGGTCTTCCCCAAAAATCCATGAGGCACCTCTCTCTCTGGGGTCATTGCTGCTAGCCAGCTATTTTTTTCTCTTTCTGATTTGTATATATACCCAGATTGTTGGTCAAGTGGCCTAAAGATATTTGCAAGAAAGCATAGTGGACAGAAAGAACACTGAACTTGGAACCAGACTGACTTAGGAATTCGAAGTCCCAAGTCACCTGTTCTTCGGGGGATGAGCTTGGGCATGCTACCTAACTTCTCTGCACTGATGCGGAACAGCGTTTGATTTAGGGTCTCATGGACCTGGTTGTGATTCCTGGCTCTGCAGCTTATGAGCTATGTAACACAGGACAAGTCACTCACCCTCTTTGAATTTCAGTCTGATCTGTGCAGTAGGGTTGATTTAAGACTGTTAGCATGACGTACGGTGAAGCAGAGCAAATGCCTAGCAGCTGGCACATGGCAAGTGCATTGTTAATCCCAGAATCCTCAATGACATCAGTATTGCCCCCCAAAGGGTACGAGTTGATTCATGGGAGACAAAGAAAAAATCTTACTGTTTATGAGGAAAGCGCAGGTTATACATACAGTACATAATCAAATAAACAGTATAACTTGAGGATTTTAATTTTCATGGGAGATTTGTCTAAAACAAATTCTTAGGAAGATGATAATGAAAAAATGGTGAGAAACATTGTTTTAATCTGATGGACAAGATTCAGAGACAGACTTTCAGTTCTGATTTCTGAGTCCTATCAGAATGTAAGACTGGAATTCCACTATCACATCTGATGACGAGGCTGTTTTTTAGCACCTGCTATTGCTAGGCACCCTCATGGGCCCTGGGAACAGGATGGTAAGCAAACACTGCCCTCCAGGCCGAGGCTGGCGGAACCTGGCCTCGGAGGTCCTGGGGCCAGCCCCTCCCTCTGGGCGGGCGCCCCCTGCAGACTCCTCCCGAGATCTCAGCTGGGGACAAGGATTTAGAGGCCTCCTCATCCCACCTCCTGGTGGGACTGCCCTCCATGACTCCCCTGGGAACGGGTTACTCAGGTGCCCGTTAAAGGCCTCCCAGGAAACACACCTGCTCCATCAGAGCCCATAAATGCACCAAGTCACAGAGCCTCAGACGTTTGCCTCAGGCAGCTGGGAACAGCCTTTTGTATTTTGCTTGTTTCTTTTCCCGCCTTGGTGTTAATAGTTCCTTGGAATGAACACGGAAGAACCCAGATAGGGAGTGTTTATAAAATCACTCATGGCTTCTGGTCCTGTGGACCAGGAGGTCACACACTTGAAAAGCCATCCTCAGAGCAGACTGCAAGAGGGGGGTGGTCTTCGTCCTGAGCAGGTGGGGTGGGTCCTCAGTCCTCTTGGTTGTCCTCCCTGCCCCCGCCCAAGGGCGCGGAGAGGAAAGGGCTGTTGCCGTGGTGACCACGGGACCCAGGCTGCCACAGGGACCCCTGGCTGGGGCATTCAAGCAGTGGAGTGGGGCAAAAATGTGCCGAGCCATGACATGGTGCTGGGGGTGTGAGACGAAGCAGTCGCTTGGGATCACGGTAAGCTTATGCCCCTCATCATAGTGTGACCTCATCTCTGTCCTCTCTCCCTTCCACTGGAGCAGAAGGCAGAGACTCTGCTGTCCGGCTCCACCACCCCCTTAGGATGTAGTACTGCGTCTTCTGGCAGTAGGCGATCTGGAAATACTGTGCCTGACAACAAATCCACGAATGAATGAATGAATGAGCGAGTGAATAAATGAATTTCACAGGCTAAAGGGAGAAAGAGAGATTGTCACATTACAGGTGAACTGGAAAAGAACACAGATGACAACATGGCAAATGTTGACAACTGTTGAAGGTACATGGTGGGTAGAGCCACGTTCATTCTGTGTGTTTAAAAATTTATATTAAAAAAAAAAGAAGTTAGGTTGCTGGAGAAATACAGATGAGTGGCATGGAACCCTGAAGTTGAGAGTCAGGAAGGCTTCCTGGAGGAGGTGGCTAGAGGTATGCTCCAAAAAGATGCCCAAGAGTTAAGGGAGTGTAAACAGAGGCAAGGGTGGAAAGGACTTTCCAACACTGCCACCTGAGAGAGGACCAGGAGGTAAGAAAGAGCAGAATGTGAACCGGTCAGTGTCAGTGAGCAGGGAGGGGCCAGAGACCCAGGGAGACCTGTGTACCCAGGCAAGCAGCTGGGCTTTATTCTAGGGGGTAGCAGGGAGCCAGGGAATGTCAAGAAAAGTCAGCTTTGAAGTATGAAGAAATAAAATGCTTTAATTAAAGGTCTTCTCTTTCCTCCTGTAGGATGACGAGGGTTTTTTGCATGTCTCCAGAAGTATTCATTTTAGACATTTGCTTTTTCCACTTAGCAAGTTTGTTTTCCCCAAAAAGTATCAAAAAGTCATAAAATAGAGGCATTTTTCCCAAAGGGGAGTAGGGTGGAGAACGCCTCCTGATGGAAGCCAAGGAACCACGTGTTCGCCCTGGATGGGCTCCCCTCCAGTGAGGACTCCTTCCCAGGAGAATTCCCATCACAGTTCTACTTGGCTCTGTGTGGATAAAACACTGGGGAAGCGATTGATTTTAGAGGGGACGGGGTAACAAAAGCGATGCTCCTCTGGCCTCGCTCGTACATTGATCATCACGAGCGCCCTGTGATCAGCCCTCTTCCCCCAGATTTGTATTCCAGCTCCTGTGCTTCGGTGCCACATTTTGTCCTCCGGGCCCCACCTCTTTCACTGAACCAGCTAAACAAGGTGTCAGCGTGCAGTTAACGGCTAACGGCTCCGCCAGCTGCCCTCTGGAGTTCCGCCGGACGACTCCGAGCACTCCCCAAGTGGGCAAAGTACATTTGCACAAACAAGCTGCCAGATGGGGAGGGAGGGCTGGGCATGAGGATCTGCCAGGGCCATCCAGAAGGCCCGACTGTGCGGCCAGGGCCGTGTGATTGACAGCCACTGAGGCCCCATGGAAAGCAAGGGGTAAGCCTGCCTATGGGGTTGGAGTGATTTTTGACAAAAGGCCATGAGTCCGCGTGCTTTTTCATTAACTTGGACCTACCCTCCAGGGCTTTCTGCCCCTGAATGTTTAAAACATGTTTGAAAAGTTGACTAGAAGAATTAGGGGGCTTGAAAAAGTAGGTGAACTCAACAGATCAGTGTTTAAAACACCCAGGAAGCATTCTTCATTACCTGGAGCTGTCCTAAGTTCCTCCCTGCAAACATCCCACTGGGTGGGATAAGACGACCTCCTCATAGAATTTGGGCCTCCGCACCCTGGAAGGGACTGCAGGGACAAGTGTTGGGGTGTAGCGGAAGTGCCAAGTGTGGACCAAGGTGGGGGTTGCGCCATTAGGGTGACTGTAGGCGCCGTGAATGTGTGGCCGGTAGATGGGAGTGTTCAGGAAGGCTGCACATAACTTGCGGATTGTTCTTGTTCCCATAAGAGATACATGTATTCGCCTGTATTGTCTGAGATTCTGAGCAAGGATTGAAGCCTCCAACCTGGTAATGCACCAAGATCTTGGCCTTCAAGCCCAGAAAGGCCTGGTTCTAACCCAGCTCCACTATCTCCAGCTGTGTGTTCTTAGACAAGTGGCAAAACCTCTCTGAGCCTATTCTCTCACCCAAAAAAACTGCACAAGTACTATCTGCCTTCTGGGATTAGATGAGATGGTATGTGTTAAGCCCTGACTTGTTAGGCCTTCACTTATTAAATCATAGCAGTTCCCTACTTGCACATATAAACGAAAGACCCCTTGAATTACTAAAAAGTCAAGATATTCCCAGGGACGGTAGGAATACCATCAATCAAACATCACAGCTCTGCTCACCACCAGACCGCTCCCCGGTCACCCGCCCAGCAGACCTCGGAAGAAATGAATGATGCGTTTGTTACAAGCTGTGGTATTTGCATACTTAGCACTTCCTGGAGTCTTTACAGTAGTTTGTTTTCTCTGAACGGGAAACATATGTCCTCCGATCACGCTGACCTTGCTTGTTTGTCGTTGGCCCTGCCCTGGGAATGCAGGGTCACCGAGAGCAGAGCCGGGCCGCCCTCGTTCTGTGGGCATCAGTCTGCGCAGCTCAGCTCGGGTGCCCTGAGCATGTGGGGAACCGGACACATAGATTCAAAGGTTGGACCTACCGTGGCTTTGGCTGCGGGTGGGGCCTTCACACTGCATGGCTTCCTTCCTCAGCCAGATGCTGCTCTCGGACCCCTGACCCCTCACACGGTCATCCGTTTGCAGACGCCCCACCCTTGGAGCAACGGCTCTCTGTCTCTGTACTCAGGGGGCCTGCATTCCAAGCCTTGATTGTTCTTCTTCCCTTCACTTTGTTCACAGACTAGCGGGGGACCCCCCCTTTTGGCAACAACGTGTCCGTGCTCCGTGCTCCCTGCTCCCTGCAGGTGTGATTTAAGTTCACCTGGGGTAGAGGGGGCAGGCCGGCAGGGACCCAGGTGGGCAAAGACAGCAGGCTTTGCCGCAAGCCAGCTTCTCTTCTCCCTTGTGTAACCTGGAAGTGCAGGCTCGTAGTAGGGCTGCCGCGAGTGCCCACAGTCCTTACCCTTCCCAGCACCTCAGGCTGTAGAAGAAATGCCTTCCCTACGAGGTAGAGGGTTCTTTGGACACAGAGGAAATGGCCTGCAACAAGCCATCTCCTGTATGTGCTGTTCACCCTTCAGTTGGGCCTGAGCAAATGGAGTGCCTCGTGACCTCAGGGGTAGGCTTCATTCTTCCCATTTTACAGATGAGGAAAGTGAGGCCCTGATGAGTTGGGCCAGTACATGGCACGTTTGGACCCAATTTCTGGCTCGTGTGACTTTCTCAGCTGCACCCTTCATCTTTTTTAGGAGTTAACACTTGCCGAATTCCAAGAACAGTATTCCCCTGTCCTCATACTGATGACTGTATGATGCCCCAGGAGGCAGCTTAATAGAAAACCACGAGTGCAGGGAGGACGGGCTGGGGCCCACGCTGCAGGAGAGGCCAGCAAGGCCTCCGGAGCTGGGTTGGAGGAGGGAGGCCAGGTCCGAGATAAAGTCTGTCCATCACAGCCCCACGCATGGGGCCCTGTAAGCCATCTGCAAAGGCCGAGGGCTCTGCTTTATTCGTTGCCATGGTGACCCCTGGCCTTGACAACGGAGCCCCCTTGGCTGAGTGTGTCATTGTGTCCCATTGAGTCTGCCGGCAGCTGGGGCTGCAGACAAGAAAGGAATGTTCCAAGCCTCTGCCAGCACTTTTGTCTCGGCCCCGGGAGCAGATAGAATGAGAGAGCAGAGCCGGGCCGCCCTCGTCTGGGAGGTCCATTTCTAGCCAGTGAGGGATGTAAAGATTTTGTATTCAAAGGGCCTGGGAGACAGCATAGTGGAAAGATGAAGCAGACATCATCTTTGTAGGATGATTGTCGAGCATTTACTATTCATTCAGTGGTTGTTTGCCACCAGGCACTGCTCTGGGGGCTGGAGATAGAGCAGGGACCCAAGCTCCAGGTCTCAATTCACTATCTGCTAGCCCAGGAGTTAGGTTCAGTCAGTATTATGCCCATTTTACAGATGAGGAAACTGAGGCTCAGAGAGTTTACCTCACATGCCCAGAGTCAAACAGCAAATAAAAGAAGCAGGTTTCACATTCAATGCCCTGCATGCCACCTGCCCGGACAGCCACCCTGTGTCATTGAGATGTTTAACTTTCAAAGTTATAAACCCTCTATTTCCCTGAGGATTCTCGCAAGCAGCCCAGGCTTTTGATCTGTGGCTTTTGAGCTCTGAGACCTTGGAAAAACCCACTGACCTTCTGTGCCTCTCAGAGCGCAGAAGGCTGAAATCACATATGGAAGGACAGGACATGGCGTGTAATAGGACAGCAATAAACAGCAGCCCATATTTCTATGACTGTTACCCTCCCTCCGGAGCAAAGGAGAAGGATTTTTTTCCCCTTTTCACCCAATTCCTCTGACCTCATTGACTCGAAAGTGGCGCAAGCCTCTCCCCATCCCATCCCACCTTCCAAAGGCAAGAGGCAGATAAGAGGGAGCAGAGAGAGCTAGTCAGCATTTTAATTAAAGGAAAGCGGGTAGGGAGCAGTGGGTGGGACTGGTGGCCTCGCTGTCTGGTTAGACCACCATTTGCAACCCATTCTGACTGAGACACACATCAAGAAATGGAATTTATTGGAGGCCTACTGCATGCCTTAAACAAAAAGTTATCTATTCTTGCCATGCATTGTGATCGTTCCTATTCAATTGATTGGTTTAAATTCTTTCTCAGTTCTGATCACAGTAAGGAAATAAAAGTCTCTGTTTGCCCCTCGCTTGCCTTTAACACCTGTCCAATATCTCTAATATCTCCCAGTGTCCCTTTCCAGCAGGAAGAGAGGGCCAGGCCCGAGGCCCAAGCTTTGGGCAGTCAGCCAGACCCGGCTTTTCATTGAGTGACCTGCTGTGATTGTATTCTATTCTTTTCCCAATCACCTTTATGTGTAGCTAATGAAACTGGGGGGAAGAGGAACAGCTGGTGATTAGAAAGAGTTCTGGGAAAACAACCATTTAAATTTAAAAAGCAAGTTGATTTCGAGAAAAATATTAAGTCTATATCACCGGAGAACTAAGAGGGAGGAGAAAGGTGCTGTGTTAAAAAAGCTAAGGTCTGGGAAACACGGGGGTGGGAAACTGGGGTTGCAGCGACCAAGAGTGCCGGTAACCAGCCGGCCTTCCGTTCGTATTCCAGGATTTCCCCAGTCTTTTCTTGGTCACAAACCCCAATGCGACAAAAGCCCCCCCACAGCTGGGAGCCCTCAGGCACCCCCACATCTTCCCAGATTTTCTATCCAAGGTCCAGCAGAGGCAGAGGGCGGGCATGGGGGGAGCTCTTGGCATGCTTTCCAGGTTATTCTCAGGTCAGAAGGGGCCTCAGGAGCGAGGTGATCCGATACCCAGATGTGACACAGGAGGAAACTTAAGCCAGGACCGGGCCTGCCTGGTTCCCAAGCCAAATGAGGGCTGTGGTGGACGGTCATGTACACGGTGACTTCAGACTTGGTGGGAGGGGAATATTACCATTAAATTGTTCTAACATGAATTTCAGGCCCGCTCACTAATGCATACAAATCCTGGGTCCCCCTAGAAGGCCTGTGTCACCATCCCCAGTTCACAGCGCAGACATGTGGCGTCCGCTCGCCCCATAACCTGAGCGCTGGTGCCGCAGTGAATGAGAACTCAATTCCCATTCTCTCAGGGCACATTTTTCTAAGTGTGATTGGCAGGATTTGAGGCAGGAGAATGAAGTGAGATGAATTACCCTTAAAGAAGTTCAGAGGCCAAGTAGAAATGCTGGAGGGTGAGTAAGAGAGGAAACCAAGAGGTCCCTGAGAGTGCTACGGCCCCGTCCAGGTGAGAGACGAGGCGGCTGCCCCAGAGCAGTTTAGGGGCTCCCCCCAGTGCAGGACCCCCAGGTACCAGCCCTCGGCTGTCACTGTCATCGCTTCAGGCATCTCTGCCAGGGATAGGGAGCCTTCCTTGTGACTGGCTTGCATCTGAGGGGCTCCAGAGCAAGTCCTTGGGGAGACTGCTGGACCCCTTTGCCCAGTGACCCCAGAAACCTCCGTGCTTCTGAGATGACAGAGCTCTGGAACAGTGACTGCATCAGCAGCAGAGAACGTGAGAGAGAAGAGCGAGTCAGAGGCAGAGCAAGCTCCCACGTCTGCAGGGCCTGTGGTCTGCCAGGCTGCTTACACCCATCATCTCCAGTTCCCGGCACACCCCAGTGAGGGAGGCCTCACCCTCCCCATTCCAGTCTGCTTTCTATCTCTATAGATTTGCCTATTCTTGAAGTGTCATATAAATGGAAAAATGGAATCCTATACTGTGTAGCCTTATGTGTCTGGGTTCTTGCACTTAGGGTCATGTTTTTGAGGTTCCATGTTGTAGCATCTAGCAGTACTTCATTCCTTTTTATGGCAGAGTAATACTCCTTTGGGTGAATAGACCACATTGTTTAATCCATTCATCCATTGACAGACATCTGGGCTCTTCCCACCTTTTGCCTTGTGGGTGGTGCTGCTATGAAGGTGCGTGTATGTGTGTTTGTGAGTTCCTACTTTCAGTGTTTTGGGTACATACTGAGTTGTGGAATTACTGGGCCATGTGGTCATTGTACACTTAACTTTCTAAGGAACCCATACTCGTAAAGGTCAAGCCACCTCTCAGACCAGGCGTTGAGGAGTTGGTCCCTGCTTCTTCCTGCCCCTCATCTTCCCTTCCACTGCTCTGTGATTCATGTCATGTCCCAGCCACCCTCCCTGTGTGCCCAAATCCTTGTTCGTTGACATCCTCTCACATTATGAGCATTTTCTCAGGCCTTCCTTTTCCTTCTGGAGCCTCTGACATCCCCTAACATTTCAAGGTGTAGCTCAGGTGACTCCACGCTGGCATAACCCCTGCCAGAATTCATCTCTATGTTCCCAGAGCACCTTGCTCTTACCAGCAAGAGTCATGGTTCCATCCTGTCTTATTCAGAATTAGTGTTGACAATGAACTGGGAAAATGTTACATGCATGCCTCACCAGGTTATTTTAAGAATTTATTGACCTGATGGGCAGAGCAGCCTCCCATTTCCCCCCTCATTCCTCTGCCACTAAATTATGAGCTCTAGAAGAGAGGAGCATTTTATCCATCTTCATTTTCCTGTACCTAACTAATGCAGTGGCTTGCCTGTAACAGGCACCTAATTAATTGCTGACGATTGAATTAGCGGGCTAGAGAAAGTGATCGAAATGACACTAACTCTTCTGACTGTTGGAACAACATTGTGCTGAGAATTAATGTCTGATAGAGATCAGGTTTTGTTAGAAGGTCCTTTTCAACTGTGAATCACCAAAATGTCCCCGGGGCCTATTTCCCAGGGTGACGGTTTCTGTAATCGAAAGTGTGCAGGTGTGACACTCCCTCTTGCAGAATATTCGAATGTTAAATGTGCCAGTTTGCCGGAGATTCTCGCATTTCCAGAAACACGTTGAATGGGAACTGAGCAGTGTGGAATCTTAAGTGCCCCCATTTGAGACAAATGGTTTGAAATGCGAGACAGCAAATGCGAGACAGCGGCCACTACTCGCTCTACGCAGTCACCACGCTGCTGCGTTAACAGGCCTGCCTTGAGTGGGAGATGCCGCAACAGACCGAGAGCCCCGAGTTGCCGAGGACAGAGTAGGTTCCTCAGGTCATTTATGGTCACAAGCCCATGCTTTTCTCGATAACATTTCTTCTAGTCAAAAGCAACAGAATTTCCTCTCTGTACTAGATCATTTGCGTTCCTCAGCCCCACATCTACTGCAGTTACGTGTCTTGTTATTTGCGGGATTAATGAATAGAAAACAAGGGCTTTGGTGTCAGTCACAGGCAACCCTCCTACCAAAGCCAAATAATAACCCCTCTGAGCTTCCGTGTCCTCATCTCCAAAATGGGGTGCCACCCAGTGTAGTACCGGACAGTCGAGCAAGTTGAGGGGGGTAAGCTACCCTTCAGAACCTCCCAGCTGACTCAGACTACAGTCATCTGCACCCTGGAGGCACCCTGTACCTGCCCCCTCCCTGAGGGGCTGGACCGGAAGTCTTTTTTGTTGTTGTTATCATTAATCTACAATTACATGAAGAACATTATGTTTACTAGGCTCTCCCCTACCCCAAGTCCCCCCCACAAACCCCATTACAGGAAGTCTTTATCCTTAATTACCCTGCAGGGCCCTACGCCTCCTGCAGTGCTGAGTTAGAAGGGGCATTGTTACCCCAATGCACTCCCTAGATTTGGGGCTCAGCAGTCTGATACTCTAACTCTACTCTTAGCTGGGCCTCTGTGTGCAAGCAACAGAAACCCACTCAAATCAGCTAGATAAATGTTGGGATGGGTGGATTTGGGTTTCTGGACTTTCTTACCAAGTTGTTGCCAGGCAACTGGGTCTGGGGAGGTCTCTCCCTGCGCACTAGGTGAAACCTCAACCTTGATGGGGAGGGTTCTTGACTCTAGATGAGATAATTCTTGAACGCGTCGGATGAGTGTAAGGAAGGAATTCATTAAAGCGAGAGTGGCAGGGAATGGCAGCAGGAGTGCAGGCAGCAGAGAGCAAGGGAGCACAGAGTGGGGGAAGGGAAGCTCACTGAACTCCTGCTTGACACAGGGCAGATCCCCTGCCAACTCCTGAAGCCAGGGTCACCTGGCGTCCAGTGTCCACTTGAATCTGCACAGCATGAGAACTAAGCCCCCAACACCCCAGGATTTGGGGGAGCCACAGAGCACTGGATGGAGTGAGATGATGTGCTGAGAACTTCCCAAGGCAAAGAAAGGAGATTTGGGGGCGGGCTGCTAAAGAGCATGATCGTTCAGCTGCAGTCCTGTCTGGGTCACCCAGGCGATGGGAACTTGCAGGCCCAAATCAGAGATCTTGGTAACCCTTCCCTGCTTATCTGAAGTAGAAAAAAAGAGAAAGAAAATCTAGTGCTTAAGTCTAAAAAATAAAATGAAATAGCAAAGTAACAAAGATGCTTACCACTGGACAAAACACCATAAGTTGAGCAGTGAGATGCCTTTATTTAAGGCAAAAAGTATACACTCGAAGAATGGGGAATGTGAGTAACCTCAGAGAGGAGGCTCACTTAAGGGCTTAGGATTCTGTCTTTAAGGCTTTCAAGAATGGGGCAAAGGGTGGTGGAGGGGGTGGTGCATAGACTTGACATGTGGTCTCATGATGTGTATCTCGTCAGTATAAAAGGGATCACATAGCACTGTTGTGGGTATTAATAATAAATATTAACAATACTCTATGTAAAGTGCTTATTGCAGTGTACAGCACACAGAAAGGACTCTAGGAAACAGGGCCCATGAGTAGTAGTGAGAAGTGAATGGTTCTATCATTGTTCTGAGATACAACACAATACAACTGAAAATACATGTGCCAAATAACAAAGCAGGGGTTTAGCAAGAAGACCCACAAACAAAAAGATGTGCAGGGAGCACACTGGTGGCCTGGGGGAAGGGGGATGGGAGTGCAGGGAGGCTCCAAAAGAAAACAAACCATGGTGGGGGCAGAGTGTTCCAGACCCCTGATGCAAACGGTCACTAGCAGAGCGAAGCGGGGGCCTGAGGGCAGGGGAGAACTGCACACCTGTGAGGTGGGAGCCAAGAACCTGACAAGCAATATTCCTGGTGTGAACAGGGCAGAGGGAGTGCCCAGCTTCCCACATCAAGTTATTCCTGTGCCATCTGCTCTGAAGTTTCTTCTGTCTGAGTCCTTCCATTACACAGAACACAGGCTTGCTTTGCCCTCCCGGGGTGGATGTCACACTGAGCTTGTCAGCTTGCTTACAGAGGGATTTCAAGCCAACTTTGTCCCCCTCTCTGTTTTTCCCATCTAAAAAATGGGCATAATAACCCTACTTGGGATGTGGTCAAGGTCAGATGAAAACACATGTGATTTAAAGTATAAAACCAACATGAAAGCAAAGGATTTGATGCCAGAAGAACTCTCTGTAAGGAAATAGTGGGGTGGGACAGTTGGTCAGGAGGGGATGGCCTCCACTGGCCTCAACTGCATTTCTGGTTTCTTTCAGTGCAGGAGTGTGTGAAGAGGGTCTCTGTTCCTGAAGGAAAGGGTCATGGCCTCCATGTTGCTCAACCGGCGGCTGGCCTGCAGCCTCCAGCACGGCTACCACCTGCTTGTGCCCGGTAAGCCCTGGGGGATCTCGGCAAGACCTGGGCCTAGTGAAAGACACAGTCCACACTCGGGGTTCTGGACTGGAAGAATCCCTGGTGATGAAGGGACCGGCCAGCCAGTGCTTCTGGGGTGGTCCCACCGTCCCCTGTAGAACTGCCCCCATCACCACCCCTTGCCATCTCCATGCCCGCCATGTGCCCTTGTCCTCAGCTGGGGGACAGGCTCCGCTGTGGGCGGGAGGCTGACCCATCCTGGAGCCACGCTGCTTGCACGGAGGTGGTGGCCCAGCAGCCAGAGGGCTCAGGCCGTGCCCACAGGGACTGTCAGGGAAAACACACAGCTAGGCTCGCTGCAAGGAAACAAGAAAGCCACAAAAGACTTGGAAGTGACTCAAAGGCCAGCTGTGCCGCAAGAACACTGGACAGGAGGTGGCGTCCCAAGAATGTCCCGCCCGCTGCCGCCCCCTCCCCTCCACCCACCCCGCCCACGACAGCAGCCTCCGCTCCTTCCGCAGCCGTGGCCTCTTTCCGGTGCTTCCGTCTCTCCCTGCCCGGCCGAGTTCAGGCAGCTCAGCCGTGTGAGCCTCATCAACGAGCACCCTGCTCACAGGACCCCAGGAGAACTCCCTCCCAATAGTCCCATGAGTAAATCCCATTTTAAAGGTGAGAAAACTGAAACCCAGAAAAGCGAAGTCATTCGCCCAAGGTCATGCAGCCACTTGACTGCAAGTCAGTCTGGCTCCGAATCTGGTTACATCCCTCCTGCACGTGCCTCCGTGCAGCTCTGGGAGAGCCAGGCTAGCCTCCTTTGGACACCCTGCATCCCCAGGCTGTCCCTACTTCTCTCAGCCGCATGCTGGGCATCAGGGTGTCCCCTTGTTGTTACGGTCCCGTCTGCCTTCTGAAGACCAAGTGCTGGCTGTGCCCTTGGTTTACATGTTAAATGCTGGCATTTGTATCCTGGCATTAAAAGCAGGAGTGTTCTCTCTCTCCCCTGGGAGTATTAGCAGGTTTTATTTTTAAATAACATTTTATTTTGGAATGATTGTAGACATACAGAGAGACCCCCACAGGCCCTCACCCAGTGTCTCCCACTGCTAATGTGTTACAGTGCCAGTTTCTCCATCAGTGCCTCCTTCTGTCCCAGAATCCAAATCCCATTTGGTTGTCACATCTCCTCTGTCCCCTCTGGGGGACAGTGTCTGTCTTTCCTTGTGTTTGACCTTGTTAGCCTTGGACATTATTAGCAGGGTTTGAGGTTTTGTTTTGTGTCACTTAGTTACAAGAGAACCCTATTAATGTTTGCCCATCATTATGTTAAAAACAAACAGAAACTAGAAGGATGCAGTCATGTTGGGCTCTGGGCACGAGGGTGGGCCGTTGGCAGGGAAGAGTCGGTCCTTCCTTAATGAGGACTGTTGGGCGGCCTACCAGGTGCCGAGCGCTGTGCTAGGTGCTGAGGACATGCCAGTGAAAAGAGAGCAGGGCCCCCGTGGGGCTCCAGCCTGTAGCACAGGCAGCTGTGCCCGTGAAGGTCATTCTCAAGGACATCTGGGCCTTCCCTGGCAGACAGCAGGGAAAGAGGGTTAAGACTAGTAAGACTGGGCTACTGGCTTCATTCACCACCCATGAGCCAGGTGGGCAGAACTTGCACAGGCTCAGTTTCCTTGGCAGGAAGATGGGGATGATACTAACACCCTCCCTGCTTCACAGGTTTCTTGTAGCAGAAGAAATGGCTCGTGCGAGAGCACCTCATTTACATGTACAATAAGGTGGGGAATGTCCTAACTCCTGTTTTACAAGCATAGAAATGGAGACACAATGCAAAAAAAAAAAAAAAAAAAAAAACCAGAAATGGCTAAATCAGAATAACTCACCTCTGCATTTTCTTGCCAGAGTTGAAAATTCTTTTGGCACATTTGTGCTGGATTTTGAAAACCATACAGAGAGATTTTTTTCTTTTCTTTTGGCCTATCAACTTGGCATATCTGGAGAGAGAGAGAGACAGATATGGATGGATGGATTTTTTAAGAAAACACATGTTGGCAAAGATCCAAAGATCTGTGCACTTTCCTACCCCACTGCTGATGGGCAAGTAGCAATGGGGGACTAGTTGTAAATGCCAGCTTACCTTCAACTCATTTGGGCCTCACTACAACTCCATAAGACAGACGAAACTGGGACTGAGAAATTGAGTAGCTTACCCAGAGTGTCAGAACTGGCAAGCGGCTGAACCAGGCTCTGAGCTGAGCTAGGCTGGCCCCAGAACCCCCACCCTTAACCACCGTACGAGTTACCCATTGCCGTATGACAGATACCCCCAAACACAGCAGTTTAAAATAATGTGTGTTTATTACCCCACAGTTCCTGTGGATCAGGAACCCAGGGTGGCGTAGCAGGACCCCCTGGCTCCAGCTGTCTCAGGAGGGACAATGGGCTGTTAGCCAGGGCCGCGCTCTCGTCTGAAGCTCACCGTGGGAGCCGGGGGATCCGCGCCCAAGCTCACTCACGCGGTTCCCGCGGGATTCGCCACCACGTGACATCCTCCTGGAGCAGCCCGGTCCTCAGAGTGAGGGAGAGCGGCAGGGAGCCCGAGTGGGAAGCCGTCGCTGCTGTCACACCCGTGTAGATGTTCCCGTGTGGTGTCTCTACCGTCAGCTCCCTGTGAAGCCACTAGCCAGCATGATAGTTCACAGCCTGAGACAGCGTCCCCAGGGGCATCATTTCCTGCCACTCCACGCCCCCAAAATAGTTTATAATCTTACAATGGCAAAACAAGTACAGAGACTGGGAGGTCCAACAGCACAATGGTTATCTCTGGGTGGTGAAAATACACGTGTTTTTTCCCCATTATTGCTTATTGATAGTTTCCTCAATGAGCACGTTATCAAAAAATGAGGGGAGTGGATGGTTGAGGGGAAGGAAATATTTTTTTAAAAGAGAAGCAGAGCAAACAACTTCAGTTGAACTTGACCTTGATGTTGGCCAGGCCCACATACGGAAGGAACCCTTGCTGTTTGAGGAAATGGCATTTATTAGTCTCAGTGTAAAGATCAAGAGGACTTTAAAAACGGTTGATGGCTGTTTTTACAGTTCGGAGTTAACGATTAACTCTGGACTGGCCTGGCCACTGAGGGTGGTGAGCACGGACCGTCAGACCCAGACTATCAGACCTGGATGTAGGCCCTGTGTCTGTGTGTCGGGATGCACCCCTGCCTCTGCGGGTGCTATTTTAATTCAGGATTGGAAACACTGGATCATCCAACATAAGTTGAAACTTCTTGGCTGCCTTGTGCTTTCTGGTAGTAACTTGTTTGAGGGGAAGTGATGTGCTTCCAATGTTTCTTTGCAAAGATGAGCACCAGGTGAGATGAAAGGAGAGGTCAGATGGTACATTTCCAGCTCAGCCACTTACTAGCTGTGTGACTTTGGCCAACTTAATCGACCTTTCTGAGCTTCAGTGTCTTCTGTAACATTTACCTCTTAGGGGGTTGTGAGGCTTAAATGAGGTAATCCATGTAAAGTGCCCAGGACAATTTCTAGACCATTCACCATAAAGTGCTTAACAAATGGACATTGGCTCATGTGACTTGACGTAAGAGGTCCCAGAAAAGTCTTACTTGACCATTCAGATCTTGTTATTTTCTCTTGTGGCTTGTGGTATTGTGTATCATCATTAAGAGAATATCCATTGTATTGTTATTTGGTTATTTTCCTCTACAAAAAGCCACAATTGAGATATAGTAGGAAAAGCAGAAGTAGTGGACCTGACTTCAGGTCCTGACTCTAGTTCACTAGCTCTGTGACCTTGGGAAAGTCACTTAACCTGTCTGATGCTCGTCTGTAAAGTGAGGATAACAATACCATCATCCAAGAGGGGTGTGGATTAATTAAAACAATTAAAGGGAGTTTGCCTAGGCAGGGCCTGCCTAGCCCACAGTTGGGGCTGAATATGGGTAGCGTCTCCATCTTCCTTTTTCGGCCCCCTTCCATCCACACCCACAGACCTGGCACATGGTGGGAACTGCTGCGGCGCTTGACACAGACCCTCACCCTGCCTTCAGCAGCCCCATCTCGTGCCCCACTGGCCCCCTGCTCCCAGGGGATGTCCTCACCCTCGCTCCACTTCCTCTCTGTGTGTTTGCCCGTATGGTGGGCTCTAACCGTAGCGCCACACAACCCCACACGCTCCTGGTCATTTTTCTCCAGGTCCTTTCAGCTGCACCTCCCTTTGCTAACCACATCCATTCCCAAGATACCTCATGGCTACAATGTGATGTCAAGATGTTTTCTGGAGAAAGGAAGAAAGGACTTGTATGTCCTCGTTAGAGGACACCTTGCTGATTTCGAATTTTTCACTTCCTCCTCTTTTAGCAATGAAACAAGTTCACTACCAGTTAAGCTAAGAGCTATTTTTTTTTCTTTGGTATCATTAATCTACATGAAGAACACTATGTTTATTAGGCCTGCCCCTTGCTAAGAGCTATTTTTATCCCAATAATGCACCCCCATTTTACACAAGTCTAGTTGGAAGCAGTCTTGACCAGCAACCCTGAGTTCTGACCAAGGAAGAGATAAAAAGTTTAGTGTTAAAAAAAAATAAGGTACATGATCTTTAACTCTGTTAATGTAATACACTCTTTAGGAATTCCCCTCTCATTTTAAGATCAAAGAAAAAACAATAAAAGCTATTTGCTTCACGCCTTAAAATAAGGGCAGCATCAGATATTAACTGGACTTTATGTTCAAGGTCTATATTTTATTACATAATTCATTCAGAAACCTTCTCTGACACCCAAAGCAACTTTGGAAAACCAGGAATAATTTACATAGAGTATCAAGTGATTCCCTAGTTTGGTGCAAGTAAGAGGTACTGATATTCCCTAACCACTGAAGTATGCTAAGAAGAGAAAAGATGAACAGGGCCATCAGCAGGATTTCCAGGGGCTACTGAAGGTAAATCATGACACACTCATCCTGGATTTGCCACAGATGTATTTCATTCAGGGATTAATGAGACATGGGGTCTCCAGTCTGCCCTTCACAACGTGCTGAGCTGACAGGCCCAGTGGGGCTAGCCTGGGAGCTCAGAGTCCATTTATTACTACGCAAATTGTGAAATGGGTCTCAGGCAGATGACTTATGCCCAACTTTTCTTTTTTTAACAAAAAAAATCTGTAAGTGGGGACCACCTCAACTCAGACATTTGATTATTCCCTCCTAGGTGCTTTTTCAGTGTCACAACTAGGGGCACAACTAGAAGGGCAGTGCTACTGACATCTAGTGGTTGGAGGCCAGGGGTGCAGCTCAACCTACCATGCACTGGACAGCCCCTGCAAGGATTATACATGGATAGCACCAAAGCTGAAAAACCCTGGTCTATATATACATTTGAATTTAGATTAAATTTTTACAAAATTTAGATGATTTTTATAAGCTTGTCTGTCACATTGCTAATACCACGGGCATCCTTCCATGTCCATAAAAATTCAGAATGTCTACCTAAAAACTACTAATGGCTGCATAACATTTCATTGTCCATGGAAATGGTGGAATGTGTCATATTCTGTGGAGCTGCCTTCCACTGTTGGACATCTAGTTTGTTTTCTCTTTGTTGTTGGACACAGTACTATTAGGAATATTTTATATAACCTGTACTATGAGAAATCTGTTACATGTACTATGAGAAATATGTATGTTACATACATAAAATCTACATATATAGATTTTATAAACTATAGCTTTGTGCAGTGATCCCATTACTTTCTTAGGCTGATTCTTAAAAAAATGAGATTGCTCAGTTCAAAGGAGTAGGCATATACTCAGACTGGCAGGATGTGGATGTGCCTGTTTGCCTGCAACTTCTCTGGACTGGACTTCCCCATTTTTAAAAAGTCTTCAGTGTTCTTGTGCTGTCTAGGTCTGGCCCCACTCAGTGTTCTGAGGTGGTCTGGTGGGGACGGGGCTGAGGTCCTGGTACTGCCTCTGGTGGAGACATTGGGCAGCTGTCAGGACAGAATTCTCATTATATCCGCTGTCACCAGGGGTCCTCATCATCTTTGTTTACTGCAGGACCGAGACACATCAGTCAGGCTGCAGCCAAAGTCGACGTTGAGTTTGATTATGACGGGCCTCTGATGAAGACAGAAGTCCCAGGGCCTAGATCTCGGGTGAGTTGAGCACACCTGCATGGTGTGCTTCAGAAAAGAGCAAAATTTGTCCATGGGGCAAGAGTACAGCCAAGCTTAGGGACCTGTATTCTTAGCCACTTTCAGAGAGTTCACCACTAGAGATCTGGGGCATGAATAGAGGCTGTTAGGCCATCAGAAGTCAAAGAAGCTTCTCAGAAATGTACCAGTTAGCTGTTGGTACAATAATGCTGCATAACAAACAATCACAAAATGTCAGCAGCATCAGGATTGCTCGTGCATCTGGGGTTAACTGGGAGTTGGCGGCTCTGTTGGGCCCGTCTACATCCTGGGGGATGACTGCCATCCGTTGATCTCAGGTAGGCTCGTCATGGTCACTGCAGTGCCTTCGCTCTGCTCCATGTGCCTCTCAGCCTCCAGCAAACTGGGCTGGGCTTCTTCTCTTGGGGAAGGCAGGGAGGGTGTGCTGTGGCTCTCCGAGGCCTCAGCTCCATCCTGGCCCACCATCACTTCCCGCTCATTCTGTTGGCCAAAGCGGGTCACATGGGCTGCTTTGAGCCTGGAATCGAGGGCTAGAGCAGAACATTCACCAACAGTGGCAATGCTATCAGGGACAGGACATGGATAGCAGACGCTCTTGAGGTTGACTCCAAAGGATAAAAAGGAGGAATTTGCCAAAGGAGTGCATTGTGCTCTAGGCAAGGGGAATTGTATGGGGAGAGGCGTGCGGGGTGACAGTGCATGGCGTGCAAGAGACAGCGGGTGGCTCTGAGTCCCTGGAGTAGATGTTAGTGTGTGAGATGGAAGAGGCACATGAAGAGTCTGATGAGGGAAGCTGGGGCTTCCCTTCAACGATGCTACGAAACCTGCATGTAACGCATTTGGAAGGCTGACTGATCTTGATTCCGGGTTGTGATGTGCAATACCGGTTTTAATGTTTGCACCTAAAAAACAACAGTGTAAACTTTTCTAATGCAAATCAACTTTTTTTGTGTGCATTTTGCAGATTTTATTCATAGTACCATTTTTTTACTGTCAAGAAATCATTACATTGATATAAATGATTATAGTTATTTTGATAGCCTTTTGCTAACAAAAGGAGAGATTCTTTCAGGCATATTTTTTTGGGGGGGTTAATTTAATCATAGTGAAATACTTGGAATAATTTTTCATATTCTTTTCATTAATATATTTTCTATTTCTATGTAGAAATATATAATATTTACACATTTTATATATATATATATATATATATATATATATATTGCAACATTTTATGACTCTGGTAAAGTTTATTTTGTGTTGAATTATTCCAATCAAATCTTTGTAATATTAAAGCAACTAGTTTATAATTCCCACCTCCTATACAGATTCGCACAAAGGCTTTATGCAGAGTTCAGATTATAACTATAAATAGTTCTTTGTTGTGCTAATTTTATTTTCAGTTAATTTATTTCCCTAATGAAGTATTAAAGACTTTTTTTTCATAAATAAAAGCAGAACCTATGCTTTTATGGACACTAAACACCTTCAGCTTAAATTTTTTTGTTAAATATTTTAGTTTATTTTATCGTTATTTTCCAGGTGTCTAAGTCTGTCCAGTGTCCTGGTAATTTAACCGGTAGGAATACTTTCCTGCCAACTATTTGTATTAAGCAATTAAAAAATATTTATAATATAACTGACCAATTATCAGGTTGTTGGCATGAAGGGGAGAAAATGCCCCAAGGTGTGGGAAGACCTGAGAGATTTCAAGCTACGTTGGCAAGCGTGTGTTCTCGCGGTAATGTCTTTGCTCTTCTTGCCTGCAGGAGTTAATGAAACAGCTGAACATAATTCAGGTAAGTGAGGGTGAGGTAGCATTCCTCCCATTTCCCATTGCTTCCAAATTACAATTAAGCTGAGGAATACAGATACTTGCTCTGTCCTGGCTCTTTAAAAAAAAGTACAGCTGACTTTTGTTCTAAACCTTTCTTTCTGATTTCCCTACTGGTTTCTCCTTTGATTATGTGTTGCTTATGTGTTGTTTCATTTCCACATTTTCATGAACTTCCCAAACTTCTTTCTGTTATTAATTTCTAATTTCATTCTATGGAGGTTGGAAACATATTTTGTGTGATTTCAATCCTTTCAAATTCATTGAGCCTTTTCTATGGCCCCGCATATGCTCTATCCTGGAAAGTGTTCCATATGCACTTGAGAAGAGTGAACTCTACTGTTAGTCGGGGGGGGGGTTTCTGTAGATGTTTGTGAGGTCCATTAGTTTAGACTGTTGTTCAGGTCTTTTTCCTTGTTATTCTTCTGGCTGGCCATTCTACCCACTATTAAAAGCCAGGTATTGAAGTCTCCAGATATTCTTAGAAACTATTTTCCCTCCAATTCTGTCAGTTTTGCTTCGTATGTTTTGGGGCTCCGTTATCAGGTGCTTATATGTTTATCATTGTTATATCTTAGTGGAC
Organism: Manis pentadactyla; assembly: GCF_030020395.1. Classification (NCBI taxonomy): domain Eukaryota; kingdom Metazoa; phylum Chordata; class Mammalia; order Pholidota; family Manidae; genus Manis; species Manis pentadactyla. The sequence continues at coordinate 122,368,034 of NC_080028.1, read as the reverse complement.
TGCCTCTAGAAATATTTTTTGTTTTGTTTTATTGTCAATTTGTCTGATGTTAATATAAACCATCCCAGCTTTCTAATGATTACTGTGAGAATCATATATCTTCTTCTATCCTTTTACTTACAACCTGTTTGTATTCTTGAATCTCAGGTATGTCTCATGTAGATAGCATCTAGTTGAATCTTTAGTTTGACAGCTTCTAGTTTCTGATTAGATTATTTAATCCATCCACAATTAATGTTATGGTAGATATGGTTGTATTTACATCTGCCATTTTTACTTTTTGTTCTCTGTATGTCTCATATCTTTTTTGTTCCTCTGTTCCTTTTTTACTGTTTTTTTCTTTCTGCATTACGTAGCTATCTATAGTGGAAAATTTTCATTTCTTTCATGATTGCTGTATATATTTTAGTTTTCTTCATGGTTGCTCCAAGGCTTACCATATACATCTTAATGTACCAGAAGTTTCTTCTGATTTATATCTCAGCTTTCTTTGTTATGATATATAAAACACATATGGAAAAATTCTTAAAATACAAATTCACAGCTTAATAAACTATTATAAATCATACCACCCATGTAGTTCCCCTGAAAGCAACAAATACAGCATTGCCAGACCCACAGAAACCCCCCATGTGTCCACAGAATGGGCAGGATGTGCTTTACTTGACCAATTTAAGCTTAATCCTGAAAGACTGAGAATCTGGGGAGTTGCAGTGAGTTGATTCAGTCTCTTCTTTCCCCAAGAATGCAGAGGCTGTGCATTTTTTCTGCAATTATGAAGAAAGCCGAGGCAACTACCTGGTTGACGTGGATGGCAACCGGATGTTGGATCTTTATTCCCAGATTTCCTCTGTCCCCATAGGTAAGAGCTGGAAAAGCAGTCCTTGAATGTCGCTTCCCTCTCTGTTAGTCGTGACTGTCCAGATCCTGGGTGCTCTTTCCAGCAGGCACATCCCTCTGTGCTGCCAGCCACCTCCCTCAAGGGCAGAGAAGAGGAGCAGGCATTCATAGAGAGGGTATTACTAGGAACTTCACACGTTTTCTGTCGTTCACCCCTCCCAAAAACCCAACAAAATAAGCGTGTATTCATGTCCCCATTTCATAGATTGATAAAGCTTGGAGAGGTTAAATCACTTGCAGAGGAAGCATAGCTACAGTGTGAACCCAGGTCTGTGTGACCACAGTGTCAATGTCAGTTAGGTTTTCTGGAAGAGCCTGAGGCAGGGATTCTGCACAAGTAGTTCACTGAAGGAATGCTCTTAGGGAGAAAGAGGAGGGAGGGAAATGGTATAGGACAGGGTGGGTAGCTAGGAAGAATGAGGTCTCAGTCTGAGACTGGAGAGACCCCACAGGGTAGGGCTCTGGAGCATGGACTGCACCCCAGAGTCAATCCCAGACCGAGAGAAGGAGGCTGGCCTTTTTGTACCCCAATGCCAGTCATTCACTGCCTGTCAGCTGCCAGAGGAAATATATGTCTTCTCTTGGGCAAAACAGCTTCCATTTGCCAAGAGCAATTTTCCAGAGAGGAGGCAGCTGGACCATTATCAGCGCCCCACACAAAGTATCTGGGAGAAGGGTGGCCTGCCCAGTAAGGGTGACCTGGTGGGGCACCAGGAGCATCTGCCTCACCAGGCTCACCTCCTGGCCAGACAGAGCTGACTGCTGTAGGGGGGCACAGCAGACGATGGCACAGACGGCGCTGGTGTGGCCATACAGCTAAGACGGTTGGTGATCCTGTGGTTGGAGGAGTCCCTGCAGCACCCAGTGATGTCCAGGCTGAGTGTCTAGTGAAGCCTCCCCCTCAGATGATGCCACGCATCCTCTGCTCCCCATCAGCATCTCCCCATCCCTCCCCTCCCAGCAGTCTGGGCCTCCCGCCTGTGACCCCCGTGAGGTCTGCACTCTTCCTCCGGTTCCCCTGACCCAGTCTCTGGAACCTATTTATTTCCCATTAAGATGCAATTAGACAGTAAGCAGATGGCCCGTTCCTTTTGGGAAGTCCAGCATTCCCAGATGGACTTTGAAGGCATTTTGGATTCCAAGATTTACAAAAGCCAGCCTGCATTCTGTGTTGGAGTGGGAGGGATCAGATCTCAAATTTTCCAGGGTTCAAATCCTAGCTCTGCCTTATAACAGCCATGGGACTGTGGGTCACTCGCTTCCCCAGCCAGGCAGCATATGTATGGGGGATGTGGGGGGCCAGGCCAGCAGTAGTTGTTAGAAGACTAGAATTTCTAAACATTCTCTCTCTGGCCACCTTTTCCCCCATATCTGTAGTTTTTGAGGTGATTTTTTTTAAGCTAATAATCACTGAGTATTTAGTATATGCTGGCATATTGCTAAGTCCCTGAGTTATTTCATTAAATCCCTACAACGGTCCTTAGACATTGGGTCTTTGAACATCATGTCTAATTTATCCATGGGGAGCCAGGTTGCAAGAGGTTCACGGTTTGCCCAGCATGTCCAAGGAGCCCAGGGGTTTGAACCAATGACTCTCTGCCTGCTAAGCTTACTTCTGTGAAAGCAGCCTCCCAGCCAGCTGCCCCTGCCCTGCCCTCCCTGCAGTGGGGCGCCCCCAGCATCAAATGCCCAGGTGTGGGATTTCCCTGGTCGGAGGGACTGGCTTGGCTTTCACATCTCCTTCTAAAGCCACTGTGACAAGCTGCATCCGGGGCTTAATGAGATTTCCCTGGAACTGGCATATCTCCTGAGGCAGGAAAGTCACAGACACCCAGGCTGCGTGATAAGGAGCCAGAACTGAAGGACCTCTGGCCAACACACGGCTGGAAGAAACCCACCGTGTTCCTTCCGTGACGATGAGCGTCTCCCAGCCTGGGGCCCAGGGTGCCTTGCAGTGGGGTGGAGTGGAAAGGGGGTGCTGTCAACAGCTCTGTCCCTGTGTCCTCTAGGCAGCACCCCCAATCCATCCTCTTCACAGCAGGCAGGGTGGAACCACAAGGCTCTTCAAGTCTGTTCGCCGTCTTTGATGTCAGGGAGGAGAAGCCTCCCCGGGCTGCTGTGGGCCTGACCTGCTGAGCTCCTGTCGGGAGGAGGGCAGGCCCCACGCTCAGAGCCTGGGGCAGGCCTCTCCCCATAAGGAATTAAAGCCTCCTTTCAAAGTAAACATACTTACTTAAAAATGAATCGTTTTCAAGCAAACAGGTACAAGGATAAGAACCATGGTACTTGAAGACCAGAAGTGTGTCTCCAAGGCCTACTTCCCGTACCAAGTGTCAGCGATCAGCCTGTTCTCGTAGACACGTTTTGAGTTCTTGCCCAGACCGCTGACTCTGCACAGTTTTCAGTCATTCAGCTAATTCCCATTGAGCTGAACACCTGGCCAACACCTTTGAGGGGCTCACAGTCTAGTCTCCTGACCTCTGTGCCTCCTACAAACTTGGCCTTCCCGTGGGAGTTGTTGCCTGAATCAGGGAGAACCAACAGGAAATGGAACTGAAGTAACCAACCAGGACACTGTGGCTGAGGGCTGGACAGTACCCTCTGCGCCTCCCTCCTTTCCAACAGAAGTTCCCATTTACTGATCACCTACCTCGTGCAGGGGCTTCCTGCCCATTACTGCTAACCGGGTACCAAGTACGGGTATGAGGCTGCTCGCAAGCCTGGAGATCGGGGCGTCACGGCTGACACACACGTACATTGGTGTTCATACACATGTGTAGGATAAATCGTAGGACAGCAATTGCTGATCAAAGGGCTTCCTCAGCCTTGTCGTGGGGCGTCAGGCTCAGTCTGGATGGTAAAGGCAGAGGGACCCTTGGGATAAGCCGATGCACAAAGGGTCCAACGTGCTGGCCACAGACCCCCAGTCCCATCCCTCACTGGCACCTCCCTGAGCAGACATTCACTGCGATTTGACTCAGCCTGTGGGCCCTGAGGAAGAAGCTAAGGACCATGTTTGCAGTGTATCACAGCGGCCTGGGGAAGCCCTCCCAGCCCTGGTCCTGAAGTTGCTTTGACCTTGCATTCACCTCCCCTTGTGTGTCCAGTTCAGTTCCGTAGCTCTCAAAGCTGAGCATCAGAGTCAACTAGAGAATTTGTTGAAGATTTCTGGGCAGCACCCTGAGACATTCTGAGCACCCTGAGCACCAAAGGGTCTGGGGCAGCTCCAGGAATGGGTCTTTCTGTCTGCAGAGGATGGGAAGACCCCCTTGGTGGGTGAATGGAGAGTTGCAGGGATGGAGAGGAAAGGAGGGGGCAGGCAATGGGCGGGCAGGGGACACTTGACAGGTGCTGGCCTCTAATGGTGCCCCCTCTCCCCAGGTTACAGCCATCCTGCTCTCATGAAACTCATCCAACAACCTCAAAATGCGGTGAGTCCCATGTTTGCAGTGTTCGTGGTGACCCAGAGGACCCTTCATTCACTCATTCATTCATTCATTCACTCCATGGATATTTCTTGAACACCTACTATTCACTAGTCACTTGCAATACCTCGGTGAGCAGAACACAGAGCCTGGTCCTGCGAGACAGTCGATAAACCACACCCGTAAATAGAGAGTTGTGTCCTCATTAAGCGCTACAGGGAGAGGCAGGCTGTGCTATGTGGGCATAAACCAGGGATGATGATAAGCATGGCTGACGTTTATTAAGAGCAAAACGTGCACCCACCACTGCGTTCGGCACTTCACAGCTGTACTATTGACAAGTCTGTCGGCAGGTACTGTTTTTATCCATTTAACAGACAAGGAAACTGAGGCACAGAAAAGTTGAATATTTATCCAAGGTCGCACAGCCAGAGAGGTGCTGGGAATAAAACCATAGGAGCTGGGTTTTTCAGGGATGGCCGGGGTCAGGGAAGAGTTCCCAGGAAGTGACATTTGAGCTGAGATCTGAAGGAGAAAGTGCTACAGGTGACCAGCCAGGGAGAGGGTGAGGGGGACCAGCAGCGGGCTGAGCACGAAGGGGACAGCATGACTGGAGCAGGGAGCCAGGGGGGTCGCAGGAGGATGGGGGTTCAGTTGTAGATACCACACACCTCAGCCTCAGCACCGATGACAGTCGGTGACCCCTCCCTGCGGGGTGCCATTCCAGGCACTGCGGGGTGCTCAGCGGCACCCTGGTCCCCTCCCCCTCGACACCACTAGCATCAGCTCTCTGGTCATGAGAACCCAGTGTCAGCAGACATTGTCAGACGTCCCCGGGGGGTGGCATCTCCCGCTGTTGTGGACCCGTGAGCGGTTTGTGCCTCTGTCCTGAAGGGTGGAAAGCGGGAAGCACCCCCACTGCCTGGAGCAGCTGCCCCCCAAGCACACCACTCGATGCGCTTCTCCTGTTACCAGTGTCTCTCAACTGCTTCTCCACTGTTACTTCCCTAGGGAGCCTTTTGAGACGTTATTTTCCTCATTGTTCCACCATCATTAAATTTTACCACCACCACATAACAGTTACCTGTTGGTGTCGTCACAAATCACCACCAGCTTAGAGGTATAAAACAGCACCTGCTTACTGTCTCAGATTCGGTGGGCCAGGCGACCAGCCGGCTCCGCGGAATGCTGCACTTCGGGCCCACGGAGCCGAAAGCCACCCCTGGCTGAGGCTCTGGGGGGGACCGTGCTTCGGGGTTCACTCAGGTCCTGGGCTTCATCCTCACGGTTTCCCTCGTGGTCCCTCCACCTTCGAGCCAGCAATGGCCGGCCAGTCCTCTCTGCCCCCCTCCCTGTGTCTGCCTTGCTGAAGGGCCCCAGCGGGCCCACCCGAAACATCCAGAATAGCCTCCCTCTCTGAGCTGATCAGGAACATTAATTACATCTGCAAGTTCCGTTTGCCGTGTGACATATTCAGAGTCCCAGGGATGGGATGAGGGCATGGCATCCTCTTGGAGGTCACAGTTGTGCCCACAACACACCCCAAGATGTGGTATATATGATATTCAATAAGGTGTGTATGGCGTGGTGTGTATGGCGTGGTGTGCAGTATAGTTGGTGTGTAGGCTAGTGTGTGAAATATATGGGGCATGGTATGCGTCATGGTGCATAGGAACCATATAGATGGCTGTGCCTTCTGCGCCACAAGAGTGAGATGTTTGTCACCCCCACTGAGAATGCATGAGTTGCAGGCGGTCCCCACAACCCAGTTACTGTTCCCCCAGCCCCGGCTAGGCAGACTACCTCCCTTACTTCTGACGGCAGAGGTGTGCCCCTGCCGTTCTGTATTCCACATAAATGGAATGAAGTACAATGCGTGCTCTTTAGCTTATCTGGCTTATTCGTCTGGCAAGCCATCTGTGTGATTCACCCATCTTGCCTACAGCCACAGAGCATCTATTCTCGTGGCTTTAGCACATCCCACTGTGGGAATACAAAGCAAGTAAGTCATCCATTCTACCATTGATGGGTTTTTGGGTTGTTGACTGCTGCCTTTGCTCATGTGTCCTCGGTGAACACGTGCATGCGTTTCCCTTGGACACAAGGCTGAGGGGAATCGCCGGCTGTCCTAGTGTGCGCACACAGTAAGCTTCAGCTAGTGCCTGCGCACAGTCGGCCTCAGCAGATCTGACAGGCAGTTTCCAAACTGGTGGCTGGGTCTCCACTCCCTCCGGCCGTGTGTGCGTTCCAGTTGCTCCACATCCTCACTGACACTGAGCATTACTGGAGGGGCGTTCATTTTACTCAGAGTGACATACCTGTCCACACATGCCTAAGAGCATGATGCTGTTGTGGCTAAAACAGGAGGCGAGAGCTGAACACCCAGCCCTTGTCAGGAACTGACTCCTCAGCCCTAAGCTTGAAGGCAATAGGGAAGAGCCGCGTTTCCCTCCTTGCACACAGGTGGCCCTGTGTGGGAGCCTGTGGGGACATTCCTCTCCTCCAGTCAGTTGACACATTCAGGGGCTGCCTTAGCAGAAACGGGCGTCCTCCCTGGGGCGTCTGGCGAGGTCCCTTTGCGGCCGGGGGCTCGCGGCTGTGTTTACACGCGGAGCCCAGCTTTGTTTCGGAACGTTCTGCAGATCCCAGATGCCTCAGCAGTTGGTGCTGAAAAAATGTGTCAACAAACATGTCATACACATTTGCAGTGTCAGCTGCCTCCGGAGGCAGGATCGTCTGCAACAACACGTGACTTCAAGGCCCAGGGATTCTGATTGCAGGGGGTACCCTGCCCCCACCTGTCCCTGAGCCAAACTTCATCCTCCGTCCCCCAGCCGGCCCATCTCTGCCCTCTCACCCTCTCCGGGGCCAGCCCTATAGCTCTGCCATCCCCCACTAGGATCTGCCCCAGCCGATCCCCTGCCAGCTCCATGGGCAAATCCTCCTAACTGCCTTGCAGGGACCCCTTTCCAGTGCCCACTGCCTTCAGGAGGCACCACTAGCCCCTCCACTTCAAAGGCACAGCCCCTCGTGATCTGGCTACTGTTGCTTCAGCCTTATTTCTTGGCATTTGTTCAATCACCCGTTATTGATTGAATGCCTTCTGTGTGCAGGGAATTCTTTTTGGTGCTGGAATTTGATGGTGAGGCCATGGTTTGGATCACAGTCTAGATCAGCCTGTGTTGACGCTGTTGCACAGGGAACGGGGCTTGGGGCTATGAAAGAAGCACCTGGTACAGTCTAGAGAAGGGACATCTGACTGCCATAAGCTCAGTGGGGAAACCCCAGCCACCTGGGTGGGGGACCCCTGGTTCACGTCTTGGCTACCAAATACTTGGCTGGAGATGCAGTCAGGTGGTGTCACGGTATTTTTGCCCATCTGGAGCAGGTCCCTGGCAGGTTGTTAACGTCCTGTCCACCCTTTGGTACCCCAACCATGTCATCCTGAAACTCCAACATGACCTCATGGCCCTGCAGAAAATGAAGCCATGGCCCCTGGAGCCAATATCTGATCCAGTTACAATTTCCTGTGTCACCAAGGCCACCTCATTACATTGCCCACAAGTTAAACAATGATCATTTGGCCCTGCACATGCACAGCCATTGGCAATGAATGGGACTGATATTCAAAAGATGTGATATGAATAATCACAGTCTGACATTCAAGGTGCCTGGGATGGACATGGGGCAGCCGGCCTGGTCAGAAACACACGTGCCATCACCGTGACGTCCCGGTCTTCCCACCTGCAGGACTGTCCTTCTAGACTGAGCTCTGGCCTCCTCTTATGCTATGTCATCTCACTGGCTCCCGACAAGCATTCAGTGGTCAGGGGTTCCCCATTTTGGCAGCTAACAACTCTGAAGACCAGAGAGGTAAAGTGACTTACCCCAAGTTGCATAGCCCTTAAACCGAGTTCCATTCTCCATGCCACACTACACGACTGCTGAGTCTGACAGCAGGGCTACTAGCAGCCTGTCCTCATTTGATTCTGCAACCCAACGTCCCAGATATCTTCTGTTCTTAATGTCACGCTTTGTCGAGCAAGAACACCACCTCCACATCTTCCCTAGTCCCAGATAGGCACTCAAGCTGCCAGCCAGCCTGGCCGTCCTCTCTGTGAGCTGCTGCCGCCACTGCTGAAGGATGACAGTTCCCCTCCACCCTGATCTCATGATGCGCTTGATTTCTTCAGAGCCCCACTAACGGTTTGGAGCAAAAAGGAAAGGCCCCCAAAGACCCCTCCAAGCCAGCCAAGGTCTCCGGGTTGCGCCAAGCAAACTCATATCCAGAATTAACATTTTTGGGCGGAGGCTGTCTGTGGTGTCTGGCAGAGGATGGAATCTCATGTCAGCAAGCCTGGCTGTGAGTCGTAGTTCCTCCCCTTCCTGTCTGTGTGACCTGGGGCAGGTTGCTTGACTTCTCTGGTCCTGTTTCCCCAACTCTACAATAAGGAGGGTTAACTTCCTCCATTATTTATCCTGGACACACCGGGAGGTGGCAAAGCAGAACAGTCAATCCTAGAGTGTGGATCTGCCCCCATGCCCAGCAGTCCAAGCCAAACGCCAAAGCTGCCAGAAGGATGAGTTCCAGGGCCTCCCTAGGTGGAGATGCTGCTGTTTGGCTTTGCACCAAGTTTGTCACACTGATTCTGTCTCAGAGGGAGAGGTGCCCAAGAGGTCCCCCAGTCCCAGGCTCAGTCAGTCCCTCCTCTTTAATTCAGACTGACTTCAGATTTACTGGCAAATTGTAGAAACAGCGGCCATCTACTGTCAGCGAGGTCCCCCAGGGCTAACACTCACCTCTCCACGGCACCTTTGCCAAAAAGACATTAACATTGGTCCATTGTGTAGGACAGACTATATTCAGATTTCCCCAGCTTTCCCAGTAATATCCCCTTTTTTGTTCCAGGATCCAATCCAGGATGCCACATTGCATTTGCACCATCCCTTTTTAGAACCCAAATCTGCTTCCTGGCAACCTCATTCTTACCCTTTGTGCAGATCCTCCCAGACTTCCCAGTCCCTACAGGACGGAGAACTGGATGGCGCCATTCTTATTCCACCTGCATTTCCATTGTCTTTTCTATAACGATGGACACGTGTCATTGTAGATTTGTCAGACCCATAGGGTGAACGACATCACAGGTGAACCCTAGTGTAAAATAGTAGCTTTTTTAAACACCACTAGCCCCATCACATCACCTTGTATTAATGTTCCCTAGTTTACTTAACCTAATATTGGCATGTAGAGAGTTTCTCTTTTTTGTTAAAAGCAGGAATACACAAATAATTAAATGCATAGCCTTTGGCCACGTTGGAAATCATATCTTTAGAGGAGATCTAGAAATGAGGTAGTCAGTCAGAGTATAAAATACCATAAGGCTCTTAACCTAACGCCTGTGCAATTGAAACTTCTGCCGAGGTTGGTGTCCTTGCAGTAGGAATATTATCATTTTCCTTTACTTTAATGAAAGTATTTGAGGACAAGCCTTTGGGGAGATTTGGGACCATGGCCCTGCGTGTGCCTCCAGCCCCGTCGTGTGGGCAACTAGCATGCTGCCTGTGTTTTGAAGCCAGCAAGGCAGGGGATGGTTTTCTGCAAGACGCAGCTGAGGAGTGTGGACTGCCCCTTGACCAGAGGTTGTTTTAGGATGATTTGCCAGCATGTTAAAGTGGTGTGATTTCCCATTAAAATCTGCATGTCTCTTTGCTTTTGAAGTTCGGAGGCACTGACTCCCTCGGCCTGCTTCCCTGCTCTGCAGTCACAGGTCAGGGCTGACAGACCCTTAGCCGAGCGAGCTCATTCTGCAGCCCCGCCAGGCCCCCCTCGTTTCCCAGGCATCAAAGCGAGCATCCATGCAATATCAGACTTTCACTATTGCTTCCCTTGCCGAGGGAAATACTCCGAATCTATCAGAATCGGGGGGTGTAAATCAACATACAGAGAGTCAAGGCATTTTCCTCCTCCCATCGCTCTTCCCACGCTCCGGGCGTTCTGCTCATGTAGCCAGCCCCCTCACCAGGTTGCTCACCAAAGCCCTGTTCCAATTAGAAACTCCAGAGCTGCCATACTGCCTCTTAATGCCTTTTTTCCCCTGTGTTTTTTTAAAAAGTTGAAGTGTAATTTGTATTCAGTGAAATCTATCTTTTGTAATACATAGTTCTGTGAGTTTTCCCCAGATGCATAGTCATATAGTCACTGTCAAAACCCAGACACATTTGCACACCTGTGTTCAGAGCAGCACTAGTCACGGTAGCCAAAGGTGGAAGCCACCCACGTGCCCATCAGCAGAGGAGGGGAGAGAGAAAATGTGGTCCATCCACACAATGGGAGATCATTCAGCCTTAAAGGGCGTTCTGACCCACGCTACAACACGGACGAACATTCACGTGCATTCACGTCTCAGTGTGATTGGGTGCTCTCATTTCACTCAGCTTAATACCGAGGAGTGGGGTTGCCAGGTTAGGAGGTGCATGTATGTGTGACACTTTAAGAAACTGCCACACTGCTCCCCAAAGTGGCTGTACCTGCTTACAGACCCACAAGCTGTGAAGGCGAGTTCTAACCGCCCCACACCCTCACTGGGGCTTGTCCATTTTGGTTTTCAGCCATTCTGATGGATTTTTTTCTTAATTGCAGATGAACAAGAAATTGCAAGAAAATAGGGTAAAGGGGCCCCATGTGCCCTTCACTTAGCTTCCCCAACAGTCACATCTTTTATAACTGTCGTGCTTGTAACTGTCATGCAATATCACAGCCAAGAATTAGCACATCACTTTTTTAAACCCAGAGCATCTTAGCAGTGGATTTCTATAAAAGTACAGGCAAACCTGTCATTCCCAGCGCTGACAGAGACCATCAGCCTGCCTGAACCTGTCTGCTATGGGACACATCCTTGGTGGCCGGGAGCTGGGTCAGAGCCACCAAGTCACCGTTTGTCCCCCGGCCTTTTTGTAGAGCACGTTCATCAACAGACCTGCCCTGGGGATCCTCCCTCCGGAGAACTTTGTGGAGAAGCTCCAGGAGTCCTTGCTCTCGGTGAGTCTGGGGAAGAGCCCACCGCCCTTGGGGTCCACGTCCGCCTTCCAGCCCTGCTGAGAGGCAGTTCTCCTGTGCTGGAGGCGGGGCCTGCAGGGAAGGAAAGGCCTGAGATCAGAACCAGGAAAGCTGGGGCGCCACTGCCCCGCTTTGCTCTTTGTGCTGTTTGCTTTCTCAGAGTGCTTTAAATTTCCTTTTGAAGAAGGGGTTCCTTGTGTGCAGGAAGAAGGGAACTCAAGAGAAATAATATTTGTCCCATGATAGGAGCTTTGCATGTTACTCAGCCTCCCTCATGGTTCAGTTTCGGTTGTTAGGACCAAAGTCATTCGGAACCTCAACATCCTACCTATAAAATGCAGGCGTCTCGGGGGTGGCGGCTGCGTCAGCAGAGACAGTCTGGGCTTTCCTGCACCCTCTCTCCCTCTCTGCTCTCCAGCCTCGGGGCCTTCCTGGGCTTCTCCGCCACCCCGGAAGAGCCCGAGTCCACTCTCCGTCCAACTGCTTGCAGGGCATTGCTTGCTCCCTCCCAGCATCCCTCTGCATCCCACAGCCTCCACGGCCCAGCGTGTGGTCTCCACGGAGGCTGGGCCCCAGCCAGGAGTCAGGACGTGGGGATTCAGGACAGGGCTGAGCCCACGGCTGTTTCCCTCCCTGCAGGTGGCTCCCAAAGGGATGTCCCAGCTTATCACCATGGCCTGCGGCTCCTGCTCCAATGAAAACGCCTTTAAGACAATCTTCATGTGGTACCGGGTGAGCTTTGGGGCATAGCACATGCACACACACGCATGCACATGCACACGCACACACACACACACACACACACACACACACACACACACACACACACACAGAGGTTCCCAAGTATCCCCAGCCACACACTCACACCATACTGGTTGTGCCTACTGGCTGGGGTACCAAACATGAGTGACCACAGTCACAGTACGGAGAGGGCCCCTGCCTGGACGGGGCTTTCCAAGCATCCTATGGGGTATGAGGCTTTGGCACCAAACTTACCCAATGTAATTACACTGTTTTACCTGGCACAAAGAATACCCTCAGCAGATCTTAGTGGTTGCTAACAGAACAATGATGCACTTGATGTGTTTATCTGTGGGTTTTGTCGCAAGCACAGTTAACAACCTCATGCTTCGATACTTAGTGTAACGTAGGCTCAGCCTTGAGGAAGCTCTACCTCTTGGTCTGGACAATGTGTGACCCGTGGATGCGAGAGGAAAGTGGTGGCCCCTCCAACTCCAGGGCTTCTCTGAGACTTTCCTGTTTTGTTTTGTCAGAGCAAGGAAAGGGGCCAAGCGGGTTTCTCCAAAGAGGAGCTGGAGACGTGCATGATCAACCAGGTGAGCAGAGCAGGGGAGTTGCCACCGCAGCCCGCCTCGGCTGACACTGGTCCATGGGACCTGTCCTCCTCGAAGGGGGGGCGGTCTTAGTCAGCTTGGGCAGCCATAGCAAAACTCCATAGATCGGGCAGCTTTAACAACAAAGTATTTTCCCACAGTTCCGGGGCTGGAAGCCCAAGATCAAGGTGACCCACTTGCATCCCCAGGGTGGGCCTTCTTCAGGCCCAGGATGGCTGCCTTCCTTCCGCGTCCTCACATGTCAGGGAGGGCCTGCCATCCGGTGTGTCTTCTACAAGGACACTAGTCCCATCACGAGGACTCCCCCGTCATGACCCACTCACGTCCCAAAGGCCCCACCTCCGAACACCACCACACTGGGGGCGTGGGCTTCCCCGTAGGAATCTGGGTGGGGAGAGGTGCAGGCCTTCAGTCCATACCAGGGCCCCCAACCATTCCCACTCCTGAGCCCATTCCCTTTGGTATCAAGGCCGATAATTACAAAGGAAAATGACTGGAGCCGCTCCTCACCGGCACTCAGCCGTTCATCAGGATAACCGCCTGAATGGGACCCGTCTGTGGAGGCCTTTAATGCATTCTCTAGAATAATCCAGAATGTCAGCACAAATGTTCAGGGGTATTCCCTCCATCGGCGTTTACAGTAATGGTAACCAGGAAAGACTGGAATCCACCTGTATCTTCACTAATGGGCAGAGAGGACTTAAGTGCAGGAATTCCAGGGTTCTAGCAGTTGAGAGCACAGGGGGAGGCTGGTGGGGGAGGAACAAGTGGGTAAATTCCAGGCTCCCTAACCAGCGTCAGCCAGAGCATGCCTGTCCTCGCCCCCGTGATCTCGTGTGGGGTCCCATCACGATGTAGACAGACGTGTCTGCTGCTTAAAAATGGGAAAAATGAACCAAGAGCCACTGAACTCAGTAGCCTGCTGTGTGCAATATTCTGCAAAAATAATCAGACAGGTTTTCTCTTGGCCTGGAGACAAGCGTGCTGTAATTTAATGAAAGCAGTGCCAATTGTATGGACACTGTGCTCTCAACCATGTAAATAAATATACAGGAAATTACTAGAAAAAATCCCGCTGACATGTTTACAGTGGGTTGCCTCTGGGAGGCGAGATGGCTTCAGGGCTTTTTTTCTAATGCTTTCTTAATTGTTTTTCTCCCAATCCGACTCTTGCTCGCAGATAGGCCCAGGACCTTCCTCCACGTTGACAGAAACTGACATAAACAATAAGCTTTTTCTTTTTCCTTCTGGCCCTTTCTTTAGAAGTGGATCCCGCCCTACCTCTTTTTCATGTGATGTCTGAAAACCCCATCCCACCAACATTTCCAGATCTCATTCTTCAGTGTAGTAGCTGCACTTGGATGTGCAATAATGTGTATATATCATATTTATAACCAGGAGATGAAGGAAAATGACAGGAGGGTCTTCTGGAGTTTGTCAGGGGAGGTCCTGGGGCTTTTCCAGGGGGTCTCAGGGACCCAGTGGGGATCAGCCAGCCTGAGAAAATGCCGTGCCCACCTCCCAGGCACTCGGGGCCCCCAGGCTACCACTGCAGCGTCCCCGGCAGCTCCCCCTGAGTCATCTGGGAGCAGGTCCATTTCCCGTGGCAGGTGGAACAGGAAACAGCAGCTGAGCCATTTGCTTGGGCTGGTAGGGAATTGGGAGTTCACGCATCCCTCCTGCCCCCAGGGGCAGCACCATGGGGAGTGGAAAGAGTGGGGTCCCACCCCACCCTCCACACTACCCTCCTCCAAAGGCCTGGGGCCTTTCCTGTGAGGTTCCCAGCCCAACCTCATGTCACTGGAGGCAGGTATGCGCCCATGAGCGCCGGCCCACCAGGAACAGGAGAGTCCAGAGCTGTCTGGATCTGGAGTAGCCTGTAGATGGGGGTTAAAACTCGCCCCAACAGCCAGCGGGTGGCAGAAGGGAGAGAGGCCACGGTGGCCTGTGGGCAGAGTGCTCGCCGGCCTTGAGGCTTGGCCGCCTCCCGTTGCCACTGAGGGAAAATGGGCCCAAATGGTGCAGAACTTGTGAGAAGACAGAAGTTCAGATATTTATGTGAAATCTCTTTATTTAAAAAAAAATTTTTAACCATGTGAGCAAAAACAAAACGTCTGTGGGCTGGCTATAGACCCCAGGAGTCCAGTTTGTGACTTCGGCCTGAGAAGGGGCTCCTGTTCTTCGGATAGACGTTGTGTCCCCCAGGTTCGTGGGGGAGATGATCGAGTCCCCAGGCCTTACAGCTCTGACTGATGACGGCTGTTCCTTGGTTCCAGGCCCCCGGGTGCCCCGACTACAGCATCCTCTCCTTCATGGGCGCGTTCCACGGGAGGACCATGGGTAAGGAGGGACGCATGGTGCTGGGGGGGCAGCCGGAGTAACAGTGACAGTGACGGGCCTTTGCTCTCACGTGGCGGTCTCCACGTGTGCTCTCCTTGACTCCACGCCGTCCTCTGCCGAGTTGGGATTATTCCCGCTTTGCAGATGTCGATACTGAGGCGCAGCAATGGAAGGAGGAAGGAACATTCCCAGGCCACTCAGTGGCAGAACCAGGATCTGAACCCTCGTCTCTGCCTTCAAAGCTTGCACTTTGTCTGTGATGATTCAGAAAGCACATGCGTGCATGCGCGCACACGCACGCGCACACACACAAAGGGTTCACAGGCTCTCCCTCAGCCTCAGGACATGGGGTTCTGCAGGCACAGGCCTCCTGGACATTTGAAGACTTGGTCCGAAATGCCTGTCACCCTCCTTTTCAAACACTGTTCATCATCTTTGCCCACGCCAACCGCCTGCTCTTCTGTTTTGCGGGGCCTAGGTTGCTTAGCGACCACGCACTCCAAAGCTATTCACAAGATCGACATCCCATCCTTCGACTGGCCCATCGCGCCGTTCCCGAGGCTCAGATACCCTCTGGAGGAGTTTGGGAAGGAAAACCAGCAAGAGGAAGCCCGCTGTCTGGAAGAGGTAACACTCACCCAGCTCCTCCCACACCCCTGCCCCTTACCCTTGACACCCCAAGACTCAGCCCAGGAAAAGAGGGGCACACAGAGCATTTACCCTGGGGCCTGTGTGGCACTCCCCAAGAGGGACGTGGGGACAGTGGCCTTGCATCCCAAATGTTGCACATTAGGGAAGGCAATGAGGCACGTTAATTTTGCCACTGAGCATCCATCACCCCATTTCTCTCACCTATTTCTGTGTCATTTAAGTTTCTTTGGGGGCAAGCTTCACTGACTCTCAAGTAAAAGAAAATGGATTTATGGGGAAATTAGGGGGCAGCTCATAGACAAAGTGGCTCCATAGGACCCTCTCCACTGTTTTCCAGTCTTCTTCCGAATCCTGGGGCTTCTCTGGGACCCCTGGGGGTTGCAGCGGGGCCCGGGGTGGGGCTGAGGCCGTGCAGCACCCTGTTGGCGCCGTGCCTCCCCTTCACCTGGAATAGGCCCCTCTGGCCGGTTCACAGAGGGAGTCTTCCTGGGGAACAGGAAGTGGCTGGCCCTCTTCAGGTTTGGATTTGAGCCGCACTACTGCTGGCTTGCCTGCAGGCACATTCCTTATTTCAGTCAGCTAGTAGTGAGCACCTACAAGGTGTGCGGCCAGGTGCTGAGTGCCGGGTAAATAGAAGAGACAAGATAGTGGAGGCCAGCACAGCCCTGCTTGTAGAAATTCCATGCAAGCCACAGTGTAATACAGTATTTCTAATCACATTTTTAAAAAGTAAGAAAAAAAGGATGAAATTAATTTTAATAACACTTTATTGAACCCAGTATATGCAAGCTATTAGCATGTCACCATGTGACTAATTCTTAGAAATTACTGATGAGAGGGTTTTCTCCTAGTTCTGCATAACAAAGAAAGATTGCACTTGTTTTTTCTGGGTGTGTGGCTTGGGTTTTATTAATTATAAATAATGTATCACAGTTACTACTCTTTAATTATCTATAAGATGATACCCACTTTAGAACAGGAGTTCAAGAAATATAACCAGGTAGAGACAGTCAGGCGCTTTTCTTACCACCCTGTCACTGTTAAGTTAATTCTCTCTTAAGTAACTTCAGCTTCATTAACATATATATATACCATAAAGTACGTTTATTTACATGTCTAGTTTAAAAAGTTTTGACAAGTAAATGCACGCATGTAACCATAACCCCAGTCAAGAGCATCTTTATCACCCCAGAAAATGTCCTAGCGTCCGAGGAGTCAGTCCCCTCCCCACTCCATGCAACCACTCACTGGATCTCTATCACGACAGATGAGTTTTGCAACCATTTTTTTTTAACACATATGCTTCTCAGATTCTGCACAGAAAAGACTCTCCTACCCATAATAATTATATAGCAATAGCAACAGTAATTACATAGTAGCGTTTGTAGTAATATAGCAGCCCCGGAGTTCCGTATGGCGGACACTGGGCTGTTAGGATCCCATTCAATCCTCCCCAAGACCCGGTTAGGTACATGCTGTCCGTATGCCAATAGTACAGATCAGGAGAGTGAGGTTCAGAAGGTTGGATAATTTTCCTGAGTCACTAGTTTCTATCCCACAGCACCAGTGCCAAGTAGGACACGTTCCCATCCACGCGTGTGGCTCCGAATGGATGCCGCAGCCCTCGTGGGAAATGCACAGAAACATGTTCTCCACGGAACTTCCAGGGGTTCCTGGAACCACGTGCCCATCCACAACGCTGCTCAAGAGCCTCCACAGGCCATTATCACTTCCCCCTTTGGAATCCAGGTGGAGGATCTGATCGTGAAATACCGGAAAAAGAAGAAGACGGTGGCTGGGATCATTGTGGAGCCCATCCAGTCTGAGGGCGGGGACAACCATGCGTCCAATGACTTCTTCCAGAAGCTGAGGGACATCTCCAGGAAGGTCAGTGCACAGGGCAGGGGTGCACGGGGCCTCGAGCCATTCCCAGTTGATTTTCCAGGACCAAAAGTTAGGTTTGGGTGCCTTGTAAACCTCCAGATGTCCAGAGGCTGCTTGTCGGCCTCACAGGTAGAGAAGTTGGAGCCAGGGACAGGCTAGGGAATTCTTCCCTAGAATTTACTGCAAAATCAGCCGCAGACATGCCTAGTCAGGGCCTTTCCCCATCAAGAGCTTTCTGGGTGGCCTTGCCTCCCTTTTCCTTCTAGAGACCCCGCCACACCCCTCAGCCCAGTGTGACATGACTGGAGGTGATGTACACACAAGTGCTCAGTAATAGTCTGGGTGATGAGCAGAGCGGGCGCACATGCGGGGTGAAGTCCGGAAGCAGGTCTAGGCCTCGGCTGGGACCTGTCTCCTTCTGAGGAAGTCAGCTTGCTCTCTCAGGGACAAAGCTGCCCTCGGGGCAGGGAGGATTGGAGGTTCCGGTTTTGTCCCAGCCCAGCAGCCGGGGGAAGTGCTCAGAGACAGCTCTGGCAGGGCTGCTCCACTAAAGCCTCCTGCGTACAGCGAGTGGGGGTTCATGTCTCCCCCTCTCTCCCGTCCCGGCCAGCACGGCTGTGCCTTCCTGGTGGATGAGGTCCAGACGGGAGGTGGCTGCACCGGCAAGTTCTGGGCCCACGAGCACTGGGGCCTGGATGACCCAGCAGATGTGATGACCTTCAGCAAGAAGATGATGACGGGGGGCTTCTTCCACAAGGAGGAGTTCAGGCCCAATGCGGTGAGAGCAGACCTCTGTCCTTTCCGGGGCAGGGAGGGAGGTGGTAGGGGAGCTGTCCTGCCTCCTAACTACTCCTTCCTCACAAACAGGAACCGGGCGCACGCCTAACCTGTCACAGAGGTTGCCTAAGGCTCATCCTACCAATTAATTAGGCAGGGGTTTCGATCACCCAGCTCTCTCAGCAAGGACACTTCCTAGCAGTCTGTTGTCAGTCTTGTCCTGATTTTTCTGTGTGCATAGGCAATAATGTTGTTAATAGCTGCTGCCACAGTGAGCATTTGCTCTCCACTCCACCCAATTCTAAGCACTCCTCATGTACTTTTAATCCTTTTAACAGTCTAACCAGGTTGGTGTTATTTTTGTCTCCCCTTTTACTAATGAGGAATCTGTCACAGAAAAGTTAAGTAACTTGTCCAAGGTCACACAGCCTATTGAGTGACAAAGCCAGGATTCAAACTGAAAGCCTATGTTCTTAACCACTATACTGTACTGCCCCAGGTACACAGGATTCTCATAAACACATACACAGTCATCCAGGGCCCAGGATCCTTCCTTCCACCTTTTCTGCATGTAATTTCCACCCTAAAGCTTTCCTCGTGGTCCAAAATAGCTACTAGAGCTCCAGCCATCACATCTCAATTCCGGGTAGTAAGAAGGAAAAAGAGGGACAGGGAGGACAAATTAGCCCCCTTCTTGTCTTCAGCAGCCTTCCAAGAAATCCCATGACACTCCAAACACTTTGACTAAGACCTGGTCACGTGACCACTCCTAACTGCAAGGGAGGCTGGGAAGTGTGTTTCAATCGGCTGCACTGACACCCTGAATAGTTCATGGAGTGAGTCAGGTGGTCTTTGAGGGTCACACTGCCATCAATCCACTCCTGACTCCACCACCCACGAGCTATATTTTCCCCGGACAAATTACTTAACCTCTCAGAACCCCAGCTTCCTCTTCTGATAAATGAGGATTACAGTAAGTAAGGCCACTGTCTTGACTTCCCCAGGAGAGGAGTTTCCCAGGGCAGGGACGAGTTGGTCTCCCTAGCAGCAGGCCCCACCTGTAGGGCTGTTGTCATGGAGGGAATTCAGTGAGATGACGCGGGTTGTCCTCCCCGGCGCCTAGGGTATGTCCACCAGCTTAGTTTTGCTCCTCTTAATGGAGAGACAAGTGTGTTGAGGGAAGTGGGCCCCCCCAAGGTACACCTACGGGTGGCTCTTCCAACACCCCGCGCCTCCTTCCAGCCTTACCGGATCTTTAACACCTGGCTGGGGGACCCATCCAAGAACCTGCTGCTCGCCGAGGTCATCAACGTCATCAAGCGGGAGGACCTGCTGAGCAACGCAGCCCACGCCGGGAAGGCGCTGCTCACGGGGCTGCTGGACCTCCAGGTACCCAGTCCCCGGCCCACCCAGCTCCCCCAGGACCCCCGTGGGCTCCCCACCACCCCTGCTGAGCTGTTCGGCAGGCATTGTTTGTTCCTGTAGGGAATGCCTTCCTGCCCCTCCATATCCCAGCCCATTCTTGCTTCCCAAATGCCTGGTTTTCTGTTGACCCCCCCAGTTCAGACATGCCTCTCTCGTTCCCAACTCCCCCTTTGCTGTACAATCTTCCTTGTACTCTGTAGCCATGCCGTCCAATGGGAGACACATGCAAGCCACACATGTAAGCTGCACGTGAGTGCTAAATGTTCTAGCAACCATAGTGAAAGCAAAAATGGAGGTGAAGTTAATTTTGATTGTGTGTTTTACTTAACCCATTCTATCCAAGATGTTAGTATTTCACCATGCTGTATAGAAAATGGTGAATGTGATAGCTCATACTGGTTTTCTTATGTAAGTCTTTGAAATCAGTGTGTACTGACCCAGCACATCTCAATTCGGACGTGCCACCTTTCAGCAGCACGGTGGCTTCCGCACCACAGAGCATGGCCTTATTACAATCATCTGGCCTGTTGCCATGCCGCCTGCCTCACACCTAGACCCCCACGTAAAGGTTACCATCCTAGACTTGGGGTGGGGGCTGTAGGGGGAACCAGGCCAGCACAGGGGTCGGGAGGAGAGATGACCTTTTGCACGTAGCTGGTCACACAGAGCGCTCACCACCCCCACCCTGACCCCCACCCTATCACCCATGACCTGGGAGACCCACCAATGGGTGGTGGAGGAAGGCAGGAGGGAAGCATAGTCCCAGCTCCATTTATTGAGCTCGTGCTATAGGAGGGCCTCTGGGGCACCTTCAGTTCAGGGTGGCCCTAACACTCTGAGATTGGCACCATTGATGAGTAAATATTTCTGTTCATTGAGAACTTGCTATGTGCCAAGCACCGTGTTAAGTGTTTTATCACATTTAATTCTCAGAATAGGGTTACTGCACTCAGGGGGGAGGGGAACAGGAGCACCCCGACCACCACCACTGCTAGTGGGGTGGCGGCAAGCCCAGGACTTGGTTCTGGACACAGGGCAGAGGCAGGAGCTCCAGGACCACCCGGAACATGGCCCCAGGAACCAATGCCGGATGTAGCAAATTATGACAACAGGTCTCCCAGTGAACATGAAGAAACAGCAGCCGATTATTTTAGCATAGGTGTATCCTAAGCAGCATTTGGGATATACTTAGGCTGAAAGGTTACGAGCTGTTTACCTGAAACCCAAATGTACCTGGGCATCCTGTGTTTTCCGGGGCACCCCTAACTCAGAACGGTCTGAAATTAGAAACGTGTAACCACCCTTCTCCCCCGGGTGAGAAGAGAGCGTCCTGGGGAGGTGAGCAGGAGCCAGGCAGCTGTGTCTAACTGGATCTGCTTGATCGCAGCTCTGAGGGTGACAGACAGCTGCAGCCCTCGCAATGGAGTTTCTCTTCTTTTTCTGTTCTTGGACTGGGCCTGGTGGGTGAGGGGGCTGGGCCCTTCCTGCCACTGCTGTGCCCCTTCACTGTCCCCAGGGAGGCAGGAGGCATGACAGGTGGCGCGCATTTCCCCTGGAGATGGCTTCTGCCCACTGTGCCACGGGAGGGCCAGGCAGGGATCTTCCTGTCCTGAGGCTCACAAACAAGGGCCACTCCCTGTCCCGGAGCGACCTGCCTTCCCTTCCCTTGAGGTCCTTGCACACTGATGGCTGCCTTCTTCTGAGCTGGGCATCGCGCCAGGCTCTCGGAATATGGAGCACCCAGCAGAGTTCACAGCCTGGCAGGGGCCACGGGTGGGCACAAACAAGGCTGCACTGGGAAGAAAGAGAAGCCGAAGGGTGCAGCACAGTCTGAGGTGTCCCCTGACAGGCCAGTGGCAGAGAGAACAGTCGGAGGGTCACGGTCAGACTGCAAGGTAGCCTTGCGGCTCAGGAGTAAACAGCAGACGGGAGCGTTGTGAGTGACGTCATACCCAGACAGGCAAGGCCGGGGGCCGGTCGACAGTTCCTAAGACCTGCTCTGTGTGTGTGTGTGTGTGGTACTGTGTGTGGGGGGGGCGGGTACTGGCCGGCAGTGGCACTCTCTGGCTTCCTAAGACCTGCTCTGTGTGTGTGGGGTGGGTACTGGCCGGCAGTGGCATTCTCTGGCTTGTAGATGCATCCCTCCAGCCTCTGCCTCTGGTGTCACACGGCCTTCTTCCCGTGTGCGTGTGTCTGTGTCCAAATCTCCCCCTTCTCACAAGGATGCCAGTCGTTGGATTTAGGGTCCGCTATGATCCATACAACCTCATCTTAACCTAATTAATCACATCAGCCAAGACCTTCTTTCTGAAGAAGGTTGCCCTGGACATGAATCTGGGGAGGGAAGCACTATTCAGCCCAGTCCAACTCCCAGTCCCAGAGCCTTGCGTGAGGATGAGCCTTCACCCTAGAAGAATATCCTCTTTCCCAGGAGAAGAGCTGATTAAAGGTGGGCAATCTGTCAAGCATGACCAGGTGCCTGGCCCTGGGCTTAGGGCTTGACATAGAAACCTCATCTCACTAAACTCTCACCACAGCCCATTGGGTTCAATAGCTTGTATAACCTTCACTTTACAGAAGAGGAAACTGAGGCACAGCCACTTAAGCAACTGGCCCAAGGTTGCACGGTGAGAAAGAGGCAGGGTCGAGTTTTGAACCCAGAACTGGATGTCTGCCGAGCCAGAGCTCTTACCTGCTCAGGGGCCCTGCCAGTCCACAGGGAGGCCCACCGACTGGGCGCGTGAGGAAGCACAGGCGCAGAGCCTGGCCGGTACACAGGGGACGGACTTTGATGCCAGCCTTGTCTGCCCCATTCCAGGCCCGGTACCCCCAGTTCATCAGCAGAGTGAGGGGACGAGGCACCTTTTGCTCCTTCGACACTCCAGATGAATCCATACGGAATAAGCTCATTTTAATAGCCAGAAACAAAGGTAAGGCGGCCAGGAGCGGGAGCTGAGCTGGTGTAGGTGCGAAGTATTGTAGGTATGCGGTGGGGGTGGGGGGGGGCAGGGAGGAGATGGACGAGGGAGCGAGGAGGGGGGGACCCCGCAGGGAGAGGCTGGACGCCCGCGCCCCCTCCCTCTCAGCCGGGGCCCTGGGCGGCTCCTACGCCCTCCTGTCTTCTCTTCCAGGCGTGGTGCTGGGGGGCTGCGGCGACAAGTCCATCCGCTTCCGTCCCACTCTGGTCTTCAGGGACCACCACGCGCACCTGTTCCTGAATATCTTCAGCGACATCCTCGCAGACTTCAAGTAAAGAAGCCATTTCCACTGAACTCTGAGAAAGCCCCGATCTCAGCAGTTGTCAAATTGATTAGTTCGCTAATTCATGTTTTCACTTACAGTATCAGAGGTGACTGCATAAACTGAAGGTTCATTTGTGGAGAGGGGGTGTTGTTGGTGGCTTGGGGGTGGGGGCGGGAGGGAGGGGCCGGTTTGATTTTCCTCCCGGCAGAGCCAATGATGCACGTTGGTCGAAGCCCACACATTCTGCTGGAGCTCTGGACGGTCTCAGGAAGGGCCGTGGGGGTCCTGGTCATATAGCTGCCCACCTTGAACCCAACCATCCTTTGGAAGCAAAGCAAGGGAAAGACACCTGCTCTGGGACTGGTGCCAAAGTCTGTGACCAAGGATGCTGGCTCCCTGACCCTCTGCAGCAGACAAGCTCTGCTCTCGCCCGGGCCTGGAGCTCTGAGCACCCCACACACAGCTCGGTGAAGGACGGGACAGAGCATGGGAAGGCAGGGCGCAGGGACATTAGGACTGAGCCTGGGGGCTGGGGAGGGGCCTTCTGGCCTCCTTAAGACTCAGCCCCTCCTCTCAGTGCATCCGGGGTTCCTCTGACTTCCCTCCTTCGACAGGGCTTTGCCCTTGATGAGTCTCTGGCCGGCATCACAGACAGCTCCCGCTCACTGTACTCCGTTCCGCGGACCCTGTCCCCTCTGAAGTGTCAGCCCAGCCCCTGTGGTCTGAGCGTCCACAGGGACACACATGGGCCACAAGGACAGAAGCACACACCATTGCCCAGGACGGGAGCCCAGAGCCACGTCCTCCCGTCTCCAGGGGTTCTGGGGTCTAACAGCTCGGACGCCTGACCCGGGAGGCTCTTTCTGTAGCTTTTCCTCCAGTCCCTTTGCCGCACTTTGGGGCAGCTTTGCTGTGCCACCAGAGGAAACCGGTTGCTGGACTCAGCTTCTGGAAGGCAGCGCCATGAATCAGAGGCCGCAGAGCTCCACGCAGAAGATGGCCTGTTGGTCCAAGATGGCATCTTTGTGCGTCTCCAAGTTAGAGACTTTCCAGATGGGAAGGAGCGTTTAGATTACTAGGCAGCTAATGCTTAAATGCTTAATTGGATGGAGGCTTAGGCTTAGGAATCTCTGCTGGACGCAAGACATTCTTGAAACCGACGGGACTTCACATGTTCTTAAAAGTTGTCTTTAGTGAGTAGACTCACAAAGTCTGGCTTGTATTCCCTGCCCGGGAAGGTCCACTTCATTTCCACTTCTTCTCCTGGGGCCTCGGTTGACCGGTTTGGGGGAAAAGGGCACATCAAAGTTCTCCATTCAGCACTTTGCTCTTTTAATAACTAAGCATCCAAAGATCTCAAGGTGTTTTTTCCCTGCTTCTGCTCTTCAGGAGACTTGGTTACTGATTATTTCTGTGGAGGAGCAACAGGCACTGACACATCTGACAGACAAGGACAGACCCATGAGTGCCGGTTCGCTCTGCATTCTTGCAGTCAGAGCTGATCTGCCGCTTTTAGGAAGGACTTCTGCCATGTTTAAGGCCATTTTCACTGCCAGCAAAATGGAGTTGCATGCCTCCCTCTCTGCAAGCTTTGACTCGTTTGCATGTTCATTCATTGATTCATCCATTCACAGAACTTTCATTAAATACCTGCTTGTCCCAGGCCCAGTGCTAGGCACTAGGACCCCAGAGGTGAAGTAAAGCATAGTCCCTGCTCTCAAGGGCATCCCATCCCAGTGGGGACAGCAGACTCAGGCCAACAGTTAAAGCAGAGTGGCAAGTGCCACAACAGAGGTTATATGCAGGAACATCAGGAAATCAGAGGGAGAGCCCCGCTCCACCTAAAGGTCAGATGAGGTTCTGAGGAGAAAGTGAGCAGGATTTTGCAGAAGGAGTAAGAGTTCACCAAGCAGACAAGCAAGGCAAGAAAGAGTGGTGCAGACAGGGAACAGCATGTGCGAAGGCACATCACTGCAGTCTCACCTTTCACTGAGGATAGGCTATATTGATACCCCAATCAGGCAATATCCCAAGATTCAAGGCCTTATTTAACAAACAAGCGAAATGCAAACCAAACCACCATTCACTTATTGGCATAAGTATGTTTGCTCCTGAGCACAGGAAGCCCTGGGTGTGAAGGTTCAGTACAATTCCCAGAATCCAAAAGGTTTTGAAGTCAGGGCGCCACCACAAACTCGGCTCTCTTTGGTGGAGAGAGTGACTCTAATATTTTGCTCTCTCCCCAGGAGGCATTCAAAGAGAAATGAAACCATTTTATCTGGGAAGTCATTTCCAGACTTCACTCCTTACCAAGGAAATTACTTCTTGTAAAACTTTTTAAGTCATTTATCAACAAGCTCTTGTCGACTCGGGGCATAATGAGTTCCTGAGACAGCCTCTTTGCCAGGTGGAGATAAAGTGGGAAGAATTTCAGGGAAGGAATTCTCGGCAGAGCTCCAGATGGTGGAGACCTGGACGAGGTCGGTGAAAACACAGGGAGCCCAGCAGACAGGCTGCCGTCGAGGGCAGAGCCCATGGAGGAGGACTTCGGCGGCCCACAGTCTGGAAATGAATCCGTCATACATTAGTGCCACTGAGTTTAGTAAATGTTGCCAGCAAGTCTTGTCATTTTACAGAAAACGAGGCCCAGTCATAGCAAGTCTTAGCATATCCTCACTTTTATTATAAATGGGTGTTTTTTTATAATTTTTACTGACACTCAGTAACAGGTGTGCACATTAATATCTCTATCCATACCTACGTATATCCCTATAAGTGTATCAGCTCACGGTAGAGAACCACAGCTAGGGATCATCGCGGGCATATGCGTACAAAGTGATCTTGTTTACAGTACTTGTTGACAGTGCCAATAAATGATAAAGAAATTAACACATCACAATGTAACTGATGACCATATGCACAATTCCATGAATTAAATGTTTCCTGTGTTAATCAGTATTCTTAAATTAAAAAAAAAACTTTACAATGGAACATCAGAGTGAATGTGGTGTTTTTTGGGTTGGAAATGGTTTTGTTAAGTAATTATTTGATGAGTAAATTTAAGCACCTCTTATTTAGTATTACCTGTCTCAGGGGCCTGCTCTACCTGCCTACGTCAGCCTTGGGTTCAGAAAGCACTGTGAGGCCATTAATCTCTCCAGAGTTCATTATCATGTGACAGGGACACAAGGCCTGGTCCCTACCCTCTGCTCGTCTTCTGGTAGGGAAAGCCTACAGCAGCCCAGCGTAAAAGCCAGAGTTCAGGAAGACCCTGGCTGCTGTAGGCACCCACAGGTCAGGCACCACACCGGCATGGAGGCCAGGCCCCTGCGTTTCATCCCCCCATTGGAGCAGAAACTGCTCCAGTGGCTCAGAGGAGGGGTGGGAGGCCTTGCAGACCAAGACAGTAGCTAACCGAGGGCATAAAGGCAGGGCGAGGGCGGGCACTGGCACGGTGGCCAGCGCTGCCGGATCCCAGGGAGAAGCGCCTGGAGGTGAGGCCGAAGCAGCAAGCACAGCCCAGGTCCGAGCTGCTGAGAGCGTGGAGCCGGAGGCATCCAACGTGCGCCTTGGGAGGATCGTGCTGAGCGCTCACTGTGACAGACAGGGAGGCCGGGAGAGCGGCGAGGAACGTACTGCTGTCCAGATGGCCTGGCGGCCTGACCTGGGAGCGGAGGGCGTGGGCTCCTACCTGGCTTCTGCTCCCAGCCGTTCCGGCCGCCTTCAGTGGCCCTTCTCTCACTTCTGAAATGTACGGCTTGGATTACATCACTTCTGAGGGTTCTTGCTGCTTGTCTATAAAACAACAATTTTCTTGGAAGGCAACACTTGCCTTTAAATGTGTTTTTTAAGTAATCACATAAGAGTGATAATAGTGACCATTTGCTGAGCATTTACCACGTGCAAGGATGTTCGGGTGCTTTAAAATTTTCACAACAAACCTACAAGCTATGTATTTGTACACCTATTCTTAAGATGAGGAAACAAGCTCAGAGAGGTTGGGGAACCTGCCCCAAATCACTCAGCTTGGAAGCCAGGATTTGATACACACAAATGTATGAAAGATAATATATTTGCGTGTACACAATGTGTGCCTGTGTGTGTGTGTGTGCGTGTGCACGTGCATACACTCAGCTTGGGGTTGGCTGAGGATCCAGACTGTCAACCACTCAAGGACCTCCCTCACGGCCAGCCTGGCCACCAGTCTGGGAGATCCAGCCGGACCGGCTACATTAGCGTGAGTTCTGCTCCTAAATGTACATTCCTAAGGGGGCGGGGGTGGAACTGACCTCGAGATCAAATACTCTGTTAAAAACAGTCACAGTTTTCTATTTCCTGTCTTTCTTCCCCCCACCTCCTGCCCCCTGGCGAGGCTGCAGAGGCTCTGCTGCTTCTAGCTGGGTGACCTTGAGCTAGTCATTTACCTTCCTGAGCCTCATCTGCAAGACCAGGTTGATAATAGTAACGCAAACTTACCAAACGCTTGCCTGGACCAAGCCCTAGTTCAAGGGCATTTTGTGAAGCCAGTCAGTCCTCCCAGCCACGCCGGGTGGGTGCTTGTATTACCATTGCTTCGCAGATAAAGAACCCAAGACACAGAGAGAGCTCACATAACGGGCCCAAGGACACAGCTACGAAGTGGCAGGCCCGGGATTCGAGCCCGCAAGAAGTCTTCCTTCAGAAGCCACATGCTTTATCCTACCTCTGACATCTCAGGGCATCTCCAGCGCCAACAGTTGCGGGAGGATTGAAGATCATGTGATAATCACCCGGCACTTAGTGGTCACCTCATGTCCGCGAGTAGCTGAGTGCGACTCACAGAGGGTTCTGGACCACCAGTACTCGATTTCTGTCAAAGGTAAGTTCCCACTCATAAATATTAAATCTACTTCCCGAATCCCGGAGTATAGTTCGACATGAATCAGTAAAACGGATGTTTTGTCACTAGACTTGGTAAAATGTGGCCAGATGGCATCGGCCTTGCCTGATTAATTCTAATCAGGCAAGATTTTATAGTCGAATGCCGCAGGATCAAAACAAGGCCGTACAAGTTGGACTCTGACTACGGATCAAAGGGACCGTGCTGGCTTTCCATTCGGGGACCCACAAGTCCTGAAGTCAAGAAGGACCAGCAAATGGGAAGCAACAGCCTAGTTACTGGGGCGGTTTACCCGGGGCTGGGCCACACAAGCAGCAAGAGCCCCCAGACCTGTTCTGGGACCGCATCAAACGTGGTTGTTTGCTGATGGACACGGGGCAGGACGTCTGGGCCTGCGACATGGCAAGTGTCCACTTCGGGAGCTGGGAAAGGAAGGGCGACGGCCCCCGGCCCTCCTGCCCTTAATGTCCCCAGTTAGAGCCGACCTCCCCGTGGCCGGGAAACCACTACCTTAGTGTCCTGCTGCTCTGACAGAATCAGTTGTTCGTTCAAGACCTCCTCAGGAGCTTCCCGGGTATAATCTGAAACCAGCCCCCTGCGCAGAGAAGGCAGGAGCATGGAAAAAAGAGGCAGGCCACCCAGGGGCAGGGGGCAGGGAGTTTATGTGGAGGCCTTAGGGGTTCAGTCCCACATAGTGTCCAGCTGGTCTCCCCCGCCGACATCACTACATCAAGGCTGCAGCTTGCAGCTTCTGGGAGCAAGGAAGGTGGGGAGGGTGCACATTCCAAAGACAGGGGGGGCAGTGAGGAGCCTCCGATTGCCCGGGTCTGTCTCAAGGGTCACTAGCGGTCACATCCTCTCGATGACCTCCAACAGCCACCCACTGGGGGGCTTACAGCACACATTTATTTCTCAGGTTCTGGAGGCTGGGAGTCCACGGTCAGGTTCTTGGTCTTGTGGCCTTCCAGTGGCCCTCTGCAGTGTGCTCACACACTTCTTCCTCTTTCTATTAAGGGCACCGATCCCATCATGAGGGCCCCACCCTCCTGACCTCATCCAACCCCTCCTGACCTCATCCAACTCCTCCTGACCCTATTGCCCCCCAAAGGCCCCACCTCCAAACGCCATCATACTGGGGGTTATGGTTTCATCATCAGAATGTTCGAGGGAACACATTCACTGCACAGCAACCACCGTGTGGTAACTGAGAAGCCACAAAACCACCCCACTCCCCGCGTGAGAAGGACACCAGCCCAGGGATGGGTGGGGACAGGGGGCAAGGTCCAGGCGGTGCTCAGCAAAGAAGAGAAACCACTCTACAAGGGATAAACACGCTACGTCACTGACACTTTCAATGACTGTTTCCTAGTCGATCCAGCTCCCGGGTCCACAAGGGGAATCCACGGCAGAAACTCTGCTCTTTACCTAGAAGCTGACGTGAGGGGGAAAGGATGGAAGAGGGGACAGTGCATCTTTCCTTATTCGTTAAGATGCTCATTATGAGCATTTTAAATACTAGAAGGTTTAAAGTTGAAAATGGAAGCTTCCCCTCATTGAATCTACCTCCTGCCCACCCCCAATCCTCTCCCCAGAGGCAACCACTGTTGACAGTTTGGAAGGTATTCACTTTCTTTTTAAACACAAATAAGATCACACAAAACTTGTTCTGTGACCTGCTTCCAACACTCTTCACTACCCCATGGCTGCATCGGCGGATATAATCAACCTCACTCTTTTTAAGGGCCAAGTAATATTCCATAGAGTGGATCTACTAACATCTATTTAACAGTATTGCCTAGTAATGGAAACTTCCAGTTTTGGTGTTGCTATTGTCTGTCTGTTAGAATCAGTCAGTGACCGTCCTTGCATATTTCCATTAGATTATTATTTTTGGAAGTGTCAAAGCAGGGAATCACCAATATATCCTCTACCGGAATCTAAAAGACCACTTCCATTTTCTGAGAAGCTGCTTTACGCACCACGGCACAGCTTTGGGGAAGGGTAAATCTCACACACCGGTTCTCGGAGCTCCAGGTGCCTTGGGAATACCTGGGAAGCATAAAAACACAGAATCCCCGGGGGCTGAGCCCAGGTGAGTTGGTCTCAGTTGATATTGATTTTGGGGGTTCTGGACCAGCTCCCTGTCCTACTGGTGCATGGCAGAAGCCCTAACTGGCTTCCCATCGTCAACATGGAGATCTATGATTTTAGCTCTGGAATAAAGGGATGGAATAATGCATTTGCTCTGTGTGCCCTCTGCTGGTACCGCGTGAGCAGATCGGGCCTCGAAATGGAGGCTGTTTCACACCATGGCTGCTGAGAATGGGGCTCCCAGTGTGGGAGCTTCAGGGCAGTGATGGTCAACCCAGGTTACACGTGAGAGTCACCAGGGGGCCTTGACAGTAGCGATGCCCAGTCACAGGTCTGGCAACAATGTTTAAAAAGCTCTCCAGGTGATTCTGCAGAGCCAGGGTTGAGAACCTTTTCTTTAGGTAAAAAAAAAAACATGGCCCAGAAACATGAAGTCCCCAGAGGCCTGTCAGAAAACCCAGCCTTAGCTGCATTGCAGAACTGGTTCAAACTTGTCAAAAAGATGGATGCCAGGGACCCACCCCCAGACATAATCAGAATCGCCAGGTGTGAGGCTCACTCAGGTAATCGCTGACAATAAGACCAACAGCAGTGGCTGAGTTATTTTCTTCTTTCATGAGGTCAAGATCACATCATGAATATCTAAGACATTTTAGAGGCACAAACTGTATGTCTTTGGGGGAAGAGGTTCACAGTCATTGGAATGGTGCAGAACAGAACCAGCTGTGAGCTCGTGTGCAGAGGAAACTGGAGAGAGGGAGGGAGGGCAAGAGAGAGCACAAGAATGCTCTATGCAGATACCTAGGAAGGAAAGCTTCCAGGAGGAGGGGGCTGCCAGTGCAAAGGCCCTGAGGCTCGGTCACTGGGGAAACAGCAAGGTGACTATAACTAAATGAAGTGGTGGGCAGGGCTGGAGGGGGATGTGGATAAAGAAGACTGCAGGGGTAGAGATGGAGCCAGATCATGTTGGGCCGTGCAGGACATTGTAAGGACGCAGCTTTCACAGCAGTGATGTGATTCCTTCCTTAAAGGATCCCTGGCTGCTGTTAGAATGGCCTCCAGTACAGCAAGGATGGAGGGAGCAGGTAGCAATGATCCAGAGGAGATATGAGGGCAGCTTGGATCAGAATGGCAGGGGTACAGGTGGGGAAAGTCGTCGGAAGATGGTCACATTTTGACAGTAGTCAACATACATTCAGTCAGTCAACATACAATCACCATATGCCATTTACGCTGAGAAAGAGCCAGCACTTCGGCGTGGGTGGCAGCCCTCCAGGACCGTCCCCGCCACCCCTGGGCCACCCCTGAGGACCACTGGGTGTTAAGAGTGTGCTCCTGTGTGCACAGCCCTTTATCTAGGAAAGCCAGACACACCCAGACTGACATGGGTGCTGATGTCCCTCAACATCCGGGGATGCAGTCACCCCAGGAATTAACATGAGATGGGCATTTAACAAGGGCAACAAATCCACAAGCCTCTGCCCTTCATTTGCATCTTTAACTAAAAGTGAATACAAATTAAAACGTGCTCTAATTCTTAAAAGCCCCCAAAGTTCTCCCCTTACTCTGACCTTGACAGGCTTCCCACCTTGATTATATAGTCAGGATCCTTCCTTAGCAGATGCCCGGCTCTCGCCAGGGCGAACTCGCACGGGCTGCTCCCTCAGGCCTCCTGGGGCCTCCTATTCTGCCTCAGCCCGTCTGCTCTTCTTTCAGGGCACCTGTCACCCTCTCTAATTACACACAGGTGCTTGTTCAACATCTGCCTCCCTCCCCACCAAGACACCCGACCGCCCGCTCCACAGGGCAAAAGCCCATCGTTGGGATGTCAGTGCTGAGCAGTGCCGTGCAAGGGCCTTTGGGCGGAATGAATGACGGGCCTGGAAGCCTACAGGAACAAACTGCGTGAATTACACGCTTTACTTGCTTCTGTGACGTAGAATAAATTAAGAAAAATCTAGCTTCTTTTGTGTTATCTCATTAGAAAGTCACATCTCAAAATGCCATTTTCAGTCTACACAAAGAATATATTTGATATTTCATTCTTTATAGCTATTTGATATTTATCACATTCTTCATAACAATAAAAAATGGAAATGACTTAATTACAAAAGGTTAAAGGATGAGTTACATTCACTGAGTGGAATATTCTGCAATTCCTGAATTTCTTTTGCATAGAGTATTTAAATGAAAAATTAAAAAATCTGGGCCTTTAGTTTTTATCTCTAGGTAAGGTATGCTATTATTTTTCCCAAATTTTATTGAGATATAATTCACATATAACATTTTACTACTTTAAGTTGTACAGCATAATAATTTACATATGCATATTGGAAAATGACTACCACGGTGTTGTTAATATCCAGCAACTCACATAGTTATAAGTTTCTTTCCTCGTGATGGAATATTTTTAATGAGCGTAGCTGCGATAGTCTTGTGTTAAATCATGAAGCAAAAAAAAAAAAAAGAAAAAACCCCAATTTCCGATACAGTAAAGAATCTGTGCTTTTAGAAAAGACTAGAAGCACAATGAAATGCTCCTTCACACCTATAAAATGGCTATTACCCAAAGAAGTGGAGAAATTGGACCCTTATGCATGGCTGGGGGCAATATAAATGGTGCAGCTGGTGTGCAAAAGTTTGGCACCTCCTCCAACACAGAGTCACCCTGGGATCCGGTAACACAACTTCTCAGATACACCCAGGAGAGCTGAAAGTGGGGCCGCGGCAGGTATTTTACACCAATGTTCACAGCAGCATTATTCCCAACAGCCAAAAGGTAGAAACAACCAACCAAAATGTCCATCAACAGATGAACGGAGAAACAAAATGTGGTACATACATTACTCAGCTATAAAAAGGGAAAAGCAGACACCTGCTATCACATGGATGCCTTGGAAACACGATGCCAAGTGAAAGTCACACATAACAGGCCACATGGTGTACAGTCCATTGATACACAATACCCAGAATAGGTAAACCCATACATAGAGGCAGAAAGGAAATTGGCAGTTGCCAAGGGCGGGAGGGAAAGGGAATGGGAAGTGGATGTTTAACAGGTTCAGAGTTTCCGTTTGAGATGAAGAAATAGTTCTGGAAATGGATGATGGTGATGATTGCACAACCTTGTAAAATATACTTAACACTCCTGAACTCTACACTTAAAAATGGTTAAAAAGATAACTTTACATTATGTGTATTTTACTACAATAAAAAAAAAAGACTGGAAGTCCACACAACAAAACAGGTATTGGCTTTTGAGTGGCAGAATCATAAAGATCATGCCTTCCGGACTGTGTGACAAACGAGTAATTCTAATTACAGGGCGCAGGGGCACTGCATGTATATAACTGGCTTTAGTTTATAAAATAACAGGATGGCACACAGTTCGTCTGTCCTCATCACATTGCAAAGCCTTCCAACGTAGGAGCCTCTAAGACCTCTGGATGGTGAGCCCGACCTCGGCAAGGGTGCTGTGCGCCCTCGGGTGACACCCATCCTATCCCACCCCAGTCGCTGCGCAGTTACCACCCTGGCAGGATGAAATGACCCACCTCTAGACTTCAGCGCAGTCCCTTCAGCTGCTGGGTCGGGGGGTGCCCAGCACAGGGCTTGGGAAATCCCTGCCCGGAATGACTGCCTGGAAGCCTTTCACCACACCACCAGCTCCAAACTAACCCTGACATTTACTGTTTTCTCTCACAGCCACCCCATGGTACAGGCAGGATATTCCCTTCCACATATGTGAAGGCCAAGATTCAAAGAGACCCGATAATCTGCCTGGGGTGGGGAGAACTGACAGAACCTAGGCCTTCTGACTGCAAATCCTGCCACCTGAAGCCCGTGCACCCCCTGCCACCTGTCTTCCCATTTCACAGCACTGTACTGCTTCAGGGAACCTGGTGTCGTTGCCTCCAAGAAGTGGCTCTTAACAGAAACTTCGGGCTGGATGTCACACACAAGTGCAGTAAGAATATGCACTAAGGTCCTCTCTCTCAAATCTGGTTACCAGTTCCTGCCTCATGAATTTTTTCATCCCCAAAAGACAAGTTCCCGGGAGCCCTGGCAACATCTCCAGCTGCCTGATCCCCTCCTGCAGCCTCGCCCACACCTCGGGCCTTCCCGCTGCAGATCCAGGTGGCCCAGGGCTACCCAGAGGCCTGGCTCCCAGTTCACTTGAGTGCGTGCAGCCTCCCAAACACCTGCGTGAACCGCTCTCTGTCCAGGATGCGTCCGTAGCGCAGGGTGAGGTAGAAGGTCTGCTTCCCACTATACTGCTGGATGCGCACGAACACCTCCTGGGGCCGGTCCTCGCTTTCCGTCAGGGGGATCACATCGGCCACGGGGCAGTACGTGTCCTGCCGCCGGCCCCAGAAGGTCAGGTGGGCCACCCGCAGCACAGTGCCGGACTCGTTCACGTACAGGATGCCCACCAGCCTCCGGAAGAAATAGCTCATCCAATACAGCATGGCCAGCGCGAAGCCAGCGATCCCGCCCGCGAGGCACAGGGCGTTGAAAGCCATGAGGCCCTGGGAGTAACAGTAGAGGCCGGGCGGCAGGGCCATCACCGTCAGCGCTGTCTGCGCCACCTTCAGCCGAGACAAGACCCCAACGGCTCTGATGGCATGAAACCGGTAGACCATCTGGAATTTCTCGGTGTCTGTTCCTGGGGGCTTCTCCTTCGAGGCGGGCAGCCTGCTCCCCACCCACCTTCCAGGGTCCTGCCCACTGCAGAGGCACACCCCGTACAGAGGCCTCCCCCACGCACCTGGCCTTGGCAACCCCGGCACAGCTCGGAGGAGGGCGGCCTGCAAGGGAGACAGGAGGCCATTTGTCTCACAGAACGCAACCATGCTAATCACACAAAATCTGCAAAGCGTCTACACGGAGGCTCCCGCCAAACCCGTGAGGTCGCCGTTATTGCCAAAGACAGAGGGAGAGGGGAAGTCAGGTGCCTGACCTCATGTGACCTTCATGCAAGCTTTAAGAATAAACCACTACTTCCTCATTACCCCTGGGGAAGCTAATCCCAGAGAAGGCAAGAAATGTACTCAAAGGCACACAGCCAGGGAGTGGGGCAGAGTAGGACTCCCAAAACTGGTCCTCTTGCCTCCAGGAGTGGAAGTAGGTATAGGAAATGAGGCACAATTTTCATTCACTCAGCAAATACCTAGGGAAGGCCAACTCTGGGTGGGCACCAGATCCATAAGGCTGGTGAACATTTCCTCGGGCAGGAAGCTAAGCAGTGACCTCGTGGGGAACAAATCTGAGCGATATTCACCCTAACTTTCCAATACCCTGTCTGCTTAACGCAGCATCTTAGCCTAGTTTGGGAGAATGGACAGAGGCACCACCCCGTAGCGAAAGTTATTTTATTGGGTGAATATTTCTACACCTTGAGCAATGATGAAAGAGGCTTTGGAGCCAAATCTGGGCTCCAATCCCGGCCCCGAGTCACCCAGTCACTAGCTATGGATCCTTGCGCAAGCTGCTCCTCCTCTCTGGGCCTTTCAAAACGGGGGTTCAGAACACAGGGAATGAGGCCTGGAAGGCACCTGACGGACTCGCACGGTGAGTGCTCAGTGGGTTTTTGCTCCCGCCGTGGTGGCCCCCGAGTCCTGAGCGCAGAGGAAGGTGGGAAAAGCACATCGGACGCCACGGCCGAGGTCTCTCCCGAGAATTCTCGGAATCAGAACTCCAAGCGTCCGTCCGCCTGCCTGCCCCCGGCCTGCCCTCGACCCAAACCGCAACACCTCCCTCGGTCGTCCCTACCACCCATCCTCTTACCATGGCCCCGCTGCCCGGGGCTGGAAGCGGACCCCACGTGCCCCGGAACCGCTAACAGCGCATGCTCGGCCGTAATAGCGTGTAGGCGCGTTGCATTCTGGGACTCGTGGTCCGGAGAGAATAGCTGACTCTTCTCTTCCAGGCAGGCGCTGCGGCTCGGGGGCGGGACCGGGAAGTTCCGGGCAGAGTTCCCCGTGCCACGAGTCCTGTCGGGTGCGGACGGGACCTCGGGACATGGCGGCGCCCGGCCCAGCGCTCTGCCTCTTCGACGTGGACGGGACCCTAACGGCCCCGCGGCAGGTAGGTGGCGCCCGGCGGGCTGGCGGCAGCCGGTGCGGAGCGTGCGGCTGCTCCCTGATGTGGCGCCGACCGCGCTGGGTGGGCGTCGAGCACCCCTGCCTCCTCTGGTGGGGCTGAACTTTATTCTGGGTTCCTGGATGGATGAGACGGAAGCCCCAACCAGCATTTCAAGACCTCGGTGTGCACGGAGAGATGGGGCGGGGCCGAAAAACTGGGGAGCAAGAAACCTGCTCTGGGTTGGAAAAACCCAGTCCTGGACTCTCGCCCCAAGCCTTGATTTGAACCCCAGCTCAGCCCCCTTACCAGCTGTATGCCCTCCTCACACCTGTCAACTAGGATCCATGCCTTGTGATACGAGAAACATAGATTTCCAGGTCAAGGGACCTGGTAGGGTCTCACCTTTACGCGTTAACAGCTCTGTGACCTTGAGCAAGTCAGTTAACCTCAGAGGTTCAGCATTTATGGCTTTAAATGAGGCATCCCTTGTTGAATATGGTGTTTGTGAGGATCGAGTGAAGTCAAATACCTTGCATACGGTAGCCTGTATTGAATAATATTCAATAAATATTAGCGGCTGCCACTACCCCCTTTTCCAGCCCGTGCAATGGACTGGGGTGACGGAGGAGCCCTAGACTGTCAAGGCTGCATGCTGACGGCCTTCTTGGACTTCTGGCAACTTGCTTCCCGCTTCCAGATTTTGCTGCATGCACGGATGGCTTTCAGTTAAGATCAACATTTGTGATGCTCATTGT
Organism: Manis pentadactyla; assembly: GCF_030020395.1. Lineage (NCBI taxonomy): Eukaryota > Metazoa > Chordata > Mammalia > Pholidota > Manidae > Manis > Manis pentadactyla. Next base: position 122,331,168 of record NC_080028.1, on the reverse strand, counting down.
GCCCCGCCCCTGGCACAGATTGATCACTAAACATCAGCCATTCAAATTTAAGACTGGGTGCTGATAAATGGCTTAGCTATCTTCAGTTTCTGTGCCCAGCCCCTTAGTTTTGGCCAAATGGGAGCAGTGGTGTGCCCCAGAGTTCTTACATTAATTGTGTGTGCCCTTAGGGGCATATTTTGCCTTTCTGAGCCGCAGGTTCCATGTATCTAGTGATGATACTCAACTGCAAGTTCTCCCAAGACTCTCTGGCTCAGATTCTGTGATTAACACTTGATTGTTAAAAGCCGATAGTGGTCTGGAGCCGATATCGGTGATTCATTGTTTGTAAAGGGCGAGATAGCAAAAACTTTTGTCTTTATCAACCATATAGTCTGTAATAAGTACTCAACTTTCATGCAGAAGCAGTCATAGACCATATGCAGACACAGCATGGCCGTGTTCCAGTAAAACTTTATGTATTTTTTACAAAACAAACAGCCGCCCTACTGGCCCATTGGCTGTAGTGGTATAGGGTTTACATGCCAAGCTTTTTTACACGATATTATCATTGGACCCTCTCAACCTTTCTCCCTCTTTTATCTCCGGTTGGATAGTTGTTACAACCCTTTTAAACATAAGGAAACAGAGACTCAGTGAAACCATGATCATCTCAATTTCGCACACCAGATCTGGTACAAGTCTCTGGACCACAGGGCATTGTTTCTTGCTAAGTGCCGTAATCTGCCACTGCTCTAAGGTGGAAGTGTAAGCATATACTTTTAAGCATGAAGTTTGAAACAGCAAAGAAACCGGGCAACCCACAGTGTATTCCCTTAAAACATTTGAAATGCGATACTCCTCGCAGTGAACATAAATAACTGTAGCACTCAGAAGCAATGTGTAATTTAAAAGCAAATTATTTCTGTGTGCCAAGTACGGTAGGTAAAAAATAAAAATATTTTAGGAAGAGATCCATTTATTTTACAACCTTTCCCTTCCTCATACGTATGCATTTTCAAACACTGATAAGCACAATACAATCTGGAAGCAGAAGAACAGGTTATCTTTTCTTGCAGCTGCTGAAGCAGGATATGACCCAAACAGGTAAAACCTAATTAGAATGGACCCCAGAGTTTTGCACAGTTCGCATTAGTGCAGTTTTTCTCGCGCCGAGTATTTTCCTAAGAAATGCCATTCTGTCTAAAAACAGTTGAAACTTAAAAGCCTGCAAAAGGAAGGGGGACATAATCCTGGGTGGATAGTTTTCCAACTTGAAGCATGAAAAATTTCAGACATACAGAATCACTGAAAAAATAGTACACAGAACAGCCGTATCCCCCCCACTGAAATTCAACAGTGAAGACATTAACTTTCTCTCTACTTTTTGCTTTTTTAAAATCTTTGCTAAGCTGCAGTCATTGTGGTACTTCACCCCTAAGTATTTGAGCCTGCATCTCAGGAGGTCAAGCATATCTGTTGTAACCATGTATCATCATCACACCTAAGACAATTATTACCAATTCCCTAATGTGATTTAATATGCTAGTCCAAGGCCAGATAACACATAATGATTTATTATATAATAAATAATTAATTATGTTGTATAATAATTGGAGCTTCCCAGGCCATGTGGTCTCTGCCACAACTTCTCGACACTGTTGTGGAAGCCACAGGTACTACCTAAGGGAGTGGGCAAGTCTGAGCGCCAGTCACCTGGATGCAAATAGGAGGCAGGCTGCTTCTAGCCCACGGCTCCTGTGTTGCCGACACCCTCCACTCCCGTCAGTGTTCCTTAATTGTTCTCAAAAGTCCTTTTATAATTGTTTTAATTTTTTCAGAAGGAGAATTTTTGACATTTTTTTCACCTTAATTTCAAGCTTTTTGATCTTTCTCTGTGTTTTCTTTTGCCTGGAGCAATTTATGAAGAATCCCTTACAATTACCAGCTCAAAAGAGTTAAGAACAACATAGTAATATTGCTCCGTGGCTCTTTTGCTCTAAAGAGCTCTCCTGCGGTGGGATGTAGTTTAGATGCTCTTTTGTGGTCCCAAGCAGCTGGGTCGTATTTCCTGTCAAAAAATATTTGCTGCCACTTGGAGGTGCAAAGGCACCTTCTGCGACCCATTCACACTGCAGAGCAGCCTGGTGGCCGACCGCAATACCACTTAGCTCATCCGCGTGCACACGGGGTAAGGGAAATCAGTTGTACCCGTAGGCTTTTTGAAGATGGAAATACTGCTGTGGTTGTTGGTGGTGTAGCATTTTTAATATTTTCCAATCAAAGAAGTCTTCCCACTTCCTCCCATTCTGATGGCAGATCTGAGTGAACCCCTCGGGGGACTCTGAGACTCCTGTCCACCAGCACTGAGTCACAGAGGCCACCTGTCCAGTTGCAGATTTTGCCTCCCAAGTCGCTACTCCACTGGGCGATGTAGATAAGACTGCACTTGGTCATAAGCCCTTTATTAACCACACCGCTGGAGTATATATTACGCTCGACATTTTTTTCTAAGGGAAAGGAGAGTGAACGCTAGATGTTTATGTACTGATGTTAGGTGGGTTTTTTGTTTCTAATTCCTGGTAACCTTATTTGTAAAGATGGTCCGTCTAAGTGTACAATTAAGATTGCTAAAAGTAATGAATAAAACTTTTTAGTGTTGTGATTTGTCTGAATACAGGGATACCTTTTCATCTTAGTTTATAATTTCTTTTTTAATTCAGCACACAGTTTGGAAATTTAACTAGCATAAAATTATGCTTGTGGCGGGGAGCACGGGGAGGGTTGTACAACACAGAGAAGACAAGTAGTGATTCTGTAGCATCTTACTACGCTGATGGACAGTGACTGTAATGGGGTATGTGGGGGGGACTTGGTGGAGGGGGGAGCCTAGTAAACATAATATTCCTCATGTAATTGTAGATTAATGATACAAAAAAAAAATTATACTGTTGAAACCACTGTTTATAGATAGCTTTCTTTTTGGGACAAACTAAACATATCTGGTGATCGTACTCTTAACACTTCTTTTGGTTTTGTGTAAGTAATCAATCAGTTCTGAACTTCCTCTTTAATGTCATTACGTTATTTTGTTTTAAAATCAACAACTTAAATCCCTAGAGTATAGCGTTTGAAAGGAATGCCCCAGGTCTGTGTGCATTCGCGTGGAAAGATCACCTTAGCTTAGTGCTGAAAAAGCAAGTCACTGCTCAGGACGGGGAATAGATGAGTCTACTTGTCTTCCGAAAAGTAACCTATTTACATAAACAGAGAGAGGCAAGTATATAAATGCATAGAAAAATAGCTGGCAGAGTACACGTCTGTTAATAAGTGACTTATGTGTTAACCTAGGTAAAAATAAGTAAAATGGAACAGATTTGTTCTGGTAGAAAGTTGACATCTCAGATCACAACTAAAATACTGGCGCTGACCTAACAGGCCTAGAAATTGAACTGGTGTGTATGCGGTAAGGGTGGTATTATTCTTGCCCTGTTAGCCTCCTGATTACTTAATGGCTCATGACTGTTATGTTTTCCTTTTGGAATGTAGAAAATTACCAAAGAAATGGATGGCTTTCTACAAAAACTGAGGCGGAGGATCAAAATCGGAGTAGTAGGCGGGTCGGACTTTGAGAAAGTACAGGAGCAACTGGGACATGATGGTAAACTCTGCATTGCTGGTTACATTGTGGTAAAAGATTAACCTTTTATGAGGATATTGAGACCTGTAGCCTTTAGGAATCATAGGCAGCCCCGAGCCCTCATCCCCATGTGGCAGGCCTCCAGCTTCCTTGTTAAAGGAAATGTTTTCTCTGTATGTTCCCTGTTTTTATTCTTATAAATAAATTTCTGGAGTTGCTGTTGGAGGCCTTGGTACTCAGCTGCGTGGGTAGATTCACCTGGAAGGTGAGTGTCGGAGCCTGCGTGGAATACCTCCTGTTGTCGCCGTCCACTACCCCTGGGGGCTCAGCTCGGCCCCATCTCCTGACTGTCCTTCGCACCCCGGTGCTGAGGTGCCCTCTGGGTCTGGGGCCCGAACACAGAGTTTCACCCAGGCTTTCTCCCCCACCTCCTGAACCAGAATCTCCAGCACAGTACCCCAGAAAGCTGGAGGTGCTCACTGGCCCCTTCCCTGGAGGTTCTGACTCAGTAGGTCAGCTGGGCCTGGGAATCAAGAGGTTTTAGTGCACAGCCCTGCTGGTGTAGCACTTTCTACAGAGTATTGGAAACCGTGTAGTTACATGTCTCCACGACTAGGACCGTTCATTATTATACCCGTACCCACTTGATGGCATGGCGCCCCCCCCCCCAGAGCGGCATTACCCCCTGTCCTCTAGGGGGCAGAACCATCCCATTGGAGAACCACTGCTCTAGATGCACTTCCACCCTGGCCCTGGGGGTGCAGATTCAGAAAGCCTGAGCGCGGGGCCTGGAGGTCTGCGCCTTCTCACCGATGCCCTGGTGGCGATGTGGATTCACTGTGTGTCTCCCTTCACAGAGAGAGGCTGAAGGCAGAGATGTGAAATGACCCATTACCCAGTCTCCAGCCTAGTCGTCATCTTCTAAATCTAATTGAGAGCCTTTTTAAAAAAACTTTTAAGGAGCTTTTCCCCACTCTCCCAGTCTACTAAGACGAGATGTTTTTTTTATGGTCTGTACTGGAGTTCAGCAGTTTTATCAATGATAAGCATTAAGAAATAAAACACGGGTTTCAATTCATTGCATCCTAAGTTTTCTTTTGTTTTGGTTGTAGTGATTGAAAAATACGATTATGTGTTTCCAGAAAATGGCTTGGTAGCATACAAAGATGGAAAATTCTTGTGTAAGCAGGTAGGTCCTTGACTGCAAACTACTGTATATACTAATAAAATATTTTCTACAAAGGTAGTCGACATTGAATGCTGCTGGGGTGGCATATCTGGGAGCTGAGGGACAGGGGTGCAAATGAATCTTCATCCTGTATTCTTTTTTGCATTTTGAATGCTGAGTCATGTGACTCCAATTTGTTCACTTAATTTTTGTAATTGTTTTTTAAAGATAGTTAACCTGCTATTTCTCTGATGATCGCAGAGACCAGGGCAGGCTGTCTCATGACAAGTACATTTAAGAGGTGCTGTGTAGCTCTTACTAGTGGTAAGGTCATCCTATTCAGACCCAAGAGAAAGCCCAAGTGGAACAAACGCATTTTCTATCAGTGGAATAAAAGCAGTCGCGATAAACTACTTCTGTGGGCCTTCCTTGAAGCATCTGAAAGATAATAAACACAAAAGTCCTGAGTAATGAGGCAGGAAATGCTTTGAGTAAAGCCCTTTCTGGTTTGCCTAATGTTTTCAACCAGAGTATAAAGGGGAAGACGGGAAAAGGCAGTGGGGCGTGTACCCTCCTGCCGCTTCAGCCTAGTGACCCTGGGCCAGGAGTGGCTGAGTTTGCTATAAAGCCATTCAAAAATGCCTTCTGCTGAACCAAGTAACTCCATGGTTTTCTTCATCTAGAATATTCAGGGTTACCTGGGCGAGGCCCTCATCCAAGACTTAATCAACTACTGTCTGAGCTACATTGCGAAAATTAAACTCCCGAAGAAGAGGTAAGTTTGCTTTTATCTAAGAGACGCCCCTGGAACGTGGGGCTGCGTCCTCTGGTGGGTGGTGCTGATTGACGTCCAAAGCCCAGTGCTCAAGGAGGAATCTCCGCAAACGTCCCGCAAGCCCACAGTGGGGGACTGATAACGTGCGTGATGGAGGTGGGGACCTGGATGCCTTCAGAGGCTGCAGGTCAGGGGAAAGGCCTGTGAAATGCAATGCAGAAAAAGCAATGTAAACCCCAAACCCGGGAGTCTCACACTGGAGGCCCCCAGCCCACACCGCCACAGCCATGTTTGGCCGGCCCATGGTTCAGAAGTCTTAATTTCACGTTTGTAAGTATCTGAGGATGCCGCAACAGGATGCCCAGTCCCGCATGCCAGCAGTCGGCCGGCTGAGGAGCACCGTCCCGCCCCCCGCTCCCCAGGCTGCCCAAGCCACTGCTCATTTTTCTGACCTCTTTTGGCATTTGATGTGGGGACTTGCTTCTTGCTCTGGATACTGATATCATCTCAGTTCCCATTTTTAGGTAATAAAAAGTTACATGCCAAACTAAACAGAATTGAGCCCCCAGGCTGGCAGTATAACCACTGGCAAAATGAATTTCCAATAGCCACAGCAATATTTAACTGTAACAAGTCAACAAACTGAATAAAGTTTTCTAAGAAGCAAAAAATGTTACATGACCATAGTTCAAAGACGGGCAGGAAATGGACCCGTATGCTAACAGTGGCTCTTTGTTGGTGGGGTTACAGGTGGTCTCTTTGAAATACTTTTCATTTTCTCCCCAGTTTTCTGCACTTAATGTGTGGCACCTTAATGATCAGGGGGAGAGAGATTTTTTTAAATGGCGATTGAATTTCAGGACATGCTACACTTCCCAGGCTGCTCAGATTCTCCGAATTCATGAAACAAGTGCCCCTTCTCAGCACCTCCACTCAGGCAAGGGGCTTCCCTTCTCAGGTCTGCTCAGGGAAAGGGAGTCGATGGCACAGGCCAGGCCCAGAATCGATCTTTGTTGCAGCCGGGTGATGGCCCACAGGGCTCTGTTACTCTGTTCTGCTTTCTTCTGTGTATGTTAGAGATGCTCCATAGGCAAACGTGACAGTGACCCCAGGTCAGTCGGTCTACTGTGGGCAGTGCATCGAGGGAGGAGTGGAAAAGGAGAAGACATAGTCCTGTCCTCAAAGAGGTTATCAGCCAGTGAGGGGTTCCGCCAGGCAGAGCTGTAGTTCAGGTTAGCATGAGATATGGGTGTATTCCGGAGCAGACCTGAGACCCACTGTGGGCAGTGTTTGCCCGCGTTTCCCGTCAGTACTGACTATGCCTCACATGGGTCAGGCAGGTGCAGTAAGACTTCAGATAGTCCATGTTGATAAACCACCTTGATTCACCTTAATTCTGGTGTTTGTGAACAGAAGGGGGTTCTGAAATCCATCTGCCTCCCTCTCTTGGGACTAAAGTGATCATGTGACCTTGAATTAGGGAAAAGGAATTGAGCTCTTTCTGACCATGGAGGACCCAATGCCCTGGGTCGCCCTGGGAATAACCAGCAGTTCCCCTCACCCCAGTGTACACACAGAAGGCGCAGGGCCAGCCCTGCGTCAACTCCAGGACATCCCAGACAGGGTTTCGGAGGGAACATCTCAGGTGCACATGTGTTGTTGTGTCACTGAGATTTTGCTGTTTTTGTAAACTAGGGAGTATGCATTGCTCCCTAGTTTACAAAGTACTTTTACACAAACTGCTACATTCATTGTTGGCAAGACCCTGCAGAGGTAACCAGAGGAGGTGCCGTGAGCCCCTTTCCAAGGCTCAGAGAGGCGTCCAGAGGCACACAGTGTCCTCTGAGTGTTTACAAATGGCTGGTGCCTGGAGATGGGTGGGGGCCATGTGATTAAAATAGCCGAAAGGGTCCAGGGAAAATGTTCCAGAGGTTCACAGGCATCAGTGTTTGGAACTGGAAGACACTGCAGAGCACAGGGTCTGTCACAAAACACTTGAATTGCACTTGTCAGAATAAAGAGCTTACAAGTAAATTTGAGTTTTTAAGAAATTCTTTTGAGACTCAAACTGGAACTGTGATGGGGAAATAGTGTTTTCTTGAGGAACAGATCTTTATAAGAACTGAACAAGTGTCCAGCTGTTCTCATTTTCTGTGACCAACTCAGCTGTGGGGCAGTCGGCCTCTGCAGGACTTCTGTTTCCTCAGATATTCCTGGGGCTCACCAGGTGATTCTCAGACCCTTTTCCTGTGGAGCTTTGCAATCAGTGTGTTCAAGAGGTCTGGGGCATATATTTTTAAACTCCCTGGGGAACTTGAAGAGCTGATAATCATTTTCATCATTCTTTATTACCTACACGATTCTCTGCCCAGGAGAGTCACTGTACAGCAGAAATAGTATGAGCCTCCTGCGCAATTTTAAGTTTTTTGTAGCCATGTGGGAAAAAGAAGAAAGGAATGGGTGAAATTGATTGTAATAATGTTCTATTTAACCCAGCATATCCAGAATATAATCATCTTAACATATAGTTGATATAAAACATTATTAATGATGATTACATTTCTTCCTCCTACTGAATCTTTGGAATCTAATCTCAATTCACATTAGCCGCATGTGGCTCTCGGCTGCCGTATGGCCCAGCCCGGCGCAGGGGAACGTTGGTCGTGCTAGCCTCTGCCGTTGGGAATTGCCTGACTTCTTAGCCTGTTTATCCATCCATAATGTTGCCCAAATGAATAATGTATCCCCATGATATCTGTCCCCCCCCTTTTCCTCTCCAGGGGCACCTTTATCGAATTCCGGAATGGGATGTTGAACGTGTCCCCCGTCGGAAGAAGCTGCAGCCAGGAAGAACGCATTGAGTTCTATGAACTTGATAAAGTAAGTCTTCCTGAAATATCCTGGGTTACAAAGATCAAACCCACAATTTTGTGGCCAGTAGTTAAGGTGTGCTTTCTAAACTGTGGTGCAGTAGACAATTGGTATCTTTCTGCTTTTTTTCCCAGAAGGAAAATATAAGAAAGAAATTTGTGGCGGATCTGCAGAAAGAGTTTGCAGGAAAAGGCCTCACGTTTTCCATAGGTATCGTATATTCACCTGGGTTTCAAGCTTTGATAACTGTTTGCCAGGAGTTTGTTATGGACCGTTGAGCTCTTGAAATTAGACGGTGCTCAGTTTCAAGGTGGGTGAGAGGACCTCGGGAGCAGCCCACCCGTCCACGGAGAGGTCTCAGGAGCGGACCCCCCTGTGTGGTCAGTCCTGGCAGAGACTTGCCCAGTCGGGAAATGACTTCCAGGGTTTGGTCCTAAATTCTCACCCAGCAGGATCCTTCTCCCAGCACTTCTCCTTGTCAAAAGTAAGAGCATCTTCCCTAATGAAGAGTAAGACCTTATCCTGACACCTCCGGACAAGCCCGTTAACGAACTCAGTGGGAGAGACGGGACGGGCACCTCTAGGTAAATTAGACTGGGTATGTTCTGGAATCATACAATGTTTGAACAGCAAGGACCTTAGAAGGCAGTTGGGATGGTCTTACAAATCAAGAAACCAAGGCCCTGGAAAGGAAAGGGACTTGTCTGAGTTGACAAAGCTTTTATTTACCGTGACAGATACTGTGCAGACGCTTCCGGTGGCTGAGGCGGGTCTCTTCCTGCAGCTCTGTAGTCTCAGAGTCTTGCTTTGGTAGAATATGCCCATTGGGTGCTTTAAGCACACTTCTCCCATCAGCACTGCGAACCGTTCCCAAAAGGCCTCTCTTTTTACTGGTGCTGATAAGTCTATGGTCAGAGGAAACTGGAAGGCAGAGGGGTTCTGCACACTGGGGGAATGGGCAGTTTTTCTAGTGCTCGCGGACTGAGAGGAACATCGTTCTGACAAAGCTCTGAAGGGTGTTTGTTGCCCATACAAGCTGCCTGCAAATCACCTCCGCGCAGTCTTCATTTTTCCTGCAAGATGAGCGGCATGCAGCCCGCTTCCGGGCATTCCCCACTGGGAGCAGGTCCAGCTCCCATGAGCACACTGCCTGAAGCTGTTAGCACTGCATTTAAACCCACTCGCTTGGCGGAGCACTGAAATGCAAACGCATTTCTCATTCTGAGGTGGTGCTGCATGTCTCATCTTCAGATTTTAGGTGCAGTAATGCTGGAAAAAAGCCAGTGGGATTAATTTCTAGAACCCCTCCCTAAGTAGTGTAACAAACAAGGGCGCCACAATTCCACTTTGGCGGTCCAGCTGCGGACGAGAGTAAATCACACCTATTTTCGGTGACCTGTCGTTAGCCTCCTTGTCTCCTTCAGCTTCTGCATTTCCCCCCCCTGCTTGGCAGGAGGCCAGATCAGCTTTGATGTCTTTCCTGATGGATGGGACAAGCGGTATTGCCTGGGACATGTGGAAAATGACGGCTTTAAGACCATTTATTTCTTTGGAGACAAGACCATGCCAGTAAGTGTGCAAGTGCTTTTGCAGTTTCATTGTTCAGTCTGGACCGGAGCGGGGTTGGACAAGCGGGCATCCCCCACCCTCACTCTCCCCGCCGGCCCAGCTCGAAGTGAGTGGTGGCCTCTGTCCCAGCAGAGGCCTGCGCTGAGCCTCCCGCCAGCCCGGGCTGGGTGCCAGATGCTCTGGTGGAGGCAAGAACCAAACCTTTCAGTTGCCTCCTGAGTTAAATATTGCCCACGTCGGGTACCATCCGGAACTCCTGTCCCTGTGCAGCTGCCCAATCCTTTCTGCATTTCAAAGCCCATGCCACTTTTATATTATTTTTTGCTGTATTTTTTCCCAGGGGCATTCATTGTAAGTTGGACGCTAGGATCCTAAATGGTAGGAGGACAGGGAACCTCACAGGTCTGAAATTCGGGAGAGGGACATGGGGAGGGAGGGGGGTCAGTCCCGGGCATCACACACACAGGGTCCGGGGAGCTGTCCCAAGGGGCTGTGGGAAATCCCAAGTCCAGGACTGACTAAACTGGAACGGAATGTGGAGGCAGCGCCAGCAGGAGACATGCGTGGGAGGTCTTCCCCAGGGCTGTGCTCGGGACGGGGGGCGTCCCCAAGGAGGCCATCTCCCTCTAAATTCCTCTCACCCTCTGCCCCTCTGACTCCCTCTCGGTGCCGCACAAGGGTAGCTGTTAGCTTGCCACCAGAGGTCCCGCTGCGGGCTCTGTGGCCATCCTGCACCCTGTGCATGCATCCTAAGTGCCGCATCTGTGGGCTGCCCGTCCCTGCAATCTCTGGTCCACTCCAGAAAACTTGCTACTCTGCTAAGGTCTGTCTGGGGTGGACCCATCTTCCAGCAGGAAAGGGACTTCTGGATAGTATAGTCTCGAGTTCCTTTCAAAACGGTAAAACTGGGACTCAAAAAGGTTAAGTGGCCTGCCTACAGTCTCACAGCAAAGGACAGAGCTGGTGGCACCAGAATAAACTGATAGGCTGCCTGCTCTTAGTGAGTATGCTTTCCAGTCGGCCGTTGGAAGACTGGAAATAAGACGATGGACTGCGCTGTCTCTCCATCGGGGCGGGGAAGAGAGTGTTCTAGTTCCCAAACGAACATGCCATCTTCAGGAAGTGTGTCCTGCAGCCCTGTTCTTAATGGAGGAGAGAGATGGCTTAAAACCACATCCTTTTTAGTGAAGTGCTTCGGATGCAGGCTTTGAAAACAGTCACGTGCTGCTGTCTTTAGGAAAAGCAAGCTAATGAAATCACACCCGGGGCCTCAGGAACAGCCAGAAGCTCAGTCCTTCCAGCCTGCTGCCCTTCCCGACAGGCTGGGAAGAGAGCTTCTCCGGCAGGCCGACGCACGTGTTTCCTGACGGTGCCATCTTGCTGTAGGTGAATAGCCATCTGAAGCCTCGGTTAGGGCTCTGCGGAGAGGAACGTGGTTCTGGGGAACATCAGGAAATGGCTGCTTTGGGGAATTATTCGTTTGGGAGTTAGAGGGTTTTCGGTTCTGTCTCACCACTGCATTGCCACACATCAGTTCTTTTTAATTTTTAATCTTCACTACTTTTTTAAATGCGGACACTATTTAATGGAAGTTTTCCTCCCCGTGGTTTTTAACTGATACACAGTCACTGTAGGAAACCAGACAAGTATGACAAGGGAAGTGCAGTCGTCTGTGATCACGGCCTTTTCCCTCTGCCCGCGTATGGTCCCGAAGGGGACCCCTGCGTGGTCACTGTTCTCTTCTGGTTTTTTTCCCTTAATGTATTTTATCCCCCCCACACTGGCAACTATTCTCTGGAGACAGGATTTCTCATGACTGTACCGTCCTGCCCTGTGGGCAGTGTTTATTTACCCGCTTGCCAGTAGAGGCCTGGGGCTGTGGGCTGGCCGGTGTAAGGAACCCTGGGTCGTTCTTTGCCCTCCTCTCTCTGATCCTTGTCCATGGTTTCCTGGAAACGGGAATCAACAGTCCAGCCACGTAAACATTTAAACAGCATATCAGTTCTTGAAACCTCAGGCACAAAGCAATCTAAATACTAGCTTTAAACTTGTTTTCTGTGTCAGTGATTGACATCTTGAAAGCTGTTTTCTTTCTTTCTATGAAGACGAGTGCTTTTGCTGGCTTCCAGGGAGGCAGCCCCTGAGCTAAGAGCTGTGGGTACAAAGCCATGTCCTTGCCAAGCACCCCAGGCTAGACGCCTGCCTGCGGCCGCTCCCCTCCAACAACAGAGCCTCTGACAGGATCCCAGAGGGTATGCCAGAGCCTCGTCTCAGGGCCTTTGTCCTGGAAACCCCATCCTTCCCATCAGCCACAACACCCGTGGTCTGTGGAAACCCACCTCTGAGTTGAGCTCAAAGGCCCTGGGCCTGGAGCGCCTTGATGCGCTGTGTGGAAAGGGACGGCCCAGGGCCCTGCTGTGTGTGGCTTTCCGGGCTGCACTGGCCCCGTCACCCCAGGCTTTCTGCATTTCCAGGCAAGACAGCTTCTGCTTGTTCAGGGCTTTTTGTAAAAAACATACTGGGTCTTAAGCAGTTGCACTATGAAAACATTCTGACACTTGATGAACATCAACAACCACCGGCTGGTTTCTGACCCAGCAACCCCATTGGGGTAGTTGAGCTCTCAGTGTTCTCTCAGTGGTGTGAGGAAGGCTGTGGGGGACAGGACTGGACACAACCTGCCCTCCTACAGGAGGAGACTGCGTAAATAAACCGTGCCCGTCTGCACAGCAGAATGCCAGGCTGCTGCAGCAGCAGAGCCCGAGCGGGCCGAGCTCTGGACTTTTTGTTGTGAGAGGTAAAGCGCAGAACAGTGTAAGTGACGGGCTACATTTTTGCCTGAAGAGGGAGAAACTGTCTCTTGTAAATGTGTAAAGGGAATCTGAAAGGACACCCAGAAAATGATTCCAGAGTTGCTGTCGGGATGGGGACCAGGCAGGGAGTGAGACTTAGCACCAGGATAGTGATAGTATCCTGTTTTTAAATTTTGAACTGCGAGAATATGCTCTTTATTGGAAAACACATTGTAAAAAATATCAACCTGCAAAAAGGCAGGAGGCAAATTTCCAAGCACTCCCCTAGTGTCAGACCCTGAGCCGGACGCTTGCCATCTCCGTGGGAGGCGGGCTCCGGAAGGGCAGCTACGGGGCCGGTGTGAGAGCCTGCCCCCCAGGCACCTTCCAGACGCTGAGAAGCCCTCTCACGTTAAAGCGGGTAACCTTTAATTCCCCACAAATGTTAAAAAGGAAGGTCTGCCTTTAAAATAAGCTTAAAAGGGGGCCTGTCAACATGGTGGGAAGAGGCTGTGGGCTTTGAAACCAAGACCCCAATCTGTGTCCCACTGCCCGGCTCTGACCGCACATGTCTGTCTGTCCTGCAGTCTGGGCGTGGCGGCGGGGGCACCAGAGGCTGCTGCTTCAGGGGAAGTTGTGCAGAGGCGCACCTGGCGCTGAGATCGCTCCTAGAGACAGGCCCGCAGCAGCGACGAGCTGCACTAGTCAGGCAGGCAGGAGCCGGCCTTGGGCGGTGAGCTGGACGCGGTCCCCACGCCTGGCGCCTCCAGCCCTCGGGACTCCTGAGGACGCCGACTGGGCCCTGTCGGCAGCCCTCTCTTGCTGCTCACCTGTTTCTGTGGCAGGATCTGAGACCCAGGCCTTGTGCGGCTAGCGGCAGGCTTAGGTGCTGTGGTGAGAGTGGTCCCTTGCCCCCAGAGGGGCTGACTGACTGGAGGAGACTGGACCAGGTTAGGTTCTCAGCCTGGCTGCTGGGCAGGGGAGCCACGGGCTACAGGCGTTTGCTGGGGTCCCGGCTGGCCCGCCTTCCTTCTGAACACCAGAATCCATGGCCTCACTGGTCCTGAGGCCAGGACGGTGGCCGGAGGAGCCCCAGGGAGGGAGCGTTTTCTGCCCCCTTCTCTGCGTTCAGGGAGGCGGGCTGCAGGCCCCTGGGGTGGGGCCACCTTCTGGGAGTCCCCTGGCCTGGCTGCTGATGCCCACCCCAGGGCATCTCCTGTATGCACTTTGGTGCCAGGCCCCTCACACAGCTCCTTATGGAGGCACGGAACGCCATCAGCAGACCCGGGGGGTCACTCCAGGAGATTGGCGTGCCAGGCCCCTCACTTTCCACCACACCCCTAGATTCTTGGTACTGGATCACAGTCAGGGGGCGTAGGGGAATCACCTGATTGTTTTCAAAACTCCGGCCGGCCTTTTTTTCTTTTAAGAACTCTGCTACTTTCTAGGAAAAAGTCACAGTTATCTATGGGCATACATTTTCAAATATCCTGAAGTTGTTTGTGATTATTTTCAATCCAGCGAATTGCTACACATTGAGAAGCAACCACGTGCACAGTCGGGGACTAGAGTGCACTTGAGTCCTGGGCCGGGTCCTGTGGCCTGGCAGCCCGAGGACACTAGCACGTCCCAGCACCTGCCGGTTGCCCAGGCGCTCTGGTGTGCCCTGGGCCTCGAGCCCCACTGTCTGTTATTCCTTCCTGGCTTTACTGCGGTATTTCTAACACTCCTGCAGCCAGAGGAGAACCACGGCTCCACACACCGAGCCTTGGTCTCACCGGTCTTCGTACTGTAGTACCAAGAAATCTGATGAGTGCCTGTTAAACTGACCCCAGCAAATGTCCCAGACAAGCGGCAACAGTCTTGACTCAATGCTGGAGAGCGTCTGGGCCACGGGTGGGTGTTCACGCAGCAGAGACCCCTGAAGTCCAAGGGCCCGCCCTGCTTCCCGGCTCGCAGGGTGCACAGGCCGGGCGCGCTCGGCGTGCACTCTCCTCTCTGGCTCCAAGGCCGGAATCGTCAGCCGCCACTGGACCCTCCAGCCAGGCAGCAGCCAGTGCAGAAGTGGGGTGACGTGCTGAGGAGGACCCCCACACCCCGCCCCAGGGCTCAGTGTGGCCAACACTGTCTCTGGTCTCCCGTTTCACCCTCAGACCCTGGCCTCGTGGGGATCTGAATGTTAACGGACTGTTTGCACGGGGCCGTGCCCTCTCCTTCAGCCCGTCGGGTGCACAGTACCCAGGATGTGCCCCTTCATGGGTCCCTCTCCCCTTCCCTCCGTCTTCTCTCAGGAAACAGGCGTTGTTTTGGAGTGGGCAGGGCCGAGGTCCTAAGCTTCCCCAGCCGGAATCTAGTAACCTTTGGCGCATATGCAAATCCAGCATTTGAAATTTCCGGTTCTCTGAAGCTTTACTGTTCCGGAGGAGGGCACCTCACTAGCGCGGTGTTCCTGTTCGGCCTCTGACCCCACGACTGGGGCACAAGCTCTGTGCAACCCCAGGAAGGAGCCCTCCCCAACCTCACCAGCCCCGAGTCCCAGGGGGAGAGAAGCCACTCCTGCCAGCCTGCTCCCTCTGAAAGCAGCACTGAGGGGGGACCCCGAGAGCCAGCCCCAGGCCCGCGCAGGCGTCCCCCCTCCCTGGCTTCTTGTGACTTCTGAGTTAACAGCCCAGTGCAGACAGCACACCACCCTCTTCCCCACAGCAGACTCATGGGAGATGCACGCCGCATGAGGTCCCTGTGTGTGACATCCTCCAGAGGGGGGCAGGCATGGCCGCTGTAAACCTTTTTGCCTCAAAGGTCACTCTCCCCGCTCCCTGGGGACTCTGGCTTCCGTCCTTGAGGCAGCGTCCTGGCTGCCAAAGGAGCCTCCTAACTGCTTCCACCGCTGCTTTCACGTCCCCCATCCATTTGCAGAAAGATCCTGTTTTAAGGTGGATCTGAGTGCGTCCCCAGGTTGGGCATCACATAAACCCCAAGTCCTCGCTTCTGGAGCTTGGCCCTCCCTCTCCAGCCCCTCACTTCCTTCAGCTCTCTGCAAAGGCCCCTCGTTCTCACCCCTGCTCTGCACTGCTTCCCACCCCGCAGGGGAAAGGAAGCCCCAACTTGGGTTTGTCTTGCTGCTCTCTCTCCTGCCCCCAAACCACGCCGGCAGGTGCCAGATGCTGTGAGCGTCCAGCTAACACGGGAGCACTAACTTCCCTCCTGGGTCAGTAAGTGATGAGGAAGGGAAACGGGTCCCAGATGTTTGGTCTTGCTGGACGGTGCAAATTTCTTGTTAGGGTCTTTATGGTTATTTTCACCTACCACAGCATTCCTAAGAGAAATCGGATTTATTTTTAATCATAAGAATTTTAAGAAACCTGAACTGTTTTCACTTTTGCTTGTGTGGGTCGCGTGCTGGCCGTGAGCCTCGGGGCTCCTTACAGTGCCAAACACGTGTGAGGCCCACTCTAGGCCCAGCAGGTTCCTGAGTCAGGGCTGGAAACATACATTCCCTAAGGGGCTCCAAGTTCATGGCCTCCCAGCATGACTACCCAGCACACCCTGGGCTGGGCATAGCCCTCAAGTCCTGAACTTCACCTCCCTCGGTGGGTTATTCTTCTCAGAAAAATGACAGCAGGAATTTCAGTGTCAATCGCTCCTTTAATAAGATGTCAGATTTTCCTACAAAATCTCTATGAGAAAACTATGTTTTCTCTGCAGTTATTTTCATCCTGTTATAAACTAATTGATTTGCTCAGGGTTTTGCTAAGTCTACTTATCCAGAGTTATGAGGAGATGCCGTGAGAAGAAAGCAGAAGCTCTCCTGCAGGCTCAGGGTCGGAGCATCAGCAAGAAGCCTGGTTCATTCACCTGAGACGCATGATTAGAGGGCCCCCCAGCACGCCAGGTCCCCCAGACGTGTGTCCCTGTGGGGGCAGCCTTGCCCTCCACCCTGGGAGGCACACCAGAAGTTCGGTGTGAAGACACCTGGAAGGCCGTGGTGGCTGATGGGCCACAGCACTGTCCCCAGTCTGCAGGCACAGGTTCCCGCATGCACCGTCAGTGGTCGGATTGGGGTCCAAACCTGGGCCACCTGGGCTGCTCAAACTTAAATGAACCCAGTTCCTCTGCCACACCCGCCACAGGTCAGGTGCTTGGTAGTCGGCCGGCTGCTGTCAGCCTGCCCTCCCGCGCTCCCTTGTGACTTGCTAGAAGAGTCAGCATGGTTAAATCAATGGCAGTGAGCTTTCTGTCACCTGCTCTGCTGGCATTAGAGAAAAGTGAGCCACAGATATATCCTCACAAGAACGTGGTTTCCTTCCTGGGTGTAATTACATGTGCTGAGCTAAATTGCAGTCGCGGTGATAAGCCCTTTCTTAGCAGTGACTGTGCTCACGGTCCTCTTCGGGAAACTGAGAACGGAGGCAGCAGGTTCCTTGTGGCTGCAGCCCCGGGTAACAGCCCAGCATAAACAGGCTGTGCACACACTCGCTTCATGTCTTTGCAGGGCGGCAACGACCACGAGATCTTCACGGACCCGAGGACCGTGGGCTACACCGTGGCGGCACCCGAGGACACGCGCAGGATCTGTGAAGAGCTCTTCTCGTGACACCCCTTCCCTGTGGGAGGGGAGCAAACCTCCTGCCAGGCCTGGAGGGGTCCCCGCTGGCCAGACCCGAGCTCCCTCCCTCCACACCCGATGCCTCCCTGTCTGCTCGGCAGGGAAGGGGTCCTCCGGCCCCCACTCCAGTGCCAGGAGCAGCCGAGGGAGAGTGGCTCAGAGGGGTGCCTCCAGCAGGAGAGTCTCAGACGCCCGTGGTGTAGGGTCACAGCAACGTGTTTTTGGAAACTTCCCCGCCATTCTAGAATGGCACAGAAAGAACAGATGTGCCCGGACCTTCCCTCTTCATGAAAAACTAACATGTGGACCTGTGTCAAAACTGAATGTGGGGTTTGGTGACTAGGACAGGACATGTACACCAATCCAACCCAGGACAGAGGTTTTCAAAACACGTCCTGAAATGAGGCTCCTGCCCGAGCGTCGGCTGGTGGGGGCTCGGGAACCGCGGGCACTGTGGCCAGGCCGTGTTAAGCTCGGACCACATGCACGCTGTTCTAACCTGTATTCCAGCCTCACTTCCCGTCCGTGAGTCGCAGACGTCACTATGGCCCGCGGACAGATGGCTGGCCGGTGACACCTGACCCCCCGGAGTCTGCACCTCTGCCGGCCTGTACGGTTGGCTCTGCTCACTACAGCCCAGCTGCTTCTCTGACCATCGAGATGGGAGCAAAGAGGAACCGCAGTCCCTGCGGAGAATCAGCAGACGGCCCTTACCTGGCTGCTGGGTCGCCGCCCAGGCTCAGAGACAGGGCGTCACTGTGCCGGAGGAACCTTCTCACCGGGCCTGGCCAGGCTTCCCCAGGCCGCCCTCAGGACTGTCAGGGATCAGGACGGAGCCCGGATGATTGACGGGCCAGGAGCTACAGCGTCTCTGCAGACCTTGTAATGAATAAAGGCGTCCACACAGGCCCTCGCCCCAGCTGGCCTGAGGGGTAGGGGCAGCCGGGATTGGGACCGTGACCCTCCTTCCCGTCCTTGTTCTGCCGGTTCCTTGTGAAACTGGACGGCACCTCCAGGCCCTCGCCTGAACATGGCAGAGAAGCTCTCCAAGCAGACGGCTCACAGGTCCCTTCTCAGGGTCTGTACGTGGTGAGCAGCTGGGCTCCGTGCTCTGCGGCGCAGCCTTCTGCCCCACCAGGTGCCTTCAGCAGAGGGAGCCGGCTCCTTCCGAACCTGCCTCCCACGGGCCTCCCGGGCTGCTCTCAGCTCTGCTCAGGCTGGGGAGGCTGCCCCTCTCCCGCCCCCACCACACAGGCCGGACCTTCCTCAGTGGTCCCCAGGACACAGCCATCCAGCGGCATCTTTCCATCTTGAATTTTACAAATGACAATGTAATAACCGTTCAGAATGGAAAATAGCAAATAAAGTGATTTTACTGTTCACTAGTTCTCCGATAACTTTTTCCTTTGATTATTATGAGTAAAGCAGAAGATGAGCCCAGCTCAGATTCTAGAATGAAACCTAAGCTCTTGGCCCCTACAGGTAGGGTGGGGGCGCATTTCTCGACTGCGTGGCCTGCCTTCCAGGCTTTGCTGCCCACTGGGCAGGGCTGCCGATTCCCTGGAAGCTTCCTTATCCATCCTATCTAAGCAAGACTGAGTTCCTCAAACTTGGCCCAACCTCCTCTGTAACCAGAAAGGGTCTCTCTGCCCTTTCCCCAGCATTGCACGGGGCCCATCAGGCTGGGCGGGCCTCCAGAAGCCCCCAGGCCCCTGGGCCCTCGCACCCTCCCCACCCCTCCCCGGGCACCGGCACAATTTCCTCAGCCTGCCTCCCACCTCCAACAGCGTGGGCTTCCCCGACCCTCCACCTGCTTGTCCCCCATTCGTCCCATCCCTCCCATGACCCCCAGGGGCCCCCAGCCCGGCCCTGTGTGGGGTCGCAAAGAGAGGTAAAGTGACAGGTGTGCGTGCATGGTGTCGGTGGTGCCTCACGTGCCCACAGCGCAGGTTCTGTGGTTGGCAGACAGCAGCAGGGCGGCCAGACCCGTCCTAGCCCAGCTGCGGACCTGCTGTGTGACTTAGGATGCGCTGCCTCGGCCCGCTGCCTCATCTGTCAGCCGGGCTGCGGCCCCTACAGCCTGTGTAACTTCAGTGAAGACCCCGAACAGTGAGCTCTTCCTAAGCTCACCCCGGGAGCCCTTCAGGGCAGGTGCTCCCCTCAACTCTGAGGGGTTTGCAGGACACCCTGACAGGAAATCCAAACACAGCATAGTGTAGCATAATGTTGCATAACAGGGTGGCACAGAGGTTACTCCAAGCCAGCCTGGGCCATTGAGCAAGCAAGCCCTGCCCCCCAGCAGTACCCGGGACCAGGTGTTGGGCCCTGGGCTCAAGGCCACTTGGGGGGGGGAGACCACAGGACAGGCCGGCGGGGGGCACGCAGGGTGGCCACCCGAGGGAGAGGCCACCGGGCAGGCCCTCG
Organism: Manis pentadactyla; assembly: GCF_030020395.1. Lineage (NCBI taxonomy): Eukaryota > Metazoa > Chordata > Mammalia > Pholidota > Manidae > Manis > Manis pentadactyla. The sequence goes on along the minus strand of NC_080028.1, from coordinate 122,311,344 downwards.
TGAAGGCTCTGCGTGTGCTCGGCTCTGGAAGGTCTTTCCAGCCTCTGGGTGGGGTGCAGAGGGCAGCAGAGCGGTTGGGCCTATGTGCGAGGTGGCCTTGAACCGCTTCCTCCCCGGGCACTGGGCACTGCGTCCTGCTCTCCCCCACCCTCACCCCAGAGCTCCTGGCCCCCGCCAGGCCCCTGAGGCCACCTCCCTGGCCACCAGCCTCACCGCTCCCTTCCCCCTCTCCACCTCCACAGCACCCGGACTGCGGTTTCTGGCTCCTGGCACTACCCGGTTTTGCCAAGCCCGCCCTCCTACCACCTGTGTGACATGCACTTAGAGTAGCACAGGGACAAATCTCGAGCTGAATGCCTGTGGCCTCTCCCTAAACAGTTTCAATGGGCTGGGCTGCTTATTACTTTTTCCTAATACACTTTGCAAATTAACATATTACAATAAAAACATTTGTCTCTGCACCAAAAATCATTAGCTACCTCCCCTGGCGAACACTGGCCAGGCAAGCCCTGCGCAGCCGGACACTAAGTCCCCCCCACGGTAGCCCTGCCGCTGTCCCCTCCCCCGCCACCACCCCAGCCCACTGGGCTTCCACACACCCCGCCCTGCTCCTCGGCCGCCTGCCCCCCTCCCACTCACTGCCCAAGCTCAGAGGCTTCCCCCCACTGACAGGGCATCCTCCACAACTGACCGGCATCTCCTGTCGTCAGGAAGCCACATTCTACTGCTAAGCTTTCCTACGCTTGGGAATGAGGATTAAGGAAAAAGGGATGGTCCCGTTTTCTTATTCCTCCCCCCAAAAAACCTGACTCACAGCAGAATGACTGTGTCAGCCTCTTCTAGGGGAGACGCCTTACCTGCTGGCCTGAAGGAATAGCTCCTCAGCAGGCAGCCTCCACGTCAGCACACAACACACAGCCTTGCACAAAACGAACTTTATTGAGAGAAAGAAGATTCCCGGATGCTACTCCCAGCTCTGTCACCGACACCATCCGTCCTCCCAGAGCCTGGAGGAGTTTCTGTAAATTCTAACTCTGTTGGGAGTGGAGAGGGCGTCCCTTCCAGCTCTAGCACCCTAGAATATGAAGAGACCGAAAAAGATGGGGCTGCACAGGGAGCTCAGAGCAAGAGTCGTTTATAAAGCATTGCATGGAGCAAGAGACTCCAGGGCACCTCCGAGTAGCAGATGCAACTCCCAATCCACTGTCTGGCTCGGACCACATACAAGGCCCAGACAAGGCCATGGGGCACCCGGGGCAGTAGGGAGAAGGCACAGCCTCCAGGCCTGCATGCGTCTTGGCAGAAGAGGCTCTGGGAAGAGTGGTCTGTACCCGACAGAGGCCTCTAGGGGCTCCCGGGGATCACCCAGGGCTGGGGTGGAAAGGGCCGCCACGGACCCGGACCCGGCAGAAGGCAGAAGCAGGAGCTACCCTTCAAGAAGCACAACAGGCCGGGGAAAAAGCGCAGATCAGCTTACTTCACTGCACGGTTTCACGCTAACGTAATCAAAGCACTAATCTGCCTATTAGAAAACCACGCCACTAGCCACCAGCCCAAGGTTCTAGCCTTCAGTCTGATGAAGCAGTTGCTGGGCTGAAAGACAAACACATCCACAGAATGAAGTCACTTGGTGAGGCCCTTACTGCCTCCTGCTTCGAGTCCTCCCCCCTCCGGACATCGTCGTCTGCCTAAAAGTCAGCTGTAAGGGGTCACGGGTCACTTCCCTGCACTGACAATCGGGCTCTTGACTACCTGTAGGCCACGTATTCCAAAATATATTACCCAGCTATTTCTATTTTTAAATCACAATGAAAGCCAGGCTAAACCACAGCAAAGAAAATCCTCAGGATCTGTTTACTGGAAATATCTACAACAGTTCACAAGGTCGGCAGCCAAGTGCCGAAAGAGGGGCTCTGGGTGAGAGCTTTAGCTACTAAAAAAAAATTTTTTTTTAATCTTAAGCATTTTCTAACATTCGTTTCCAAGAAAAACCCCTCAAGTAAAGGTGTGTTTCTCCTTCAACTTTTGGCTATGGAGATGGGAATGGCTGCTGGGCCGTGATTACTCAACTTGCAGGCAATGGAAAAGACCGGCTTCCCGGAGCCAGAACTCAGCCCTGAGCTGTGCCTGCCTGGGCGGGGGGCCCAGGGCCCCAGGAAGACCGCTCCTCCCGAGACACCCACTGTGACACCTCCCACTGCAAAGGCCCCAGAGGACCCCACTCTCCCCAGGCCCCAGGCCCCTGACCACCCAGGCCGAGAATCAGAAGAGCCTGCTGCTCTGCCCAGGGGCAAGGCGACACAAGAAGGGCGGACACCGGGCGGGAGTTCCTCCCAGGGAACTGCAGGTTCCGCATCGCCCCACAGCGGGGCCCCATGTGGGGATTTCAAGCCCCCACCCAGGGGTCAGGGGACTCTGGGCCGAGCCCCCTCCTCTGGGTAGCTGGGGAAACCCCAATGACCCACCCCCCCCAGGCTGGGGGTGGGCCCTCCACTCAGCCACTAGGGGGCGCCTCTCCTTTTTCAATGCTTTTTAATGCTTTTCAGATGGTGAGAGGTGGCTGAGGTCAGAGGCTGTGCTGGTGGCCGAGGGCACCCCGGCACCTGCTCCCCACACCCCTCCCTCCCCGAGACACTTGGAAGGCCCCGTGCTGCCCACTGTGAAGCAGCTGCATGTCGTGTCCAGGTCAGTCCTGCCCCCCTCTCCCCTACAGTCTCCCACAAGCCTGGGAGAAGGGGTGCTTCCGGCCTCTCCTACAAGCTGATGACATGGCCAGACCAGGTTTCGTGTTTGGTGCCTGGCGCCAAATGGGTGATGACCACCTCGACGGCCTGCAGCTTCTCGTTCTTGGGTGGGATGGAGCACATCTTGTAGGTGACCTGGTCGCCTTCCACCGGGACGTACTCCCCTTCCACGCTGCGGAGGCGGGGGGAGAGCGCGCTCAGTCCCCAGCACTCAGAAGTGCCCCGAGAGGCCACACCCGGGACACTCGCAGCTGGTCAGGGCGCCCCCTCAAAGGAACTGTCCCTCCTGTCCCGCCACAGACAGAGCCACCACGCTGCAGCAGCTCCATGCCACCCCCAGCCTCCCGTGTGGCCGAGGAGACCCTGACCCAGTCAGCTCCTTCCCTGGGGCCTCGCAGGCTGAGAGACGGAGCTCAGCCTTCTGAGGGCGCTGACACTGCACGTTAAATGCGGCCACCGTGGGCCTCGTGGCCAGAACCGGGAGAGCCGGTCTGAGGCGGAGAGAGAAAAACAGGCAGTCGCAGAAGCGGGGGCTGGGATGGCCTGGCCAGAGGTCCCATGTCCCCCAAGCACACCCACCTGGCCCCAGGAGGCCCAGCAGCCAAGCCCCGTCTCTATTCTTCCATTCCCCAGATTCCCAGTAAGCTTCCAAGGAGGTCCCTTATTGTGCTTAAACCTAATTCCAGAAGGATCCTCTCTCCTGTGAGCGCCTCAGGTTTGTCTGGATTGAAGAATCGCATAGCAAATGGTGCTTCCCTCTTTGACTTGGCCACCAGGAAACTCAGGAATTCACCTGTAGCCTACTTCTATCTACCCAGTGGGACCGAACATCTCAGGACCTCCATCTCCTTAACTGGCCTGGCCCCTCACACCCACGCTTTCCTTACCAACTTCTTTTTCATGGTGCGCTACATGCACCCTTGTAAACCCCTCAAAATCCTGTCTGGAAAGAGGCAACATGGAAATACATTTGTACATCCACGTGTATGTTCATACATATGTAAAACGTGGTGCCTAGGCATCTTTCTCGTGTCCATGCCGTCTAGGGCACCTACTTAAGACCTCATGTGTAAGAATCTTGCATGGCAGAGAGTAAAGAAGGGACGACTCTCCATCACAACAGACGTTTGCAACAGAACCCTATTTTCAAAAACATTTCAGTCCTGCCATGGACTGAAATGACAGACTGGGGTGCCGAGGCCAAAGAATGGGGTGCAGGTGCCAGATTAGGTCCCCTCCTATTATGAAAGCTGCCTGTAAGTTTGGAAGCAAGGTGCAAGCTGCTGGACGCCCTCCAACCTCAGGGCCTAGGATGTGTGGGCCCCGCCCTTGGCCCCCAAGGGCTTCCAGACACTCAGGAAGGAAGGAAGGACGTCTGTGAGCAAGTGGCAGGAGAAAGAGTCCAGCTCCAAACTTCCTTCCTGAGCATCCTCAGCAGAGGGCCGGGGAGCCCCCAGCCTCACCAGGCAGCTTCTGCCAAGGGAGGGCAGGAAACTGGCCCACAGGTCACACAGCTGCCCAACGCACAGGAATGTCCCCTCCCCAGCCACCAGATACACTGGGGCACTCAGACCCACCCAGTGGTTAGTTCCCGACTGTCTCACACACACACACAGTCCCCTGCAGCCTCTATACATACCACCGTCAAATTCAGCCTCTCCACCCCACCCCTGAACAGTCACACACAGGTCACACGCGCCTGGCCTCGCCCACACCCTCCTCCTGCCTGCCGCGGCCCCAGACCGCCCAGACCGGAGGCTGACTCACTCGGAGATGTGCAGGAAGATGTCGGGGCCACCGTCGGCCGGGGTAATGAAGCCGTGGCCCTTGGAGCGACAGAAGCATTTGCAGACTCCTCTGCAGACGGGGCCCTGCGAGGCCCGCACGGTCCTGGCAGAGGGGCAAGCGTGAGGTGCGCCAGCGGCCCTCCAGCCCCCTGGGGCCCTCCCAGCTCACCCCCGTCCCGCCCACGGCCAGGGCCGCCAGGCACAGTGGAGCATTACACAAATCCGGGAGCAATTCTCAGACTTCGGGAAGAACGACTCTCTGGATGACCTTGGCAAGTTTTCTTAGGCCTCAGTTTCCCCATCAGGAAGGAACGGGGTAGATAAAAGGTCTCTGAGCAGCCCTCTGAACACTCAGCGCTCTGCTAGGCACCGTGTGGGTCCTCTGCAGCCCTGTGGCCACCCCGCCACTAGCCCCACTGTGCACCTTGGAAGTCGAGGTCTGAGGGCAAGAGGCTTGTGGGTGGTTAAAGCCCAAGGACTGAAGACCCCAGCGATTTCGCAGAGCGACCCCATCCCTGTCCCCCAGCTCGAGGCAGGCTCAGGTGGGCAGGCCCTGCACTGCTGGCAAGGCCCCTTCCCCAGCCTGTGTCTCCCATGTGACATGACAGGTAGGGACAGTGAGGCAGAGATGGCCGGAGACATAGGAACTCTCTGGTCTCGGGCAGGAGACCTGTCAGGAAGCCTCTGCTGGCCAGTCCAAGACTCACGCTGAGAAGGTCCTCGTCCGGCGGGTGGGCAGCGGGCTGGGGACCACGTGGCCCCGAAGGGGGGACGGTGAGCGCTCTCGGGCCCGCTGGGTGTCCAGCAGCCCGGCGGAGGCCTGGTGGGTGGGGGGCTGTGGTGGTGGAGGAGGCTCAGATGACATGGCTGACCTAGAGAGAGATGGGCTCTCAGGGGCGCACACTGTGAGCGGAGGGGCTCCCAGCTGCGCCCCAAGCCCGGGTCTGCCAGTCTGCCATCTGAGACGCAGTCCTTGGGCTGTGCAACGGCAGACCCGACACTTACTCAGCATGGAGGCCACCTTCAGAAATATGCCCCGTTTGCCCCTGCTGGGCCAGGTGCCCCACCGCCCCGGGGACGCATCAGTCCCCTGCAGGTCCCCCGCGCCCAGCATTGGCCCACTCTGGGCACTGGGGAAACACTTGGGTGGGGAAAGGGGAGGCAGGGGAGGATGCTTTAACGCCAGCTACCATATCAGGACTCCAACCCCTCGGCAAACATGCCCATTTCCCCTGCTGAGTGCCAGTCGCCATGGGGAAGGGGAGGCAACCCAGGGCCGATCTCGCAGTGTTCCTCCAGGAAACTCTGGGACAGAAACCAAAGAGAGGCCGGCCCCCAAGTCTGGATCCCCGGGGGCATCACAAGCATCCAGGGGAGGGAGGCCTGGCAGGTGAGCCCGAGGGACCCGAAGGGGCAGGGCCGCTCCGAAGGCAGCATCTCCACCAGGCCCCTGACTCAGACCCCGGCCCCCAGAGTGAACATGCACCCAGCCAGGTGGCCCGCTGTTATGAATACCCTCGGTGGCCCCTAAGGGCATCGCAGGCCGGGGTCAGGCTGGGCTGCAGGCGGGAAGGGACTCCACAGTGGCCGCCTTGTCCTGGTAGTTTTGCCAAGAGCAAGATGTGGCCGCTGTACCCAATGAACACTGGACGTGTGACCACAGGGACGCTCGCTCTAAGGAGACCTTGGTACTAGGTCAAGAGGAAAGAGCAGAGCCCAGGAGCCAAAGGCCCTTGGGGGAGAGGCCCTTCCCTTCTCTGGGGTCAGGCTCCCTGTTGGCAAAGCGGGGCTGCTGAGTGGGCCTCCCTCAGCACCCGCTCAGAGCTGGTGACGGGGACACGAGGTGACGCAGAGTCAGGCCGTGGCAGCCAGGGAGCGGAGGGGCCCAAGGTCACGGGCCGAGGTAGGGCACAGCAGCCCCGACGGGAAACCAGCGGCTCTCACAGGGTGTGTAACTTTAAAGTTAAACGTCCCAGGAGTTCACCTCAAAAATCCAAGTTCCCGGCTACTTTTGAGAAAACCTCAAAGCTCTGACAACCTTAACCACCACCCCACCCCACCGTTCACTGCCCCTGCTTCCCTCATTCAGGGTGACAGTACTGGCTTTGTCACTGCCGTCAGCCAGCCATGTCCCCTCTGCCCCCAACGCAAACCACCCCAGAACCAAACCTCCCCCTTCCCCACACTCCCCGGCAGGCCCCCAGCTCCCCACACTACCCCCCAGCCTCCCACACTCCTCCACACTCCCCGGCAGCCCCCAAGTCCCCCATACTTCCCCACAGCGCCCCCCAGGCCCCCACATTCCCCAGCAGTCCCCCACACTCCCCTGCAGCCCTCACAGGTCTGTCTGGGAAGGGGAAAGGGGGAGAGGGAGGGGGGAGGGGGGCCAGCTGGCCTTCTGGAGGAGGTGGCATGGCTACCTCCTGACCCCCTTTCTCAGCTGCAGTCTCGGCCAGGGAGGACCATGAGTCGGGGAGCGCCCCCCCATAAAGGCCCCGGCCGCTCCGCTGGGGGTCAGGGCTCCAGCATGACCCAGCAGCACAGGACATAGAGTCCCAGAATGTTCCAGTGCCTGGGGTTCTGAGAAGGAAGCCGGCCCAGAAAAGAGAGGCTCTGCCGAGGCTCTGTCCAGGCCCCCCGGGATGGCAGCGGGACTGCAGGGGGACTGCAGGGGAGAGGCGACACAGGGAAAGTGCCCTCCCACCTCTACCCAAAGTCTCCTTTCCTCTGGAGTCAGGCACCCCTGACTTCACATTCCACCACCTGGCAGCCACGTGATCTTGGGCAAGTTACTCAGCCTCTCTGGACCTCAGTTTCTCTATGTGGAAATGAAGATTATAATAGTCCTGACTTCATACCATCATGAAGTTCAAATGAAACAATACATGCCAGCACAGTAGAGTAAAGTAAGTGAGCGGTAATCGTCAGCCATGACCGTAACGTCATCATAAAGTCATTCAACAAGTATGTGCCCAGTGCCAAAATCTGGAGCCAGGGAATAAACAAACAAATACACAAACAAGGTCATCACAGATTGCCAAAAGGGCTGGAAAGAGACACATAAGGAGAGAAAAAGGAGCAGGGTTGGAGCTTTCCTAAGGAGGGTACAAGGGGGCCCTGAAGGATAAGAAGAGAGTCAACCATTTGAAAAACAGACAGAGGCTCTTCCAGGTAGAAGCAACGGCCTGTGCAAAGCCCTGAGGCTGGCAAGGGCAGGTATGACTGAACGCCAGCAGGGAGACACAGACGATGCAGGCAGTGGGAGGCGGGAGACGCGGGCCAGTGCAAGGAATTACCGGCCATCCTCACCATCAATGTCATGTGTGACTTTTTTTCTTCACACCTATCTGTCTGTCCCATGTCCCTTCCCATGCCCACCTCCCCCTGGGTTAACCAGGCAGGCCCAAGTTGGGTCCCCCTTCTCTCTCTGTGCAGCCCCCTCAACTCTGCAAGTACCCCCAATCTCTCAGGGATGCCAATGGAAGCCCGTGGCCTTGCAGGGTGAGCAACCTAAGGGGGGCCGGGGTCCCTCTATGTCCGTAGGGCACAGCACTGGGGCTGGCACACAGCGCCCCGCAGTCCAGCAGGGGGTGCTACATGCCCGTCACCTGCAGTGGAAGAGACAGGCCTGAGAGCCTGTGATTCCGGGAGGGGGGCAGGAAGGGGGTGCTGGCCACGGAGACCCAGGAGCCTCACCCCCATCCCGCAGCCTCTCAGGGCTCATCTGAGCCAGAGAGCAGCTGGGGCAGGCCTGGCCAGGGCCAGTCCACCCCTACAGCTGCAGGAGGCAGAGGGAGAGCCAGTGCGGGGGAGGCTCGGGTCAAAGTCCCCGCTGAAGGAAAACAGCTGGGAGAGAGGCAGCCAGTCGGCCCGGAGCCAGCTCTGGGGCCCCAGTGCCATCCCCGCAGGCGGGGGGACTGCAGCTCCAGCTCCACCGGCCAGCAGACTTGGGCCGCCACCAGCTCCATGGCCTTGGAGTGGCCCCAGGAGGTGGCAAGGCCCACCCTCAGTGACCCGCCACACATCCCTCCACTCTCACAGCCTCCGGGAGTTTGCAACCAGGTTCCTGAAGGTCAGGCTGGCAGGAGGCTTAGGCCAGACCAGGGGTGGGCCTCTGGCCTGCAGCAGATGTCATGTCCGAGGCCTGTCATGCTATGCTGCATGTGTGCACATTTGTGTCTGGGCACACGTGTGTATGTGTGTGGCTGTGTGTGCATGACTGTATGGATGTGTTTGGCTCTGAGCACGTGTGATGCCTGCTCATGTGTGCGGTGTGTTCATGTGTGCACACACTGCTCTCTGGAGTCACCTGTGCATCTGAATTCGCATGCACGTGTGTATGTGTGCACAAGCTTGTCACTGTATGTGCGCACCAGGGGACCTGTGGGGCCATGCCCTGCCCTGGGGCACCAGCACCGGTGCGATGGGCCTTGAACAACTAGCAGTTACTGGGCCACCCACTACATGCAGGAAACGGAGCTCAGCACAGCGAAACCCCTAGGAGCAACACGCAGGCTCAGGCACAGGACCTGCAGCCACCAGGACAAGAACACTGTCCTGGGGCCAAGCAGCACTTCACACGTCTCAGCTCACTTCATTCCCATTTCACCGATGAAAAAAACCGAGACACAAAGTGTCAACTAACTTTCTGGAGCTCCTGCAACTAATAAAACTGGTGAAACAGCCCATGGGCCAGTGGAGATGCTAAGGAGAGAAAGCCAGCAGGGAAGGGGCTGCATTTTCAAAGCAGGTGCCCCAGGAGGCCAGATGTGGCTGCGCTCCCCCTTCCCCACTCAGCCCCAACCCACCAGGTTCTGAAGAGTGCCCAGCCAGGGCAGAGGGACCCCGGGCCCAGGTAAGGGAGCCAGGAAGCCACTCCCACCCTGGCTGACCCCAAGGAGAGGTGTGTCCTCAGGGCCTTTATCTGGGGAAAGGGTGGAGAAAGGGGCCTCAGCCCAAAATAGCCTAGGAATTTTCCATAGGCCCTACAGGTCTTCCTGTAAGATTCTCAGAGTCCAGCAGCTGCCAGGCTCTGGCCTTCCCAAGCCCTCCACGGCTTACCCACGTATCTGGGGACTCAAGAGCCAACTCTGTAGAGCCCCTGTTAACCCCCTCCTCCTGCCCTCTTGGCCTGAACACCCACCAACCATATCAGGGATGAGTTTGTCTTAAGCAAAGTAGCCAGGTGCTTACCCCAGGGCAAGGGGCTTTGGCAGTGTTATCAGCCATTTACACTTTAGTGAGAGGGACTTTGCAGTTCCTATCACAAGGATCCATTCTTAGTAGCTTTCACACGTTTCCTGCAAGGCAGGTAGATGGGGGCGGGGAAGTCAAGAGCTGGGTTCAAGATGGGCTCTTCATTGTCAGTGTGGTTCTTGACAAAGTCAGACCTCTCCAAGCCTACTCTGAAAAATGGGGATGTCTTGAGCCTTCCATGGGTTTCTGGCTGGAGGAGGGCAGGACATCATGTTGGGGCACCTCCGAGCCCCAGGGCAGGCCTTTGCTGGCAAGTGGGGTGGCTACTAGCCCACACAAAGGAAGGGGACAGAGCCCTGGAGAACCAACCGTGGGGGGTGGGCAGTGATGCTGTGCTTATTTGCCTTAAGTCCTCGCAGCCACATGCCCCCCCATCCCGCTTGAGTCAGACAAGCCCTGGGCGTTCACATACATCTAGACGCACGCTCACAGCAACCCAACGGGAGGCACTTTAATCATCCCCATTCCACGGGTGAGAAAACTAAGGCACAGAGAGGTTTGAGCCAGCTCTTCTCACACTTTAGTGCAGACACAAATATCTGGGGGGTGGTGATAAACCGCAGGTCGGGGAGGGGCTGAGGGCCTGCATTTCTGAGGAGCTCCCAGCAAGGCCGACGCTGCTGGTCCAGGGAGCACCAGGGCAGCACCAGAGTGGCATGGTGTGACACACTTCCGCAGCTCACAGCCAGTGCGTGGCGGGTGGGGCCGGAACCCAGTGTAAGCGGGGGAAGGGAAATGGGGCAGGGGTGGGGGAGGGGGGAGGCCTGGCTGAGTCGCAGTTACCCTAGTGCACCGGGCTCCTGGCGTAAACTGAGGTAGAGATGCCATGCCTCCCCGCCCCACTTCGGCCCAGCTGAGCCCCAGCCCGGCAGAACCGAGGGCTCCAGGGCGGAGGGGCAGGGAGAGTCGGCTGAGGCCTGGCAGACGGGTCCCAGGAAGGGGGACGGGGCCCTTCTTAGGGCCTCCGCCACATTCCCCTCCATTGTTCGGGGCGAGCCGGCTCGGCGGAGGAGGGGAGGGAGGGCGTCAGGAGGAGGAGGGCCCGCCTGCCTCCCGGTGCAGAGAGAAAAACAGCGGGTGGGCGCCAGAGAGCACCCGCGGCCCGGGCCGCCACCCAGACCGCGCCCAGTCGGGAACCGCGCTCCCGCTCCCAGGGGCCCCCGAGTGCTGGGAAAAGGCCGGAAGCCGAGGACCAGCGTGCCGGGAAGCAGAGGCGCCCCTCCAGCACTGAACCCCATTAGCGCTCCGGCCCCGCCCCGTGGGCAGGGCCACCCCGGCGCCCCGCTCCGCCCCGGGGCCTGCGCCCTCCCAGCTCCCAGCTCCCGCGCCGCGCGCCCCCAGGGAGGTCCACGCCCGCGTCCCTGAGAGGCCGAGTTGCACCCCGCACCCCAGTGCCAGCGTCCCGAGTTCCAGCCTCGCCTCGGTTCTGCCGGGCTTCGACGGCACAGCTGACTGCTCTTCACCCTCACCCCTGGCGACCGACCTCACCGCTGCGGGCCTCGGTTCACTCACCGGCCGGAGGGACCGTAATGGGTGTGGAGCAGACGGTGCGAGGGCTACGACGACGGGCTCAGCCAGCAATCGTTGAGCCGCTGGGTCATCTAGAATAATCCCGCCCGTTCCTGTCCCTGCTGATGAGACACAAACCAAAAGCCCTAACTTTGCCACTGCGCGGTATACACAAAGGCCGCTCCCCTCCCAGGGGAACCCCCCCTCCCCAGGACCCCAGCGCTGCGTCTAAGCTCAGCTCGTTCCCATCCCCCAGCACCAACTCGGTGCCAAATCCCACGAGGCCGCAGGACCCTGTTCAGCTGGGGGTGAAGGAGGGGAGGGGGCAGACTGAGCAGCAGAAGAGAGAACCCGCGGTCCCCAAGACCATCCGGGGAGGACGGAGGCGCGGCGGGGCGGGGGCGTCCAGTCTTAAAGGATCACGTAAAGGGTGGGAAGCCGTTCCCGGCTGAGGGACCCGCAGGGGCAAAGGCCCTGGAGAAGGGCCGGCGGCGGAGAGGCTGGAGAAGGTCATGGTGGGAGATGACAGAAAGCTGTGCTGAAAAGTTTGGGACTCAGACAATAGGGAAATCAGTGGACGATCTTTAAGCCAGGGTCTTGATTTGAACCGACTGTTTCTAGAAGTTCCCTCTGGCTTCGGAGAGGCAAACGGATTGGCATGGCAAAGAGACTGAGAAATATCAGAAAAGCAACTAAAAAAAAGAGGGCATCAGCTCACTTTCCTCCCGGCACTGGGTTAGCCATCTCCTTTTGTTCCCGCACACCCCCTTCTGAGAGAAGTTATATCCCCAGTCCACAGATGGGGAGACCGGGGCTCCGGAGGCCTCTGGTTTGCAGTGAGACGCCCCCACACACACCTCTGAGAACGAGGAGGCCCTGCCCGGGGCGGAATGGTCTCCGCTCCCCCACCCCCAAAACACACACACATCCACTCCAACTCCAGAAAAGCTTGGGGGACCAGGGGCTTCCTCTTGGAAACAAAAAGAACGTTGCATTTCCGGCCGGCAAAGCTGGGTTGCTGGCGGGGCGGGCGGAAGGAGCCTGTGGGTGCGGGGGAAGTTTCTCTGCTTCGCCAAGGGGTCCCCCCATCCGGCGCAAACACCCGGGAGCGCCCGGCGGCTCCTCCCACCCCCAGACGCGGCCAATCCCGCGGCGCCAGGAGAGCCCCCACCTGCCCCGCCAGGGCGGCGGAGGGCCCACCCGAGCCCGCAGATGGAGAGGCCAGGCTTGGTGGGGGGTGGCTCCACCTCCCGAGCGACACCCCCCGCATCGCACCACGAGTCACCCCATTCACGCTCCAGCCCACCGTTAAAGTGTGGGGAGGGCAAGGAGGAGAGAAGGTGTTCCCTGGACGCGGGAAGTGCTACCCGACGTTTGCTCCAAGTCCCTCCAGCTGCGGCCACACCCACTCCATCGCCCGCAGTGAGTAATCCGCTCCCCGCCCCGCATTTCCTAGGGGCCTAGAGAGACCCAGCCCGGACCCCTGCCCGGGAGTGGGAAAACCCTACAGTAGGGAGGCTGAAGGAGGCGGGGGAGCCCGAGGTCCCATCCCGGCGGCTCCCGGACCTCCGGGCGGAAGCACCCCATCACTCCCCACCGGGGCCCCGGAGACGCGTCCTACCTGGCTCAACAGATCCGCTCCACCAGCTGCTACGCTTCAACTGCGAAAGCCCGGCCCGGGAGGGGGCGTGATCCGCGGGGCGGCCCACCGAGACCCCGCCCCCAGCCCCGCCCCAGGCGCTCCCCACCAATGGGAGGCGGGTAGGGGCGGGGCCCGGAGCGGGAAGCCCAAAGGCAGCTTTGCGTCCGCGCTGCTCGCGGGAGCGCGGCCTCCGGCCCCGGAAACTCGCAGGGAGGGAAGAGGGCTGGCGCGCGCGGGTCCTGCCTCCCTGGCCGCGCAGGGCTGGCCGCCATGACCGCGCCGGAGCCCGCACGGGCCCGGGTCGCCTCTTCGTGTGCGGAGAGAGATCCAGGAACGACGACGAGCGGGAATGAAGAGAGGCGGAGGGAGACAAAGAGCAGAGGGGAGAAGGGGGGAGAGAAAATGCAAGAAAAGAAAAAGCAGAAACCAGGGGGAAACTGTTGATTTCCTTCTGTTTGTTTTGCTCGTAATTTCCACTCCCGCCTTCGGTGCTCTGTCTCTGCAGGTAAATGACACTAATCTCCCTTTACCGGAGAGGAAACTAGTGCACAGGGGGAGAGGTGACCTACACCGCAGGTCACAGCAAGTGGGGAGCAGCCCCTGCACGAGCCAGCGCAGCCCTGCAGCGAGGTTCAGGCTGGCATCCGAGGGGCCTGAAAGGGGCAGGTATCCTGGGACAGTCCTGGGACAACAGGGCGCAGGAGTGGGGGTGCTTGCCCCATCAGCTTGCCTGCCTGCCTCCCCCTTGGCCGCTCTCTGCGTGCCCACGAAGGCCAACGAGGGCACAGCTGTCTGCGAGCCAGGAAGAGGGCCTCCACCGCGAGCCGAACTGGCCGTCACCTTGATCTCGGACTTCCCAGGCTCCAGGCCTGTGAGGACTAAGTGTGGTCTGAACACCCCCATCCGTGGTATTTTGTGGCAGCAGCTGGATCAGGCTAAGGCAGTCCCCTTTTCTTCCTAATTTCCCCAAAGTCCTTCTCAACTTCTCAACTCATTGGAGCCTCACAGGATTTCATACTCGATTGATGCTGTCCTGGCCTAAATCACCCACTGGGTGTGTGCGTCTGTGCCAGGCTCTATGTCGGCCACTGAACATCCCGAAATAAAAAATGCCCACCCAGTTCCCACCTTGGAGGAAGGAGGGGTTGCAGCCTGGTAAGACAGAAGAGGGGCGAATAACCCTGCCTTCAGGCTGTCAGACAAGACAGGTCCCAGGGAGGAATTCTCTCTCCTACATTGCCCTCAGCTGATGGCACTGGTCTTACATCCGGACTTGAGCCAACAGCTGATGAGATCAGGCCTAAAGTATTCCACCCAATAAGGACCAGTCTTCCATCCATCCATCTGACAAATATTTCTTGCACGTGAGCTCTGTTCCAAGACCTAGACTAAACAAAACTCACGTTAGCCCTACCCCATGCGATGTTACACTCTAACAGGGGAGGCAGATGTGTAAACACACAATGGTATACACTCCTACTGTACCCACATCAGGGACAGAGTCCATGTTGGAGAAGCCACAAGAGGCTTCTCTAGAAAGCGCTGATTGACCTGAGATCTGGAAGATCAGGAATTAAATAGACAAAGGGAAGGACATTTCTGAGAGGGGGTAGAGCATGTGCAAAGGTGCTGAGGTAGGAGGGAGTATGGTGGGGGTAGGCCATAGAGAAAAGGGAGTGTGGAGTGAAATGGCAGGAGCCAGAATGAGCTAAATTTATGGGTCTCAATTAGGGGGTTTCATCTTTAAGAGTGCTGGCAGCCAGGGAAGGGCTTCAAGAAGAGATGAAATGGAGACTGCTTGCTCCACAGTGTAATCATGCACCCACCTGCCCCCATTTCTTCCCACCATGACCTGGGCCTCACCTGTTTCACCAGGGGCAGCCACTGCCTCCCACCTTGCTGCCTCCCCTCACATCCATGCCCACGCTCCAGTTTTCTGTGCAGCAGCCAGAAAGGAACTTTCAAAAGCACAAATCCAACCATTGTTAAAGAAAAAATTACTTATGACACCTGTTAAAATGGTAAATGCAGATTTTATTCAACACTATCACAATAGGTATAGGGGCTATGGCAATGAGCTTCTGCACTAAGGGAGAGAGACGCAACTCCACTCCAAATAAAAGAAGGAAAAGGGGAATGTATAGTCCAGGAGCAGGGTGAGGGGCAGTGAATGGGAAATCACTGAGATCAGGAAGCGGCAGGGGGTTCTGACTGAACTGACCCGGCAGAATTCCTGCAGAAGGAAGGCCAGAGTGATCAGACATCAGCTGGGCGATGGAAGGAGGTGGGGAATTTGGCCAGATACGGAGCTTACCCAACTTGGATTCTTACTAAAATTGACCCTTCAAGGACAGAGACCCCCGAGGTCATGCCTCGTTGAGCAGAGGGCTCAGAGGAGCCTAACTAAAATATGGTCAAGGAGAGAACAGCTGTGAACCTCTACTGGGGACTCTTGGTCTCTGTTGGGCCACTACCTTATGGACAGTCACCTCCCTGTCCTCGGCTGAGGAGGAGGGTCCTGGTGGATGACTGTCTCCCCTTCTGTAAGTTGGTGTCAGACCTGCCTATAGTTGAAAGGAATCTGGAAACACCCTGGACAGGATGGGGAGGAACAGCCCGGGGTGGGGGGGAAGATTCAACCCTCTGCCCAGCTCCACAAGGGCCGACCCCTTGGGGCAGCTCTTGGGATGGACCTGCTCAGTACAAGGTCCAAGGGGACAGAAGAGAGGAACCAGGAGCCTGCCTGTGTGAACACACCCCACACCCAATGCCCCTTAACACACCCCTCCCACAGGGACAGACACACAGCCCACCTGAGCTGCACACACACACACACACACACACGGACAGACACACAGCCCACCTGAGCTGCAGACACACACACGTCTCCGTACACAAACGTGCTGTGTGGCTGAGCTGTTCACGGACACACACCCATCACCCAGCTCCCTGGACCTTTCCTCAGACTCCAGACCCCAAGAGCTTTCTCAGCCTAGAAACAGCCCTGCCTCCCCCAGAACCTTCACTGATGCCCCGGAATGAGAGCACCCCACTTCCCTGCCCTCTCCCCAGGTAGGCCATGGGGCCTGAGGTGGGGGAGCATAAAGCAGCCGACACACCTCACACATCTCCTGCACCCCCCCCCACCAGCTCTCCACAAGCTGGGAGGAAAAGGGTGCAGACAGGGCAGCTGGTCCAGCTGAAATTCACCCCAATATGACCCAGCAAGGCAGCCCCCAGGGCTCCAGGCAGACAGAGTGGAAAGGACCTCTGCCATGGGCAGGAGAGCAGGGGAGGGCTCTGGAAAGCCCAGCCCCTCCCCAGGTCCCTCAGCAACCCAGCCTCACCCCTCCCTCCACACACTTGCACAATAATTACAATTATAACTCATTAGTCCGGATTCCTTTCTTCTTACCTCGCCTCCTGGCTGGAACTGGCCATTTCTGGGAAGAGAGGATGAGCAGAAGGGGAAAAAAGCCCCATTTCCTTTCTCTCTGAAGCAGCCCCAGCTTTCTTATTGCTCAAAAAGAAAGCAGAGCCCAGAGAAGGTGAGTGAGGTGTCCAGGGTCACACAGCAGGAGAGGATCAGGGGGATCTCCCAGGACCCTCAGCTACCAAAACTCCAGGCTCATTCCATTCCTGGAATGGGCTGCCCACCTCTCCCCACTGCCCTGGCTTTCGTGGTTCTGCTTATTTAACTTATTATTGTCATGGTTATTATTATGACTAATTGCTAATTCACTGCAAGCTTTCTATGTTCCAGGCACATACTGTGTCCCAGGCACTGTGCTGGTTACTGGGGAAACAGCTGTGAACAAAATCAACACAGTCCCTGCCCTGGCGTTGCTGATGTTTTAGGGGCAGAAAGACAATGATCAAGTAAACTAATACATGAACCAGTAAATTCCAGACGGAGGTAACTTGCCACCACTGAAACAGGTGGTATGGCAGAGGATGGCTGGCTCCTCTGGCCAGGGGGCCCACGGCAGCCCTCCGTGAGGAGTGGCCTGTGAGCTGAGAGCCGGATGATGAAAATGAGCTATGGCATCTCAGGAAAGAGGCTTCCAGGCGCAGGAACAGCAGGGGCAAAGCCTGGGGGCAGGAGGCAACCAAACAGAAAGTAAGCATGTGTGAGAGGGGATCAGCAACAAGGTAAAACGGTCTCACTGAATTTTCCTGACACTCTTGGCAAGAAGGATTATCATCAAGAGGAGGACAGAGAAGCTCAGAGAAGTGAAGACACCTGCCTGGGGTCACACAGCTGTGAGTGATAGAGCCCACACCTGAATCACTTCCTCCTCCGATATGCCAGGCTTCTTTGGGGGATGAAAGGTTACAAACACACAGTCAGTCTTCCAGGAGCCTGAGCCTCTCCGAGGACCAAGAGGCCTACAGGGAGCCCCCACCCCAGGCCTCAGGGCTCCCCCACGGGGACTTGTGTCTGGTGCCAAGGGCCTGGCATCCATCTAACCTGCTGGGCCACAGCTCTTCCGTGTGGCCTTGGGCTGGCCTCAACCCTGTCTCATGCCTCATCCTTCCAGCCTGGCCTGAGGGAGATGAGGGAGAACAGGAGACCTCAGCCCCAGGGGGAGGGTGATGGGGCACGAGATGAGCCCTAAAGAGAAGGCGGCAGGGCAGCCAGGGTGGGGACCTCTCAGCCCCCAGAGCAGGGAGGGAGGCAGTGAGGCGAGCTCATGCAACCTAGTGCTGCCCCCTGGTGGCAATGGCCAGGATGACGGGCGCCCTCATTCCTTCACCCTCAAAGCACCCCAATTCCATAGGCAACCGGGACCCAACCCTGTGTTAGGGGCTGTCATTCCCAAAATCCTTGGGGAAGAAGGCAGTTCCCAGCCCAAGGCCGAGATGTGTAACCAAGTCTATCCAAGGACCCGGGTCCTGGAGAGTGACATCAGGAGATGCTAAGCCAAACGGGGTGCGTTGTGATGAGTGTCATTCATCCATTCATTCATGTTCGTTGAGCACCTCCTCCTTGCCGGGCGCTGGGGGATACAGCAGGCATCAAATCTCGGACACCAGTGCCTCTAGGGGTGTGGATGTGCTCCAACAGCGACAGGAGCCCCAAGCACAGAGTGAGGTGAGGGTGACACATCACCACGTCACTGGGCATCTGGGCCAGAACGCCTAGCTGGAGTTTCAAGATTCTGAGGTGTGGATGTCACGGGTACTGGGGAAGAGCTGGAGAAAGAAGTCAGAGGGTCGCCTGGGAGAGGTGGGGCTGCAGCAGTGACCGCCCAAGATGTGGTCTTTTCCTTTTTCCACAAAGAGGGCACCTTTTGAGGGAATTAGGAAAGGCCTTCCCCAAGACTCTTTTCCCCTCCGTCAGCTGAAAAACGGCTGTAATGAAGCACAAACCTGTGCGCCTGGGATGCACGTGGCGCTTGTTAAGCTCCGCATACCTTGCCCGCATGCTCAGATTCCCTCCCTTCCCAGGTTACGAAACCTCACAGCTGGCATCATGAGAGGCCTGTCAGCCCAAGGTGCTGATGGCTTCGGAGGAAGCTGAGTCCCCAGCGATCGTCATTATTGTCACCATTCTCAGGAGCAAGGAAGCTGTGCAACCTGAGCACACGCAGACCCCTGCTGGAATAACCGTGGCCAGCAGATGGCGCTGTGGGAGAGCCGGGAGGGTGACCCAACCACGTTATACGTATATTAATAAAGCAGAAGCGGACTGAGCACTTGGCTATTCTCTCTGATGACTGGATTCCTCTGCTGTAGACGGTGACGATGGTCTCATTCTTCCTCCCGATACCTGTTGTGATATAGCTTTGCACTCCTACCACAAGGGGTGACCTGCTCCACCCTTCGTCCTGGGCTCAGCCTATCGCTTGCTTCCGTCAAGGCAATGTTAGCAGATGTCCTACCAGAAGAGGCTTGACGTGGGCATGCACCGTGGAGCTTGCCTCACTGCACCTGCCATCACCATGAGACTATCCCCACTGAGGATGAGAAACAAGTGGGACAGAGTCCAGCTGTCCCTGTTCCTCCAACAGGGCTGGTCTAGATGGGCTGCTAGCCAGAGGACCCCCAGCGATGGCAGGAAGCCAGGCCGACGCCAGAGAACCGCTCGGCCTGAATCACCAATCGCAGACTCACCAAGTAAATATTTTTCGTTTCAAGCCACTGGCCTTCGGAATGTTTTTTTATGCAACAGTATTGTGACCATAGGTAATTGCAATCCCTACGTTTTTTAATAAATAGGGGTGATGAAGGCTTATTAACAGAAACCAAGTAGTCTGTTTTTATGCTAAATCCAAGTCCCATGCAAGGAAATCTGATTGGCCTGGTTCAAGTCAGGCATCCACCCTTGAGCCAGTCAGCCTTGGCCATATAGTAAAAAAATACTACTGCTGGGGCCTGTTCCGCTGGGTGAGGAGAGATCTGAGAACTGATCATGTGGTTCAAGTATAATTTGCTCATAATTACTACAATGCTGTGTTGCATTATTTAAGTAAGTCTTCTCTGTGTGGTTTTACCATCAAATGTATACAAGTTAGATTCATTTGTCTTTTGTTTTCCATTTATAAAGACTGCTTTTCTTTTTTTACTGACTTTTTGGCCCCCATTTCCCAATTTTGTTTAAAAAAAGGTTCAAACATACCGAAAAGTTGAAATAATTGTACAGCAAACACCCCCATACCCACCACCTCAGTCCAATTCTACACTAGCCGACATATTTGTTTTTTCACATAATTGTCCATCTAATAACCTGTTCTTATTTTTTGATGGATTTACAAGTAAGGTGCAGCTATCAGTACACTTTACTCTTAAACCCTTCACCTTGCATAGCATTAACTACAGTTCAATATTTGCTCTTTTTTCTTTAAGGTTTACATACAATGAAATGCACAAACCTTAATTGTGCCATTCCATGAGTTTTGACAAATGCACACACCTGTGTGATGCAAACCCTTATAAAGATACAAAAAATCTCCATCACCGCAGACTTCCCACAAGCCCTTTCCTAATAAGTCCTCACCCCACAGGCAAGCATTGTTCTGATTTTTTCCATCACAGATGACTATTGCTCTTCTGGAAGTCCCTATAAATGGGATCACGCAGTAGGCCCTCTTGTATTAAGGGTTCTTCCATTCTGTGTAAGGTACTTGAGATTCATCCACATTGCTGCATGTATGACTTCTTTCTATTGGTGAGTGGCTTTCCAGTGTATGAAAATATTACTTTGTTTATCCATTCCCTTAGTACACCATAGTGCTTTCCCATTTGGTGCTCTTATGAATAAAGTAGCTATGAACATTTGTGTATGTCTTTTTTTGTAGACATTAGTCTCCCTTTTCTTGAGTAAACACCTAGGAACAAAATATCTGGGTCACAGGGTAGGTTTATTTAGTTTTGTAAGAAACTTCCAGACTTTTTAACAGTCCCATCAGGTAATGTCTGATGAGAGTTTTGGCCACTGTTTCATGTTGTCTGTCTTAATTTTTTAACCCCTCAGGTGTGCAAGTTCAATGAATTTTGAAAAGTGAATACACCTACATAATCATGATAGAATATGTTCATCATTCTAGAAAATTCTCTTGTGTCCTTTGCCATCAACCCTCCACTTTCAGCCCAGAAGCAGCCGCTATTCTGATTTCTATCACTATAGCTTGTTCCTATTTGGAACTTCAAATAAATAGAATCTAATATATGTAGTCTTTTATGCTGGGTCTCTTCTGCTCAAAATCATTTTTGAGGTGGATTCATCTTGCTGACTATACCAATAGTTTGTTCCTTTTATTGCTGAGCAGTATTCCTCAGTATGCATGTACACAATTTGGTTATAATCAGCTCACCTGTTGACAAATATCCCTAAATCTTGGCTGTTATGAATAAAGCTATTGCGAATTTTCTCATACAGGCCTTTTTGTGGACATATGTTTTTATTGCTCTTGGGTAAAAATCTGGACGTGGACTCACTGGTCACAGGTGGCATGTTTACCTTTTTGGGAAACTGCCAGTTTTCCAAGTTATGGACCATTTTACGCTCACACCAGCAGCGTTTGAGGCTTCTAGCATTCAAGATCCTTGTCAACACTTGAGCTTGTCTTGTTTTTAAACTTTAAGCAATGGGACCTATGATTTTGAATTTGCATTTCCTAGATGGCTAGTAATGCTGAGCACCTTATCACATGTATACCTGCCATCCCTGTATTTTCTTCCTTTAAGTGTCTGTCTGGGATTTTTTGCCTACTTTTAATTTTGCATTTTAAAAATTATTATTGAGTTGAAGGAAGTCTTTTATAGCCTGAATACCCGTCCTTTGTCACAGATATGTGCTGAAATGTTTTGTCCCCGCCATGACTTCGCCTTTTAATTGTATTGACGGTGTCTTTTGAAGAGCAGGTGCTGTCAGCTTTGATGAAGCTGTTTTTCCAGTTTCTTTTACAGCCCGTGCTTTGTGTCTGGTGAACTACATCTTGATATACAATCACGTTTATCTGTTTTCGGTTGCTTTCCATTTTTCGGTGTTGCTTTCTTCCTTTTTATGAACTTCCTTTTAAATTAGTAACCATAATGATATGGCTCCAAAGTGAAGCCTATAAAGCAAGGAGCACTTAGCGAGGACCTGCTTCCACCCCTGCCTCCCTCCATACCAGCCACTTACCTTTTTTACTAACCCTTCCTTTATTTTTTCTTGGAAATTATCTCCCTCCCCACTTCCTTACACAAAAAGTACTGTACTATATATATGTCTTCTTGTTTTTTTTAATGATATATCCCAAAGAGACTACTCCATAGTAATTTATGGAGATTCCCCCCTTTTCTTTTCCCTCCCCTCTTTTCCTTCCTTCCTCTCTCTCCCCCTCCTTCCCTTCCTCCCCTCCCTCCTTTATTTTGGGCAGCTGTGGAACACCCTCAAGGATGGACATTTGGGTTAATTCTAGCCTTTTCTGCTGCAGTGAATAATCTTTTGCCTATGTTATTTAATATTTTTGCTAGTCCATCTTTGGGATGGATTTCTAGAAATAGAAACAGTATTGCTGGGTCAAAGGGTCCCACCTTGGTAGCTCTGCTATCACCAAATCCCCGTCCAAGTGCCCATCCCTCAGACAAGCCGTGGCTTTGGGTTTCTGCCAATCTGGTAGGTGAGCAGGGCGGGGCTGTCTCAAGTGCTCCCCAGGATCCTGTGGCGTCCTGAGAAGCCACAGAGTATGCTGGCCAAGCGCCCGGGTCTCACTTCATGCCTGTGTCCGCGCAGAGCCCGGCTTTGCCCTCACGGCTGTGACCCTGGGCAGAGCCCAGAGCCAGCCCCAGGCACAGAGGCTGACTTCTGCAATGGGAGCTTCTCTCCAGGCCACTAGTCGTTGTCCTGTACTAATGCTGGCTTCCGTCACTGCGCCGGGACCAGACCCATTACCTGGGTCATATCATCCAGGCACAAGACAACCCTGTGAGGCAGCTATGATCGTCCCCAGCTTACAGTGAGGAAGAGCGAGGATGAAGGGTTTCCCAAAACCACAGCTAAGCGAGCAGGAGAGGCAGCTGGGCCTGTGAGGAGACACACACATGTGCTTATACACAGGCATGAGTGTGCATGTTTGCATTACCCATGTGCACACGTGTGTGCAGGTATCTGTGTCCATGTGTACACATACCTACTACGTTTTTACCTAAGAGGGCCTGAAGTGTCCTCCAGCTAGACATCATAGATACATCGGGTAAGTTCCTCCGCACAGACTCACTCGCTCCAAGCACACTGAGTGGTGAGGCTCCGGGTGGATCGGCCCGCCCTGCCCTCTGGGCCTGGTGCGGATCTCTGCCCGAGTGGGGCGGGAGAAGGGTGGAGAAGGACTGAGTGCAGCCTCCCCAAGCTCCAGAATCGGGACGAAGGCCGCGCTCTGCGCCTGTGAGGACGCACATCCAGTGGCTGCTCATCTGAGTCGGGCCCAGCAAGAGGCCTGGGAGAGGCCTGCATTCCTGTGTGTGGGCAGCCAGGCTGGGAGATGGGCACGCCTCAGAACCAGGACTTGGACGCCCGGAGCTCGGAACCCATGCTGCCTGGATATCATTCTGGAACAAAATCCCCCCAGGGTACAGAGATGGAGCCATGCCCAGTGTGAGGGGCCTCCCCCTCGGGTGACAAGTTGAATCTGGAGCCCTCCAGAAGCAGGACAGGAGACTATGGGTTCCCTCGCGGAGCTGGGGCTGACCTGTCCTCCCCACCAAGTCCTGCTGGTGCCCACCTACCCAGGGACCATGCGACCCGGTGGGGACGACGCAGCCCAACATCCTTTGCCCTCTCTTTAAGTGCTACCAGGAAATCGAGGAACAAGGCTGACGACTCCCCCATATCAGGTATGACCCGGCCCTCCTGTCCCCCAGCACCCCGGGGGCCAGGCACAGCCCAGACCAAAGCGGGGCCATACTGATGTGGTCCCCAGAGGTCTTGGCACCTCTGAGGCCGTGTGCTCACCTGAAAACAATCGAGAGGATTCAAACAAGCGGGTGACGCGGGGCTGGGTGGTCGCTAACTCAGCGTGACATCAGGATGGCTTTCTAGCTGGCAGCCCCGGACTGGCACTTAATTTCCGACTTAATTCCACTTTCCCCTGTAAAATGGGTACAAGCCTCAGCCCCAGGCAGGGCTGAGGGGGCACCCGACAGGTAGGAAACCTCTTCCTGTCCCAAGGACTCCAGACTGTGTGTCGAGCAGTCGCAGGGGCTTCCTATCGTCTGGTTGCCCCCACTGGGAGGAGGCATTGCGGGGCCAAATTAGGCATCCTCCTCAAGCCACAGGCTCCTTTTCTGGGAGGCGCAGGTCCCTGTGCAGAGCACCCACGTGGTTCCCAATAGGAACACGGGGATCCCTATCCATCACCCACACCGTCAGAAAAATTACGGGGCTCCCATCCTCCCCCTATGCCCTATCACAGACATGGCTCTGGGTATCCAGGGTCCCAGATTTCCTGTCCAAACAGCCTTACGCCTTTTTCCAGGGCCCATTCAGGGACATGTGTCCAAGCTCACAGTCTCAGAGCTGGGAGGCGAGGGGGCGCTGAGAGTCCACCCCGTGGGGCTCCGCTTGGGTCAGGAGGGAGCCCAGGCTGGGGGGAATCGGGGCGGGCCTGGTGCCCAGACAGTGCCTCTGGGAAGGAGCTGGAACGCTGCTCCTTTTGGAGGCGGGAGGCTGACACGCGGGAGCTCGTGCTGGGAGGCCGGCATACTGAAGTCCCATCCCAGCCTCTGTTACTTATTTACTGGGTGACCTCAGGCAGATTACTTAACCTTTCTGAGCCTAGTCTCCTCTGCAAAACTGGGATAATGCCCATCATCACCTCATCGGTACTCTGGCAAGAGCGAACGGAGGCATGGAAGAGGTAAGTGCAGAGCTTAGCATGTACTCACTGCTGGGTATTTAAAAATGAGAGCAGGACAGATTGTGGGCCCCATGTTATTTCTGCATCCACTTCCTGGCACTGCCTGCAGGAAGATCTTCCATCCTTGGACACGAGGGTACAGTCAGAGTCCGAAATGCCAGGGTTCCAATCTGAGCTCCTCCATGTACTAGCAGTGCAAACCTTGGTGACCTCTAGGCCTTGACTTTCCGTCCTGTAAAATGGGTGCCCCACTCAAGAGGGCAAGTCTTCAGCTCAACACCTGGCACACAGCAAGCCTGCAGGTCTGAGGGTGTTTCTCCTTCTCTCCCCAAGGGTCTTCTCCTCCTCCTCCTGCTCCTCCGCCACCTGGAACCCATGCTCCTCCCCAGACGAGCTGCCGAGCCCTCCATGGCGTCCCCACGGGTTAAGTGTACCAGGCTCAGGGCCGCCTGGCCCCTCCCCTGGAAGGTCCTCCTCCCCTGACCCCCACGGCTGTCCCCTGGGGGTGGGCCCATCTCTCCAGGGTGAAACCATCAGTGCAGGGGCTAGCACACAGTAGGCGCTCAGGAATGTTGATGGACTGAAATCAAGTTCCCTACTCTGCAAATGCACCCCTTCACCCCCACTGAGGAGGTTGGGTGTAGGGGTTTTTGGACAAACTTGCCGAGGGGTTGGGGAACCCTCTGAAGCTTGGAAGCTGCTGGGCTGGGTTGCAGAGTCCCGGTGTGCAGAATGAGGGCAGGGACCTCAGCGCTGGAAAGGCTGTCAGACCTGGGGTCCCCCTGACTAGCCACAGGGTTTTTCCCTTAGTCCCCTGGGGGCAAGGGCGGTGAAAAACAGGACCACAGAGGGCAATCAGGGCCCAGTGGGATGGCCGTGGGCGCTCAGGAGAGCATGGAGGCCCTTCAGGAGGGCCCGGCTCAGGGCTGGGCACGGTGGGAGGAGGGAGGCGCAGGGTCTGACCCACCCCAGCCGTCGCCCCAGCACTGACCGCCAGCATGCCTGTGGTGCGGTCCGCCACGCCCGCTCAGTCCCCGTGTCCGTCCGGCGGGAAGCACATCGTCACGGCAACCACCCCGATCCCGGGGGCCCGCACCTGGCTGCTGTGCACAGGCCTCTTGGTTTTCAGGCGAGTGCCAGTGGCCCTGGGCCTCCGTGGGGGGGCGGCCTGCTGGGTTTGGAGGTCTGGTCCATGGTGCGGAGGGGCCGGGTTTCTGAGCGCACCTTGCGGGCAGCAGTGCCAAGGATAAGGTGGGGGCCCCGGTGTGGCCTGGCCCAGCCCCAGCCCCCGATCCCCACAGGTGTTTCCTGGGCTGCTGCTTCATCCCCTTCTGCGTGGACAGCCTGACGGACGTGAAGCACACGTGCCCCGTGTGCCAGCAGGAGCACTTACGCTACCAACGCCTGTGAGCCTCCACAAAATAGAGCGATCAAGTGACCTCTGCCTGCCATGTCTGTCCTGCTGGGGTGCCTCCCGGCCCAGGGGGGTGGCGAAGGCCCAGAGACCTCAGTGGAAGGCTAGGTTCATGCTTGGGCCACCCGGCACACAGGTGGTAGCCCTCCACCCGCAGGCGCCAGCCTTCTGCCCTTAGAAACCACGACTCCTGATCAGCCCCAGCCTTGCCATCAGCACAGGCCTCTGCCTCTCATGAAACCGTCTCTGCAGCTCCAGCCAGGGGACCTGTGCTCTGTCTGCAATACCCGGCCTCACACCTAGGCCCCGCCCTCCCTGGGAGGCCAGTGACTTCCCATTGCTAGATCTGGCCGCCTCCTGCAAGTCCAGGCAGCAGGTCCAGTTGGGTCCCGGCTTGGCCTCTCCCCTTCTCAGGTCATTCCTGATGCTCCTGGCTGCACCCGCATCCCACAGTCCTCTGCTTGGACGCCCCAGGGACCTGCACACCCAAGGGTCTCCCCACCTCCCACATGGCCCTGGTGGACAGGATTCGCCACCCCCCATAGGACCTCCTCTTATCCCACAGCCACCAGGCCAGCGGCAGGACCTTCAGCCCCGGCCCTTTTGTCCCGTTATCCCACCCTGGTCCTCCCTGTCCCAGCTGCTGCCTGCTGCTCCGGGTCACCTGCAGCCAGCGGCTGGCCCACAGTCAGCTCAGCTCACGGGTAAGAATGCTTACCTCTCACCTTGATTATGCCAGACAACTGCCTGGAACTTGCCACCCTCAGGTCTACGTCCACACTTTTAACATGAGGAGTTTTGGGGCCACTTGTGAGCTGGCCCCTTGCCCCTCCCCAACTCTGTGCTCCAGCCAGAACCCAGAGCTGTCTATTCACCCAGGCGCCCACTGTTCCGTCTCCCCTCCCCTCGCCTACTCCTGCCTGTCCCAGCAGTGCCATTGCTCATTCATAGGCCTCCATCACTTTCCCCAGGCCCAGGCACCCCCAGGGTCTGATGGGGACAAGGGGCTTCATGGGAGCTGGGATGGGGGAGCAAATCCTCCCAAATCTTTGTCCCCCCCCAACTCCACAACAACAAGTTTAATCCTCAGCACTCCTTCAAGGCAAGAGCACAATAGCTTGACTGCTCTGCAAGGGCCTGGCAAACGTCTAGGATGCTGAGGCCCGGAGTTGGTGTTGAATGGGATCCCCTCTGGGTGAAACGGGTCTGCCTGGGGAGGAGGTCAGGTGGGGGACGAGCAAGCTTGGGCACAACTAAAGGATTTTTCACTTTGCAAAATGCAAAAAATAGCATTCATTCATCTTTTCCATTAAAACGAGTTTCCTAGGGTGTGAGTTGGGGCAGGACAGAGCAGTGGGAAGACAGGCATGTGAGATAGTTTATCCACCACCACCGCGGGAGGCGGTGTTCCCCACCCGACAGACAGCGGTGAAGCGCAGGGCCAGCTCGCCTGTCCACGCCCACTAACAAGACGGGGAGCGGAACCTTGACTGAGCCTGATTCCCTAGGACTCCTGCATCAGCATGATCAGGTGAGGGGTGTGTGAGCAGAGCGTGTGTGTGTAGAGCCTTCTATCAAGTGGCCTCCAATATGCAGAGGTTCCTGGAAGCCTGAGGGGGCCAGGTGAGGGCCATGTGCACACTGCCTGCTGCCAGCCAGGGGGATGCCCCACAGCCACCCCCAGAACCGGGGAGACCCCAGACCGACCTCCAAGGCAGCGCTCCATGGTGGGGACCCCGACCCCACATCCAAACAGGGACCCATTTTAACAAGATGTTCAGAAGGTGATGCATTCGACCAACGCGGCAGCCAGCAACTAGAAACCCACCTCTCGTCTGACAGATCAGGACACGCGATGAAAGTGAACCCAGGGAGACAGGCCCCAGGTTGACAACACAGGTAGCCACACTTCTAGGTTCCGTTTCTAGAAGAGATCACATTGTCTCAGACGGCGCAAGGGTCAGCTACTGAAGGGAAAGCGAGTCACGAAGACAACACTACCCAGAGGAGCCAGCCTTCTCCTGGGACCTGGTCGGCCACACCTGCCCCACGGGCGCCAGGCAGGGGCTGTGCCAGACCCAGATGCCTGGGCAGAGATCCTCTCTCGCCGACTCCACACCTCAGGCGACTTGCTGGCTCCGACCCCGACTCCCGGGTAGGCCCACGAAATGGAGGGGCCAGGGACTGGAGGGGCCAGCGTGGGGACAGTGAGGTCCTGTAGCAGACACCCTGCTGGTCGTGGTGCATCAGGCCGCTGGTGCTCGGGCCCTCCTCCGCTGGCCCGGTTTAGCTGCCGGTGTGCCCACGGGACGCCCTGTCCAGCTCCAGGCAGCATCCTCCCAAGGTCTCTCCTCAGGCCCTCCTGGGCCAGACTGCCCGGTGTTGAGAAAACATCATTTGCCAACTTACAAAACTCACATGGAAAACACTTTTCAGCTTCCTTTAAAAACCCTTTAGGTCCAGCTGCACAGGACCCTCCTTCAGCAATCGTCAGGCTGAACAACAGCTGTGCCCTTAGTTCAGCCCTGCAAAGTCCCTCTTGTCCCCAGTGCCCCAGGGCCTCCTCACCCACTGCCTTGGACAACCTGGCCTAAACCACTGCTCACACTGCATCTTCACGCCTGAGGCCTCGCCCCGGGACAGCCTTCATCCTTCCGAATCTCGCTGGGAAGCAGGCTGGGGACACAGAGTGGGGTCTTGGCCTCGTTCTGTGCACCCCTTTCTGAGGGTCAGCCTCGCCTCCCCAGGCCAGGAGGGCAGCCAGGGAGAGCCTTGGCCTGGGCTCCTGCAGCTCTTGCCTCGAAGCAGGGACAGCACCCTCCTTGCCCACAGGAAGGGTGGCCAGGGGCACCTTTAAAGCGGGTGCTGAGGTGGGCAGGGAGTCTGGGTCCCCAAGCCAAGTCTGCATTCACCAGGCCCCGAGAGCCCAGGCAGCTTACTCACCTGTCAAGATGGGTCACCCTGGGCGGCCCTGACGCCTGTGACAGTAACTCTCTCCCAAGCATGGCCTGAACCAAGACAGAAGTGGTCCCCACGCCCTGGTACAGGAGCAGAGCGGCCGATGAGGCGCGAGCCCAGGCAGGGCACGGCTGCATGGCTGACAGCAGCCCGGGAGCCTGTCGCAACCTGGGGCTGGTCCCGCCCTTTCCAGCCTGGAGCCCCAGGGGAGGCCCGCAGCCGGCGGTGGGGAGCGGGTACTGGGAGAGGCCACTGTCAGGCAAAGGCCGCCCACAGGGGCGGAGATGAAGCCCAGGGAACAGCAGGCACCCGGGGCTGCGGGGCAGGGCTAGGCAAGCACCACTCTCCCCAAGGAGGTGGGCTTCACGGGGGCTCTGAGTGGAGGCTTCTCTCTTCCAACATTTATTAGAAATTCTCACACATACATCTGGCAGGATCTTGGTACGAACACCCACATCCACCCCCGAGCCGCCGTGGATGGACCTTGACCTGGCAAGACCCACAGCGCCCCACAGACAGGCCTGTGACCACGCACTTGTTAACAAAGCAATACCAGCCGCGTAGGCAGGACACATGCCTCTTCTGGCTGGATGTGGTGGCGCCAAGACAGCAGACGTGGAGCTCTGAGACGTGACCGGCAGTTCACCTCAAAGACAGTCCCCAAGGCGACCTCGAGGACTCGGGGAAGGTGTTTACGGCTACAAGGTTAACAGCCTGTATTTAAGGAACTGCGGTCACAGATGGAAAACGGCAATCCTGTACCCTAGGATGCTCGTGACTGGAAAACGAGCCGGTTCTTTCAGCCATGGCTTCTGTGCAAGTCAGCTGGGGTGGGCCCGGCGGCCACATGGTCCTCAACCCCTTGTGAACGTCACAGACGGGCTTCCAGGGATCCTGACTTCTGTTAATCGGTGAAACCAACACGTCTGCAAGAGGCCAGGCCGTCCTGGGGTTGGGGGGCTTCTTACAGGCAGTCCCACCTGTCCCTCCAGGATTAGCCTTATGACTCCTAATACTGTGACTGGGAGTCAGCGGGAGAGGAAACAGCACACACCGTCCATGCTGTGAAAATTTTTTGTAAAAACAATGACTTAATGACTTAGGGGAAAATACTGTTTGTCAGGAATACCTGACTATAACCATCCCTCAGCCAAAACCTAAAGCAAAAAAAATCATCACCAGAATGTTCTTAGTCAAACACAGTGAAAGGTTCTTGCCTGCCTGCCCCAAACTCCTCCCTCTTTCTGCAGGAGGAAGGGTTGGTGGGCGGACGGGGTTCCCCCAGCACCATGTGGTCTGTGCACCGGCTGCAAGGCAGTTCTTGGGCGAGAAGGCACACACGGGACAGCAGAAGCCTGGGAACAAAGTCACCCACAGGTAGGGACCAGGAACCGGGCCTGGGAGGCGGGCCCCTCGCAGGGCCAGGCCCATGAGCGATGCCTTTGCCGGGACTAGGCCTGCCTCCTGCCAGTTTACTAACTATTTCCAGCCATCTTATTTGGACAGGCTACCCTCCCGGCAAACATTTGGTTTCTTAAGCTTAATCATGACAAGAGGCAAAGACAAAAAGCCGGCCAACCTCCCAAACCAGGACTGGCCATCACAGCACCCGGACGCTGGGGCACCCGCGCCTCGGTGACATCTCGTACGAAGGCAAAGGTTCCCGGGCCACTTCCAGGAGAGCAGAAATTGTGCTCAACCTCCACATCACTCACTGAATTATAATTTTTATAGAAAATTTTATTCAACATACAACATTTTCCAGCAAAAAGGCAATATACAGGAAGAGTTGGTGTACACTGCTACAGAAACAAACAGAAAGTACTGGAAAAGGATGGAAAGTAAGTGTGGTTTGCGGATTCTATTTTACTTGCACTCAAAACTAGACGCAGCTGGCATTAGCTCCAAAACGAAAGAAAACAAGGCTGGGACTGAAATAAAACTACACACAATGAATATCAACATCAGTGAGACACTCAGATGCACCCAACCAAAGTCACCTCCCAGTGGTGAACTGTATATGTTCATTCATTAAATATACAATTTCATTTTTCCTTTTTTTCCTCTCTTTTTTAACTTTTTTTTAACTTTTTAAAACTTTTTTTTACAAAGTCAACAGCTTACTGACCACTAGTGAGCATGCCCTCTTCGGTAAAGGCTCTTTTTTTTCCCCATCTTTTCCATTGTTTCATGTTAAGGAAACTGTTTATAATCTTTCCACCTGCTTGTGTGAACTGCTGAGATCACTACATTTGCCGAGAGGCAGCAAAGTACACCTTCATTGTATATAACAGTGTTTTGAATTTAATAAAAAGGCCCCCAAGTGTCTGTCAGGACTGTACTCAGAGCACCCACTTTGCCCGTGGGCTGCAGAGCAGTAGGAGCTGACGGAAGCGAGACGGGTGTATTAAAAGACCCAGGCGGCTGGAGGAGGACCGACAGGACACGCCGTGGAGGAACGAGCACTGTTTATTAGGTTGTGCATTTCTGTTTTGCCTTTACAGATGCACAGAAGGTCATTGAAAGTATAACTGAAGGAAACATGTCAGACGAGCCTAAACATAAGACTAGCTGCAAGGCTGGTGACCGGGACCCCAGGAAGGCGGCCAGGCAGCGCATGCCAACTAGGAACAGACCAGAGACCTTTTGCCACTCACCTCTCTTCCCCATGATTGCTGACAGTTGCCTTGCACTTTGATTACCATAAAATAACTCTCACTGGCATCCAAACTTTATAAAAACACCTTCATTTTGCTCAAAAAGGGCAGTCAATAGATACAGAGAAGCCAAACTCAACAGCCTCAACAAAATAAAATTAACATCAGCAGCAAATCCTCTTGCTGAAGACTTCGGATAGAGTGCACGTGTACCAAAGTTCTAGGCTGTTAAAAAGGGGCACACCCCCACGCACGGCCCCTCGCCTCTCACACACTGGGGAAGGAAGTCAGTTATGGATTTTAATGGCCTTTTCAAGGTAGGTGTAGCGACTCCTCTTTGGGGCTTTGTTGAAATGGTCCAGCCCTAGCCAAGGCCGAGGATGAGACATGTTACCTGGTGGGGAGAGAGAGAGAGAACTGAGACCGCAGGGCAGGCTCCAGGACCCTGTGGCCAGCAGCGGCCAGGAAGCCATGGCCATCAGGAAGCCACAGCTGCACTGACGCCCGAGGCTTGGGCTCAGTGGGGTGGGACGTCTGAGTTGCAGGCTCACCCGGCACCAGGGACCCCCACATCCTAACCGCAGGTCTCAGCAGCTTCGGTGCAGTGCTGTAAGAGGGCCTGCAAGTCACCCAGGAGCCACCAACACTCGGCCCTCAACAGGAGGGTTTAGCCACCGTGTAACGCATGCCGAGACTTGAGACCTTGAGAGAATTCACACAGCGTGCAGGCCGCAGGTTCTGCTGCACAGACGAGGAAGCAGCCCGGCCGCCTGGCTGTGGACACTGAACCCAGGCCTGCCTGCCTCCCAGCCACCTGCTTCTGGGACTCAGCCCCACTGACGGAAAACTGTAGGAAGGCTCTTACCAGGCTGAGGTTCAAAGTCTTTCAAGTTTACTTCATATTCATCTTCGTTTATGTACTGGTGTCGGCCCATCATCACAATGGCAAATTTAAACTGAAAGACAGAAATCATGACTCCTCCATGAATCTGGATATAAGCCAACCAACCTCCCACCTCGGGCAGAGCCAGGCTGCTTTACAGCCAGAAATTTAGCTGCCTGTTCAATTACTTACAAGCATCCAAGCACGTACCTTTTCAAACTCCTTTTCCTGAATGTCTAGCAGACCCTGAATCCGCTTCATTACTTCTCTGAAATGCTCGCCCTAAGAAAGGTAGAGGACCGTGTGCTCACACTCAGCCGGGCCTTGCGTGGCAGCCCCCCAAGGCCCACCAGCAAAGCCCCCACCAGTCCGCCAAGGCAGGAAACCAGATTCAGCAACACTAATGCAAAGGCCACATGAGATTTCAAGTTCTGACACTGAGGTGCTCAACCTGTTACTGGAAGCAGCTCACCTGGTGTATCCTCAGCAGAAAGGGAATTCCGAACGTCCCAAACACCTCTTTGTGGAAGTGTGCCACTGTGATGAGCATCTCGTTTTCCTTATCTATGTCTACCTGGTCCAAAGGGATCTCCTGGGGACATTGTAAACACAGAGCTGAGTAAAGCAGTTGGCGCAGACGGAACACCACACGTGGATCTGACCTGCTACCCCGGGTGAGGGAGTTAGGTCACACTTTTGCCCAAATGCCACGTTTGGGTCTTGTTAGGAATAATGAGAGTCCAGAGACAGAAGATACCAAAGATTATGGAGAAAACTCTGGGTTTTAAGAGACCAAATAATATATTATTCCAGTTTCTGTGGAAATTTCAGAAGCTCTAAAATCAAAAGGGGCCCACACTTAAAATTAATTTCTAGGGATAAACACTAGGATTCTGTGAACGTGAGGCATCTGGAGCAGTCCAGTCAGAAGGCAGTGATGTCTGCTGGGATGAGGGGCCGGGGGCTTAGCAGGTGTGGGGCTGCGGTGGGAGGCTCACGAGCGGGAATGCTCTGAACACCACTGAGCGTGTGCTTAAAATGGTTAATTTACATTATGTGTACTTTACCAGAACAAAACATTGATTTTTTTCAAGATCTGGAAGACTAAAATCCACCTCATGGAATCACTTCAGCTATGAGAACACAACCTCACCCCCCTTGCAGGTCGCCGTGGCGTCTGGGCAGGCAGCAGGCGGGCTGCCCGCCCCCCAGGGCCCACCAGCTCTCCCGCGGGCCAGCCAGCGACAGTTACCTCTATTCGGAACGTTCTGCTCGTCGCAGGAGACAAGCATTCTAATAGTTCGTCTTCTTGGTGCACACCAATGATTTTGTAGCTTACGATTTCTAGTAGCCTGTACAAAACAAGGGGGGAGGTAAGCTCTGTAAATTCATGAGGAAGAAAGGATGGGTGAATGGTTTTCTAGGAAGGTCTGTCTTATAAAGCTCTCAACACTTCTTTCTTTTTAAGAATCTGAAATGTCAAAGACAAGCGTCCCTGGGGAGCAGACACGCCACTACTCGGATGGCCCCTCAGAGATGGGCTCACAGGACAGTCTGAGGGGACCCTCCGATCCAGACCCACCGGATGCAGGGCATCAGTGCACGTGGCCCCTCTGGGCACAGGGACAGAGAGTAAACCGGGTCACACCTCCTGGAGCCACAGGGGTTCCAGACCACGCAGGGCTTGTGAAATGTCCCTCTTCTCTTACTCTTTAGAGAACAGACTCAGGTCTCACTCTTTGTAAACATTACAAGGAAAGCCTGCGGGACCCCAAGAGCCAGGGCAACAGGAGAGAGCAGTGCCCTGATCTCAAGGACAAGCTGATGTCAAATCTGGGGCTTCTTTCTTCTGCCTAAATATTGGCTAACATGGACTGGAAGGGTCCCATTCTCTCAAATACAGACTGTATTCCAAGTAGCCTTTTCTAGCTTCACCAGATCTTTCTATTCAAATCAGATCCTCCCACTTGGCTTTTCTACCTCAGTCTCGCCCTTTTACTAGATAATTAATATTAGGAGAAAGGAAGGGAAGGAGGGAAAAATGGCTTAATTGTGAAATATTTGTAAACTGTTGCAGAAGACGGGCTGACAGTCAAGTTTGGCAAGAACGCGGCGGGTTCTGGCATGTTCGCCGCTTGCCGGGCCCTCGGCGACCAGAACCACGTGCCTGAGTCTCCCTGATGCCTTCTCCCCGAGCTCCACGGCCTTTTTACATTCTTCCAACAGATCCCGGACACACCCGTGCTTGTCTGGGTATAGTGTTATTTCCTATGAAATGACAAGACGAAATAAATGCTTTAAAGAAATAGAAAGGGTTGGCTATAACAAAACAATTTTGCTTGAAGAGATAAAACCACAAGAGATGTTCTCAATGGCCTGCAGATACCCACTACCTTTCACTGACATTCCTACAATCAGTGGATCCACTTGGACTCTTCCCCAAACCTGGGGACTCCCAGCCCTGAGGGGAGTCTAAGAAACGCCACTTTGCTGCAAAAGGCTTGCCATCTGCAGGACAGCTCAGGAGATTATGCCCCCCACCCCGCTGCCGAGAGTCCTCACGAGTCTTTCCAATTCTCGGCCCAATAAGAGGAAAAGGCTACTGCAGACAATGACAGAGGCTGGCTGTGTAACTTCAGCCTGACACGGCCCAACACCAGCAGAGCTAGAAGGGGACAGACAGACTTAGGTTGTCTGAGAGGTACAGACTTTCTGGAAAAACCACTGAAGGCTGTCTGGATATGTCTTCTGTGCAGAACAAACAGGAGACACAGGAGCAGCCTGCATCGGGGACCCCAGGGGTGCCTGCCCAGCCCACTCAGGGTCTGCTTCACCTGCCGGCTGGCCATGCTCACCAAGGCCTTGGCAGAAGCGCATTGAGAGAAATACCGCCAAGTTGCACGGCCCCACTTAGGATGCCCCCATTTGTAAGAAAAGGGCTCTGTGGGCAGAGCCCAAGGCCTCGGAGGCAGGAACACTCGGGGGTCAGCGCTCAGCCCCAGCCATGATGGGGCGACCCTCTAGGGCCAGGGGGCCTCTAACCTGCTGCCCCTCACCAGGCTTGCTTTTGTTGTTCAGTCTTCAAGGACTAGGGAGACAAATGATAACACTCTTAACAATAATTCTTATTATTAAAAACTTACCTCTTCCCTAAATTGGCTGTTTAACCATATACATTTAAAACTTCGCCTGTTTTCAAAGTCTGTGATTTTCATCTTAAGCTATTAAGAAAAGGGAGACTCATTTTAGATGCGCTTCCACAGAAACCCAAGCCTTCTCTTTATTACCCAAGGTTACATTAATTTGGACTCATACCTGTTGATAGTAAAGTTTCTTAGGTTGTCTAGGCTTGAAGAATTGTAGAAGATCTCTCAAAGTACCTTCATAATTATGTCTAAGAGGATTACCTGGGCCATCCCTGTAACTACACAAGAAAACAGCATATAAATAAACGACTTGTTTATTTGCCTGAAACAAATTATCTGTGAGTGAGCATAAAAGCAAAACACCAGCCTTGCACCTAGACTGGAAATGTGGACCTGGCACAGGGTCCTCCCAAATACTCCTGGTCCCCCCTGAATACTCCCTGTTCCCGAACCCCAAGACCCCATCTGTCACAGCTGGCTGCTCTCTGCAGTGGTGACATATAGCCACAGAGGCCTGGATGGGCCGGACCCCACTGGACACATGGGAGATGTGCTGACAATGTACCTAACTGGCTTCAGATGAGGCTGCCAGTTATTGTGACATCTTGGAGCAGTGTGGTCAAGATGTGAGCAGTGACAAATCTGTAAACTAAGCAAGCAGTGGCACGTCAGGTTAAGTAGCCAGCTGCTTATTAAACTTAGTTCCAAGATGCTGGGTGAACTATGAGAGCACGCGGTGAGAGCCAACTCGTGCCTGCCGCGTGCCTTACCCTTGAGACTTGAAGAACTGGAGCAGCATGGGGTCGGTGTTAAGCCTCTGTGCAACCGTCTTTGCGACCTGGGGAAGGGGCGACCACAGTCAGCTGGCACAGTCCCCCCTTGGGGAACAAGCCGAAAGGTGCTTCTAGGCCTTATCATTGGTTATTTGCTTAATGCTTTTAAAAGCAATGTGATATGAGCGGCCTGAATTTAAATGCCCTAGAAATTTACTCTCTAACAGAAATAAACTACTAATTAGGGTAGTACATCTGATGAAGATAACTTTTAAAGGGTTTTTCACCTTTAATGGTGAGGTCTACAGATTTTCTGAGACTGTTTCTTTTAATGGTTTACCTGGCATGTTAAAACTGAAGCACGTTGCTGTTAAAACTACAATCCCTGTAACCAAATCATGCTGGGGCAAAGAGGGCTGAGGGGCCAGGGCAGAGAGGCCAGGGAAGACAGGGTCTGACCCACAAGAGAGTCAGCGCCAGGCCACTTCACTCAAGAGCTCCTCAGGCCATGGGCCCCTAACCCTTCCTCCTGAACCAAATCCACCAGGCAGCCTCCTCAGCATTTCTGAAAAGAACTTGGTCTTTTTGGTAAATAATCTGAAGGAGAAGAGCATTTATCAAATACCTGAAAATAATTCATTCTATTTGATAATGTAACCACAAATCCAGGATCGTTAGGGATTGTTTTATCACAGAAAATGACATCAACACGGTGGTAGAGGTCTCTGAAATATTCTTTTGCGGTGGGTAATTCACTGTTATCGTTTTCAGGGTCGTCCCTGCAGGGGGAAGAGACAGTTGCAGACTGAATCAAAGCCAGGCCTGGGCCACTAGTCAAACACGCCTCTCACACAACAGGGACACGAGCAGTGAACAGTGAAGGATGCCAGGCCCAGCTGCCCCCATAAGCCGGGGACGGCAGGGAGGCATCACACACAGAGGTGGGACTGAGCCTCGTACCATGCTGCCTGCATCAGGATACAGAAACACGATGGTGCCCTCACTGAGCAGACAAGGGGAAGGACGCGGGACGAAGCCGGGCCCACACACAGGCTCACGGCACGGCACATCTCTGACCAGGAGTTGGCGGACTGCCGTGTTTGTAGTACGGCGGCAGGACCTACTAGTTGCTAAACCTAAAACAGTTACTACCTGGTCTTGAAACCAGAAGCCTGACACCCCTGCTCTTGGCCACCACACCCTGCCTGTGAAGTTCGCCCCAGTCTGGCCGTCAGAGCAAGGGAAGGCCAACAAGCAATGCTGGCTGCCTTCAGGCGCCAAGTGCCAGGCCCAGAGACCTGCTGGCCTTACATGCACACAGATTTAAATAATGGATTCAGTGGGTACACTCTAAGGAGTCCCATGTTCTAAGGGAAGGAAAACAATTTTGCTATTCCATTTAGACTTTTGCTACCCTGTTCATAGTAATCGTGCTCACTGTAGACATTTTTAGGAAAGAAGAGCATTAAGTGAGGAAAATGCTCACTGTCCCTAATTTCAAAACCACAGAAAGCCAACTTCTATTAACACTGAGACACTTCAAACAAAACTAACTCAGGGTCCTAGTTGTAGAACTTATGACAAAAACTTCTGATGTAAGTGATAAAAACCTTCAGAAAGTACATACTTCTGAAACACTATAATGTCACCATCCATTAGCTCGTCGAGAGCTTTATCAAGAGACACATCATAGTCCTGAATTCTCTCTGTCAAATTCGGCTTAACTTCCTGTGGTAAAAGGAACAAAATGGTTACATTGTCTGTCTACTGTTGGACACGACCATATACTGTACACATTTTTCCCACACCCAAATGTATTGGCCCTACATTTTTTAATAAGTTAAACTGCTAAGGGGAAAGATGCAATACCCAAAAAGATGCAATAATCTGGCCCTAAAAAGGTTAACTTTCAGAAACCTACAAATGTGATCCACAACTGAGGATCACCTGAGGCCCCCCGCGCAGCTGCAGACTTTCCGAAGGCAAATTCGGGGCTCACAACGCCAACAAGAAAAGCCCTCCCCAAACCAACTGCACATACACTGACCACAGAAAAATAAGCTATGCAAACCTCATAGAGGATAAGGCTAGTATCCTGGATAAATCCTGCTCTGTCACACATAACCGGGAGCAAGTCGCCTAGGTTCAAGAAAAATAAAGAATGCAAAGCTATAACATACTGAGACTTGAGTGAAATTTACTCAGGAGGTGAATGTAGAATGGACTTACATATTTTACAGGATATTGGCGTGTAGATATGCCCACAGTAATTCAAACTCCGTGTTTTGGGATCATACATCTTCAAAAATAACATCACATCATCTACAAGGTCAACAAGCAGATCTTGTTAGGATCTTAACCTTCAGAATAATGTTTAAAAATAATAGTAAGCTTGGAAGCAACTGAACTGACAGCTGAGAGCACCTCAGTTACTAGGCCAGATGGAAGTTTATTCGAGAGGCTGATCCTGTGAACCGCACCCCTCCGCACATCAGACCCCTGGGAACACTGCGTTTGAGGCAGCGATGGGACCAAGGCACTGAATTTAGGAATCCTGGCCTCAAGACCTGCCACTACCAGCTAAGTGTTGCCCCAGGTATGCCGGTTAGTGTGTGTCTGTCAGAGAAGCAACTCCTTTTAGCAACAAAAGTCCGTCATCTTATAGAAGTGTCAGCAAAGTCCAACCCACTTATTTTGTAAATAAAGTTGTGCTGGAATACAGCCAGCCTGCAGTTGATTATTTTCTCTGTGACCACATTCTGCTACAATGGTAGGCAGAGACCACATGGCCCATGTATGAAATGTTTACTATCTGGCCCTTGTCAGACCAAGTGTGTAAGCCCTGCTCTATATAATGTGTCAAATACACAGAAGACCCATGTGATCAGCAAAGCAGAGGGGCCGACCCAGCTCCGCTGCTGCCTTCTCCTCACCTCCCAGGATACTCCGACCCACAGTCAGTCTGACTTGACAACTTCATCAAGAAGCCTTAACACAGTCAAGGTTTAATGAGCATTCTTGGAATTAACAAGATTTCTTTGTAAGAGAAGAACGCTTAACCCTGTGTTTAGGATGATGGCCCAGGAATGCAACGCTATTGCTCTGAGGTGGCTAGGTGCTTGGTAGGCACTTACGATCTTTATCAAACTTGGGTAACGTTGCTCCACTGGCAGCCAGCTCCGGATCAACTGTTTCCAGGAATATTGTCCAAGGGTTTTCATTATCACTGAGCTCTATCATCTATTCCCAAAAGAGATGCTGACTTTAGGAGATTTCAACAGCTAAGCAAGACAGACTACACGCGAGTACTGAAGAAAATGTCCAATCCCACGTAACTGGACCAGCAGGGTCCAGAGCACCCGCCTCCCGCCCACTTCCGACCGAGATGTGCGTCAGCCGGCAGCACTCACGGTTTTATTGCCGTCCACCTCGTTATCCAGCATTGCTGGGCGCTTGGTTCCGTTGCTTCTTGCTTGCATGGGCCATAATCGAATTTGATCTTGTGGAAATCCCTGAAAATTTTTTAATTAATTAAAACAAAACCAGCTCATCTTTTAATTTTGTGTCAATGTATTGATTCGATGATAAGGGAAAAAAATTCTAATTCCAGCTGTCCCACTGAGTCGGACAATTAGTGACCCTCCCCATCAGGATCACTGTCCCAAGGCTCCAATGCCCATTTTACAGCCCCCTCCCCAGAAAAAAGCCAGTGGGGAGGCACACACGCAGGGGAAGGTTCCCGCTCACACTTCACTCCGTCAGTGCGGTTTCCACCCACGTATGAGGTCAAGGGGCAGAAAGAGGCACCACACAGAAGGAAAGCACTCCAGCTGCTCCCTCACCGCGCGGGCAGTGCCCGCCCCAAAGCCAAGGCAGGACCCTTTGCCACCCAGTTATGAGGACTGAAGGTGAACCTGGAAATCAAAGTAAACCACCGATGACAGGCTGGCACTCACCATAGTCTGAGAGAGGTTCTGGACAAACTCGGCAAGCGGTGAGTTCTTCAGTACTTTGAACACAGTGTACTTCACTTTTTCTTCATCGTACATATCATTTCCTTGGTGGCCACAAAACTGGTCCTCTGCAACTATCTGAAAACACAGAAATGTGGAACAGAGTTTACACATGACCTATGCACACCGAGTCAAAGGGGGGCCACACGGAGCAAGGCTGTTCCACGGCGAAGTGCTAAAACATCTAGTCTTCTGCTTCAATGAAGATCCAAGGAGAAAATATCAAAATGACCAAGAACTAAGATCTACATTTCCGGCAGCCACTCTTACCTCAACTACAAGCATAATCCAGAAATCCATCTGTGCACCCCAAATATTATAAAGCCAGCAGAAACAAGGTTCCCTTTCCTCCAGGTAGTCAACTTGTTAGAACACCTGCCGGTCTCCTAATACCGCAACTGAATCCCGAACCAAAGACCTCAGGAAACCCACCTCTCCGCGGGAGCTCCCCTCCCCTCCTTCCCCGTGGCTGCTCCAGGGAGCAGGGGGTGGGGCCACCTCCACACCCACACCCGGTCCGGTCCTTCCTCCTGACCCAGGCATCCTTCCAGGGAGGCCCCGCTCCTCTATCGCCCGCTGCCCTCTCTACGAGCCCTCTAACACCTCGCCTTCTGCCTGACAGCCTGGGTCCATCTCACACCTGAGTCCTTGCCACACAGCCGGGCAGCCGGCCTGAGCACTCACTAGGTTAAAACGCTCAAGGTGCTGCCCAGAGCCGCTCAGGGGGCAGTGCCAGATCCGCTCGCAGTTACTCTGGAAGCGGGGCCAGGCTTGGGAGACCCAGCGCTCGGAGCAGGCCCCCCGGGGCTGACCTGCACTTGCATGTAGAGATGGGCTTCCTGCCGCTCTTTCCGCTTCTGGGCCTCGATCCTCTTCTCTTCCTGTAATCGTTCCACCAGCTGCTGAGGAATGTCGTGGTCGGTGACAGCTTGTAAAACCTCACCTGCAGGACAAATGCATCCTCCTTCACCTATGGGCAGGTTCCACTCCGCCTGCCCCCAGAGGGTGCCAACTTTACGTCCTAATAAGCAATCTATGAAAGTGACATTACTTGGTATCATACGTCCACATCAAAACCCACAAGCCAAATCCAGCTGGTTTCTAGATGTTATGCATCAAGCAGAAAAAGCAGAAAGGTGCCTGGATAGGCGACATCCTCAGGACCCCTGGCGTGGGGCCTAACGTGCCGCAGCAGCCGAGGGAACCGCCTCACCTCCCAGAGGACGGCGAGGCTCCCCAGGGAGGAGCGGGACCCACCGGCGCTACTCACTCAGCTTGGACTCCCTGATGTAGACCAGCATGTAGGCGTTGGTGCAGTGCCGGACGGACAGGTCGTCGTCATGGCCCCCATAGTTGTGCTCGATTGCTTCCTCTTTCGTACACCTGGACACCACGTCATCGTCGAATTTACACCACTGGAGAGGAGAGCAAAGGGCCATCAGCAGCCGGGCAGGCGCTCTGAGATGCACACAGACCAAAAGGCAGCACTGTCCTCGGGGCCGCGCTGGGCGGGACAGGCACCTCCACCTCTGCCTCCTCGCTCTGTTCTGGGGGAACTGCCAGCAGTCATGCACTGCGATCTTATAATTTACACAAACAGCCCATTTTCAACTTAGGTTCAATCTACTGACACTAAAACTCTTCACAGAACAGAGAACGTCATACAGAACACACCTAACTCAGCTGGTGAAGTGGAAGTTTTAGGGCACGGTTATAAAATCCAATGGGAGATTTTATCCTACCTTGTCTGTATGACAGACATCTCATCAAAGTAAGGAAGTGCCTGACTAAAAAGGTCGGCATGGCTTGTACATAATAGTTTCATCCCATCTCTTCTTGCTAGATTGAGTCATTTTAAATGATACTAAATCCAACAGTTAAAGGTTCACCATCTGTGGGGGTCCCTCTATCAGATTCCCTGAGCTAGGTGGGCTCTCAGCACTTGCTCTAATCCTTCCTGGTCCTGAGGTCCCGGACACAGCCACCAATACCCTCACCTGCCTGCCCCCTGCCCTCCCCTGGGCAGATGATGTGATGAGACCCACATGAACTGGGAAAGACGGAGCATTACACAGCACGGACAACGGGGCATAAGGAAAAACCTGCCATCACTGTCCAGGCCACAGATCACTGTTCTGTTATTTGTAAGTGGAAAAACAAGTGCTTCATGTTGGACAGACAGAACGGGGTTCTGTAAGATGCAACACTCAAAGATAAATGCTGATTATTTACCTTTGAAGTATCAGCAGTTAATATCAGAACTTACAGACAAGTTAGAGGCCAGGAAGGAATCCTTTTATCAAGGAAGGAGGAGGTAGTGAGCATCAGTGTGAATCCCTCACCTGGCTTCACACTTAACTCCGCCCCCTGCCCAGCACTGACCTTGCCATCCCCTTTGGGGTTCAGATAAACCACATAATGTCCACCATGATTATCTCCACTATGAACCAGGACTGCATGGAGAATATAATTTGCAGGGTCCTTAGGATCTGTTTTCTGTAAAAATTCGTCAAGTGGTAACTGTTCGGGGAACTCAAACCTATTAAAAAACATTGTAAAAGAAACCGAGATTTCATTTACATGTAAAGCATTTCACCTTTAGAAAAGCTTAATTTTTGGTAGACTTTACTTGGAAAAGGAATACGGTTATAATCAACATTGACATGACATGGAGACCCTATGAACTACTTCTGAGGCAGCTCCTACCGTTAGAACAAATGTGTCCCTGTGTCAATACAAAACATAAAGCTAGATTCGACAACATGCCAACGGATGCACTGAGATATCTAATGGAATGTTAAATTCAACAATATTAGACACTAATCAGTCTCGTCATAAATATATACCATGAACTTAAGAGAATGTGGATAATTCCAGAAGTATTCATGAATGATTCTGATTGTCCAGGACTTAGACCACTAAGGACATACCGCAGATTTGAGAAATGTGGAAAAACCAAATCTGGAGGGAAGATATGTGAAAATGAATCCCCACCCTGTGATTTCTAAAAACATCCTGAGCTTCACTGTTTTTAAAGTATGGGTTCCGTAAGCACTTCAATTGCAAGGTCCAAATTCACCATCAGCAGCGCCCCGAGAGGCAGAAGACAGGGGGCCAGGGCATTGGGGGTAGTGGGGGGTGCCGCAGGCAGAGTGTGCTGCGCCCAAAGGGCAGCCCTTGCCTGTGCCAGCCCATCACTGCCTCCACAGTTCCGGCCCGGCATTGCCAATGTCCCGAATTTCTAAAAGATTAACCAGAAATTAGGACTTCTGTGTGAAATTTCAATTTTTTTTTTACATATTGGCAACTAATTCCAACAGCAGACACAGAACCAAGGTAAGGACCTAACACAGCACACCGGCAGCTTGGGCTCAGCCTGTCGGCTGCCGGTCTATGAGGGCCGGTGGGCACAGCTTCCCGTGTATCTTCCCCACAAAGACCGAGACTGGATGAGCAAAGGCCCAGCTGGAGGCACATTACCTGATACACCTATTCTCCCTCAGGTTTGAAAGGAGACTGTCAAATCTCTATCCTGTACAACTGCTGCTCAAACTAATGAGGGTAAAAACTCTTTACTCTAAACCAGATAAAGGAGTCTGTAGTGTCACTCTTTTATCTGGTATGTTGAGGATCTAGAAAACACCTGCAATGGGGCATCTACTTCAGCACTTTTTAAAATTCCAGCACCTTCATAAGTCAATACCAACCAAGAGATTAGAATCAATACCAACCAAGAGATTAGAAGATACCGGCAAATTCTATTTAAACAAATACAATAATATAAAGTTCCACTTCTCAGATAACATCTACATTCTGGTGAACATAAATGCCTGTGGAGCAGAAAGCACCCCCTCCTCAAGACCTCCTCCACCTGCCACAGTGTAGAGGGGGCCAGGGGGCCTTCAGAGGCAGAGATAGGAGTACCCTGAGAAATGTGTTAAGCAAAATCAACCCTTTGAAATCAGTCTGTGGGATGCTGAGGAAGAGGGGAAACCTAAATGTATCAGAAAAGAGACTGAAAACATAAATACCAAATAAGCGAAGTGCTGAGATTAACCCCTTAAATTGGGGAGGTGATGAAATCTTAAGCTTTCCACCCACTGCAGATTACCTGTCGTTGATCTTGATATTTTGGTCCGTCTGAGGGTCATACATAAATCTCATCAGTTGTAAATGTAACACTGGTGGTAATGTTAGGAATTTCACACCTTTCTCTGCTTCCTGAAAGTGAATGAAATGCAACGTTAGTTCATTTCTACTTATTTCTTGTAGCAGTGGAAGAAAAAGT
Organism: Manis pentadactyla; assembly: GCF_030020395.1. Taxonomy (NCBI): domain Eukaryota; kingdom Metazoa; phylum Chordata; class Mammalia; order Pholidota; family Manidae; genus Manis; species Manis pentadactyla. The sequence goes on along the minus strand of NC_080028.1, from coordinate 122,266,932 downwards.
GTCTCAGCAAAACTGGAATATGCTGGGGGCTTCAGTGCGGGGTGCATCTAGATGCCTTTGTGTTCTGGTTAGATTTCCATCAGGCCTGATGTTCCATGACACTGCATCCAATCTGAGGGCGCTTGCTTACTCTGGGTTATAGTCTACCTTCAGCAATAGGGGAGCACTGAAGAGACCCTAGGCTTGGTCACTTGCTGCTGTACTAGACAGTCATTAAACACTATGAAAAATAATGGAGAATGGGAAAATCATTTAATGGAAAAGCAGAATTCTACAGTACAGCTATGTAAGATAAGGTGTGCTTATTGGGACACCCATAGAACAAGGACAGAGGAGGACAACTAGCGACCAGCTGTGGCGTTCAAGGACACACATACTGAGGAGCACACACTCAGCCCTCACTGTTCAATTTGCTTCTGAACACGCTCTGGTTTCACCAGCAGGCCCCTTTCCCACAGCGCCACCCCACCCCCATTATCACCAGCCTGTGCCACCACACCCCACCTCCTAAGCCTGGCCTGCTCTGGAGGGGTCCATGCCCCCAGCCCTCACTCCTCTCCGCATCTGCTCTATCTTAGCCATCTCTTCCTTCCTCCCCCAACAAGCCAGTGCCAAACTCAACCGCTACCGGGCCGACAGTGGCCCTCATCCCAGCTGTACCTGCACCTCCGGCTTTCCTTCCAAGCTGTGAACAGCACTATCGACACCTGCCAGAACTGGTGTCTGTGACAAATCACACCTATCTAGCAAAGTTCTCTGATATACAGCAGTGTGTGTAAGAGGACAGGCTATCTCTGGAAAGAAAAACAAACCCAATAACCTATTGCCGTACAAAGGAATGGCACAGGTTTACTACAACTTGAGACAATAATAAAAAAAAATTTCTCCATCGCTGTCCACTTAAGATTATGATTCTAAAATCTGTATTGCTTGTCCAGACCCTAAAACACCGAGTGTACAAGGGCAATTTCTGTAAACTGACCGAAGTGTTTCCTAAGTACATCTAGTTGTGTGTTTGCAAAGCGACTTTCTGACCCCCAACTCAGTGTTCTGAGTTAGCCCATCCAGGCAGGGAAGTAGCAGATCCACGGCCCACTGCAAAATGCGCACATTAGCACGTTATTATAAACCTGCAAGCTTAAGAAACACAGGTCAGCCTGAGAAGTTATAATGAGTTGGGCCAGAGTCAAGGCTACAGACCCTGGGTATCCGCATGACGTACCGAGAGGCCTGAGCAGCAGCCAGCACAGGCCCCCCTCCAGGTCCTTCCGCCTGCCCACAGTGCTCACTGCTCCACCCCAGCCCCGAGTCCCCGTGGGGCCACGTGGACAAGCAGGCACACCAAGTACTCGCCGAACGAGGAACAGGAAAACACTGTACTTGTTCTAGAACTCGTGAGCCTCAGAAAGCCATTCCCTCACATACAAGAAAACAAAACACACCGGCCCAGACCAGGGTCCAAGTGGCTCGGAGATTCTGAGATGCAATAACCCAGGGAAAAACTCCCGCACGGACACCAGTACGTGAGGAGGGGAGTCACGGACCAGAGAAAACGCCTTCAAACTCGGGACAGGGCTGCGTGCGTGGGTGGCGAGTCTCCCTGACCAGCAAGCTGTGCTTCCATCTCCTGCTACACGTCCTGCCCAGCCCCAACAGGGACCCAGGCAGAGGCCCCAGCTGTGCACAGGCACATGAGACGCTTTAGCCCACGAGTAAGCCAAGGATCTGGAAATGGGGTGAACAGCCACAACAGGACCAGCTGTCTCGGGGTTACCTGCAGGCCGTGCTCCCCGGCATCGTACTTGTTGTCCCCGTCAAGCTGCTCTACGGCCACATAATCCACAAACGACTCGAATACTTTAAGGGAAAAAGAGAGAGAAGTCAGCCCGCGACATGGCCAAAGCACTGAGCATGACACAGCCCCGCCCACGTGCTCAGGACGCTGCAGGGGGATGTTAGTAAGTGCCCACGAGCCAACCTCAGCCTGCAGTGAAGGCGAGGGGCCTGTGCGGCACCACCTTCAGGGGAGTGTCAACTCAAAGGACACTGATACGGCTTCTTAAGGGCATTACAAGCGGGAACACGAAGTCAGCGCTTTAATAACTTTAACAAAGCAAAGTAACATTAAAGTTCCAATTTTGACCAGAACTTATTATAAAGCTACAGTTACTGAGGCAGTTTAGAAGAGTAGGACTGTGGGGGCTGGGGAAGAAGGCACCAACTCTCAGCTCTAAGGGACCGGGACCAGCGGGAGAAGCGGCAGACGAGTGGCTAGGAGGACTCAGCCCGGCATCTGCGGCACAGCTGCTGGGGACGCCGCCTCTGTAAGCGGCCCTGCACTACGCAGGCCACACCAGCTCTACGCCTACGTTTGTGCCCGCAGGGACGGAACACAGGCGTCCAGCAGAAGTTCACAGCAGCACCAGCCACCAAAGCCCAAAGGCAGAAACCACCAAATGCCTGTCAGCTGGTGTTGGACACAGTGGGGCAGCTGCTAACACCGCCCTGCGTGTCTGATACTCGCTAAGGGGAGAACGTCAGTGTTATTACCCAAAAAAGAAAGAAAGAAGGAAAAATACGTGACGTGATGGACAGGTTCAAACTAGATAGGAATAACCCTTTGGCAACATATATTAAATCATCAATCACAATGTTCAATTAAATATCTTACTATCTGTCAATATAATTGCAATAAAGCTAGTGGTGGGGGAAGAGTGTAGCATGTAACCAAGGACAACCAACGGGCCCAAGGAAGAGAGTCTAGAAACCAGTCTACACAGCAGGAGTGGCTGGTGCCAATGGAGGTGCACCTCAGAGCCACAAGGAGAGGTTATGGGTCCACCTGACATCCACACGGGGTGGGGGGTCAACCCTGGCATCCTACCACATGCAAAAAATCCTATTCAGAGTGAACTACAGGTAAGTAGCTAATGACAGATAGTAGAACATTTATGACTTCAAGCCAGGTGTTCTTAGGACACAAAAAGCAAAGACTGATGCACTGGATGTCACCGAAATCATGAAATTCTGGTAAACAAATGGCAACACTTTTAAGAGTGAAAAGGCAAGCCTAACACTGGGGAAGACCTTGACAATCCAGGCCAGAACCGGCGTCCGGCGTACATGAGGAACTTCTCCTGCTCCGGTCACGAGGAAGTACAGAACAGGACTCACTCTCCTGAGCAGGGCAGGCATGACCCCGGACACCGGCCAGTGTGGGCCACGGCCCTAGGAGGCCTCGGTGGCCCCAGCGCACCACAAGGGGACAACTCTGAGAATACGAGCAGCTCACGGCAGCTCACATCTGTAAGGCAGAGAGCCCAGGGAGAAGCTGCATGGGAAGAGCAGCAAGGCCCACAGAGGGCTCCCCCAGAGCCTTCAGTGAGCAACGAGCAGTGCAGAGAGGGAGCCGGGAAAGAGGCCCCGGGGGCTCACCAGCCAGTGGGGAACACCCACAAACACGGGGCTTCAGGCTGAAAACTCAAAGGGAGGGGCCACACTTCGGGGGACAAATTAGCCATAAACTAAAACCTGAGGTGCTTCCACTTGGCAAAGCTTAAAAACGAGCCTTAAAAGAACCAAGCTATTTCCAACTATCTTTTAAAAGTTAAGAATGTCCAACACCCAACAAGGTAACATTCACAATAGCTGGCATCTAAGAAAAAGGTCACCAGATATGCAATGAAGCTGGAAAATATGGCTGACCATGAAGAGAAAAGTGAATTAACAGAAGCAGATCAGAAATCAGAGATGACAGAATTAGTAGCTGAGGACATTGTTACTGATTGGTCTGTATAGTAGAAGATATCCAAATTGCCAACAACCATTTGAAAACATGACTGCTTCACTGATCTTCAGGAAAATGCCCATCAAAGCCAAGACAGCACCACCCTCCCACCCAAGCGTTCAGTCTGATCACTGACAGTTCTGGTGTGGACATGCAACACCAATGGCCGGTGGGAGGGAAATCAAGAAGCTGCCTTGGGAATCGTGCTGGCTTTATCCATTACTCTGAACATATGCACACCCTGTGAGACAGCAGTTCCATTCCCCATAAATGCAAATAAATGTGTGGATATCAGCACAAGAATGGCCAATGGGCCTCGTGCCTAAGAGTCTTAGCTTTGAAAACAACTCAACTATCAAGAAAAGAATGATTTCAAAAAACTAGTGGTATATCCCCCAAATGGAATACTATAAAGCAATGAAAACAATGAACTTATTGCTACTTGCAGAGTGGATGAATTTTAAGAGAAATGAGAACCAGAGACAACATCCTACATGATTCCATCTAAAACACAATGTTAAAACATACAGAACTAACCTAGAACAGGACATCAGAAGCCCAGATAGCTGGCTTCCTCTGCAGAGGGGGAGGTAGTGACTGGGAAGGACCAGCATCTGTTCTAGCAAATGTTCTGTCTGTTGGCCTGGGTGGGGCTCAAAGACCTGTGTTCAATCAGGGAGCTCTACGCTCATCATTTGGGCAATTTTCTTTCTCTGCCTACATTTCAATAAAAATCACTTGTGAAATGAAGCATTAAACCAAAACAGAAATCATCAAAAGGCCACGCCATTATGTTCACAGAACTTACTATTTTTCTTTCCTTTTATACTCAGCTGGATATCATAATAATCTTCTCTTCTATCAGATCGATAGTCTACTTCTTTACACTGGATATACGACTACAATCAAGGAAAATAAGATGGCTTAAGAATTCACTGTCAGAGTATTAGCATTTTAAAACCACTTCAAATTATTCTTTAAAACTGGCAATCACATACCACCATCTTGCCTCTGAATAATTTAGGTATGGTGCCTTCTACACACGTGCCTTTCATCTTATTTTCCACATTATCAAGCAACTGGAAGAGAAAATTTTGGCTTTAGGGGTATGTCATGCTTAATGCTTAATACACAGTAATTGAACATTTGACTAGCAAGTTTCAATGGTCAAAGAAATTCTAAACTCTAAATATTATGACCTTTGGCATGCAATTATAAAAAACATTCAACATCTTCCTCCTCGGTTGGATATTTACAAAAATGTCTACATGCAACAGTTGAGATTAACCCTCTACACAGCCTTTGGAATGAATTAGTAATCTGTAGTGCCTTTAGAAGCATTTTTTATATTCATTTTACCTCTGTGGAAAAGCATGTAAATTGAGCACTAAACTTAACTCGTATTGGTCCACACCAAGAGATTAATGAGGTTGAGCCTGTCAACAGGATTGACTGGTTTGTCCATGGATATTTAATGAACTGGATTCAATCCAGCTAGTGCTGCAAAAAAGAAAACACACCTTGCCCAGCCAATCACCTTGAATAGCCATTTCATGTTTTTTTTTTTTTTGTGTGTGTGTGTGTGTGTGTGTGTGTGTGTTTCATCACAACTGGAAGAATAGGAATTTGCTAGTGACTAAACATGGCCTGGGGGAGAATCACCCACACAGAGATCTGCCTCGATTAGGACTTCTGTGCAAAAGAGGGGTGAATGCTACAGAGCTAGATAACTAACTACTCTAAGTGAAGCAGGAGACCAGGACAGCCACTTAGCCAAACTGTTGTTTGATTAACTCAGGGAGATACGCCAACTTATTTAGCAAATTAAAGTATTCTGCCTACTACTATTTAAATTCAAGTTTCCCTCATACTTCCTCTGAAATAGTTTTTTTTTTCCCAATTTTTTCCTGTCTTTTAACTAGATAAATCCTGCCTTTTCTGGCTTAGTTTTGGTCCTAAACAAAGATAGGAATTACTTGAATTACAGTGATGTGAAGTAGGCCTGAGGTTTTATTTAATTATAACTCCTAACAGTGCTTCAAAATATTCAATGTAAGTAGTGTACCACTATAGCTGAACACTTACCACTCGACATAGCTCTTGAACATCATGTTGCATGAAGCTATCTAAAGTTTCCCACCTTGGAAAGATGAAACAAACATTTATATTTAAACTACCAAACTTTTCCAATTTGAATAAAGTACAAGCAACTCAGATTTTAAAGCTAAACTACAAATAGGCTATTATTCTTATGTCTGTTTTCTGAGATTTTCTGGAGGGGTCATAATTCAAAGACAAACTGGATTTCATGTGAACACCAAATGTCCACACCTTCATCTTGTTCTGACATCTTAGTGCAAGGGGAGGTGGTTTTTGTAAGCAAGTATGCATATGAATGAAAACTATACATGTCCACCTCTTGAAACGTAAACTAAGAGGGAGAACTATTTTCTCATGTGAAATTCCAAAACACAGCTTCTATTTTCTAAGGTCAAACACACTTCAATGATGAAAACAATGACATGATGAAATGCCTTTGCTCTGCCCTCAGCTCCCTATGCACTCACTCATCCTGAAAGGAAGCAGCGTAAGGGATGGGCAGGTGCCCCACACATACCCGAACGACTTTGTCAGCTTCTTGGTTCCCACGGGCTTGTCGCTGTGCTGTAACTCATAGAACACCCTCTGCAGCGCCAAAGGCACGCTCTTGGATGAGTCGTCGCCCTCTGTCGGCATCATGTACACTGCCTGAAAGGATTGATTAAGGAATAAAAATGGAATTTTATGCGAAAAGTATCCTTTCTAACATCACAATTGCTAAGGTAGCTGGTAGGGCTTTTAACTGTTCCCCAAATGGGTGAGAAAGTTTTTTTAGATCATGAAAGTCTTTAGAGACAATCTAGAAAATACAAGAAAGTAAAAAACAATTATCTATCGCTCTCCAGCCAAAGAGAATCACTTTTATTTCGTACTTCTTAGAGCAACATTATTAAACTGATGAACCAAGATTTGATGAGACTCATGCTACTGAAATCCTCCGCATTCAGTGCTCCACACACTCAGTCCTATCACGTTTAGAACAGTGCAAACGTCCCAGGAAAAGCCCGCAGCCCAGCCAGTGGTTCTCCCACGGGAGCACCTGCTGCCTACAGGGCTTCACCGTGTTCACAGGCACGCCTACAGTGCAGACTGCCTATCCCTGACAGTCAAAGGACACCTGTTCCTTTTTATTCCTACAAATATAAGTTGTATCTGTTAAGTTAAAATTGGACTTCACAGCCAGCAGTTTTTCAACTAGTCAGTTTTAGATATGCAACTTTTCAAATGCTTCTATACCTTTCACTCAAATACATATATACATATATATAATTTCTAGCCCAACAAAATTAGGTTGGTCAGCTGTGGGAAACTTTCGATCACCCAAGTTAGCTTTACAAGCGTCCAAACACTGAGGAACGAAGATAAGCGCAAGCATAAAATGGGGGCCCCTCTCAGGGGACAGCACCATGGTGCCACAGAGGAACACGGCAGCTTGGTGAGAGCGTTCAGCTCGTCCCTTAAGACTTGAGAGAAAAGGGTGGGTGGAAGGTTGAGGGAGAGAAATACCATCCATTTACCTTTCGTAGTTGATTTGTGAAAAATAAAGTCTGCAGCAGGCTGTTCATGTAACAAGTCGCTCCCTGATTCTTTAAACCGACATAGCCCGTGTGCTTCTTTGAATCCCACCTACAAGATCAGTTTGAGGTTGAGGGAAAACTGCACAGGACACCTACTTGCTTCTGCAGTGTGTGTGGAGCGGTCGGCTTTACGTCAGCGTGCAGCCGACATCTCACTACTAAGCACCATCACCTCCTTCCCACCATCCTGGCAAACGGACGACGACCTAGCAGCCCTCCAAGTGGCTGAGCCATCGCCAGGGCCAATGCACCGAGGACACCAGGGCCAGGCGTTCTGATCACACGGCTCCCTCCAACACCGCCAACTCTGCTTGCCCAAGCGCACAGACCAGCGCGAGGCCAGCCCCGGCCCCGGGGAAGGTGCTTACACACCGCAGGCTGGTGGCAGGGGGACGGCATCATTTACCAGGATTGCCACTGTGGCCTCCATTCTACATGTGTCCAATGGACTCCCACAGCAGTTCTACCACATATGTGTCAGGGCACATGTGTCATCAGCAAGAAATGGTCAACAGCTGAAACCCCTTTTCTACAGAGTCACATACACAGGAAAAAAGGCATGATGCTGGGCACAATTTAGTCATACAGACTTTTCAGACATACGAACTCCTAGAGCATTCTCTCTTTAGCAGCTCTTTTGGTGGTTGGCAGGGAGAAAACGTGGATTTCCTCAGCGTTAACAGTCCCCACTGCCCACTCCCGCCAAGCAGTAATCGGAAGCTACAGAGATTGCCACTTGAAAAGAGAAGCATCCTCCCACCTCCTCCCCAGCTTCCTCCGTATATAATACAAAGAAGACACATAATAAGATTGCCACCAGGCACAGCCAGTACTAAGGACACAGGCACTGAGGTCAAGAGGTCAGGGTCGACAGAGCTCTGTGAATCTAGGGTTAGTCCATGGCCTCCTGAACATATTAGGTGTGCCAAATGTATGTTAAATTGTTTTAAAAATTGGCAAGAAAATGCAAGGATCCTGAATTATAGATGGCTGTTTTAAAAACTATGATCATAGCTTTAGGTGGTAATGCTGAACAGGTTTTGTCAAGTGAACTGATCCAAGAACTCTGGATTGGTCAGGACGAAAAACATGTCCGATTCTCTAGTCAAGAGATGAGAAGATAAAAAAGGCCCACAAACAGTTTAATTAGAAATGTTTTGTTTTTGTGCCTCTCCCCACCCTCCATATCCAAATACAACTCAAGCACACGTTTTGAAAAGGCTACTAGAGAGAAGCCTCATTCCTTCTGTATCAGCTAGCTGGGTTCATACAAACGCTAACAGATTTTGCTTTTTAAAAACTCCCAGGTCCACACCCGGGCCACGCTGGCCAGGACCTGGACCAGGTACTGGGCTCCTTCTTGGCTGCCCCAACCCATCCAGGTCCACCATGCAGTCCTGCTGCAGAACAGGGCCATGTGGGAGCAGGGTTACATGAGCAAGCCTGGTGTGTGCTGCTCAGCTGCGTCCCAGACAGCACCTCGTGTAGCCCAGGGCGTGAGAAGGCAGCTGACCCATGATCCCGCCCAGTCTACCCCACCCTGACCCCGTGCACGGCCCAGAGACCCAAGTGTCTCTGCCGAGCCCAACCAACTGCACACAGACCTCCCTGGACGGGATGCCAGGTTTGCATCCTTGCAGTTCCCCACCTCCCCTGTAGCTCCTGCCCTGCCTCCCTTCATCACACACTCAAGTCACCTGCAGATCTTACAACCCCACCATTTCCAGCAAACACGGAACACATCCTGCTTTAGTTATGCAGAGACTGGCCTTAACTCCTCCGCCTGACCAGTCATACGATCTTCAGGAGGACAGAAACCCATGGCTGTCTTGTTGACCTAGTGCACAGCAGTGTCTGGCATACTGAACCTGCTCAACAGCACTGCTACACAAAGGAGTGAACATGAAACTGGCAGACAGATCTGTGTACTCCACGTGTATGCATTCCACCCATGTGTGCGAGGCACAAGCACAGAGAGGGGAGGGGGCTTAATCACTGAGTGTACATATCTGTTAATATGCTAATGCTTCCTTTGCTACAGCACAAAAGACATTTCTTAGTAGCACCCAATTAAAGAAAGACTTACGCAACTCCATGGGGAGCATCCGCCTGAACGAAGACTTCAAAAGTGACTTTGTCATCATCTATAAATCCTTTCTCAGGATCAGTCACTTCCTATAAAAAAAATAAGAACATCCACCTTGCATAAGAACACACAAATGCTCACTTCACTACAAAGACACAATGACCACAGTACCCTGTACTTCGGTAGATGAGAAGGCTATCTTCTCAAACACTCAACTGTGCTTCTAGTTTTGCTGTGTTTTGATTTGTTTTAAAGTGTTTCCTGAATAAAAACAGCAAATAAAAACTTGGCTCCTCTGGGAGGCATCCCAGACGTACTGGGTGGGGGCTCAAGGCCATTACACAGATGGAGGAGTCAGTGTCTGCTCCTCAGAACAGGGCTTAGAGAGGCTCCAAGCTGGAGAACTAAGGGCGACATTTCTGAGAATGTTCTACGGTTTCCACCATCTGCAAAAAGCAGCCAAAATAACTGATGTGAGAATTAACAAAGTTATATGAAACCACCCTGTACTGTGACTGACCTAGGAGTGTCCCATTCGGTATTTCTTCTTTTAAAGGAAAATCAGCCACTGGGAAAGCCATAACAATGCTTGACAAAAAGCTGAGACCTAAGTCCTGTTGGCTGCTAAAAACCTGAGCTAGAAAACTGGAGGAAACACATTTCAGAGTCAACTTACAAAGCAAACATCCTAATACTAAAATGAAGAGAAGAATGTGAGGAATAAAAGAATTCAGGGAGTCAGGAGCAGTGCTCATATTATTCACTGTAATGCATGGCTACTTACACTCCAGGCCATGAAATTGGAAAAGCCCCAGTCATTTTCTTTATGGAAGAACAAATGACTAATTCGACGACTGAACGACTTCTCGTCATCTCTGTAATTTATTATCTTCAGCACTGCCTGTGCATGGCAAGACCATGACCTGTACAAAGAAATTAATCCAAGACTCAGTCAACAAATTTAAAGTCACAGCACACAAGGATTCCCCGTGTTTCCTTTCTTTCTCTCTCTTTTTTTTAAGAGGGAAGGTGGAGGCTATTTATATTTAATGTAGAAGGAGGCTAAAAGGTTGTGGGGGTGCCCCTATGGAGTCTGTTGTGAATCAACTCACATTTATTTCTAGAAAATTTTAAGTATTTTTTTATTGGGCTCTATGAAATAGTTTCTGAACTTTAAATACTTGTCTTTAGGATTTGTAACAGACTATATCATTTTTTGGTCAAATAGTAGAGTTGACCCTAAAACAACATGGATTTGAACTACACCAGTCCACTAAATGTGGATTTTTTTCAATAAATATATTGGGCAATTTTTTGTAGATCTGCAATAATTTGAAGAAAAAAAAGCCTTTTCCTTGCTCTAGCTTACTTTGTTGTAAGAATACAATATATAATACATAAAATATACGAAGTATGTGTTAACTGTTTATGTATCGGGAACGTTTCCTGTCAACAGTAGGCTGTTCATAAATTTTTGGCGAGTCAAAAGTTATGCTCAGATTTTCAAATGCATGGTCAGGGGGAGGTTGATGCCCCTAGCCTCCCGTTGCTCAAGGGTCAGTTGTAGTATCAGTATCTCAAATGTGTATTACGTAAAAAGAATGGAAAAAACAAAGAATGGTGATAATGCAATTTCTTAGACAGACTTAAAGCTCTTCCTTCTACTAAGAAAGGTGTTGCTTCTGAGCACCGTTCCCACCCCCTGCAGCTCCCAGGTACTGATGCCCCATGTTCCTCCCCCCACAGAGGCGTCTGGAACTCTGAGCGTGGGCACCGTATTGCGACCACAAGAGAAATGGGCCCGGGTGCCAGCGAACAGGGGCAGACCACCAAAGGACCTCTGGATAAATGCTTACAAACCAAAAGGGAATGCCACCCTGAAGTGGACTGCAGGCTGACAGCTACAGTGGCTGTGCAGGGAATGTTAGAACAACTGTGCCGTGACTGCAGAGTGCTTAGAACAAACAGAAGGAAGGGAGCCGCTGCTGCTCAGGGTGCTGAATGCAGGGTATGGGTGGCTCACTGCTTTCCCCAAATCCTGTTCAGGCAACAGGTGTCAGCCTAAAATCCAGCCCAAATTCTCATCAGATCAGATCATAATGTAAGCATAGGAAGAAAAAGGTCAATCTACGGACAGGCCCTGGCCGCACCAAAAAATTGGCTTGGCCCTTCTTGGAAGTTCAAGCAAAAGGAAAAATGAGGTGGATTGTGTTTCCCTGAGCTTTGACAGGGAGGGCAGCAAGAGCCGGGGCCCGTGGGGAGGAGGCAGCTTTCTTACGGATTCCTTGATGTGGAATGAGAAAGACAGGGTGACTAAGCGATCTGGGACTGGGATGCTTGAGATAATGGGGCTTCTGATGAACACTGAACAGTGACAGTTTTTAATGAAGGGAAGAGTTCAAGCTTTTGAGATTGAACCAATGGTCAGAAAATGGAAAGCCCCTACCAGATCTCTGGTTTCGCCTGCAGAGAAGGACCACAAGACTTTTCTCAATTTTAAGACATTTTCTAATATACCTTTTTCTGTTTAACAGGCAATGAGGAGGACGTCAGGGCCTGGGGAATATTCTTGACTACAATTTCCCCCTCAGGTCAATACCAGTAGAGTAAGCATTAAACCGGATCACTCAGCAGTCAGCTGGTCCAGACAGGCCCGGATCCCATGGTCCCTGGGCTGGCAAATTCTAACATACGAACTTCAGTTATTTTACTTGCAAGAAAAATTTATCTTTTCTAGTATGGATATAGTATCTACCAGTCTACTTTAAAATCAGAGGGTTATGTAGAGGCAGCAAGGAAATTCAAAAATTCACAACAAGGCTTGAATGAACTTGGCTTCCAATAATGTATCACAACTATTTGTGGATTTGTAATTCATCATTTAAACTGTCTTACGTGGAATCAGATTCGGCATTGCACTGGAGAAAGAATCCTACGCTTTTTTGGTGTGGTCTGTCTGGATAAAAGCGAGGCATCACCATGATCTTCCACGGCAGATTCCGCACAAAGCACGGAGGGCTAAGGACCGACTCACTCAGTCTGCTGAAGCGCTCCACAGTGAACTGAAAGGTGGCCTCGGAGCGCCAACTCGTGTCTGCAAGAGAACACCTTGTAAGTCACAGAGCCCAGGCATCGCCAAACCCTGGAAGCCCAACGACCAGAAACTATCCTGCATGGCTGCGATCTAACTGCTGGAACCCGGCTCTTTGGGAAAATGACAACGGCTAAAGAATGACCCAGAGCAGTGAGGTGGCGTGCAGCTTCTGTGACTGAATCCGAAACTCAGGAGGCTGACAAGACACACCTGCCTTCCCTCCTGGACTCAAGAGTTTGGGGTGATAAGAACATCTATTCTACTCTATCCTCGTTCCCCAGTAATCCTGAGGGGGGTGGTGAGGCCTTGGAGAGGACGAACGACCAGCTCAGGTGACGATTGTTCAAGGACAGGACATGTGGAAGAAAGGGCTGGAGGCCTGGGCCGAGTCTGGAGACGAGACACCGAAGGGGCACTGGATTCCCAGGCACAGGCGGCCTTCGGAGGGAGGGAAACAGCGATGCCCGCAGAAGCACGGCACTATTTAGAGGCAAGAAGGTTGCTAAGCAGTTAGCCTAAAAATAAATGTTAACTTCATTAGCTCACAATTTTTGTGAAATACCAGCCTGGACTCCCTAAGGGGAATAATTTTGTAAAAAGAAAGAAACTGATAATCTTTTCAACATGAATAATATAAACTATTAAATTTACTCAGTAAGAATGAAGGCCAATTAAAGGAATTAAGGATTTCTCAAAAGTATTGATCCAGTGCCTCTTAGACTTTCGATGAAAAGTCACACTAGAACTTGACCTTTTACTTATGGTGACTACTCAATTTACAAGCCACACAGGCGTCCAGTTAGCTTGGACGAACCCAGCAGTGTCCATAGATGGGCCTCTCAAACTCCTCCCATGAAGGAGCAGTCCTCCCAGGGCCAACACCCATCTGCTACCGGCTGGCACTTTAAAAAATGTAATGGAACTGCTGCAGAAGGTCCAATTGCTATACAGATTTCCAAACATTTCACTTTCTCTACCTAACCTGTTGCAGACTGGGAGCAGCTCAGACCAGACCAGTCAGGGACCAGAGCCCCCCGCGGGGAGCAACAGTCGGTCTACAGAACAGAAAGCCCCTGGAAGGCTTGCTCTGGTTTACAATCAGGTGCTCTCCTGACGTTCCTGGCCCCAGGCTCCCGATGCACAAAGTGCTGGGAGCTGACGTGGGGAAGAAGAGCACATTAGAGCACACTCCCTTCCTTCACCAAGACAGTCAAGCGCTAAGGTCACAGACTTCTCTGCACAGAAAGTGCTTCCATTTGGGTCTATCTGAACTTGTTCTTAGGAAAACATGTCCATCAGTCCTCACGAGAGGGTAGTATTCTTCACCAAAGAAATAAAAACCGGAAGTACACGTGACAGTACTGTTACCTTCTTTTAAGCCAACTTTTTAACTGCATGTAACCAGACTCAGCAGTCTGCAGAGCAGCCCTTCGGGAAGAAGGACAGCTGAACGTGGTGAGTCACGTCACGAGGCGCATCACGCATCCAAGCCTTGAGTGGCAGTCTGACCCTAATCCTTTTGAGGGACAAAAGTTCACCAAAAAGGCAAGAACTTCATTCGGGGTAATGATGTCCAGAATGGCTTAGCAGAAAAATGGGCCACTCTCCCAGACACACAAATCACATCTGAGCAGCATTTAAATTCTGCAAGGCGGGTAAAGACAGATGTCACTTAATTCCCACTTCATAGCTGACGAAAAGGAGGCTTACTGAGGTTAAGTGGCTTATCTTATCCAAGGTGTTTCACAAAGTATCATGGGGGGTTTCAACACCCCAGAATGTGGACCCTAAGCTCAGTGCCCAGCCTGGGGTTTGTAAAATGCTGTTCTAGAGTTCAACTCAACCCTCCACTGCACACAGACCTCACAAGCTCAGCCCGCTTTGTAGGGACCCAAAGGCTGAAAGCAGCCAACCAAAAATCCTGGGACGCTCGTCCAGGACCCAAGGGCCAGTGCCACCAGGCCCCACAACTCTCATAGTTCACCTATTTTGTTTTCAGATACAATTCCACTCTCTGCAGGATTAGATTTTATATAGACAAAATTGATACACATTATAAATGCCTTTTTGTTCTTCCACTCCACACTTCAGTCAAATTCCTGAATTGATCTTTAAATATTAAGTAAGACCAACCAACGGTGAACTCAGCATGGCACTGAATCCATGAAATGGCACACCCTTCAGAAGCCAAGGGGCTCAGTGGCTCCACGCCTGGCACCACCTGGTCTCGGAGCCCAGTTCATGATGGCAGAATTACACGCTAGACACAAGACTGCCTCACATCCAAGGTACACTCTCAGAACAGACTTACCTTCCAAAATACGCTGATCACAAGTTTAACATGAGATTTTTGTGAATAAAAATGTTACCCTATAGCTCTAAACTCTTTGTACTAATTAAACAGTTAATAATTATATCAAATACCAAAAGGTCAAGACAGGAGACTCTATTAAAAAAAGCAGAATCAAAACCCATCTTTGGCAGAAAGGGGTGGTCCCATTACACTCCTATGAGGAATTACATGACATTCATAAACATCTTTGTCCAAGAAAATTGTGAAAGGCACTCAAGATGCTATGTACTATTTTTGCAACTTTCTCTGTGTCTGTAATTACTTAAAAAAAAAAAAATTAAAGAGTAGTACACTTGAGATTCTGAAGGATACCCTGTATCCTGCAGAATTAGTATTTCATCCTAATAGACTCTAACCTCCCTGGATGCCACAGGGCATGTTTCATTATTCTGTGCATCTCATCACCATCGGTGACAGGATGGAATCCCACTTGGTGCAGTCATCACGTACCCTCAGCTGGAGGACCTTATAACCCCGACCTTCCCATCTGCCCCCAGAGGGCAGCATCAGCTGTCACAGAGTCCTAAACCACCACTGTGCCCATTCTAACACCAATCTTATCTTCACAGGGCAAAGGCCAATACACCAGCCTGGGGTTCAGCTGAATGAAAAAGTAGACCTACTACTTTATTATTTTTTAATCAGCTTACCCTGAACTTTTCCCAAAAGGCACTCTAGCAATAATTTTATCAAACCTCCATTTTTCAGTCTAATGCAAGTCTTTGCAAGTCCTAGTTAATCACCCCTAGAAATAATGTGTATTTCATGGATACCAACAATCGAGATCTACAACCATCTAGATCTGCAGGGGCTGCACCTGCTCTATAACATCTCATGGTCATTTACAGAAAACCTGAGGAAGAAATTAAAACGAAAGAGAGCATAGGTACAACTAGAAAACAATTCTGACACTTGCCCATAATCCTCTGTTAACAGGACTTTTAAATGTTCTCTATATCAATTAGACATTTTTTCCAATCTGTGATTTTCCAATCTTGTATTTAACTTTTGAATAAGAGACTCCCCTTACAGAGAAGGCCTCTCTGCACAGTGGAGACATTGATAATTCTAATCCAGTGTTTCCCAGCTGTGTGCCCTACTTTAAGACATTAAAGGAGTCAGAGAAAGGGGTTCTGAACTTCAGAGTTTTAGGGAATCATTGACAAAAAGCCTTTTGGAGAAACATGTTAGGACACTGAGGGCTTGCAGAAGTCCTGCAATAAAGGAACTTGCCTTACCCAGCATTTCTTAGACTCCCTAGATTCCTGAGCACTTTTCACAGCACACTTTTATCTTGGAGAAGACTGTTTCAAAATAGCTGTCACAGCCGGGAAAATGCTGCCTGAAACTGAGACTACTCCTCCTATCTGGACCCAGAAATAGGGCGTGCCTGCCCCCTCCAGACAGACATTGACCTGTCAGTCTCAGGAAGAGTCTGTGCTGTGGAAGGCCATGCCACCTTCTCCTCCGACACACTTTTTCCATCTGTTAACTCAGAAGAGCATTGCCCCATTCCAGGGTCTACTGTTTATCACCACTGTTTAATTTAGTAAAATTTGCCTCAAAAGGAAAGGGATTTTAAGTACATCATGATCTCATTAACAGTGGTTCCCAAATGAGGCAATTTGGGCCCCAGGAGACATCAGCAGTGCCTACAGGCACTTTTTATTGTCACGACTGTGCGGAAGGGACGGAGGTGGGACAACACCAGCATCCTATAATGTGCGGGACAGCCCTCACTGCAAAAAAGACAGGCCAGCCCCCAAAGGCAACAGTGCTGAGGATGAGAGCCCTGCCCTCTCTCTACATCTGCACCTTCTCCCACCCCACCCCCACCCCCACCCCAAAAAACATGCCCAAATGTTAGTGTGAGATGCTCTGGGAACTAGACGGGAGCTCCCTGACCCGGCTGGGCCAGTTACTGCCCCACAGGTGACAAAGACCATCCCTGACCAACCTCACACCAGGCCTGGCTAAGCCTTCCCAGCTACACTCTGACTCACTTTTGGAATCTCTGGTGTCTGAAATAAAACCAAGAGCCCAGCAACCAAAAAGACCACACCCACACCATCGCCCTTGGTCTACAGTGGCAAGCGCACTCCACAGGTAAGAAAGCAGCGGGGTTTAGACCACGCCTCTTTACCTTCCTCAGATATTGCCTCAGCCAGCTGCCAGGGGGTAAACCGCACTGTGAGAGAACTCTCAACTACGGCTGCAGTTTCTCATGGAGGCTGAACTTTTGGCAGGAGGTCTGAACAGCAGTCCTTCTGGTGGTGCAGCCCGTGACTGACGGTTTCTTTCAACTGCCCCGTTACTCCCCTGGGAAGGACACAACCCTCATGAGGATTGATGGACATGCTTTTGACAGAACATGGTTTCATATTACACTGCAAGATTCCAGGGGCTGCATAAAGGGCTTACTGGCTGCTACCTTCTCAAGATTTTGACCTCGCAAATGTACAAGTCACATCGTCTAATTATAAATAGTCTCAAAAGAAAGTGATTTCCTAGGCACAAAATTTCCATGCATATACATATGCATACGCTTTTTGCATAGATGCTATAAATCAAAAGTTCGTGTGGGAGAATGAAGCCCAAAGCTCGATTCTGATCTCACACCTAACGGGAGTGGGGAGAGGTTGTCAGCTACACACAACTGATCTATACACTACACTGAGAGTACAATGAAAGCCAAGTTCTAATGTCTAGAAGTATCTTGCTGCAAACAAAAAGGAAATGAGAGTAAGATACACTTGTCCTGAATATTAACAGAGGCCGGAAAAGTGCAGGCCTGCCTAACTGGCCATCCATCACAAATGCCTGTATTTAAACCTTGCTAGGCTGGGGAGTCAACTTACCCTGAAATTTGTAGGCAATCTTGAAATTCAAAACCAAAACAAGTGCCTAAGTTTTCCTTACTTACAACCCCCCTGAGAACTAGCTACTCTTAATTAAGAAACCTGGACATACTCAAGGAAGAAATATGTATCCTATCTATTTACGTCTCTGACGGTTTCCAGCCCAATGTGAGTGAGCAAACCCTCGTGCTTACCGTCCTCCATGTCCTCCTCCGTGTTGTGGTGCCCATCGCTCATGGCTACATTCCCGTTGATGACAGGGTTCTGAGTAATTCTTGGTGGGTCATCTGTATCTCCAGCTTTAAAGAAAACAAAAAATTCCACGGCTTTTACCTTTGTGGCTTGGAATAAATAAGAAAAACAATTTGTACTTTTGACAATTTCCAGTACTAGTAAGTTCCAACTGTGCCATAATAAATGCATTCTAACCCAAAATTTACAAGTATGTTTACTATGAACTTCTGTCACTTTCGAAATACTAAATGGGATTTGAACACACACTGTATCATACAATAACTGGCTCCCTTTACAATGTTACTTACTTTGAAATAGGCTTCTATTCACTGAAACTCAACCTTAGAGAAAAATTATTGAGGGCTTAATAAACATACATAAATGTGCATTATAACTTGTTACCATGGATACATCAGTATCTTAAAACCTCATATTGTCATTCTCAATGTGTCACTGGACAGTTACTGTAATTAAAACATAAATCCATGCAGAAACCATGACAGGAGTTTTAGGGGGAACAGAGAAATATGGAAAGGGGCCCTCTGAGGGGACTGGCAACTATAGAGTCTGGAAAGGACTGAGAAACTAATGAAATGCTGCCACTCTAATGCTTGCTGAAATCTGGCTTGGAAAACATTTACAATTCAAAACTTTTAAGTGGTAACTGGCAGATTATAAGGTCTAAACTCCAATGTAACATTATCAGCACTATTTTCACTCATTACTTTAAAAACAATCTTACACTAACATTTGTCCCCAATTTAAAAGGGAAAAAACTATGGCAAGCATTAGGAATTAAACGGCCTCTATTGGCCGAAAGGGCCATACTTCACATCTAAATCCTCTCCTCCTTCCACGTGTCAGAACAGCTCACTGCAACTCATGCTGGCCCCCACCCCATATGCTGCCTATATAGTCAGCTCCCTGGTGCATCAGACTCTCCAGCAGAAATCAAGAGTCTCACCTACAAACAGATGAGATGTGGTTTTAAAAATAGGTACATAGGTGTGTCCCAATATTTCAGAGGCGTTCTAGCATCCAGATCAGCCTGCGGTCTGATTCAGCACCGAGGACAGCAACCCTTCCCCTGGCCCCTCCCTCCCTCTCCCAACACTCTTAAAACCCCAAACTATCAGGTTACACCTCTCCAATACTTCTTGAATATAAACCATGCTTTTTTTTCCTTCTTAAGCATTTCAAAAGACACCTTAGAAATCCTTGGAAGCTAAGAAACTAGCATTACCACCCAAATTTAGACAGATTCCAATCTTGATACTCTTCAGTTGCTTTATTAAATATCAATATGCACAAAATTAATAATTGTTAAAAGCCATTTTTAAAAACAATGATATATACATATTTTTAAATGGCCCCTCAACCATCCAATCCTGACAAAAAAATTGGGAGAAGTAGGAAAAGAAGAAATTTTGCTGTTGTTCAAACTCTAAACTCTAAACTACATATGCTTAAAAAAGCAAAATGAAAAATTAGGTACTTTGTCTGAAATGTCTTTCATGCACATCTATCTTCCTAAATTAACATTGAACCATCATTAAAAAAAATTTGAGGAAAAGACCTTATGAAATTAACTATAGCATATTCCATCAATGGAATACTGGACAGCAGTTTTTTTTAAAGGTTCTCAATCTACCTACATGGAAAGTTCTCTAAGTTACGTTAAGTCAAAAATTAAGATACCAAGCAATAAATATTATCACATGCAGTCTTTGTTTTGGAAGATAAGAGTATGTTGGAGTAAGAATATAGAAATTCGCACTTCCCTTCACGTGAACAAACACTGGGAGGATGCCTAGAAATTATCACAAGGTTCTGCAGAAACAGAAGTAGTGACTCTTCACCCGTATACACAGACGCACTCCTCTCATGGGAATGCACTATAAATCTTAAAGCAATTTGCCTGATGTATGCCTAGCACTTTTAGCTTATTTCCTCAGTTCAAATCTGCCCTACTACAATTGCTTGAAAACATGCTTTATATAATGCACAAGTGCAGAATGACAAATACAGAACAAAGCACCACGCCTCAATCTGGCTGACACGTAGATGTAAGCAGTCTAAACTGGCAAGTCATAGCACTCTACAGCTCATCTAAGACTGGGAAGACTCTGAGATTTAAACAAATCTGGATTATAGCTGAAAGACTATCTTTAAGGGTTGTTTTAGTAGCTTGGAGACAGTGCACTTTTTCACCAGAATGTATGGTAATGATAAAAACCAAGATCTATTCTATGGATCACCACCCACAACCCCTTACCGTGGATGGTGGGTTAATGAAAAAATTGGACCAGTTTTTGGCAGAATTACTGCAATGTGGTGACTGCTGAAAGCCTAAAGTTTTACAAAATGAGGATTCCTTTTCTAGTGTGAAGTAGGATTTCTCTGCTTTTGGCTCCTAAAAGGCAAAGCAAGGAGAGTTCAACAACTGACCTAGGTTCTCCTAAGCTATACCCTCACCTTTTACACACCAGGTTACACAATCACACTGGGCTACCAATTTGCTCTTTTCCACCCTTCATAGGCATGGAGATGATAGTCCAGGCCAGTGGCTACGAAATGGCAATAAGTCCCTGATTGGTCTACAATGTACATGAGGAATCTGGCTAACAGGGCCCGTGAAGCTCCCAACCAACTGCCGTGGGGCCTTTGTATGAAAAGTTGGCAACTCAAGTCCAGCTCCTAAGGGACTGAATATCCGTTAAAAAAAGCTCCTCATAAATGAATTAGTTCAGCAAGAGGATTAAAAATTTAATTAAGACACAGAAAATCCCTGAACCAGAATTAAATGATGAAAGCACCCAATATCCACAAAAAGTCTGTATCAGGCTTCTAGAAATATCCTAAATGTAAGACCGCCTTCTTTATTTTCAAAGAAGTGCAAGATAGTGGGTATGTATATTTATCGACATATATAAAGTGATCCTTCTGAATTTTATACCCCACCTATTTGGAATTTTCCAAGATGTGTTAACTCTCATCTGGCCAAATGTGAACTGTGGTCTGAAGGGGAAAGAAAAGCAATTACTGTAAAACATACGTATGACACTCATATAACAGACCATCACTTTCATTACTTGTGATGATAAAGCTTCTGATAATGAACCTTGTGGTAAGTGCCAGAGGCATAATTTTAATATAGATAAAAAAGGACATTTTTTTAAATTGACTTTAGAAACACTTGGCTAGTTACAGAGCCTATGTTTCCTCCTCTTTTACTGAGAATGCCCACACTTAGGATGCCTACAGTTACTTACATTCAGCTTTCCTTCACACGGACTTCATTTGTGAAGTCGTAACAGAACTACTAACCCAATGAACACTTGTTCACTGACTGCTATGGAAATGATATGGTGCTAACTTAGTGCCCGAATCTGACTCCTGGATAAGATAAAAGACAAAGAGCAGAATTCTGATTTGTTGGCTTTGATATTCTTTCACTCCACAAAAATTCCTCAAAAGCCCAGGGTCATAGGGATGAAACACAACAAAACTGCACAGCCTTCCAACTAAGAGTGTGTGTGCTGCCTCCAGGTGGTGTCTGGGCCACAAAAGATCCACCACACCTCAAATTCAGTCTCCACTCAGCCTCCAGATTCCTCCTTGAATTTTCCAACTACTGACACAGCCCAATGGGCACAGCCGCCGCTCCACAAAGGGCAGAAGAGCGGAGTGCCAGCACGGGCACGCAACCCAACGCCCAGTCACTGGGTCTGGCCAGTGGGGCCTTAACAGCAGCACCCCTAATCCCAACCCTGCCAGTTCACCTGCAATTCCAAGCCAAAACCTCTCTGGCTTCTCCATGGCCCTCCTCCTCTCCTCTCCTCTGGCACTGAACACATTTTAAATAGTATTATATAAAACAGAGGTGTTCAAGGTAAATTAAAACACTGGTATCTTTCAGCATTTTCCTGACTGGAAATCCCAAATATATCTCAGAAGAACGGCTGAGAAATGTCAGGACTGGCTCTGGACTCCATCTACAGCTTAAGGACCCCCATCTGAGCTCTGAGGTCACCTTCTAGTCCAAGCCTGTATTCCCCCGCCGTGGTGTCTGCATGGCTCTGGAGCACAGCCCGCTGGGCTGGGGGAGGGGCTCTCTCACCCACACAGGAGGAACTGCAGAGAATCTCTAGGAGCTCTACTTCAGCATTCTTTTTGTTAACTACTAGTTCCCTAGTTGCCAATGTGAGCTGCTAACAATGGAAATGAGGTGGGGGTACACAGGAACACAGTGCGCCCATCACAACTGCCTTGTCAGTCCAAAAACAATCCAGATGAAAAAGCTGGCTTTTAAAAAGACAAAATAGAAAACAGTTGAGCCTGAGAAGCAAAGAATATAACTAATATTAAAGTTATACATGAAAAACCTCAGCATGAAGCATCTGCACTAGCGCGTCTGCCCACAGACACCAGGCAGGTGTGCACAGCCGGGCTCCCAGGGGTCTGGCCCAGAAGGGGGCTGGGGGCTCATGCTGGGGCAGGAGCAGCAGAGAAGGGTCTGATATTTGCTTCAATTTCATGAATCTGTAACTCCCATCTCCGAGCCCCTACTGTGTGCTGAGAATCACAGACTCGGGCGATGACCACCTGGGGCCTGGGCCAGAGCCTGCTCCTCCTATTCGCTCTAGTTTCCCCCACGAGAAACCCCTTCCTCAAGGAGGCATGCTCACGCCTTCGATCAAACAGAAGTTAGACGGAGCTCCCAAACAAACCCGAAGGCACTCGTCAGGAAGACAGAAGGGGAAAGAGCTGAGTGAAGAGGTACAATGTTGAAAAGACCCAAGTTCTTTACCTATGTATACTTTTCTTAAATGCCTCCTCTCAACATAAGCTGTGCCTCACACAATTACTACATCACCCCCACTTCACTGTGGATTAAATATACTGTGAGGTAAGTAGATCCGCTTCCCTTTACTCAGTTACTCCCCCTGGCACCAATGTGCAGAATTACAGTACGGCTCCAGAACTGGGATGCCAGTGTTGGCAGCATACTGGTCCTACTCCCATTTACTTGCACTCACTTTATAACACGCGTAGGTTTGTATGTCCACCAGTCAAGGACTCTCAGGTTGCCATTTTATAGCCACACCCACCTCCCTTCTGTGCACCCCCTCCCACAATCCCTCGAATAAACCCCATCTCCGTCACTTCAAGAATGCTATATAAATGGATACACAGCATGTAACCCTTTGGAAGGCCTTGTCACTCAGCACAATTCCCGTGAGACTCACATCAACAGCTGGTTCCTTTCCACTGCTGAGCGGGATCCACGGCAGGGCCACTACCTGGCCTGTTAACAGTGGGGCTGTTTCCAATTTGGGAATCTTTACAAATTAAAGTGCTATAAAAACTTTTGTACAGATCCTGTTTCCATATTTACTTTTATTTTTGCATTTTAAATAATGAAGTGGTCACAGTAACAGGGCAAGCAATCCAAAACAAAGACAGGACATAATTGTTCCTGTTCCATCCCAATACGAAGGAGGCCACTGTTTGATGTGCCACCTTCAGGGCTTCCTCAATGTTATGCAACAATACGCATGTATTTTACTCATGAACAAAAAATGGAACTCACATTCCATGAATGAACGACCGCTATCCCAAGTTAGAACACACAGACACAGGCATAAATATGCACACGGATTTGATGCTGAATAGCAATGTAAAGGAAATGTCCCCTGCAGACCGTTTCCTACTTTCTTTGCCACCTGAATGAGGCTACAGCCAATAACTGTACTGAGTTTAGTCTTGCTGCACATTGTCCCCAGGTCATCCTTCTCAAATACATCGGGCCTCCCCAGGTAGTTACTCCTCCCAAAGGCAATTGCCAGCAATGCATCCAAGCACCGGAACACTACCACACACTAAGCTAAATGGCAGGATCCACCCAACCCCCACCCGCCGCCAAGTTCACACACTGTTCCTGAGAACTTGTCCAACTAGGTATGCACAGCTCCATTAACTTTCACTTTGAAGAAAAATTCAGATTCAATGTATTTCCTGACAGTCTACTCCACACACAGTCCTCAGTGTCTGGAACCCAGCTCCAAGTTCACCAGAAGACAGCTGATAACCCAACAGTGAGATGCACAAGCTGCACTAAACAAGACTGAGAAGCAGAGTGAGACAATCAGGGCTGGTTCTGAACGGGGGGGGGGGGGGCTCAGAAGACAGCAGCCGTAAGCTGTGGGGCCGAGGAAGCCAGGGCAAGAGGCAGGGAGCTCTGACGGCTTCCAGAGGATCAAGAACTCATAGGCCATGAGCTGCCATGCTCCCTAGGATGCCAGAACCTACTGAGAACTAGGAAACACCTTCTGGACGCTCCTAGAAAATGGTTTGGTGGGAAAATGCAGTGGCTCTGATGTCAACTTCAAGTCCCTTTAGGGGATTCTTCTAAGGCAAAACTGGGCCTCATCCACAACCATGGGATACACCCAGTCCTTGGCCAGAACCTGGAGGTAATGAAGGGGTGTCATTCTTAAAAGAAGACAAGGATTGGACTGCAGGTCCAAATGACTTCTGCTCACAGCCCAGGTCTGACAAACGGTCCCTCTCTTCCAGGACTCAGTCAAAGGGTGGGGAGAACCACTGCCCCTTTGCCAAGCTCACCTTCCCAGCTACAGTGATCGCAAATGCCCAGCGGCTGTGAGGAAGCACCCAAATGCTTCCGGCCCCTCCCTCTGCGCCTGGCTAGGAAAGGGAAAGCTCTCAGAAGCAGTTTCTGAATGTGGTCCTAGGTGGAAAACTTTAACTTATGCTTCAAAGAGATCATTTCTAACCTATTATTATTACATTACCAAGGGTTCTATGCATCCCCCAAAAGATGGCATGCCCTATTTGCCTGCAATCACACTAACAACTCTATTAACAAGACATTTTAATTATTTCTTTGCTGAACATGTCTTTTTCTAGCAGGAGTAACTTGAGAGGTAAAGGTATGCATTTCCAGCTGGGGCTGGGTAGAGCACGCTCTCGTCTTTGTAGTTAGTCAACCTACTTATCGAGCGACTTGCACAAGAGCTGGGCTGGGCAGGGCCGGGCCCTGGGTTTGGAGGGTCAGATAACCTCCCTAGTCTAGCACTTAGTTTCTTGTGGGATGAGTCAAGAGGAGATAACTGCAGAAAACCAGAGTACAGGATGGAGCCACGGGGCTTGGACAGGTACCATTAGCCATGAAGGAAGGGGCCACCACAGAATGAAGGGTAGTCAGAGAGCAGAGATCCTGGAGAAGCACGTTCTAAACAGAGCGAACAGATACAAGGGCAGCAGGCAAGGGAGGTGGGAGATGAGGCTCAGATAAAAAGAAGTGGGCAGGGCCAAGGCCATAGGGGATCCTGAAGGCCATGACAAGGACTCTGAATTTCTTCCCCAGACGTTCCCACTTGACATGCACCTGGTCCAATGAAGAGGAAGCCACCCATGGCCTTGAAAGACTAAGATCCCTCAAAGAACAGCTCTCTTGAGACTGTTCCAGTGCTTAGAAGATGGCTGTCATCCCCAAGCACCCATCCCATCAAGTCTGTCCTTACCATTACTGGTAGGAGGGTCCCATCAGAAGCCCCTCTGCTGTTTTACAGAGGACACAGTTGTTGTGGGGTTTTGTTTACTGACCTGCCCCTCAGGGCTAGCGTGCCCGGTTGGCAGGGCAGCCTCAGTAACTATGAATTCATCTTATTATTCGCAGTGAAATCATGCTTAATCAGTATCATAATCCAAAGTGTTCAAGTTTCATTACTTTGATGGTTTTGTGCAGGATTTGGCTGCACGCATCCCCGTGGCTGGCTGGGAGCCTGCGCCTAGGTGGCAGTCCTGTCCTGCTAAACCGGGACCTCTTTGGTACTCTGCCTTTGCTGGGCCACCACAGGGCCTGAGATCAGTGCCTGCAACAGCTTCCAAGTATGCAGCCTGAAGTTTCAAAGTAGACCCACTGTACTGAAACCCAACAGTTAGCTCTATACTATGGAATGATCCTGATTTAATTAGCTATATGAAAATAAAGCCCCAGAGACAGCCACATATATATCTGTGTTCCTTCCTTAAATACAACTAGTTGTTTGGGGCCTTTAGCTTGGCTTGATTATGCAAACATCATCTGCTCCCCAGAGGCTCATCCTAACTGCCAACCACGTGTGTCCCACAAACCCCTAACTGAAGGCTGGTGTGAATGCTGGCTGGGCCCAGAGAGGGCTGCCCACACTGCACACAGAAAAGCATATCACCACGCAGGTGTTGCTTTCTTACACTGAGTCTCATTCCAGAGAGAGAGAGGGCGCTATCTGTTAGGCTGTGTAGCACAGTCTGCTAGTGGGATGGAAAAGGCAGTCCCAGCACACCCGAAAGACAGAGCTCGGTGGAAGCCACAGGACTAAGGCAGAAAGCACCTAGGATACAGTAACAGCCAAAGGATTGATGTCCAGAAGAGAGTTCCTAAAAATCAAAAAGAAACAATCCAACTACAACAAAGGGGAAATTAGTAAGAAATACAAACTAACATATGTGTTCAACTTGCCTCACACAAAACCATTTTTCATCTACCGGATTAACAATAGAAGATATTGGAAATGTCAACTGATGCTGACAGTGTCCTAAATGAGTGCTGTCAAATGGCTGGCTGGTGGGGCATGAATTTATAGAGTCAAATTATTCTTCCCAAAGGTAGTATTTATTAAAACCAAAAAGTCAAATATCCTTTTTCACTCAAAATGTCATTCATAGGAATCCATTCCAAAGGAAACTAGTACATGCCCAAAGCCTATTTCTTACACCGAAGCACTATTTTTTACAGAGTAAAAATAAAAAACAACATAAAATGACCATTATACTAAAGGCCACAGACTGTATGGCTCTATTTGTATGAAGTGCCTATTTGGGGGAGGGGCACTGGAGGGGCACTGGCTGGGGTGCAGGGGTTCCTTAAGGTAAGAATCTCCCCAAACTGGCTGTGGGGGTGGCTGCACAACTTGGTGAATACACTAAAAGCCACTGAATCACATTTCGAATGATCGAATTGCTTGAATTGTATCTCAATACAGCTGTATTATTAAAAAAAAAAAAAAAAAGACTCAAGCACTTAATAGAAATGGGTCATTTTGAGCGGGGACAAAGAGTTCCCTAAGTCACAGCTGTTTCTGAGGGTTCTGCATAGTAAATGATGTACACACAGACTGAGCCAGGTGTCAGTGTGCCGTTTTCTCCATTATTTCTCTAAAAATAACATATTAAACATTCGGTGCCTTAAAAATTCAGTTATCTACAAAATTTACTTACATGGGGAGGTTCACTCAACATTCATGTAGCTTTTTAAAAAGTAAAACTATAATGAGTGAAACCTTCATAAGAGTGTATATCAATCATACCTTAATAAAAAATAAAAATAAAAAAAGAACTAAAATGAGGGGGCATGCCCACCAACAGAGAAATCCTTCGCTAAGTTATCAGATGTCCTCACGGAACAAAAGGGGCTGTCTGCACGGACCCTAGGCTATGCCCAGACCAGCCTACATTCAGACCTCAGTGTCTGCCTCTGAGGAATGTAGTCTTTCTGGCCTTCTTGCCTCCATGCTGTTTGAATGTTTCAGTAAATATGTTTGTTACCTTTGTAACAAAAGTAAAAACACAAATACACACAAAGCAAATCACAGGGCAAAAGGCGAACGAAATACTGCCTACGGCGTGATAACGCCTCCTGGCCTCAGAAGGGAAGGGAAAAGCCCTCGCAGCAGCTGCTCTTTGGGATCAGGAGGGAGTGGGGATCCAGACGGTGCTGGAACACAGCGACTGCCCTCAACTCTGTGCGGCCTACAGGTCTGCTTCTACCTTGGCAAATGGCAGCACCCTTTCTTAAATGCCTGGATTTTCCCTAATAACTATTCAAAATGACAAGGCAATTTGGTGGCAGAGGGTGAGGTAAGAGTTAGAGGGGAGATTTTAACCAAACTCTTGACTGTGCTAATTAAAACCTTTAAGAAGAAGTCAAACACAACCAACTTTAAATTGGTTCCTGTATTTGAATAAAACCGCAGACAAAACCTAGGACAAAAAACTAAGCGGTTTCTGGCTTTTTCACACATTGGGGCAGGAGGACCATGACTCATGAGGGGACCCACCTGGGCAACTCCCATTGAAGACCTTTTGAAACACTAGTGGCCCATGAAATTGTTTAAAAGTTCCTGGGAGTAAGAGTATAGCGCCCTGGGGAGTAAGCCAAGGAAATCTGGTTTTCTAAAGAGGGCGGAGGAGAAGGAGTTCAGTCTACCAATGGGTGGAGACCTTGAACATCTGTGCACTTGGCAATGTCCCCTGTGAAAAATGGGCATTCAGGGATAAAGTCTGAACAG
This sequence comes from Manis pentadactyla, assembly GCF_030020395.1. Classification (NCBI taxonomy): domain Eukaryota; kingdom Metazoa; phylum Chordata; class Mammalia; order Pholidota; family Manidae; genus Manis; species Manis pentadactyla. The sequence continues at coordinate 122,238,488 of NC_080028.1, read as the reverse complement.
GAGACATACCAAAAATGCCCCGTTCATCTCCTCAAATTAATCAATGTGTGAACACAATTCCAACCAACATCTCAGTAGGACTTGCTGTACCAACAGATACACTGATTCTAAAATTTATATGCAAAGATAAAGGGAAAAGCAAGAACACAGTTGGAGGAATTACACTACCCGACTGACTACTCACTGTAAGGCTGCAGCAGAGATGTCGTGGTAGCAAACAGATAAATGTCGATGAATGGGGTAGGAAGTCCAGAAACAGACCCACATGCACACGACCACTTGATTTCTGACAAAGGCGTAAGCAATTCAGTGGGAAAAGGGTAGTCGTTCCAAAAGATGGCAAAGGAATGACTGCACACCCACAGGTCAAAAAAAGAACTCAACCTCACGCCTAATACAAAAACTTGTAATGGATCATATGTAAACATAAAATTTTAAGCTCTAGGGCTTTTACGAGAAAACACAGAGTGGGGCAAATAATTCTTAGACTTACTGAAAGCAAGCTCCACAGGAGAAAATTTGATAAACTGGACTTCACTAAAACTAGAAAGTTTTGCTCCAGAAAGACATTTTAAGAGAATAATCAGACAAGGCACAGATGGGAGAAAATATCTCCAAATCATCTGACTGACAGAGGACTTTTATCCTAGATATATAGAGAACTTTCAAAACTTTATAGTAATAAAAACCCAATACATAGACACGACACTTCAAAGAGGACATAGGGACAGCAGACACATGAACAGATGCTTGCCCATTAGCTAGCTATTAGATCTGTGCAAACTAAAACCGAAATAAGATGACCACTACCCACCTATTAGGAGAACTAAAATTAAGTTATAGTGTATCAAGTGCTAACAAGAATGCAGGCCGACTCCCTCTCTCGTCGCTGACAGTGGGAATGCAGGCAGGCTCAGGCACTCTGGAGACAGCCTGGCAGTTCTTACAAAGTCAAGCACAACTCACCATCATGTGACCCAACCATTCTGTGCCTTACTCTAGAGAAATGAGATTCGTGTTCACACAGAAACCTGCAAACGAATATTTATAGGGGCTTTATTCCTAACTGCCAGAAACCAGAGACCCACATGTCCTTCAGTGGGAGAATGGATAAACTGTGGTATGTCCATAAAATGGAATAATGCTTAGCAATAAAAACGAAGGAACTCACAGCAATCAGGTAACACAAAGAAATAAAAGGCATCCAGACTGGTAAGGAAGAAGTTAAACTGTCACTGTTTGCAGATGACATGATATTGTACATAAAAAACCCTAAAGAATCCACTCTAAAACTACTAGATCTAATATATGAATTCAGCAAAGTTGCAGGACATAAAATTAATACACAGAAATCTGTTGCATTCCTATACACTAATGATGAACTAGCAGAAAGAGAAATCAGGAAAACAATTTCATTCACAATTGCATCAAAAAGAATAAAATACCTAGGAATAAACCTAACCAAGGAAGTGAAAGACCTACACTCTGAAAACTACAAGACACTCATGAGAGAAATTAAGGAAGATATCAATAAATGGAAACACATTCCGTGCTCATGGATAGGAAGAATTAATATTGTCAAAATGGCCATCCTGTGCAAAGCAATCTACAGATTCAATGTAATCCCTATCAAAATACCAACAGTATTCCTCAACGAACTAGAGCAAATAGTTCTCAAATTCATGTGGCACCCCAAGACCCAAAATAGCCAAAGCAATCCTGAGAAGGAAGAATAAAGGGGTGGGCTGGTGGGGGGAGGGGATTGTGCCCCCCGACTTCAAGCTCTACTACAAAGCCACAGTAATCAAGACAATTTGCTACTGGCACAAGAACAGACCCACAGACCAATGGATCAGACTAGAGAGGCCAGATATAAACCCAAGCATATATGGTCAATTAATATAGGATAAAGGAGCCATGGACATACAATGGGAAAATGGCAGCCTCTTCAACAGTTGCTGTTGGTAAACTGGACAGCTACATGCAAGAGAATGAAATTGGATTATTGTCTATCTCCATATGCAAAAGTAAATTCGAAATGGATCAAAGACCTGAATGTAAGTCATGAAACCATATAACTCTTAGAAGAAAACATTGGCAAAAATCTCCTCAATATAAACATGAGCAACTTTTTTCTGAACACATCTCCTTGACCAATGGAAACAAAAGCAAACAAAAATGAACACATGGGACTACATCAAACTTGAAAGCTTCTGTACAGCAAAGGACACCATCAACAGAACAAAAAGACATCCCACAGTATGGGAGAATATATTTGTAAATGACATATCTGACAAGGTGTTAACACCCAATATATATAAAGAACTCACACGCCTCAACACCCAAAAATCAAATAACCCGATTAAAAAATGGGCGGCGAATGTAAACAGACACTTCTCCAAAGAAGAAATTCAGATGGCCAACAGGCACAAGAAAAGATGCTCCACATCACTAATTATCAGTGAAATGCAAATAAAAACCACAATAAGATATCACCTCACACCAGTAAGGATTGCCACCATCCAAAAGACAAACAACAACAAATGCTGGCAAGGATGCAGAGAAAGGGGAACCTTCCTACACTGCTGGTGGGAATGTAAGCTAGTTCAACCATTGTGGAAAGCAATATGGAGGTTCCTCAAAAAAATAAAAATAGAAATACCATTTGACCCAGGAACTCCACTCCTAGGAATTTACCCAAAGAACATAATTTCTCAGATTCAAAAAGACATATGCACCCCTATGTTTATCGCAGCATTTTTTATAATAGCCAAGATATGGAAGCAACCTAAGTGTCCATGAGTAGATGAATGGATAAAGAAGAGGTGGTACATATACACAATGGAATACTATTCAGCCATAAGAAAGAAACAAATCCTACCATTTGCAACAACATGGATGGAGCTGGAGGACATTATGCTCAGTGAAATAAGCCAGGTGGAGAAAGACAAATGCCAAATGATTTCCCTCATTTGGAGTGTAACAATGAAGCAAAACTGAAGAAACAAAATAGTAGCAGACTCAGAGACTCCAAGAAGGAACTAGTGGTTACCAAAGGGGCAGGGTGTGGGAGGGTGGGTGGGGAGGGAGGGAGAAGGGGATTCAGGGGTATTATGATTGGCACACACAGTGTGGGGGGGGTCAGCGGGAAGACAGTATAGCACAGAGAAGGCAAATAGTGACTCTGTGGCATCTTACTACACTGATGGGCAGTGACTGCAATGGGGTATGTGGGGGGACTTGATAATGGGGGAATCTTGTAACCACAATGCTGCTCATGTGATTTTATATTAATGATACAAAAAAAAAATAGGAATGAACTGATAAACCCAACTTGGATGAATCTAGGCACTACACTCTGCATGAGAGAAGCCAGTACAAAAAGGTTACATGCTCTATGATTCTATTGAGGTGACATCTCCAGAGTGACAAAACTGTATGGAGAGCATGTCAGTGGTGGCCAGGGGCCAGCATTAGGTAGAAGACAGGACTGCACAAGAGAAGCCTGAGAGGGGGTTTTTGTAGGGTGGGGGAGCTGTTCTGCATCCTGACTGGTAACACAAATCTATACATGTGTTAAAATTCACAGAACCATATGTTCCCTCCAAAGTCAAGTTTACTGCCTGGTAATTTAAAAAACCAAAAGGGAAGAAACCCTGGTAGAGCAGGGAGGAGAGTAAGAAATTATTTACTGACTCTTTTAAATAAATACTCCTTCACATAGGGTGTCAGAGCTTTCAGCTATTCAGGAAAAGAGAGAACTCAAAAGTTTAAAGATGGAGGGTCTCAATCTTTTTGCCTCAAGACCTTTAGGTGGTCCTGTTCAAAGGGGTATACAAATGTTTGCACCACAACTTGTTTTCTTTTGGGGGTCAGGGAGTTGCAAGTGTTAAAAAGCTAGGAAAATGGGAGGTCAGGCTAGAACTGAAAGTATCTACTACACCACCAGTTGAATAAACACACACATTGTGCTCCAACAAACCCAAGTGGGGGGTGGGGGTGGGGGGTTGTAACTGATGTGTCTATTTTGACTGATTTCCCAAAGATCCAACTGTGTCACACAAGCTATTGAAAATGGAGAGAATCAGGGGAGATACAAACAGAACAAATATTAGTAAGTGGAATGTTGGCCATTACGAAGGATTAGAAAGCAAAATAATGAAAAACACAAATTATGTCTGGTTTAAGTGCTCTCTCCTTCAATTCTCATGAAATACCTGTTCCTCATCTTAACAAGACCATGTTATGTAAACCTGTAAGGGAGGGCAAGAACAGGACAATTCTGCCTCCGTTCCCCCATCCGTGGCACTTCCCTATGGCAGGGGGCCACCCAACCAACGCCTGCTCCCGCCCCCAAGGCATGAGCCCACACAGGAGCGGCCACCCCACGTTCTGGACGATGAGGCAGCCGCTGTACCGTCCAAGCATCTCTCCTCCTATGCCAAGTACCAGGACTCCTACGGACAGAACAGAAGCCGTTGCTCTTCTTGTCCCAACGAGCTTTCTGGAGGTAAAACTACAACCCTGTTCCTGATGAGGTAACCAGCACATGGCGGTTTCCCACATTAATGTGATGTGTTAGGCAGATATATTTTTAATGTAACTGTATAACGACATGTGTCAACATTTAGATCTGTGTAAGTCACTGAATCACTACTTGCCAAATGACCAAAGAATGGTATTAGCAAAGGTCCATTCAAAGTACAAGACAGACCAATAAATTCTAATGCAACAGAACACAAAAAACTAATTCACAGGGTTTCAAAATGGCATGTTGCGATTAATCTCAAGAAGCTACCAAATTTTGGCGTATCGAAGAATTGCCACACTACCTGAAAAGGCTATTAAACTACTGCTCCCCTTTCTTAACTATATCCCCCTGTAAGACTGGGTTCTCTTTCTATTTCCCCTAAAACTACAGTGCCACGGCCAGAAAGCAGAAGCAGGTATGAGAATCCAGCTGTCTTCTATTAAGACACACAATAAAGAAATTTGAAAAATTATGAAAACAATGTCATTCCTCATTAAACCTTTTCTTTTGGAAAATAATTACTTCTTATAAAAAGACTGTTGTTTGTGTTACCGTATCCTGGTTTATTATTTTTGAATGAGTAAGATTGGTCTTCGTTTTCATTTTGATATGGCAAATAATGACAGATGTAACCCACCTACCCAAAAGCTCTGAGGTCCTCAGATTTTCTGTTAGCAGGATCCTGACAACAGAAAGTCTGACATGCCAAAGACCAGACCAACTGGTGGGTTTCTGGGGTGCTGCTTAGCTAAGCTGGAGTTACATGTCCTCCCTGCAGTTTCCACTTAGACACTGCCAGCAATTTGGAGGGAGAGGAAATGGAGGCGCCCCCCACCATTCCTTTACACCCTGGTTTTCTCTGCCTTCTGGGCTTCAGTTTTGTGAGGCGGGCCCCGGTGTAGCGGTGTAGCGAGAGGCCCAGTGGCTGCAGTTCCAGGATAGCCTTGCCTCCCCCACTTCCCACTCACTCTCCCTGGGGCAGACAGCACGCCCCACGGACTCCAGAATCAATGGACTACCAGCAGCAGCTCTTGCTGCTGTGCGACCCCTTCACGCATCTCCACCGCTGCTCTGCTACTCTGACTGAGCCCGCAACCAACAGACACCCCAGCCAGCGCCACCCAGTTGATACAGCAGCAAAGCACATTCATAACCACAAAAAAGTTCCAAACATCTTTAAGAATACTGAATAAAACCTATTATAGTTGACAGAATCATGGGAACCTGCATATCTTTCTGATCCAATATAAGTCAGAGTGAGGTTCCATCCGACAGAATCCTTTCCTGCAATAAAAAGTCATGAAGCCCTGATACCGGCCACAATGTGGTGAAACTTGGCGGCATCATGCTCAGAGAACCGGACACAGAAGGCCTCATACTGCAGGATCCCGTTTGTATGAATTGTGTAGAACAAGAAAATCCCAGGGGAGTAGGTCAGTGGCTACCTAGGTTAGGGCCCCTAATTATGAATCCTAACACGAGATTTCTAATCCAAATCCTAATGAAAATGTTCAAAACTTGATTTTGCTGATTGTTACACAACTGTGAACATGCTAAAAGCCAATGAACTGTGCACTTTAAATGGGTGAATTGTGCTGTCTGTTGAGTACCTCAATATACATAGCTCCTCTAAAAATAATGGTGATTACTAACACATTTTATCAGACTTACAAAAGGGCAGATGCAGATCCCCTTTTATGAGAGGCCTCCATCTGCATCCTCCAGACTCCTCGCCTCTGGCTCCCTGCCTCAAACTCCCTGGAATTCAAATCCTGACCACTCCTCACAGCCCACTGCAAGTCCCTCCAAGCCTTCTTGTTTCCCTGCAGGCAGTGCGATGTAATCTCTCTCTTCTCAGTTTCCAGATCACTCCCTCCTCACCTCTTGTGGCATTCACCACTTCTGTTCCGCATTAATTACCTGTTCACAGGACATATCTATACCCTGCCGGCTTTCTTAAGCAAAGTGGCCTTATCACTTCTTCATCTCTGTAACCCCCCACAACTAGTGCCTGAAGCAGTGATTGTGAGATTACCAGCAAGTATGTGCTATGCTGAGCCAGCTTCGGATACCGTCCTCCCAGGTTACTACAGAGAAAAATGCTGGTTTTTAATTATGCTAAACAATCCTGTTTTAGGCAGAGTCTGCAAGAAAGGCAAGGCCGAAACCCAGGCCAGGTCTGGCCCTGCAGCACGGTGCTCAACAGAACTTTGTGATAACGGGACGGTCCACAGCTGCGCCACGAGCCACATGTAGCTACCGGGGCCCTGAAATACAACTAGTAAGACAGGAACTCTATTTCACTTTTCACTCAATTTTAATTCACTTAATCCGATCAGCCATGATGGCTGTGGCTACAAGGCTGGGCAGTGAAGGTCTAGGAATAGCATCCGCGGAAGCCTGGTCTCCGCCTGCAGGGCTGGGGCGTAACAGCAGCTTTCTGCTCTACAACAAAATCACGTGACCAAGTGCCCTCTGATGACATACCCAAAATTACAACAGTATGTTAAGAAACATAAAACCCTTTATAGAAAAATTATAGGCCTTGACTTCATCAAAACATAAATTAGATTTTAAATAACAGCCTCTAATTTCCAAGGAAATACTGACCATAACAGAAACATTTAGATTTGTACTACTATACCTGATCCCAAGGTAATTAATGACCAACTTCAAAGTCATCCTGCAGGCATTCAGCAGCTTGACGGGGACCATGCTTTCACCATCACAAGCCATGCAGTGGTAGAGCCCAGAGGGCAGGAGGAGCTCGTAGCCTATCAAGGGTCCCCAGGACTCCCCCTGCCCAGAACTTGCATGGCCAGCCGTGTAAGACACAGAGGGTGACTGGTGCCATCCGTCTTTAATCTGAACAAGTTACCTCAAGGATCACTTGCATTCCCCCAACAAGGATGCATGGGCCACCTCACTTCCATGCATCCTCCAGACACTCCGTATCAACCTGCCTGAAGGTCTCGTTTGTGCCGACCACTAGTTACCTGACCATTACCACACTGTCACCGCTGGTTCTGTGGACATCGCCACTGCCTGCTAATTTCCCTGAGGCCAGAACTTGTGGCTCCCCTCTGCCTATCTCTTTTCCCTGCAGAAACTGAGGCACCAATAATGACAGATATCCTAAATCCACTCCTGCACAATGACTGAAATTACCTATCTCTGTGATGTCCAAGAAGGCACGCTTTCAGGGACAGTCACAGAAACACAAGACCCCTCTGCTCACATAATACAATACAAGACCCCATCTGTGTGCACTGTGGGAGCAGAGGGGACCCTCAGAAAAACTAAGACCCGGAAGGCCACACTTATTTAAGCTTTCTTCCACCCATGACTTAATAGGTCAAGACCAACATTGAACCAAGTAAGGATTTCTGCATTTACAACTGTTTTGTGTCATTTTTGGTATAGTTTTTCACTGTTACAATCCCTTCACAAAAGCTAAACATGCTTCCCTGGGAATATACACAGCACATTTTAAAATTCCCTGTCAGGGAAAGAGGCCCAAAGGAAAATATTCAAAATATGCCACAAAAACAATACCACCCAGCTAGCTGGAAGCTAATGAAGTAAGGACACTGGCTGTCCTAGATCACCTCCTTTCTTCAATCCCTGCCCAGTTAAGGAATTCCGGGACCTGGTACCTCTGACCCTTTTCCTCATGGCTTCGGAACGCTGCCACCTTAAGAATGAACCCTGGTGACAGGCCACAAGGAGGAGACAAACACAGCTGCTCCCGGCTTCACAACTGACTGTGGCCCATGGAGCAGGCAGGACACCCAGGTTAGCGCCATCTTTGTGTGCTTTTGCTCATCTGTATATGCAGGGCTGCGGAGACAGGATGGCCCACAGACCTGAATGGATGTGGCCTACAGCCTCTACTTTAAGGTGCACCAACAGCCAGCCCTGAAGGCCACCACACTGGATGTCTGCGGAGCAGCACACCTGTGCCAGGGCCCCAGCCGAGCCTTCCCGAACTGAAACCTCTCCATACACCCAGAGCCTCAAATGGTTTGCTTTAGGGATGGTTCATTTCAGCTCAGGATCTTATAACATGTTACTGAATATACCTGATTCAGTTACTTCAATTATTGGAGGGAGGAATCTACCTTGAGAAATATGTAACTATTTTCCCTCTTACTTATGCCACCACATTCCTCTTGCTCAACTGCCCCAGTGGTCCCAGCCAATTTTGGCAGCAAGCTGCTTTCTATATTCAAAGCATGTGGTGAACCTCACAAAAACATTCAGGAGCCCACTGCAGTTTACCACTTTGGGGCAGGGAGGTAAGAAACATGAGAAGGCAGCAGAGGTGTTTCAATTAAAAAGCAGTGATGACTACTTTAATAACAACAGTGTCTACTGGCTATGATGGATCTCAAGGCTGTGAAGTGAGACTGCATGGGTTCAAATCCCATCACTCACCCTGACTGAGTGAGTTACCTACTTGCTCAGCATTTCCTTTTGCTCTGCTGTGAAATGGGGACAATGGTGCAATTCAGACTTGCAGTGAGGAGCAAAGGAGTCAGTACAGGTCCAGCGCTCACATGACACGACATGGCCTGGCCCTGGGAGGAGTCCTCCATGAGACCCAGCTGCCACACCTTCATGGAGCCTCTCCACAGCTCTCTGAAGGCTTGCCTACCTGCTGCTTCTTACCCAGCCCCCTGGATCCTGTACTAGTTTCCAATTACTGCTGGCACAGATTACCACACATTTAGCAGCTTAAACAACACATGCTTAAGTCTTCTGGAGGTCAGAGGTCTGCAGTGGGCCTCAGTGGGCTAAAAGTGAGGTATCAGCAGGGCTGGTTCCTTCTGGAAGCTCCCAGAAGAATCTATTCTCAGCTTTTCCAGCTTCTAGAGGCTGCCTGCATGCCTGGGCTCCCCCGCCCTCCATCCTCAAGGCCAGCAATGGGCTTTTCACAGCCACTCTAGTACTCCCACCCCATCTTTTACACATAAGGATCCTGGGCATTACACTGAGGCCACCTGCATCATGCAGGATAATCCCACCTAGGGACCCTTAGTCACATCTGCACCCTTGCATGCAAGGGAACAATCACAGGTTCTGAAGATCAGGACATGGACCTCTTTGAGGGCCTTTCTTGATTCTGCCTACCGTAGATCCGAAAGTCTAGTCACAGAGGTCGCAGATCCCAACTGCATCATGCTACCTACACCTCCTGCCCCCCTTTTTTCAAACTCAGTTGTGTCACCAACTCGGTGAAGCCTCAGCTGACCCCAGGCCCCACTGTCGTCCAGGCCTGTCTTCCCTTTGTGGCACAGCGACCCCCTAACTTTTCCCCCAGGCCCTCCCTGCACATGTTCCCCAGGCAGGCAAAGGCACCTGGACCCTGTGAGGCAGACTGCCTGCCACAACTGGGAGGGGTTTCCTCCACTCTATCCGATGAACAGAAGCCCTGCCCAGACTCTGTGAGCGCCACACCAAGGAGAGCTCTTATGCCACTAGGGCGCAGTGGGGCCAGGAGAAAGCCAGGGCCCCGGTCCCTGTGGGAGCCAAGACAAGCAAGCACAGGGGATGGTATAAGAACAATATGCTCTGCAGAGTCTGCAAATAGGTGTCTCACTCTACAGACTCAGGCAAAATGAAGAACAAGTGAAGAAACTTTTCAGCAACCCGACTTCCCTGCAACATCCAAGCACCGGCCAGACTGGGTGTCATCAAACAGGTGTGGCATGTCACATGTCACAAAGGACATCACAGCTTGTGAGATTTCAAGGTTAGTTTATTAACTGCAATCCCAACGTAGATTTAGCCCAGAATCCATTTCTTTCAATGAAATATAATTTAGCTCTAAGTTTACTGGCTATAGCTAAAGCTGTCTAGATAAATTTTGGAAAATCACTTTAAGAACCTCTCCTATTCTGTCTGCATACCTCTGTAGCACTGGATCCACATGAGAATTAGTAAAACAAACAGAGACACATGTTTGGATAAACCTCATCCTCTAAAAGAAGCAGGGATATTATCTATCCAAGCAGAAAGCCAGACTGTTCCTTTATACACATACCTGCATGCATCCCATGTGTACGTGTGCGCTTTGAACGAGGAATTGCTATTTCACGTGCAGTTTTGTTCAGCTACCATGGGGAAAGCTGAAGCTCTATGCATACTAACATTTCTTTTGTACTGGTGATCTATACATATACTTTCAACGAGCATGTACAGTTCCTGCAATTCTTTGCTATGTTTGTTCTGAATATAACTGTCAGGATGTAACTTTACATTTCTTGAATTTAATAATAAACTGGGGCTTGTATTCTGTATGTTTATTTTGTTTCACTACTTAAATCATTTGTTTGCACTGTTACTTCTACAGAATACACCTTAAAAATTGTCGACAATGGACTGGAAATTGGAAGTTAAAAAAAATCTGGTTCTCCCTAAGACAGGCACAGTCGCAGGGGGCCCATCAGGTGAGAAACTGGGGATCAACAGAGGTGAGGCTCAGAACCTCACCCCCCATTTTGAGAGAAATCTTCTGCATCCGTGGATGTTTTGTTGCCCTTGTCTAGCTTAGATTAATACTTAGCCTATAGGCACACACCTGATCATCTACATTTGCTTTCTTACAGCACTAAACTATGTTTTCTACCTTTATCTTGCATCTACCTACCACTTCAGCATTTTATTTAAAAATAATAATAATAATAAGGGAGAAATGTGGGATTCACATGTAAATCAAGTATAAAAATCAAACGAATATTCATATCTGACCTGATTGTTTATAGTTCATAATGCGTGATCAAAACCGAAAGTTTCTGTGATGACTGCCCTTGCACTGTTCACCATGTAAGAACTTATTCACTATGTAAGAATTTGTTCACCATGTAAGAACTTGTTCGTTGTGCTTCAAAAGATCGGAGACTGATGAGAATTAGGCTTGGGGTGGATTAATGATTGTGCATTGAGTTCCTGTACAGAATTTTATTGTTGTTAACTGTTAACAACCATTTGATCAATAAATATGAGAGATGCCCTCTCAAAAAAAAAAAAAAGTTCTCATCACAAGAAAAAAATTTGGTAACAATGTGAGATAATAGATATTAAACTTTGTGATAATTTCACAATGTGTATATATATTAAATCATTATGTTGCAGAACTTAGACTCACACGATGTTGTTATGTCAATTATATCTCAATAAAATTGGTAAAATGGTGGGGAAAAAAATCTGGTTCTCAGCAAAAGTAACCGGAGAAGCCCTGCTCTGTAAGGTCTGCCCAAGAATGTTTTATCCACAAGTTTCCGACGCATCTACTCACTTTCATTTTGCTTTTCCAGGTCACACTGTATCATTCCAACATTCAATGTGTCATTCATGCTACCAGAAATGCTTCCTAGCCCAGCAATCCACCCAGAGCATCTAGGCCAGCTCTGGTCACACGCCCTTTCCGCATCTGCTGGGCACGCTCAGTATCTGTACTGTCACGTGTGGCTACTCAACACCTGAAACATAGCTAGCCATGGGGGAATGGATTTTTTATTTTGCTTGAAACCTCAAATAACCACCCTGTGGCTGGTGGCTACTGTACTGCACAGCATAGGGTTAAACCCTTAGAGTCTCTCAACCCCCCACGGCATCTCCCCAGCCGACACATGAAAAGGAGAGGCTTCCTGGCAAAAGATGTGTCTAAAGCAGGAGAATGACCTTCGTTTGTTCTTAGCAGGTACAGCAGGTAACCTGAGTGCTTCAGAGAAATGAAGAATCCTGGCAAGGGCAGGGAGGATCCCACGCCAATCAGAAGTGGCTTATCGGCTCCTAGACTTGAAGGGCAGGCACAGCCCAAAAGCTGGGGCTCAAGAGGCCACACACCTCCACTTTCTAGCCAGGCTTCCAGGCCCCTACCAGAGTGACCTCTTAGTCCTCACAAGCTAAAGGTGTCAGAGAAAAAGCCTGAGAACATTCAGGGAGAATGCTTACAAGTGTCTATGATGGTTATAACGCAGCAATGTGTGTCCAAGAATGTTTTTAACTACTTCACAGTTGTCTTGATTTGAGTAATTTCTCCTACAAGGTGATATAAACTACCGACAGGGGAAGCAAGGTCTTTAAAATTACCGACCCTACGCTATTTAAAGAGAGGAGCTGAACTAGGAACCCATGTAGACATGCTAAGGAGCGTTCTTCAGCACCAACTGCACAGGGTCGGTTAAGAGCTCTGGAATAGAACGTATTCCCCAAAGTCATACTGATGAAATGTACTTGTAACTCTAGGTCCAGGCCCCTAAGCCTTTTTCCAAGGGGCACAGAGTTGGGGGGAAAGGTCTAAGCCTACCTGTTAAAGCAATACCACGTGGCTTCCTTTGGAGAGCTCCCCCCACCCCAAAGTACCACGAGCAAGCTGGCAGGAGGGGCACCCAGAAGTCCGATTACCACCCAGACACCTGCAGCTCCACCCTGGGGTGTGATCGTGCTCTGCAATCCAGGTCACCCTGACAAACTCACACAACTGCTTTCCAAACCGGAGGCCAGTTTAACAGCTTCTGAGAGCTAGACCTTCCCCAGGTGATATTCCAGGGGCTGGCACATAATAAAGGACACTGTCCTACCAGTATCAGGATGCCAAGAGAACCAATTTAGTCACTGGCCTGGAACCAAAAGCAAAGGAGGACATGCATTTTGAATATTCTATTCCAGGCAAGAAAACCTCGCCGTACTGCTGTGGTCACACAAAGGAACTGCCTTCTCTACAGCTTTTAGATTCCCAATGACTCCAAAGAACGACCCGCTGGAGACTCAGACACAACACTCATGCACTTTCAAACACCTGGTGAGTTTAAGCTCCTTCCGTCAGACAAGCACCTGGGCATCTTGTATTATGAAGAGACGTGACCTCTCAACAGCGGTCCCACACCTCAAGGGCTGATGCAGGAACTGGACTGGCTACAGGGCTCTCCCCAGCTCTTGTCAACCCAACAGCGGGGACAATGATGCCCCTTCCCAGGGTGTGTTCTCCCAGAGGCCCCTCTCCCCCAGCATCTGCAGTTGTTACCAGTCCCACACTCCGCGGTGTGGGCATCCTGTTCTGGAAGCATTCAGCTCCTGCTCAGGACTGTGTGTTTCCCTCCATAAGAAACTTCCTAATGACTCCCATTCCTAACTTTCAAATTTAATTCACCAACCTCCAGAAGTAGGCCTGCTCCTCTTAGGAGAATTTCAACACTTCTGACTTCTCATTAGCCAAGGTGTGTGTTAACTTACTAGAAATATGGCCTAACTGAGTTTCTTGCCTATGCATGACACTTAAAATCCTGCTTCCCCCGACTTTCGTAAGTCCAAATTAGTTCAGAACAAGAAATTTATGAAGCAGATGACACTTAACATTTAACTCTGTGACAGTACATGTCAAGAAATGACTTGCTACAACTCCTGATCTCCAGAGTAAAATTTCTTTGCCTTGGACATCAAGCAGAAACATCCAGGCTACATACTACTCATTTGAAAACCCAGGGACAAGAATAAAAACACATTTTTAATTACTCAAAAGAAACGCCCAATGAATTATTAAAGTTCATCAATGTCCTTGTCTGGAAAACAAGCTTTTCCTTCCAAAAGGATCAAAATGCCATCTGAAGCAACTTACGTTAAAAGCAATAAAAGTGAATTAGCAGCTATCAAAGCAATACCGGTTTATGGCTTTGGCTTTCTCTTTTCACACACCACCTTGCCAGCCAGCCATCTCCTTACTACCGTTTAGCCTTAAGAGTTGCCATTTCCTGAATAGGTATCTCCCACAAATATTTAACAAAAAAGGAACACAAGATGGTATCTTCAGTAAAAACAACCTAACAGCAAGGAAGACCGGCAAACAAGTGACGACCCCACAGGTAGCACAAGGCAGAATGTGTACATGGCTCCTTAGGCAAGACAAGGGGCACAGGCAACCAGAAAGGTTCAGGGAAAAGGCAGCATGTGAATGGGTTTTGAGCCCCTTTCCTGGAGTAGCTGTCCAGTTGGCATTCCAAAAGAAGCCATCTACATCTACCAAGAGCGGGGCCTAGCACAGAGCTGTAGCCCACGCTGCACAGGTGTGTGGGCTGCAAACATGAAGGTGGAGGTCCACATCAGCCCGATGGCCCGGCCAGGCTGCATGCCTCCAGACAGGGAGGCCTTAGAAGCATGGCAGTGGAAGGGCCGAAGCGGGCCTGTGCGCGGTCTCTTCTCATGGCTGTGTGAGGTTCAGGAAGGATGAAAGCAGAGACCGGGCAGGAGGCTATTGCAAAGCCCTTGGCATGGGGCAACAGAGGCCTCCTCTAAGGTGGCGTCTGGAAAACCAAACGGCAGGAACAGGATGTGAGGACCCATAGAGAACTCGAGGCCGACTCCCAAAATCTGGAGGCTCAGTGCCCTGGCTTTCCTGCCACAACCCCATCAAATTTATCAGCAGATGCGGTAACCCTAGTGATGAGAACAAGAACCTACTCTATCAGAGAAGGTTATGGGGCTGAGCAAACAGCCTGGCAAGCCCTGTCTTGCCTAAGGAGCCATGTACACATTCTGCCTTATGCTACCTGTGCCTAGATTCAGGCTGGTTGTTTTCTTCCTAATCCACTTAGGATATAATCACCATAGGACATTTTTGCCTACCACCAAAAATCAATTTGCCCCACTGCATCTTAACCAAAGTATCCTATCCTGGGATGCCAAGGCTGTGCCCCCACAGCAACACCACCAACCAAGCCTCTGCTTCCAACTCTGTGCTTCACCCTCAAGCCATCTTGGGAAATGGCCCGGACCTTCCCAAGGCTGCAGAAACTGAGGCACCAAGAATTTCAGAGATGTGCATGCATAACGTGCCACACAGTACAAGGCAAAGTCCACGTTCGAGCGCAGGCCTGGCCCCGGCTGTGCTCCGTCACCACTGCCCCACCCTGAGTTTCAACTCAATGGCCTCTTCCTCCCCTTCCACAAAACTGACTCCAAAAAAATTAAAACCAAGAAGGTATATACCCTTTCCCCACATTTATCAATCCTTTATTTATTTACAGATAATCAAAATAAGCAACCTGAAAGGATCAGGAGGGCCATTCCTTTAGGGAGTAACATCCAATCCTATCAAAATTTGATGAGCTCACGTCAGAGTGAAAGCAAATGTTTCTAGATTTGGCCTAATTTCTTCTATATTTCTATATTTCTTCTGGGCTCTCCAAGTTGATTTTCACTTTGTAGCTTTGCAAAAAAGTTTTTTTGTTTTTTTTTTTTACCAGCCAAAGCTAATAATGTGAGAGGAAAATCGTATTCTCATATTTGAGTTTTGTCTTGTTACAGTGCTATCTGGAAAAAAGGAAACTTAATTTTGGGAATAACTGAATGCTCAAGTTTGGTTTATTTGGGTGCCTGTGTGCAAGAGACTTCCCTTTCCACTCCCAAACCTGCCTTAGCAGAAAAGTCACTTGAAACTCCATCTACCCACAAGTCTGAAAGGAAAGGAAATCTACCCCTGCTGCCCCCACCCCAAACAAAAACCACACAAGTCAGTGATCATTCTTTTCGGAAACTGCAGATGACTCACTGACTTGCTCCCAGCTTGGCGTCCTGATAGCAGTGGTCTGAGGGTTGTACAAAAGTCAAACAAAACTGTCTGTCCCCATTAGTCTCGGAGATTACTCCGGGAAACAGACTGCTCACACGGGCAGAAGGGCCACACCACGGAACAAACATCAGGGTATTCACCTTTGCGTTAGCCCATCCATGCAGCAGCATCGTAGATGCAAGGCCTTTGGAAAACTTCCTGTTGGCGGGACAGGGCATAACACAGACTAGACTATCACCTCTCCAAGTACTCCCAGGGCAGAGGCCTGCGCAAGTCACTCCTTCAGCGCCCTGGCCTGCACTGCCTGAGACAACAAATAAACAAACTGTCCAAACCTAGTAACACCACCGAGTCCACAGTTCTGTTTGCCTCCTGACTTGAACCGTTTGACTGGCTGCTTCAGGCCCTTTAGGAAGCATGTGGTCCCGACCCCAACCAAAAGACAACATGCCCCATCTTTTCCCTCTCTGTCCTCACCCTTGATAACTTTGCTAACTGGCTCAGAACAAAACATTTTAAAAATAAAAACTGATCCTGAGCACTGTAGTCTCCCGCGGCTAAGCAAGAACTGTGAACAGTTCAGTCAAAAGCAAATGCAAGCCCAACAAGTGGAGGAAGAGGAGAGCAAACTAACATTGACCTGCTGATAGGAAGAAACAACCGACCAAACCAGTCTCCCAGGTTCCTTCGAAACCACCCTGCCGGGGAGGGGCGAACAGGACACTCCTGGCTGACAAAGCCTTCCCTTCCTCAAGCTGATCAGAACCCTGACTGTTTCCAGCTGCTGGTTCTGTTGGACTCAGGGCAAAGACGCTCAACAGGTGCAAGATGCTGTCACAGTCTGTCTTATGAAGCCAACGAGAGTTGACAATCACTAAATCACCCCCTGCTGGCATTTTTACAGGAAGGATTCTTTCACTCTTCCTGATCCTAAACGACAGGGGTATAAAACTTCGCACCACCTTTTAGGAGTGGGAAGACTAAGAATGGCTGAAATACGCAGCTTTTTAAATCACACACCTGTGGGTGCTCATAGGGTGTCTGAAAACGGTGGGACCTATAAAGACAAGGTACCTTCTGTATAATGACTCTGGGACAGAGCTCCCCCACCCCCGCAAAAAAAAAAGTTTCTTTAGTTTAAGGAATCAGCATGAATAACTAATTGCAACCTCTGCTACCCAGTACTTGAGATTCTAATAAACTTGCAGATTAATGATTTTAGGGGTGACCTTTCCAAGGCAAACTCCAATATGAAAATAGAACTCCAGGGGGAAAAGTAGTCTTCGAAGCATGCATGGCCCTCCAAAGATTCTTCCACCACTCTTCAACACTCTCAAAGCCTTACAGAAAAATGTCCTTGACACTTGCCACCATGAATCCTTGCGAAAGACACAGTTCCGTACCAGAAATATGCTCCTGAGTGATGTTCACGTTTATTCTCACTGGTGTTCAGAAGCACTTCAAAAGTGGTTGAGACAATGCACGGGGGAAACGGATCCGCTAGCACTATCGGATTCGCTAGCACTATCGGATTTTTGTCTTGACGGAGTGATATGCAGAAGGAAAACTGAAAAGCAATCCTTTTCCTTATGTGGCACAAAAAGAATACACACGATTCTCTCAGTGGTGTATTCCTCCAGCTAGGTGGTTTAAGCACACGCCAGAAGCTCTGTGCAGCTATTGGGCCAAGTGAATAGATAGCTTGGTCCCTGGCGCGGACTCTGCTCTCCCGTCCCCCGTTAATGCCATATAAGTGTACCCCTGGGGAAGTGCTTTCTGCAGGCATCTCTACCAACTTTGCCTTTTTACAATCGGCAAGCCCTCCTTTCGGCGAACATTCGATTACAGGGACCAAGCTATTCACGGGAATACCAGTCATGGTTTAAGTGTTCCCAACCAAGCGGCATGCAGTGTCCCCACAAGTGTAGCCACCCCACAGGACAAATGCTGCTTCCCAGGAGCTTCTGCAGAGCCTCCATTCATTTATGCAACCCAAGATCTCTACCTAAAAGCAAACCAAGATGGAAACGTTCCATGCCTCATTCATTCAAATGCCCCCTTTTGACTCCTGCCCCTCTGACCCCGCAGCATACACAAGGAAAGTCTTTTAAAACTACTTTGACTTTGCCCTTTTAAGCTGCTGCGGCCATGAGAAAGAAAAGGTGCATTCCGATGACCAACTCTGCTTGGGCCACGTAAGTGAAGGGACCTTTTATCGAAAGTACAGTCCCTTGGGAAAATGTGGCCAGACGGGCAGAAAACTAAATCACCTTGGAAGTCAGTTTTGCCTCGGATGTAGGGTAGACATGTGCGGCGGGGCTTTCACGTAGTTTCTCACACACACACACACCTGGCCGGATGCTTGCCGCACCGCACTCAGCACAGTCAGGTACCAAACTCCCAGAAAAACAGGTAACTCGGAAACCAGGAGCGCCGGGCTCAGGACTCGGGGCCAAAGGCTGAGAACATCGGCGGCCTCCGCAGCCGCAGGTGTTTCAAAATTAAGCCCGACGCTGGTGAGCGCTGCTCCAAAGCGACCTGGGGGAGCGCTCGGGGCCGCCGGGGGAGCGCCCGCGGGCAGGTGTGGGCGAGCCCCGCGCCCGCGGATGCCACCGGCGCCCCGAGCTCAGCGGCCGGAACCAGGCCTGACGAGGCGGGCCCCGGGAAGGTCCCCGGAGCCCGGCTGCCAGCAGCCCGGAAATGCCTCGTACTCCGCGGGCGCCGGGCGCCCTGGAGGCCGGGCGCGGCGCCGGGGCCCGGTTCCGGACAATGAGGCGCGGGGGGCCCGGCATGACGGTGCAGCCGCGCCGGGCCGGCCCGGGGCCGCCGGGCCTGCTTAAAGATGGCGAGCCCCGCGCGCGGCTCCGCGGCCGCCCGGCCACAATGGGAGGACCCGTTCGCCCGCGGGCCTCACCTTCCATCTCCATGTCCTCGGGCTCGCTCAGCTGCTGCTCGCCCGCTTTCTGCTGCTGCTGCTGGTGGTTCATGTCGGCCGCGGCCTGGGCCTCGCCTGCGGCCAGGGGCCCGGGCTGCGGGCCCGGCGGGCGGGCGGCGGGCCGGGGCGGCGGCGGCGGCGGCGGCGGCGGGACGGCCTCCTCCTCCTCCTCCCGCGCGTCGTCGGCGGCGGCGGCCCCGGGGCGGCCCGCGGCGGGCGGCGGCGGCGGCGGCAGGGAGACGCGCACGTACTTGCTCGCGATTCGCCCAATCTCGGCGCCGAGGCGGGCGGGCGGCCGGCGGGCCGGGCCGGGAGGCCTCGTCGCTCGCTGCGGCCGCCGCCGCCGCCGCGGGGCCCGCCTCCCGCCGCCGGAGCCGGGGCTGCGGGGCCGCGAGCCGGCCGGGGGCGGGGGGCGGGGGGCGGAGGGCGGCCGGCCGGGGGCCGCGGCGTCAGCCCCGCCTCGGGCCGGGCGCGGCGGGCGGGAGGCCTGGCCGGCCGCGGCGGGCCTGCGGGGCCTGGAGCCGGCGGGAGCGGCGGCGGCGCGGGCGGGCGACGGGCCGGCCGCGTTCGGGACGCTGCGGCCTCCGCCTCCTCGGCGGCGTCGGGGCTCCGGCGGCGGACGCGGCGCCCAGCGGCTCGGCTCGGCTCGGCTCGCTCTCAAAATGGCGGCGGCGTGAAATGTCACATCCGCATGGGGGGCCCGAGAGCGAGCGAGCGAGCGAGCGAGCGAGGGAGCGAGGAGAGCAGGCGGCGGCGCAGCGAGCAGGCGGGCGGGCGCCGCGCTGGAGGGCGGAGCGGGAGCGGAGGGCGGAGCGGGAGGGCGGAGCAGAGAGCGGCCCGCCCGCCCGCCGCCGCCGCCCGCCCCGACCTCCCGCCCGCTCCCTAGCCCCGAGGTCCGCCGGGCCTGGGGGCGCTGCGGCGCGGGCGGCTCCGTCCCCCGGACCTGAGGGGCCGGGGGGCCGGGCAAGTGCCCCAGCCTGGGCGTTGGGTGGCCACAAAGCCCCGGGGGCCATGAGGGGCAGGGGCGAGAGCCTGCCTAGCGGAGGGCCCACCGGCAGCCGCTGCCGTTAGTGCCCCCCGCCGCCGAGCTGTCATTTATTCACCCGATACCTAACGTGGGAGAACTTACTTTCTCACCAGGGAAGAAACCAGAAAAGTTGGGTCCCTCAAAACCAGCCCAAATAGCCTTTCTTTTGGCGTCAGTTGGCTCCCTTCCTATCAGCCCAGCCTGGCTGACATCATGCGCCCCGGGCCTCGCTCATTCCCGGACTTGGCCAGCGAGCATCTCCCGTTCTGTCTTCTCGATCTGTGGGTTTCTGGTGATTAGGGTCTCTCTTGAATGATAACCAAGGGAGTGAGGGTGAAATAAGAGAATGGAGAGAAAAGGACATGCTCCTTTCCTCATCTGTACATCCACGTGACCGTCTCAAGGGAGAATGTAATTTTGCCCTGAAATGGCCAGATTGTGATTCCTGTCCCACTTTCCATTTCCTTATCTCCCTTCCCTGCATTTCTCTGCAGCTTATTTGCTGCCCATCACCCTATCCTCCAAGAGAACATTTTGCTCACGGTGGTATCCTAAATGCCTGGGACATAGCAAGTACTCAGTAAATATTTGTTGAATGAAGTACGATTCAAGTGACTAGGTTCCCCCCAAGAATTTCATACACTTCAAGGTCTCCCTCCAGTTAATTTCCTGCTAGACCAAAGTGAACACCGAAGGAGTTACTCCAGAAGGAATCAATCCCAGCCCCTGGGGCACCCCCAGATTCTGAAGAGGTGTTGTTATTCACACAAATGCTAATGAACAGTTCTCAGATGCAAAGGAGTCCTTCTCTCCGGCTCTCTAGACTTGGGGGAGGGCAGAAAGGACCTCTCTGGTGGAGGAAGAGGTGGCTGGGCAGGGGGATGAGATAACGTGCTTACTGGGTTCCACACTAGCCAACCTTATTTTCATTGCTGGGTTCAAAGCCAACCAGGGAATTATGAGGAGTAAGAAGGATACCTTGATGGTGGATAAATCAAACGTGGTATACCCGTACAACGAATTGCTATTTGGAAATTAAAGAGAACGAGGCTACAACACGGAAGGGTCTTGAAAATACTGTGCTGAGTCCAAGATGCCACACACGAAAGAGTACATAGTTTAAGGTTCCTATTACATGAAATGTGCAGAGCGGGCAAGTCAATCTACAAAGAGCAGAGTAGGGTCTGGGGGTTAAGGGTTTGAGGAGTGATTGCTAGTAAGTACAGAGTTGTCTTTTAGGGTGATGAAAATATCCTGAAATTTGCATAATACCTGATGCGCAAATATACTCAATATGTATATGTATATGCAAATATGCTATTTGATAGTTATACTAGTAGTAATATATTAATATTATAGTATTATATACATATATACACTGCTAATATAATAAAAACTATCAAACTGTCCACTTTAAATGGGTGAATTGTATCTCAATAAAACGAATTTTTTTTCTCAAAGTTGAATCTTTCAAAAGGACAACAATGAGCTAGGAAGACCAGAGTAGAGGCTGTTTATAGTCTAGACAAGAGGAGGAGATGAGAAAAGAGGACAGGTTTAAGTATGCTGGCACATCGAACTGGCTGGACTTGCTACAAACTGGTGTTGCAGGAAAGGGAAAGAGACATTGTTTTAAGATTCTAAGTTTGTAATCATTTATTACAGTAATAAAAAAATCAAGACACATAAATAATATGTCTCACCTCCTAGAAGCATCTTGAGAGGAGAAACTGTCTTCACAGCTCTCTCCTCAGCACCTAGTTCAGTACCTAGCATGTCGGAGATGCTCAATAAAGACTGAATGAATGTTTGCTAACTGCCTTCCAGGAACTGGGGGTTGTCTGGGATACAGAGGTGGGAAAGACAGAGGCTACTTGCTTTGAAGACTTTTTACATGGATTTTCATAAAGATTCAATGACTGTACCTCTTTGTTCTTTCCTGTCTTGCCCACATCTTCCACCAAGGAGTAGATGGTAGGTGGAGAGTTCATTTCTAAGCCATCACAGCTACCAGAAAAGCAATATCAGTGCCCTCTGAGGCCTACCAAAAGGTCCGGACCCAAATTATTCCAGAGGGCTCTGCTAGCCTGTTTTCTTCTTCCTCTGGTGGATTAGCTGTAAAGCCCATTTGCACGCAGGAGGAGTGTGTGTGGAAGAACTCTGCAGAAGACAGGAATCAGCTGAGTAATGCCTGCTTCCTGGTGGGGTGGGGGAGCGGTTAATGCCAAGATGGCTCCAAAGGACCTGGAGCTCCAGAGGCCGGAAGACTTGAAGCATCATTTCTGATCATTTGACAGTTTTTAAACATTTTATAATCCCTACCGTGGTTCAGACTGAAGGCAGAGACAGAAACCCAGGGAGATAGGAGCCACTGGAGCAACTGCCTTGTCATTAAGTCGAGTCAGTAAGTGCAGGGAGGGGCCACCCTATCATTACTCTCTGAGCAAAACATATTTCTGCTGCTCCCAGGGCCCCATGCCATGACTTGGCATAAACAACCCATTGGTTTTTCTTCTTAAGAACCAAAATATTTCTCTACCTGAAAGCTACGTTGGCCAAGGCCTAAAATAAATTGATCCAAGTGTCAGAGGAGAAAGGCATTCCCCCACACCCACACTCAGGATAACTGAATTCTTAATCTATACTTGGGAAAATGATCTGACCTCCCATCCACAAGGTTAGTGAGGAGGATTTAGGCTTAGAGGAGATGAGGCATTTGGCCAACGTCACGCAGCTAGAAGCAGTTTGGGAGGGTAAGGGGCTTTGGGATTCACAACCAGATGATCTCCTTTCCATAGAGGGTTCTGCAAACTTGAACTAGGGAAGCTGGCATAACCTCTTTGAACTCAAGGTTCTTATCAAGGAAATGAGGAGGACAGTTCCTACCGTAAGGAGCTGTTGGAAATCAAATGAAATGATTAAACTTTATTTAAACACTTCATGACCCAGAGGTGAGATAGTTACTGTAAGAGTGGGGCAGAATGTGATGAGCTCCCAGCCCCCAGTTCCTGACCCACTCCCACTACCCCTTCACTCAAACTGCTGCTAGGCTGAGTACCCCCTCAGTGCCAGGGCCTGGGCTGCCAGAGGGTGAATGAATGACAAATTGACCAGGCAGTGTCCAATGAAAACAAAGTCACGTGACCAACATTCTCCAGGGCGGAGTTTTGGGAAAGGAGGTGCCAAAATGTTAATCTGAGCTCCTTGGTTGCCACTTTGGTAATGACTGCTAATGGCTGGCCTGGTGTCCATGTAGATGTTGGGGTCTTGTTAATTTTTTAAAAACAAGTCGTAAACATGCTTTGATAGTGTGACTGCGTTGACTCAAATTTTAATACCAGAGATCCAGTAATGAGAGGCAGCTGAGAACATGGGCAGACAGCAGTGCATTCTTCCTTTTGTGTGTGTGTGTTTTTAGGAAAATTAGTCATACTATTACCCACTTCTGTTGATCTGACCCTCTTAAATGGGTTAGAATATGGGACATAGAGAAATTTGCAATTATGTGATTTTGGGAAAATTCGTGGGGGGCTCTCCTTGGCAGCATCCCTGATGTATGCACTAGATGCCATCCCTCAACCCCAGCTACCACTAAAAATGCCTCCAGAACTGCCGCCGGGTTATTCCGTGACTCAATTTACTTTTCTATTAATAACTCTAAAAATAAACTGCTGACCTGGAAAATTAAATTATTTTCAAAGACATTGGGAAATGAGGGTTGAGAATGTATCTGTTAAAAGTAAAACTCGTACCATTTCTGAACCTCACACACTTTCATTCATTCATTCAACACGTATCAACAGAATGAGTGCCTCTCCTGGCCCCGAGTTCAAGGTCTGGATTGGAGGCCGCTGCACCAGTAGTAAGGGACTAGGGGGCAGAAAAGAAGAAACATTGCTTCAAGACAGTAAGACGGGTCTCCTGTCCTGTGAGACTGTGGCTCACCCTTCCAGCTGGAAATGCCCTTTCTCAGCATAACTCCTCCCATCTTCAGCCCCTGACTGCACGGAGCACAGACAGCTACACCAATGGGCTCCAGGGCCAGTTAGGCAGGTCCTTCCTTCCATAGCCCTTGCTTAGGAAATTTTTATTGAATTAATGCATATGCACACTGGCCACAGTTCCAGGCAGATTCCTTGCGGCAGAATTTCAGAATTCAGTGACTATTGCAAGCTGCAACTGGATTTAATCTACCAGATGGGAACTCAGGGAATTTAAATTAATTAAAATAATGGCATTCGATATCAGGGTTGATAGGGAGTCTCAGACTCAGGTTCTAAGGGCAACAAGCAAGCTTAAGAACACCGAGATCCCTTTTGTGTTAACGAAAATTACACACAAACAGTGGACATTTATTAAGCACTTACTATGTGTGCCAGGCACCCTGGGTGAGGGTTTTGCCTGGCATTTTTTTTTTCCTGATAACCAGGAACCTCCAAAGACTTAATACAGGAAGAGAATGTGCTGTGTTAATAACTGTCACATTTCTTTAAAAAGTAATTTTTGTTCAATAATCTCTGCTCTGCCCCACCGCGTCTACTAAAGTAAAGCAGAAAGGAAATTTTTGTCTGTAATTCAATTTTCTACATTTTGAGAGAGCCTTTTGAATTTCTTTTAAAAACAGCAATGATATTTTTGAATGACAAAGAACAGTGTTTTTTAGGATCTGGTGTTTTTTAGACATTTTTCTCACAAGAAGAAAAATTGAGGCCTTAAAAAAGAATGACCCATTGAAAACAAAACGAAACAAAAAGATGACCTTGATTTTAACCACTTAGTTTTTGCTTTTTCCTCATTTTAATAGGGGTTAATTCTGCTATTGACTTGAAGTGACTTTCAAAGAAAATCAAAGGCGGCAGTGGGAAAATACAGGAATATAGAATTAAATTCTTCAATCAAAGAGGAAAAATTCCAGAGAAGAGGAAAAGAATACAAATATGCAATTAATAAATCTACATCTACCTGAAGAAAACAAAATCCCGGATTTGAAAAGACATATGCACCCCTGTTTATTCCTGCGTTATTTGCAATAGCCAAGATATGGCAGCAATTAAGTGTCCATTGATAGATGAATGGATAAAAAAAAAGATGTGGTACAAATACACAATGGAATATTATTTAGCCATAAAAAGAAAAGAAATCCTCCCATTTGCAACAACATGGATGGATCTAGAGGATATTATGCTCAGTGAAATAAGCCAGGTGGAGAAAGACAAATACCATATGCTTTCACTTATTTGTGGAATATAAAAACAAAGCAAAACAGAAAGAACAAAATAGCAGTAGACTCACAGACACCAAGAAGGGACTGGTGGTTATCAAAGGGGAGGGGTGTGGGGGGCGGGGGGGGGGCGTGTGAAGGCGATAAAGAGGCACAATAATTTGTAAATCACAATATAAGTTGGTCACAGTACTACAGCATGGAAAATACAGTTAATGATTCTGTAACATCTTGCTACGTTGACAGATAGTAACCACACTAGAGAGGGTGAAGATTTAGTAATATGGGTAACTGTTAAACCACTGTGTTGTATATTTGAAACCAACAAAGATGGTATATCAGTGATACCTTAGAAAAAAAGAATTAAACAATAAATCAACAAATAAAGGTAAGTATGTTGGTGTGGAGGATCACGGGGAAACAGTGAAGGCAAACAGTGGATCTGTGGCATCTTGCTGCACTGATGGACAGTGACTGCATTGGGGTATGAATGGGGACGACAATACGGGTGAATGTAGCAACCACATTGTTTTTTCATGTGAAATCTTCATAAGAGTGTATATC
Source organism: Manis pentadactyla (assembly GCF_030020395.1). Classification (NCBI taxonomy): domain Eukaryota; kingdom Metazoa; phylum Chordata; class Mammalia; order Pholidota; family Manidae; genus Manis; species Manis pentadactyla. Next base: position 122,212,638 of record NC_080028.1, on the reverse strand, counting down.
GATAATACCTTAATAAAATTTTTTTTAAAAAAGGTAAGTATGTACCCAGACACAAAAATACAAATAAAAAATATAAATCTACATCATGTTGTTGCCCTGCTTTAAATTTTGCATTTATTTTATACTGGCCCAAATTTAAATGAATTGCTCTGCTTCCTAAGAATGATTGTTAATTCTGGAGAACTTTTAATCAAATAATGCAACAAACATTTTGGGTATGTCTATGAAGCTGGCCGTTGCCCTAGCCATACCAACCATTTATGTTAGACCATCTCTATTGATACTTCACTCTCTCTGATTTGGCTTCTCAATTCAACCACAAATATTTTTGCATGTCTATTATATTCAAGGTGGGAGATGGAAAAGTGGGTGGGGGGGGTTTCTACTTCACCATAAATTATGACGTTACCTGGCTTGTTTTATGTTATCTTTATACAACAATTCTGTTGTAAATATTATCCCCCTTTTTAAACAGCAACGCCCTCAGGGGTTAACAGGAGCCCAGATGTGATAGCCAAGGCAGTTTGGCCCCCAAGCCATTCTTTTTAGCCACAATACTAGGCACAAGTTACAGTTAGCAGTCTTTCCCCCAAAACATAGGAAGAGGAATTTGGGGGTACCATGTTTACTTTCTTATGTCAGACTTTTCTATGAGGATCAGTAATATACAGCCTCTGGGCCAAATCTGCATATGGGCCCCCCTCCCGTTTTTTAATAAAATTTTATCAGAACACACCATTCATTCACTCATTTATTGTCTTTGGCTGTTTTCACCCTACAAAGGCAGAGATGAGTAGCTGCAGAGACCAAAGACCGTATTGTATGGCCCCTAAAGCCGAAAGCATTTACTACCTTTACAGAAAATTGGTTGACCCCTGCTGTATGGTTTTCAATTGTTTTATCATGTGCATATATAATACTTTGATAACAAGAACATTTGGAGGAAACACACATCAGAACTATGTATAGCATTAGAGCAGAGCTATAAGGAGCCCCCAAGAGAAGAAGGCTGAGACCCCAGGAGGCGAGCAGTTCTTTGGCATGGGTCGGTGCTGAGAATCCAGGTGGCCCTTATCTGAGACCACCCTTTTACCATTCCTCTTGGTTGCCTTGCGAGGTACAGAGGGCTCCCCAGGCACTGCCAGAGCTGGTACCATCAGACACTCCCTTGGTTCCCTTTTCCTCCAGGGTCACCAGGACTTGTCTAGCACTTTCTGATCCACATTATAAGCTCAGTTCAAAGCAGTTTCTCAGGGTATCATCACAGGGCCTTTTGTATCACCATCCCAGGAAAAGCTGGTTAAATATCCCACCCTGGGGGGAAACCCTTTCAATAGGTTCAGAGTAGGGCTGGAGAGGGGTATTTTTATAAGCACCCCTGGGTGATGCTCCCTCACTCCTCTGCTGCACCCCACAGTGGACGGGGCCTAGCAGGTGGCCTCTGAGATGTCTTGGATAACTACATTATGTGTAGCTATTACATTATAGCTCATATGTGATGGGTACTTAATGCGTGCCAGACACTGTCCTGAGTGACTCCCCGGAATGAATTCATGTAAATGTCACAACAGCCTCTTGGGCAGAACCACACTCATAGTTGGGTGGCTGGTGCACTGCACATCAAGTGGGGCAGGAAATCAGTGTTTGCCAGGAGCTGGGAAGGAAGAGTTGGCTGCACAGGGACATGCAGGGGAATTTTTAAGGTGTTTGTTTTGATAGTGGAGGAATACGTGACCCTATGCATTTGTAAAACCCATAGGATATTACATCACAAAGAGTGAACATCAATGTGCACAGACTTTTTTCAAAGCCAGGGGGGACATTGGAGGACCCCAGGATGGAATGGAGACTGTGGCAAATGAATCCAACTTTGCTGCCAGTGTGCGACATGACCTCCTTGAAGGAGGTGGGAGAAAAAAGGAGCTGACTCAGGTGATTTTGGAAAATAGCATTTTAGGTGGAAACTATAAAGCTACAAAGAATTGTAGATTTAAAGAAAGGTGGGGTGTTTGTGTGCTAAAATCCATCCCAAGAACTCCTAGCCAAGCTTGCTTCTGGCAACAAATGCCCTATCTACCATGGGGAGAGACAGGTGTCTGCCAAGAGGAGCACCAAGGGTCTAGAGAAGCTCGTGCTGGCCCTGCCGACAATCGACATGGTTTATTACCCCCATTTCGCAGATGAGGAAAACAACACAGCAGGAGGTTAATGGACCCAAGAACTGATCCAGTAAAGCACCATGATTTCACCTCTGGAAACAACCAAAATGCCATCAATAGATGAATGGATACATAAAAGTGGTCTAGCTTACAAATGGAACACTATTCAGCCATGAAAAGGAATGACACATTGATACCTGCTACAACAGGGATGAGCCTTAAAAACAACATGTTAAGTGACAGAAGCCAGCATCAAAAGGCTACATACATGATTCCATTTATAGGACATGTCCATTATATGTAAATGCATAGAGACAGAAAGTAGATTAGTGGTGGCCAGTGGCTGGAAGGGAGGATAGGAGAATGGGGAGGGACTGCTAAGGAGTAAGGGATTTGGAGGGAAGAATCAGAATGTTTAAAACTGACCATGGTGATGGTTGCTCAACTCTGAATACACTACAAGTCACCAAATTCATTATACACTTAATTAGGAGACCTGTGTAGTATGTGAATTTTATCTCAATAAAACTGTTATTAATTTTAAAAAAAGAAACAAATTTCAATTCTGGCAACCTGAATACCCCTCCATGGGAGCACTCTACAGTGACCCCAAGTTGCCTTCACCCCACTAGGCCTGTCGATTCTTTTAAAACCCACATCTAAGGAATTTTTGAATTAATGCTCTGACACATAATTAATACAAATAGCCATTTTCACCTGTCCTCTCTGTGCCAGCCACTTTTCTTATATTAGCTCCACTTTTCACACCAGCTGGGCATGTTGAGTTCCAGGCTCCCATACTTTCTGGGAAGGCTGTGTTCCTGGAGAAGGCAACATTTAAAGCTAATCATTCAAGACGGACCCGCACAGGGGAGGGCAGGTGTTTCTCTACCAGCTCAGTGTGGTAGCCCTAGTGGTGTAAGTATAGACACAGGCTGCTGCAGGCCTCTTCATCCAACTCACTCCAAAGTTACTGGACCTTTCAATTAATGTGCGGTGTAAGGAATTTGCATTATTTCATTTTAAGACAAAAAGTGAGATTTTACGCACGCTTTTACTGCATTGATTCAAATTTGCCCTGAAAATGACAGCCCTTCATGATTATCGTTCTTTTATGGAGACACTGGCAACTTGTCCAAAATCACACAGCAGATAAGTGATGGAACCAGGATTCTAAGTCTAACTCCGAAGCTGAGGCTTATGTGTACCCAGCTCCTAGGGTTGCACCTCCCTCCAATTACCCTAATCATTTGAAAGTCCCATCTCCTCTGAGTTTAAGTGGGCAGCAGTTGGGCAGGATCCAGTTGGGCAAGTAAAGTATTGAGATAGTTACTCTCAAAAGGACACAGAATTCCTTTATAAAAGTATCTGGCCACAGGGATGGAAGCACAGCACGGCATAACATTCTTGTATGTTGACAGATAGTAACTGCACTAGTTGGGGTGAGAATTCAATGTGTGTAACTGTTGAACACTGTATTGTATACTTGAAACCAATAATATTGTGTATGAACTTGTGGATAAAATGAGAGTTCCTGTGGCCAGGATTCTCACCTGGCCCTGGTTTAGCTCACTGCACACCTGTGGGCAATACGTGGCTGATGACTCTATAAAAAGAGCTCCGCCCAGTGCTCTGGGCACCACACGGTGGCGGGGCTGCAAGGCTGCCGGAGAGCAGAGCAGAGGCTGGAGTGGTGGCAGCGCCGAGGACAGAGGCCCAGAGGACAGCTGTGCAGGACGACTGTGTGGGACGGCTGTGCAGACAAAGGGGCCCAGAGGACGGCTGTGCAGGCAGAGAGGCCCAGAGGCAGAGACCGGCTTGCTGCATGCAGACTCGCTCTGAGTGAACGGGATTTTAGTGACAGACCTGCCACCTGGAAATAAAGTTGGGTATAACCCTTTCACCCCAGGAACGTTTGCTGTCATTTTCTTTGGTCACACTGAATCCATAGCGAACTTACCCGGGGCTGAAGCCCATTGGCAAGACAGAACTATACTGCAATAAAAAAATACAATTAAAAATAAATAGATAAAGAAAGAAAAGAAGTAACAAACATACACATACACACACGGTATTCAGTCTAGAATGAAATCATTAGAACCTTGGATTCGTTAAAAACTTAGAATTTACCTTTTAAGTTTCTAAAACCCTTTAACAGTTTGGATTTGAATAGAAACCTTGGGCTTCCATCGAATTGTTTGATCTCCTGTTTTTCTTTTGAGCATCTGCAGGTGCTGGAACAGCACCCCGTCAGCACCTGTGAGCGCCCTCACCGCTGAGAATCTGCACCTGTGAACGTGGAGAATCGGGCCTCCCTGTCCACCTCACCAAGCTGAAGTCAAGTTCAAATGGGATACAACAGGGGTTGGCAAACTACAGCCAAGTTCATTATAGAGATGAAGACACTGAGATTCAGAGGTGTGGGATAATGGCCCAAGACCGTATAGCTACTGAGCAATAGTCTGAGACTTGAATCTACCTCTATTTGACTCTAAAATCCTATTTTCCCTATTCCACCTGTTCACATATCCTTGTGGGGCGGGGGCAGAAGGGGAAGAACAATCAGTATCAGCTGCCGCAGCTTACACACAGAGGCCACATCTGTCTGGTTTACTTCCTGTTTTTGTATACAGCCCAGGAGCTAAGAATGGCTTTGACATTTTTTCAGTGGTTGAGAAAAAATAATAATAATAGTATTTTGTGACATGTGAAAATTATTACATTTCATATTTCAGCGTCCATCAATAAGGCTTAATTGGCTACGGCCACACCCACTAATGTACTCATTGTCTCTGACTGCTGTAATGGCAGAGGAGGAGTTGGGACAGACTTGTATGGTCCGCAAAATCCAAATTACTTCCCAGTGGACCTTTATAAAAAAGGCAGCTGGCCCCCAGGATAAAGGATGCTCTTGGTAAAACAGCATATGCCACATAAATATCAGTATTTATTTTGCCTTCTAAACCTTCTGTGTTTATGAACTATGAGATTTATTTATGAGCATGCATTTTCTCCTATATTTTTTAAAGCATTAATCAAACGAATGACTAATAGGGAACAAGTCCTCATGATGCAGACATAGGACAGAGGTCCTTGATGTGGAAAGAATAATAAATAAAGACAAGCTAAGCCTATAATCAATCATGTGGTCATAAAGCCAAATAACAAATAGGGAACAAGAGAAAGATGTTCAATATAGTTAGTAACAAATAAATCCAAATGAACTATGAGGTATTTTTTTCACCCAGCAGGTTGGCAGTGGTTAAAAATTTAAAAGATGGGCACAATGATGGAGAAAACGCAGGAAAATGGACATACCTTGCACAGGTATGTTTCCCTGGATAATTAATTGTGCTTAACTTTTTAAATTGAAAATATTAAAAAATATATATATAGGTTTGCATATTTCATTTATACATGGAATCTGAAAATCAAAACAGATTCATAAAGGGAACAGACTGGTGATATGGGGTGGGGGGAGGGGGCAGGAGGGAAGGGTGTGTGAAATAGTGAAGGGGAAAAAATTAGAATGTTTGCTATCTTGACCTGGGATGCTTATGTGAGCATACACACATCAAAATTTATCAAGCTGTACACTAAGATTTGTGCATTTTTTTGTATGTACCTCCATATAAAAGTTTTTTTAAAATAAATTTAACTATTCCTATGACAGTAAAAAAAAAAATACAGACACATATACGTTTAGAACAAAAGGCAAATATTTTCCATTATGTATCCAAAAAAATATTTTATGAACATCAAATGAGTGTCACGCCATGGGAAAGAATTTATAGTTGACACAATTGCTATGGGAAGCCATTGAAAGTTTTTATGCAGGGCATGGCAAGATCAGATTTACACTTTTAAAAATATCTCTTTGGCTGCTGGGTGGAGCTTTGGCCCTGAAGCAGAGACTTGGAGTATGTTTTGGCAATTATCTTCAAGCATGATGGAGGTATATGAAGTAACACAAAAGTTACCAGCGGGTACCACCTCCCTGCCCAGCAGTGCCTGCCCCTTCCCATCGCAACCTTGTATTCTTTCCAACTTTTCACCACAATGTTTGAGCCCAATGCAGCCATTCTAGGCCAGCTGTCTGATACAAATATAATATGAGCCACATGTGTAATTGTTACCTTTCTGGGAGTCACATTTGAAAAAATAAAAACCAGTTCCTCGAAAAATGAAACAGAATTGCCATACGACCCAACAATTCTACTAGATGTACATCCAAGGGATTTGAAAACTTATGTCCACACAAAGTCTTAGACACAAATGATCATAGCAGCTTTATTCATAGTAGCCCCAAAGCGGAAGCAACCCAAATGGCCACCAACTCTTGAACAAATAAACGAAATGTGGTATACAGCCATGTAATAAACTGTTATTCAGCCAGAAGGAATGCAACACTGTTGCATGCAAAAATGTGGGTGAACCTTGGAAACATGTTCTGTGCAAGAGGCCTTGAAAGAGGCCATTTACAAAGAACCACACATTGCATGCCTCCTCTTACATGAAATGTCCAGAATAGGTAAATCCATAAAAAGTAGATTAGTGATTGCCAGGAGTTGGGGGGGTGGTATGGAAAGTGACTGCTAAAGGGTATGGGTTTCTTCTGGGGGTGATGAAAAAATTCAGGGATGAGCATTGTGGCAATGGGTGTACAATTTTGTGACTCTACTAAAATCCACCCAATTGTACAATTTAGGGGGGTGAATATTGGGTTGTGAGTTTTACCTCGATCGAAATACATCTATACAAATAAAAAGAAACTGGTGATACTAATTTCAACAGGATACTTCATTTAACCCAATTATATCCCTAAGGTATTACCATTTCCACAGGTAATGGACATAGAAATGTACTGAGACATTTTACATTACTTTTTTCTTATTAAATCTGGAGAATCTGGTATGGATTTCACACAGTTCATCTCAATGTACATGTTAAAATTTCATTGGAAATATTTGATCTACACTTAGATTTCATATAAATTACCTTTGAAAAAATGGAGTCAAATGTTATCAAGAGCTGTTTAGATGGTACTTTAATGTATTTTTCAAATTTCCTTTGAAGATAACACATTAATTTAAAAACAAAAAAAGAAGAACTCTATATCCAAGTGGTTCCAAACCACTTAAAAGTTTTCCGATAAAATCAAGCATCAGTGTTTAAACTTAAATTAATTAAAATTAATTCAATGAGAAGTTCAGCACTCCAGTCGCACTATTTATATTTCAAAGGCCCAGCTGCCACGTGGGGGGCTGGTGGCCCCTGTTCTGGGCAGCCCAGATGTAGTTCTCCTTCATTACCTGAAGTTGGCTTGGCAGCACTGCCTTAGAGGGGTACTGGGAGGATGACCTGGGTTCATGGACCTACCTTGCTTACAATTCTGCCTATGCTGTTCTCCAGAGAGTACAGGATACCATGTAACGATTTCACTGTTGCACCTTCCCTTAGCCTGCTCTGTCTTCCAGGCTGGACAAGCCTCCCTCTCTTCTGCCTCCTGAAACTCCTAAGCAAGTCTCCCACTTCCATCTGTCTCAGCCTGCCCAGGTTCAGGCCCCCATCCTTCTCTTGCTCTCAGCCTCTCCTTGTGCCCCCTGCCCCCTCCACCCTCCCTGGGTGAGTGCATGTTTCCTAAGGGCATTCCTAGGCCTATCTCCACCTCTAACTCTAAGCCATTCTCCACAGGGCAGCCAGTCATCCTTTCGAAATGCAATTTAAAGGAGTAACTCCCTTTCCTGAGAACCTCCACCGGGCCTTGTTTGATCTGGCCCCTCCCGGCTGCCTTCGCACCCCACCTTGAATCTGGAAGTACCTCTGGTCTCTCTGTACCTGATACTACTACACTGCAGTTGGTATTGGTAGCCATCTGCCTGGGACTGTTTGATTAAAAGCACCAGATGAGTTCTCACATGTTATTATATGTTCATTGCCTTTCTCCTACTGTTAGATGGGAATTTTCTGAATGCGGCAGGGTCCCGTCTGCCTCATTTATTTCCTGTCCCCAAATCTGAGCACATGTAGGTGCTCAATAAGTATATGAGAGTTGAAATTTTTTTAAATACAGATTTAAAAAAAATTCTGTGTCCTCCACTGGAGTGTAGCCTCTAAGGGATAGGAGCTGCCCTTATCTCATTTGCGGTAGACACTTACGGAAAGACTCAGCGCCTGAAGGAACAAACCCATTCATTCGTAGGTTTCTGGCAGCAGAATGTCTGAGCCAGGTGTGGAAGCAGCCCGAGCTTGGTGGCTGCCCCACCTACAAGGGTGAAGCCCCGCAGCCTCGCCAGTGCCCCCTCTCCAGCTTCACAAATGCACACACCCCTCTCCGTATTTGTGGGGCTCCGCAGGGTGACTTCTCCATGTAGGCAAAGTGAGGAATGGTATCCTCTGTCCGGAGAACCACAATAACAACAAAAGGAGGAGGAAGCTAAAGATGGTTTAACTTGTAACAGCCAGAATGTCAGTTACACAATGTCTGTAACAGCCAGAATGTCAGTTACAAAGGCAGGGGAGCAAGACCCCTGAGCTGCAAAGGAGATCACAGGAGGCAAAGCACCCTTGCCAATTTATGGATCTAGAACACATGCTCACTATTTTAATGGTAACTTCTACGATTTCAACTCCAGACTAGTGTGCCTGCCAGATTTGAAGCCTTGTTTTGTTTTGCTTTTTGGAAGAGGCATGTTACAACGTTTCTAAACACAATAGCCAATTCAGCAGAACCCGGTAAAGTGATCTGGCTCTACCTTGGAAGAGAATGGGATTTAAAGAGATGCCAAAGGTGACTTTCAGGGATTTCCCGGGGTAACTATGATCTTGGAGCCTGGGCTCTGTGTACAAGCCTTTAGCACTGAGTCAGGTCAGACCTGAAGACCCCTCATCCTCTTGGGCTCTCCTCCCTGCCTCTAGCCTGTCGCCACATCCACTCTGCCACTAGTTACTGAAAGACCCAACTCTATTTTGGTCAGTCCAAACAATTTCCCAAAGACCCAGGCCAGAGGCAAGAGAAGGTCCAGCTGCAAAGGAAGAAGACCAGTGCTTATTTGCAAATCACGTGCGTGCATACCTAAAACCCGCCAGAGAAGAAACAGACCAGGTTCGAAAGGCAACACAAGATTTCCAAAAGGCAACCAAAGGCAAAATCTTACTCTACGTCCCTGAAATCCACAGCTTTCTTAGGAACCAGCAATAAAGTTAGAAAATATCTAAAAAAACATACCTTGCTTTTGGCTGCTTTTCCTCCAGCTAAAGTTAGCCAGTAGACACCTGGATTGGAAGCTGGTGCTGGGGACGTGAGGGGGAAGCTCCATCAGGCACTTGGGGAGAGGCTGTGCTTTGCGCTTCTGGCTATGCTTAAAGCCACTCGCAGGCCTTTGTCTCCAAGGTGGCCTTGACTGCCTGGTGAACCTCATGACATCAGGTTCTCTGGGGCCTCCCAGAGCTTTCTGCGCCGCTGGGAGACACCCAGCAAAGGGAAAGCAATCTGGTTCTGTCTCTGCAACCTCCAGCCTTTCATAAGTCTCCTCCCCAAACAGGTGGTCCAGAGAAAGGGTCTGGAATCCCTCCTTCATTTGCATAGCTTAAAGGTTTTCTTAAGGCGTGGTTCTAGAGCGAAAGAACGGGCTACTCAAGTATTTTGAAGCCTCCACCTTTTCTCCAAGTACAGTGCAAAAAACCATCATATGAGGACTTTCACTCCAAATGCAGTAGAACCCCCTTATCTGCAGGGGATATGTTCCAAGATCCCTGTTGGATGCCCAAAATCTTGGCTAGTACACTACATGCTATGCTTTTTTCTATACATACATATCTATGATACAGTTTAGCTTATAAATTAGGCACAGTACAAGATTAACAACTAATAATAAAATAGAACAATTATAACAACATACTGAAATAAAAGCTATGTGAACCTGGTCTCTCTTGAATGTACTGTACTCCCCCTTCTTGTGATTATGTGAGATGATAAAATGTGTAGGTGATGAGATGGGGTGAGGTGAATGACTAGGCATTGTGATGTAGCATTAGGCTACCCCTGACCTTCTTATGTTATGTCAAGAGGATCATCTGCTTCCACACAGTGGTTGACCATAGTAACTGAAACTTTGGAAAACGAAACCTCAGATAAGTGGGGACTACTGTATTTGCTATGGCACTTTGCTAGATAGAAAAATAGGAAGATGGATGGATGGATGGATAGATGGATAGGTGGATAACCACTTAAACACTGTGTTTTCATCTCATCCATTCTTTCCCTGAAGACTTAGCCCTTAATGGCTCAGGGGTTGGATTCTGCCAGGTACTTTGGGGGCTCCTGAATCAGGCATTTTAGATAATCTCCTTATAATCTTTAACATATGATTTCATTGTTTAATTACCTTACAGTACAGATGCTTTGCATGGCTGAAGGAAACATCATTTAACATAACATGATTGCAGGCTATACATAGTGTACACTACTGATATCCTTCACATCACTCCCATTAATGAGTTCATTAATGTGAAATAACTGGGGAATTTTAAATGTTTTGTATTTTGCAAAAATCCTGAGTAGGTTGTTATATGGCTGTTTAGGAACATTTTGGGAACGTATTATTAGCTGGGAGTGCACTGAAAAAAATAGATATACTAATAGCAAAGAAAGAACTAGGAACAGTCCACACAGCCATTCACAGGAGAATGGCTGAATTATTTGTAGTATAATCCTATAATGGAATACTCTACAGCAAAAAACAGAAAAGAAAAAATGTACAGCAACTACAGATTATTGGGATGTGTTCCCATGCTCACTTCCTATGAATAGGAAGAATTAATATTGTTAAAATGGCCATCCTGCCTAAAGCAGTCTACAGATTCAGTGCAATCCCTATCAAAATACCAACAGCATTCTTCAATGAACTAGAGAAAATCGTTATAAAATTCATATGGAACCACAAAAGACCCCCAAGACCCAAAGCAATCCTGAGAAGGAAGACTAAAGCTGGGGGGATGACACTCCCCAACTTCAAGCTCGACTACAAAGCCACAGGAATCAAGACAATTTGGTATTGGTACAAGAGCAGAACAATAAACCAATGGAACAGACTAGAGAGCCCAGATATTAACCCAACCATATATGATCAATTAATATATGATAAAGGAGCCATGGACATACAATGGGGAAGTGACAGCCTCTGCAACAAACGGTGTTGGCAAAACTGAACAGCGATGTGTAAGAGAATGAAACTGGATTATTGTTTAACCCCATACACAAAGTAAACTCAAAATGGATGAAAGACCTGAATGTAGGTCATGAAACCATAAAACTCTTAGAAGAAAACATAGGCAAAAGTCTCCTGAATATAAACATGAGCAACTTCTTCCTGAACGCAACTCCTCGAGCAAGGGAAACAAAAGCAAAAATGAACACATGGGACTACATCAAGCTACAAAGCTTCTGCACAGCAAAGGACACCATCAACAGAACAAAAAGGCATCCTACAGTATGGGAGAATATATTTGTAAACAACATATCCGACAAGGGGTTAACATCCAAAATATATAAAGAACTCACATGCCTCAACACCCAAAAAGCAAATAACCTGATTAAAAAATGGGCAGAGGATATGGAGAGACACTTCTCCAAAGAAGAAACTCAGATGGCCAACAGGCACATGAAAAGATGCTCCACATCACTAATTATCAGGGAAATGTAAATTAAAACCACAATGAGATATCACCTCACACTAGTTAGGATGGCCAGCATTGAAAAGACTAAGAACGACAAATGCTGGTCAGGATGTGGAGAAAGGGGAACCCACCTACACTGCTGGGGGGAATGTAAGCTAGTTCAACCATTGCAGAGAGCAATATTGAGGTTCCTCAAAAAACTAAAAATAGAAATACCATTTGACCCAGGAATCCTACTCCCTGGAATTTACCCAAAGAATACAAGTTCTCAGATTCAAAAAGACATATGCACCCCTATGTTTATCACAGCACTATTTACAATAGCCATGAAACAGAAGCAACCTAAGTGTCCATCAGTAGATGAATGGATAAAGAAGATGTGGTACATATACACAATGGAATATTATTCAGCCATAAGAAAGAAAGAAATCCTACCATTTGCAACAACATGGATGGAGCTGGAGGATATTATGCTCAGTGAAATAAGCCAGGCAGAGAAAGACAAATACCAAATGACTTCCCTCATTTGTGGAGTATAACAACAAAGCAAAACTGAAGGAACAAAATAACAGCAGACTCACAGACTCCAAGAAGGGACTAGCAGTTACTAAAGGGAAGGGGTGGGGGAGGGCATGTGGGGAGGGTGGGAGAAGGGGATTGAGGGGTATTATGTTTAGTACACATGGTGTGGGGGGTCACGGGGAAGACAGTGTAGCACATAGAAGGCAAAGAGTGACTCTGTGGCATCTTACTACACTGACGGACAGTGACTGCATAAGGGTGTGGGCGGGGACTTGATAATATGGGTGAATGTAGTAACCACATTGTTTTTCATGTGAAACCTTCGTAAGAGTGTATATCAATAATATCTAAATAAAAAAAATTTGGGGGATGTGCGACAATAAGAAGGATTCTCACAAACGTGTATGATTCTGTTTCTTTGAAATATTAGGAGGCAAAACTCATCAATTGTTGTAGATCTTAGCATCAAGGCAACCACTGGATGGGGCATGGGTACTGCCTGGGAAGGGGCATGAGGAACCTCTGGGGTGCTGGGATGGTCTGTTGGTTGTGTTGGTGTGCATGGAGGTTGAAGGATGGGTACAGATGTAAAAAAGTCAGGAAGCAGTACAGTAAAGATTAGCACGTGGTACTTTAGGTAGGTTGATTCTCATTGTCCCCAGTAGTTGTGTTCCATTAAGTCACAAACACCAAACCATTGCCCCTAGAGAAAACACAGGGCTAGGTTCCTGAAACTTCTGGTCTCATTTTCCAAACATCACATTATATAACCTCAGTTTACGTGTGTTTGCTTTTAAAGACACCTTATTTAATATATATTGTTGGGTCATGAACACTGATCTCATGGCCAGCAACACAGTAACTTATGTCTGAATGGAGCTTGTCCAACACACGTGTTTTATCTGTAAGGCATGTCCCACCCTTCCTGCACTCGGGCAACGCTTCAGCGTGGGACCTGTTTTCAACAGCAAAATCAGTGAAAAGTGCAAAATTGTAAGAAAAAATGTGACAATAAATAGACCACAAAAAGGGCACTCGTTCACAGTGTGAAAGCTAAGATAGAAGGCAGAGAATCAGTGGTCTTGTTCAATCTCAGCTGGGACCGTGCCTGTCAGACAACTCAGGTATTTTGCTTCCCTGCACATGTCCAGAACCACTTTGGAAGCGCCATCAGTATTGGTTTTGGGGGTTACGAATAAATTTCAGTGAGTACATGAATTCATAAATACAGAATCCATGAATAATGAGGGTTGATGACTTTAAAACTCAATGGAAAAAAGAGTTTTAAGAAGAGTGTAGGCTCTTGCCATCAGAAATTGGGCTATGCATTTTCAGGAATAGACATAATCAGTTGCCAGCACTGGTCTTCAGTCGCATTTTCTCCGTCTGCTGAGTGTGTAAGGTGTCTCCATTCCCACCACATTTATGGAGTACCTCTTGGGTCCAGACACTGCCCTATGAAATCAATGCGAGAATGCTTAGAAGGTAGAAACAGGCTCTTGAGTACCACTCCTCCACAAAATAGTAGATTTTTTTCTTAAATAGAAAGAATATGAACACATAGTGAAAAAAACAAAATTCTCATGGTATAGAAAGGCACAGAAAGAAAAGCAAATGCTTCCCGCAGAAGGTTGCGTGCAGTGGTGGCTGGCTGAGATGGCTCGATGGTGTGACTACCTGATATGCCTCCGTTTCTTCATATACAAAACTGTGTACAACTCAAAGGCTCAGTTCCACCCTTGCTCGTACGTGGGAAGTCTGTCTTCCTTCTCTCAATAAACAGTTACTGAGTGCCTATTATAGGCTGGGTGCTATTGTAGGCACAGGGGCTGTAGCAGAGATCAAAAAAGACACGTAACGTACCTAAATCCCTGCCCTCCTGGAGCTTACACTCTAGTGGGGGGGCAACAAAATAAAACAAAACAAATAAGTCAGTTATGAAGTCAATTAGAAGGCAACAGGTACTACAGAGAAAAAAAAGAGGAAATTGGGGGACTAGAGTTTGGGTGGGGAAAGCAGCTTGAACCAGACCAAGTAGGAAATGCTTTTCTAAGAGGTGACCTCTGCGCAAAGGGAGCTAGCCAGGAGGCTATGGGGAGAAGAGCAAGTACAAAAGCCCTGAGGCAGGACTGTGCAAGGTTTGCTGGAGAAAAAGCCCAAGGACGGTACAGTGGATGGATGGAGAGAGCAAGGAGGGGAGCAGTAGGCAAGAGCTAAGAGGCAGGGAATCGGCGGGGCTTACAGACTGTGCTCAGGACGTTGGCTATTGCTCTGAGCAACAAGGGATATCAGCAAAGAATTGTGAGTGGTGTTATCTGACCTCCTCCACTCAATTTTAACAACTTCTGGCGGATCCTTTCAGAAAGTATGCATGCATGTGTAAACCTATGCACAGTGCTACCTTCCTGGGCGTGCAAGTTGTGCAGGTGCCCGTGGACCTGCGTTCAGCAGGGCTCGATGATCTTCATGCTCTACTGTTGCCATTCTTGAAATTCTTAATCATTTTTTAACAAAAGGCCTCACCTGCTCCCCACTGGCCTGAGGGCTCCACGAGAGCCAGGACAGAGCTCTGTGGTGTTTATAGCCAGTACCCAGCACAATGTTTGCTACAAAGTGTGGCCTCCACAAATGCAGAAGATCAATACTACCGAGGAGTGAAATTCCCACACTTTCCACATCCACTTGTTTGGGCCACAAGCATTTACTGAGCCCTTACTGTATGCAGAATATGCAGTAAGTGCTATGAAGACAAACATCAAAAGTCCTCAGTCCTGCCCTGGCTTAGCTTCCAGGCCAATTTTGTGTGAATAGGTGACATCTATTGGTTATCAACCCTTCTGAGAGGAAGAGGTGGTAGGCACACCGACGATCGTCATGGTGACAACATCTTAGTCCAAACAACCAATCGGAGACCATTTGATTTTTTAAAAATATACAAAAAAAAAAAAACCTTTCATACCAAATTATATATTCCACACAAAACATTAAAAATGCTTGAGAGTGTAAAACAGCCAATTTCTAGGCTGATCAAGATGTGCACACGCTGGGCTCTTTCCCACAAATCCAGAAATTTGAATTTTAGTATAACAGAACATTTCAGAGGAGGCTTTTGCAAACTTTGATCACTTCTCTTAATGTTTCCTGAAGCTATTCTTTTTAAAAGAGAGAGACAGTGCTTCATGAGAAAGACTTCATTGCCTGGGACTTTTTCAAAAGGATGTGCGTGAGGGTAGATTTCAAGTTTCTTAATATACAAAGAGCTTCTGAGAGTGAGTGTGTGGTTCAGGGTGTGGCCTCTACAGGCCAACAGCTTCAGAAATCCAATTCCACCATCTAGCTGTGAGGGCTTGAGGACTGGACAAGCCAACCTCTGCATCTTAAAAAAAAAAAAAAATCTCTAAAACAATATTGGCAGTTTCTTAACAAGTGTTAATTTGCCATACAACCGGCCATTCTACTCCTAGGTTCCTACCCGAAAGAAATGAAAATATATGGCCATACAGACATGTGGATGAACATTGCTGGTGGCGCTATTCACAAGCCCAAAACAGGAAGCAGTCAAATGTCTGGCTAGCAAATGGATAAATAAAGTGTGGTCTGTTTTATATGACAGAATATTATTCAGCCTTAAAAAGAAATGAAGTAGTGATAGGTGCCACAGTACGGATGAACCTTGAAAACCTGCTTACTGGAAGAAGCCAGACACAAAACAGCACATGTTGTAGGATCCCATGAATAGGAAATGTTCAGAATAAGCAAATGCATAGAGACCCAAAGTGGATTAGCGGTTGCCTGGAGTGGGTGGAGCAAATGGGATTAACTGTAAATGGGCCCATGGGATCATTTTAGAGTGATGGAAAGGTTCTAAAGTTAGATTATGGTGATGCTTGCACAACGTGGTACACGCGCTAAAAATCTTTGAATTGTACACTTGAAATGAGTTTGTTTTAGGATATGTAAATCATACTTCAATAAAGTTAAAGAATAAAACCCTTCTAATATTGACAGGTCAAATCTGTTGCAGATGAAACCATTAGGTAACTATACAGCTATAATAACCAGCTGCAAATTAATAACTAATTGCAAAAGGACTCACCGGCCTGGCAAACCGCTCCTTCCTACAAAGCCCTCATACCTGGCTGCTCTGGGTCCTCACGGCTGGTCTGCGGTCAGTCACCCATGTACACCCCTGTTCTGGCAGAGTTCCCAAGGGCCGCATGAGATGGAAATCCCATCATTTTTCAGGGGCCTGCTCAGACTTCTACACTTTCTGACGCCTTCTCCACTGGCTTTCATTGCCCTGCCCCCACCCCTACCAAAGAATCGATCATTCCTGTCTCTCACTTTGTTCTAACTACAAGATGAGTTTGTTCTAGAAGTCTGCTGTAATGCACAGGGCCTGTGGTTAACAACATGGCATTGTGCACTTGAAAACTTGGTAAGAGGGTAGATCTCAGTTTAAGTGCTCATGGCACAAAAACAAAGAAAAGACAAAGCAAGGGAACCTAAGAATTCTATGGGGGGTTTGGATGTGTGTCACTTCACTGTGCCAGTGGTATCTTGGGTATATGTATATGTCCAAACTCATCCAAAGGTATATGTTATACATGTGCAATTTTTGTATGTAGTAAGCATACAAAAGCTGGGAAGAAACACAAGTGACAGAGAAATAAATGAAATACAGTAGTGCTTTGCACATTATATCAAAGGGAATTTTTTAAAAATCCGTCGGTTGAACCCACTACTGTGAGTTCACATCACTTTTAGTGTGTTACCCAGTGCTCTAAAAAAGTACATGACATCTAGCTGGCACTCAAAAGTGTGGCAGCAGGAAAGAAGGAAGAGGGGAAGACTGGAAGGGAGGGAGCATGGAGAGAGGGAGGACAATGTGGATGTCATTTAGCAGTGGACGAGGATTCACTAAGCTCTGACTATGTGCCTGGTGTTGCGCTAGGCCCTGGGAACAACAGCATGGCCCAAATGAGTCTGGCAACCATTTCTGTAAACAGGAGCTCCTGGGACTGACAGGACTTTAAAGAGCTAATCAGAATCCATTGAACTCCTTTCTTTCTAAATCTAATTCTTTTTGGCTCTGCGCACGATGCCACCAGCAGGGGATGGTTCATCTGCAAGTATTCCTTTGGCCTCACATTCTTGTGGAGGACACAGACACGAAATGAAGATGTCTGTAAGTAATAGGATGAGAGCGAGGCAGGCTGAGGTAAGACAGAGGGGTGAAGAGAGGGTTTGTGCAGAGACGGTGGTCCAGGAGAACCTTCTGAGGAAGTCTGTAGGAAGTAAGCAAGCCCTGCTTTCAACCGTCATCAGCCCTGCGACTTGTCAGGAGACAGTTTATGCCTCAGTGTGGGTTCTGAAAAATGGAGACACTGATGCCAGCCACCAGGGTGACATGCAGGTGGAGCAACGCACAGACCTGAGTCAGGCCTGCAGTGTGCACTGGGTCTGCAGCTCAGAAGGGCCTGGGAGAGGACAAGACCAAGTAGGGCCTGCCAGGGGAAGGCACATGTCTGCCCCATCTTCCCCATCCCTGTATCCCAGCGAACAGCAGCGGCTCCATCAGGGCGCATCGGTGAGTGAACAGGAGCCTCACCTGCTCCTCTGTCCTCGGAGGGTCAAAACCTGTCTGATTTCGCGTTAAGGTGAAAGCACCCTCGCGTGCCAACATGCGAGCGTTTACTCATGTCTTGTTTTCAGATTCTTCCTTCACTCTCCAAATCGTTCTGCGTCTCCGTGGTAAGAAGGCCCTGGGGAGACAGGGAAGAGGCAGCAGAAGCTCTTTCTGCCCTCATGTTGCTGACAGTCGAGGAGGAGATGAGCAATAACTAAATACCTGAGCCAATTATTATTATAACTATTAACATTATTTGGGACACACGTACAGAAGTGAGTCAGCCTTGCTCCTCGGCTCGCAGTACAACGCAGGCGGGTAAGCAAACTTTGTTCTCCTATCCTTCCTCCCCTTCCCACTGCCTCCCTCCCTCCCCCCTACACCCTTCTTTGAGGACTTGACTTCTAAACTGTGCCTGGAAGCTAGACGAACAGGGAGGAAAAGAACGGGAGAAGACAGGAGGTGCAAGACCCAGAGGGCGGGGTGGCTTCTGGTTGCTTCTCAGGCTGTGGGAAGACCAGTGGGGCTCAGGGCGGGTTGGCGTGATAAGCCTCCACCTGCAGAGTGGAGATTGGATTTGGCTTCCAGCCTGTGCTCGGCTCCCACCCCCTGGTTAACCTCGGGCCATCTTTCCTTGGAGGACACGTCTTCCTCTCGCATACCGAGATGGTCTTCAGAAGCCTTCCTGGGGGTCCTTCCGACATACGGAAGGTTCCTTGGCTCACAGCCCTGTGTCCAAGCGCCACTGCCCACACGGGCTCCTGTGGGGGATTCCCACTTAGCCTCCCACGGCCACTCTTGTCTCCTCCCTGTCTGCAGGGTGGCATTAGGACTCCATTCAACAGTTGAGTGCCTACTTACTGAACAGTTACCAGATGCCAGGCCCTGTTTTGGGCAGAGGGGGCACTGTGAAGAGAAAGTCCTTGGCTTTGAGGCCCTTTAATTCTGGGTCTCTGGAGAAGAATAAAAGCAGGAGGAAGGGCAGAGGGGCAGGGCTGCGGGTCAGGTGGGTTGTGTGTGTGTAGTGGAGAGTGAAGGGTGGAGGGGTCTGTCAGGAGACGGTAGATTGCTGGGACTCCTCACTGCTGCCACCTCTGCTCGGGGACTCTGACTTGTCTCCAGTTCCTGACTCTGTCACTTCCTCTGTCCCCGATCTCCTGTCTAGGCATTTTTGTCCCCTCTCCAGGTACTTTCCTTCTCAGTTCTTGTCCCTAGTGCCCATTCATCTGGGCACATGTTTAACACTGCCTCCTTTGCTTTCTGCTAAAGTTCCAGCATCTGGTACAGGGCCTGGCACACAGTAGGAGAGCAACTCGTGCTTGTTGAATGAAAGACTGAAAAGATGAATGGATGAGGGGGCAGAAATAGTACAGCCCCATGGGTCTTTGTCCTCACGGCAGCATCAGCACGCTGGGAAAAATCTGGCTTGAGCTGTTCCCAGCTCTGTGACCCTGGGCCAGCGCTTGGGCCCCGGGAGCCTCAAATTTTCTTGTTTGTAATAGAGGAGTGATCCCAATATCTCCGACCCTATTGGGTTGTGTGCGTGCATGGGTGGTAAAATAAATGTGACATCAGCTTCACCATTTAACCATTTTAAAGTGCACGATTCACAAGTCAGTGGCACTAAGTACGTTTACAATGTTGTGCAACCATCGCCACTACGCAAAAGTTCCGGAACCCACTGGGTTTTTATGAAGATTATATCATTGTGTCTAAAGCTCTCAGATTCAGATTTCAGGACAGGTCTAGGCTCAGGGATTCGAAAAGTGCTTGGAAGACA
The DNA here is from genome assembly GCF_030020395.1 of Manis pentadactyla. Lineage (NCBI taxonomy): Eukaryota > Metazoa > Chordata > Mammalia > Pholidota > Manidae > Manis > Manis pentadactyla. The sequence goes on along the minus strand of NC_080028.1, from coordinate 122,192,870 downwards.
TTTCAGATGGCGATTAGTCATAGAACGAACAATGGTACAAGACACACTTAGTTCACAATTGCTGTGTCACCAGCAGCATTTGATAGATGAGGAAACAGGCAACAGAGTAGTTCAGTCACTTGCCTCACATCACACAGCAAAGCCAGGGACTGAACCTGGCTCCAGAATCTGTACTCTTTTTTTTTTTTTAGCAGAGCAGTACAGAGGCTTTTATTTAGAGAGAAAGTGAAAAGACAGAGCCCCTGGCTCAAGCCAGGAGGGGACAAGAGAGTACCGGGGTGGTGCGTTGTCTAGGGGTTTTATATGCAGTTGAGAGACAAAGGGCTGGGGATGTACACCTGCTAAGTGGTCTCAAATACTTTTGAAGAAACACCAAGTTTCTTATTAGTTTTCTGGGTTATTTACAAGAATTTTATTGCTCTGATTTCCTCCCAGGATAGCAGCTTTCTGGTCTGGGAGCGTATCACTCAAGGCTGCCTGCTTTGCTCCCAAGGTGGGCTGAGTTATTGTCTTACTTTTTAACTAAGTGGGTTTTAAGATGGAATCCTTCTTGTTTTTACTATTTTGTTTGGGGCTTGCAGTAGTTCTGGGCTTGCTTGCTACATTGCCCAAGTTGCAACAAATCATTTGTTTAGGGCTGGAGGAAGAAAAGCAGCACTTGGGTAAAGTTAGAAAAATAAGCTGGGCCCCCCAGCAGGCCAGAGCAAATCGCACGATGGTTATCTTGCTTTGTTTTTTTCCAGAGGCCCTCACCCTACTCTGTCTAAGCCCATGGTCCCTGTCTCATTCCCCCCTCTACACTTGGAGACCCTAGCTGCTGCTAGGGGAAAGGGGGCGATGACCGCTCTGGCTGCTTCATGCTGAGAAGGGGTGCAGTTAGGGGTGCAGCTAGGTCTCCATCAGTGGTCGCTCAAGAGGGCCTCGGCAGGATCTGTACTCTTTAACTCTGTGAAATGCCAGGCTTAGGTGAAGCCAGAGTAGTTGGTGCCTTCCCAGAAGGAGGGCAGGGAGAGGAATTAGTCTCCCTGAGGAAAACCTGGGGCAGTGTTTTCGGCTCTCTCCCGGTGCCACCTGCAGGTGACAAGCCTGCGACTTGCAAGACAGCAGGGCAGATGTACAGAAGCTTCCTGCCTGCCTTCTCTTTGATGCCTGGCCTCTTCTACCATAGCTGTCACCTTGTTAGGCTGGTGACAGGTCACAGAGCCACTGAGTTGCTTTTTCTCTGGGGACTGGAGGGACCAGCTGTGATTTTGATGGCCTGAGTTGCCAGAGGAGAAACCATGAAGCGCCCGTTGACTCCCGATACGGACAGTCGGGAGCAGACTCAGACCAGCGTCTGCTTCCTCTCCGCTCATCTGACCCCCGAGAAACATCGGGCAGCAGCGTCGCAAGAAAGGAAGAAGACCTGGCATGCCTGGTCCCCCCTGACCTGCCTTACGCTGCGCTGCTCAGGAATCCCAAACAGTGGACTGTGATTTCCTTCCCCTGTTGATGTTCTCTACAAAGAGAGAACGGTTTTCAAAGTTAGCAAGCACAAGGAACCCCAGGGAGTTTTTTAAAATGCACATTCCCTGGTCCCACCTTCGGTCAGGCTGGGCCAGAGCCTGGGCACCTGCAGTTTCCACCAACCCTCTCCTCTCCCAGACACACACACACACACACACACACTGACTGATAGAAATGGGTTTTGGCTCACCCCTAGGGAAGCCATAGGAATACAATATGGTATTTTTATTTTAAATGAGGATCGCCAAGCTAGGTGTGCATTTTCCTCTCTCTATTCATGTTTGTACCAGCTGATGGGATCACCTGCGCCTGGAAAAATCTATGAGCTCTTAATTTCCTATCATTCCTATTGAGATAATAGTAAAAGCGAGAACAAACATTTATTTAGGACCTACTAGGCAAATTTGCATGTCATTTGCATTTTTATCCTCGCAAAGCTCCCAGGAGACAGTACTATAATTATCATCTCCGTTTTTCAGAGAAGGAAACAAAATTACCCAAGTCACCCAGCTAGTAAGAGGCAGAGCTGGGATTTGAACTCCAGGCTGTGAGTGCTGACCCACCATGCCATGCTGCCTTCTTACACTGGACACCCTGAGCAGGTGGCAGGTGCTGGCATGCTCTACAGACAGGAAATGTGGGCACTGCAGGGGCGATATTTCTCGGGGCAAAATGTCGGCTGGAATACCTTGTTTGCCTGTTCCTCCAGCAGCGACAGAGTCCTCTATCTCCCACCAAGGCAGAATCTAACGGCCTCTCCAGGCATGGCTGCAGGGTGAGTCTGCCCCAAGATTCAGGTTCCAGGACAGGTCTAGTGCCAACCCATCCTTACCCTTTGATACCTCGATTGATAACCCCAGGCAAGCTGTAAGTAGCTGGGAAACAGCAATTCCTCGAAGGGAAACTGACGGCTATGGTTGGAGGATGTGTCCAGATAATAGTTCATGGTGGGCACTTCTGCTGAATCAGAGGAAGACCTTCCCTCTGGGTGGGTGCTTCCCTGAGCCTGCACGCAAACCTTGCTACGCACAAGAGGAACTGGGGTTCACCCTCCATGTGCTTCCTTGCTGAAAAACGGAGATGATAATTATAGTACTGTCTCCTGGGAGCGTTGCGAGGATAAAAATGCAAATGACATGCAAATTTGCCTAGTAGGTCCTAAATAAATGTTTGTTCTCGCTTTTACTATTATCTCAATAGGAATGATAGGAAATTAAGAGCTCACAGATTTTTCCAGTGAGTGTGGGACCTGCTTAACCTTCCATGTCTACCTTATATCCTCTGCCAGGACACAGAGAGACAGATCAAGAGAAAGACACCATGTGGCCAGACTAAGCTCTGGAGCTGCTACAGTCCTTGGGGTGGTCTAGGAAGTCAGGCTGGAGAGAAAAAGAAGAAGGAATCCAACCTGCAGAAAGAGAAACAGAGCTGAGAGGATCTTGAAATGCAAATCCAGTCTGTGTGTCTGATGGCTTTCCATTTTTGGACCCTCCTGAGGCCTTCAGGTTCTGCAAGATGCTCCATATCCTTATAGCAAGGATTTTTGCTTACTGTAGCTGCATGCCTGCCCCAGCAGACTGCTAACAACAGAGGAAGCATTTGGTTACAGCTATCATCCTCCTAGGATAACAGGGAGACACTTTTGCCAAACTCCCCTGGGGAGTGAGATTTGGATGATACCCAGTTTACAAAGGGGAGCGGTGTGGTGGTGCTGGTGTCCTCGGAGGCAGTGATGAAAAATGATGCCTGACTCTCCGCAGCTGATGGATGAGAACATACCCATCTCCACACCCCGGAACCGTAGCTATTCTAGGAAGGCAGATCTGGCAGCAGTGAGAGCAGCTCCACAAGGAGAAGCCTCTGGAGGTATATTAAAAGAAATCCCTTTGGTGAGCCCTAAAAGGAGGCTGCTAGACAGGGTGACTCCAGGCCTTTCCCGTTTTTCTGGGTCACGAGGTCCAGGATGATGAGTCCATACTCAGAGTCACGGTAAACGTGGCACTTTCTTCCTCCCCCGTCAAACACCCGGGCATAATGATTGATCTATTGTGCAAATACAGAGTAACCTTGTGGAAATATCCCCTCTCAGGGACAGCGTACCCTCAGTGACAACGTGGTGGGGATGGAGGAATTGGTTGCAGTCCCTCGGTGTAACACACTATAGTTAGCTATTGTGTGTCTCCGCCTCCCTTCCCCCAAGCTCCTCTGGGAGAACTTGGTGTGGCTCTGGCCTGTCTTCCCTTTCTTCTCTCCATGTGGCTCAGGTTGGCCAGAGTAGCCTGTCCCCTGGCCACTGGGCTGGTTCATGACATAGGCATGTGACTCATGCTGGGCCAATCAGAATCTTCTCTGGGACTGATCAACAGATGTTGGGAGCTCTCCTTCTGATGGAGGTACTGAACTAGGGGTCTGAGGCCACCAGAGGTCATTGTTTCTGCTACATGCAAAGAATATCCATGTAGAACAAAGCCAGGCAGTGACTCGCAGAACAGAGAGAGAAAGACACAGAGAAAAGGAAAGAGAAAAAGCTCTTACCTACCTCTAAAGTTCCCAGTGACTTTCACCCATCAGTTACCTTCTTAGCTAAGTTTTGCATCTCCACTCAAAGCATAACATCACATTTTGTGGGGCCCCCAGTTTATGTGATTTTGGAGAGGCCCTCCTTAGGAAAAAAAAAGGTTAATTATGATTATAAAATTGCTAGGAAACAAACAGCAAGTGAGATTTGCCTCAAGAGTTATAGTTTCCTAGCCCCTGATCTAATGCATCGAAGATACATGACATAACCACGATGGCCTAAAAAAGAAAAAATTACTAGGTCCCCTCCTAGGTCATAGGAAAGGAGAGTAAGGGCCCCTAAACTCAAGCTGCATGACCCTTACATTGAGGTCCCTATATCAGTCACTTAGGACAAGTCCTCCTATTAATTTTCATCTATTACTTCCTGGATGGTATATCAGATTAAGCTCAAGTGCTGCTTCTTGAGTGTATTAGTCTCTGAGTCTGTCTACAAGGCACCTGATAGCTGGTAAATGGTTAAGAATATTTATACTCGTTCTCTCTTAACTGTACCCAGAAAAAAAAAAATCAATCCTGCAAGTACTCTCTGTTCTCTCCTTTGGAAACCAATTTAGCGGTTCCATGCTCCCATTTCAGCTCCCACTAACAACACTAACAACACAGATAAGCTTAATAATAGGTGTGAGGCACTGTGCTTAGAGCTTTGAAAACATTTCCTTATTTAATCTTCTTGATAACCCTGGGAGGCAGTGTGGGGGACACTGTGATTGCCTACTCAGCATCCGGACTGGAATTTCTTGAAATCCAGAAATGCACATAGCCCACATGACTGAGGGCAGGCCAGCCCCATCCCCAGTTCCAGGGATGGGCTCTCATTGGTCCCGGTATCCTCCTGTGATAGGTTCAGGAATTCAGGCCTAAGCCAATCAGCTTAGGGCATTTCCCAGTGAAAGGATTCTCAGTCCATGGGTGGGTATGAGACGTAAATTGGACAAATTACACTTGAAAGGAAGGAATTTTATTCCACTGGTGGGGATATTCTATTGCTCATTGGATATGAAGACAAAGCTTGAGGCCTCATTTACCACAAGAAGCCAGAAGCCATCTGGTTGCCACAAAAGAAAGTCAACCTTAGCCTGAAGGTGAACCCCAGAGGGTGAGATGTTAAGTTTCTGAAACCTTGATGCCCAGATTCAGCTTCTGGATCAGCTATTTCTGAAGGCCACTCTACCTCGGGGCTCTTTGTTATGTGAGATGATACATTTTCTTATGGTTGTTAGAAATGTCTGTTCCTTACAGCCAAAAACATCTTACTGGAGCTTGCGGATGCTTCCACATTCTTCATTTTACATTTGAGAAAATGATACGCAAAGAAGTTATGTAACATAAATGAGTCATTCTGTCAGTAAGCAGCAGATCTGAGTCTGTCTGACTTTGATGCTGATGCCTTTAATCACACCAGTATGAGGTCCACATGCCCTGTTTCTGCAATGTAACTAATGACAACAACAATAATAATGGTAGCTAATACTTGTTGAATGTCTACTATGTGTCAGGTACTGCTCTAAACTCACCTGAGTTCATTCTTGTAAATAATTATTATTATTCCCATTTAACAGATGAGGTAACTGAGGGATGGAGGGTATAAGCAACTTGTCCAAGGTCACAGAGCTGATGAGGTTCCAACTGTTTGTACCCACTCTGCTACAGAAATGCGCTTTAGTACTGAGTGGGCCGAGCCGAGAAACTTGTAGCCACAGACCCCACTACACTCTATTGTCTTACACTCAGGCTTCTTCACCTATTTGCAAAACTAGCCTAGCTCCTCCAAGAATGAACTAACAGTTACCAAAGGGAAAGGGACTGGGGAGGATGGGTGGGAAGGGAGGGATAGGGGAAAAATGGGTATTATGATTACCACACATAATGTGGGCAAGGGGGGCACGGGGAAGGCAGTATAGCACAGAGAAGACAAGTAGTGATTCTATAGCATCTTACTACGCTGATGGACAGTGACTGCAATGGGGTATGAGGGGGGGACTTGATAATGGGGGGAATCTAGTAACCACAATGTTGCTCATGTGATTGCATATTAATCATACCAAAATAAAATAAAAAAAGAAACTAAAAAAAAAAAAACCTAGCCTAGCTCCTATAAGCATCAGAATTTCCAAACTTCAGAGCACAGCAGGGAGACAAAAAATAGTGGCTATAATTTTTCTGTGTCCCTTTCTTTTCTGGTTTATTTTTCTTGGTGACTCTTTCTACTTTGCTTTTGTATCTGCACTGCCACCCACTTCCTTATGTTATGACTTTAAATGAATTACATTCTTGGAACACTCACCTCCCTTATTCCCTCTCCTGTCTGAAGCTCAGTAAACCCAGCTGGCAATATGTTCATCTCCCCCTTGTTCCTTCTTGCACACCAATAACTTGGGCACCAGAAACAATCCCGAGTCTGCAGTCAATGTCTAAAGTATGCTTCCCACAATCTCCGTGCTGTTGGAAGTGCTCAACAAATACTCCTCACAACCACCTCTGAGGCAAGTTCTATTATCATCCACCCTTTAGGGATGAAAGAAACCGAGGCACAGAAAGATCAAGTAATTTGCCACGGTCACACAGCAGTACAAAACAGCAAAGATTTGAACATAAAAAGTCTGACTCATCACTCCTCAGGTGGACCCTGGCAATACACCCAGGGGCAGGAGGGAAATCTGAATGGTATCCCAGAGCTGTAAAAATATTAATTAAACCATGCAGTCCCCTGCTGGGCCCATCCTGTGTTTGCGGAAGATTCTATCAAGTGAGAACTTGTATTACTCAGACCTGATATTTCCCACCCTGGCTCTTGGTGCTCAGCCTGATTTCCTCAGCTTACAATGCTCTTTGCAGCCTTTCTCCTTCGCTCTTTCATCCCTCCAGAGAAGGGCTGTCCAACATGGACGTGCTGCCAGCCACATGTGGCTACAGCACCTGAAAGGGGCTCCTCTGTAATGAGATGTGCTGTAAACATCAAATGCGTACCACATTTTGAAGACTTAGCATGGGAATAAAGTAAAATGTCTCATCAATAGTTTTTGTGTCAGTTACAAGTTGAAATGACAGTATTTTGCATGCATTGTGTTAAACAAACTGTATTTCTAAAATTTCTTTCTTACTTTGTAAATGTAGCTCCTAAAATTTAAATTTAGAAAATCTAAAATTACACCGAAGGCCCTGAAGAAAACAAGATCCCTGATTCAAAAAGACGTAGGCACCCCTATGTTTCTTGCTGCACTATTTGCAATAGCCAAGATATGGAAGCAACCTAAGTGTCCATCAGTAGATGAATGGATAAAGAAGAGGTGGTACATATACACAATGGAATACTATTCAACCATAAAAAGAAAAGAAATCCTCCCATTTGCAGCAACATGGATGGATCTAGAGGGTATTATGCTCAGTGAAATAAGCCAGGTGGAGAAAGACAAATATCATATGACTTCACTTATTTGTGGAATTCTAAAAACAAAGTAAAACAGAAGGAACAAAATAACAGCAGACTCAGATACTGAGAAGGTACTAGTGGTTACCAAGGAGGAGGGGTTGGGGTGGGTTGGAGGGAGGGTGAAGGGGATAAAGGGGCACAATAATTCACAATTACAATATAAGCTGGTCACGGGGAAGGTAGTACAGCACAGAGAATATAGTCAATGATTCTGTAACATCTTACTACATTGATAGTAACCACACTAGAGGGCATGATGATTTGGGTAACTGTTGAACACTGTGTTGTATATTTGAAACCAACATAAGATTGTATATCAAGGATACTTTAATTGAAAAAAATTACACATAAGGCTTGTGTTATGCTTCTACTGGACAGCACCCTTTCCCCGCTCCCCCCTCCTCCGGGAAGCCTTCCTGAACCACCCCATCTAGAGTAAGCCCTCTTCCCTTAGATGGGTTCTAAACACAGGTATTTATTATTTCTCTGTCATCTGAAAGTCTGAAAGTGGGTGGTATGGGACTGAGATGGGACTCCAAGGTGTCCGGAATCCAGGTTCTTCTCCCTCGTTGCTCCACTGTGTGTGGCCTTCAGTAGGTGGTTAAGATGGGTGCTCCGGCATTCTCCCCAGCCAGAGAAGGAGCCTCCTTCTCTTTCCGGACACTTCCTGTAAGGTGCACACACCACCGTAGCTTCCGTCTCACTGGCCAGGACTCAGTCACGTGGCCGTACCTGCTGCAAGGGAGCTTGGGAAACGCTGCATGACCATAGGCCCAGCTACAAATTGGGAGATCTATGACTTTAAAAGAAAGAGGTAAGGGGGACAGCCAGTCATCTTTTCTTCTCCTATAGGTGGCCTCCTCTTTTATATCCTAGCACCGGTCATAATCTGTTGTTATTTGAGTTGCTTTTCCCTTGGGTATACTCTCCTTTTGACTTCAGCTCTGAGAGGACAGAGGCTTGACAGTCTTTGAAATCCTGCATCCTCCTACCCAGTGCGCTACCTGGCACAAATGAAGCATGTAGTAAATGTTTGTTTAATAGATCCATGTATATTAATGCCAAATCCTTTCTAGCAGAGCCATCGTGCAAGTAAAGAATGGGGTTTATGGCCTTTTGCCCAGCGCAGTCAAGGTATTAAAAGAGAGAGTTTTCCAGGTGGTTGCTGGGCAGGTGGTGGGGCTGGCAGCACCTCTAACTCTCCTTTAGTACTAAACCAGAGGGTGCCCCAAGCAGACTGTTTCCAGAGGGAATGAAACCCACCTTTACATGGTGAGGGCGCTTCACCGATCTTAGACACCTCTCGGAATGTTCCCTGGAATTATGATGACATCCCATCAAGACCCCAAGCACCGCGACCCAGTTTATCCCCCTAAATGTCACTGAGATCCTTTCCCCAGACCTCCCGGTGTTGCCGTCTGTATGATCAGATCCAAATTCCCGTGACAGTCATTCGAGGATTTCTCTCTTTCCTGATTAACGTGACCTCTCTTAGAAGATGGGGGATATGGCTATGGCATCAAATCCTGCCTCCCCTCTTGCAAGCTTTGTGTTCCTGAGCAAACTACTTAACTGCTCTGGGCTCCATTTCCTCCTCTGGATAATAATACCCACCTCATTGGGATGTTAAGAGGATAACAGGAGACACTCAATGATTGTCTTTAGGCGAAGTGGGGTGCAGCTCGCCGCTGTTGGTCTTCATTATTACCTTGGCCTTATCGCCCTTCTGTGGGGCTGGCGGGTCTGAGGACCCCACCCCAAGGAGGAGTGGCCTATTCTTGCTAATAATAGCACAGTCGATAAGGATGACAAAACAACTCACATTGGTTGAGTACCAGGTACTCTCAGGGCCACATTAAGACTTTCTTGGGCCCTTACCCTATAAGAAACATTACATTTTGTGACTATATTGGCACAAAGACAAATACAAGGTAGGTGGGAATTTCATTTTTTTTCTTCTGATATTAAAATAAATTAAAATCTTTCCACAGGCCCCTAAAATTATCAGAGTCGCTGGACCCTGCACCTGTTGTGCCTCAGGGCAAACTCAGCCCTGGACCCTGTCCTAAACATGGTCTCATTTAATTGTCACAACACAGCCCCATGGGGCAGGGACAGGATGGAGCGCCTTTTACGTCTAGGATTTGCTCCTAAAGACTTGGCATAGTTTTAAACGTATGTAATTCACCACCGAATCTGATGCAAATTGGCAAATGTTTCTATTTCCCAAAGACATGCATGTAGCAGGAGCCATCAAATCATATTCGGTATTGTAAGCCTCAAATTCCTAGTAATTTTGGAAATTTTGTGAATCAAATGCATTTAAAATTGGGGAGGTAGGAGTTTCCAAATTATTTCAAGCTGGGTGCACCAAGCAAAGTTTCATTAATATTTGGTCCTATCGTGCTCTTTCAAGTTCACAGACTTCCATTTTGGAGTTGGGACTATAGAGATTATCCAAGACTATCTGATTCCAGAGCCATGTGTAAATTGCACATGGAAAATATATCAGACAACAGTATGATGTGAATGTTGGATTTCTTTAAAAATGATGATTGAATTAGAGTTATGTAGTATAAGGCTCTTGTTCTTAGGAAATAAATACTGAAGTATTTAAAGGTGCAGTGTTTGATGAGAGTAAGTAACTCTCCAATGATAAGACTCAGTAATACTGAGACATAGATGATAGATAGATGATGGATAGTGCTATATAGATAAAGAGATAGATAATTAGAGGGGTATGACAGGTAAATAATTAAGAAATGTAGTAAAAATGATTTTTACAAAATAAGAGCAGAAGAATTGGCTCACACAACTGAAAAGGAATACACTAGCTTCAGGCATGGCCAGATACACATGCTCAAATAATGCGTTGGGAATTTGTCTCTTTCCATCTCTCATCTCTTCTTTCTTCCAGTTGGTTCTCTAAGCTCACATCCTACCAGCTTAGCAAAACCAGCAGATCAACACTATCTTTTTCCAGGGCTGATGTTCACTGGACACACTTGTGTCATGTGTTCACCTCTGAACCAGTTACGACCTGCAGAAGGATGGGATTCTCTGACTGGGTTAGGTTGGGTCATGTGCCCACCCCAGGGATCTTAGGAATGGGATCAGCCCCACACGAATCACAAGCTAGGAATGAAGGACTGGTCATTCCTCACTGTTTGCTGCACATATTTTTTTTTTTTTTTAATAATTATTTTTTATTGAAGGGTAGTTGACACACAGTATTACATTACATGAGTTTCAAGTGTACAACACAGTGGTAGAACATTTATATACATAATTCTAGGTTCCAGCTATCACCCTACCAGGCTGTTACAATATCTTGACTATATTCCTTAAGCTCTACATTACATCCCGGTTACTAATTTATTTTACCATTGGAAGTCTGTCCTTTTTTTTTTTTTTTTTTTTTTTTTTGTGAGGGCATCTCTCATATTTATTGATCAAATGGTTGTTAACGACAATAAAATTCTGTATAGGGGAGTCAATTCTCAATGCACAATCATTATTCCACCCCAAGCCTAATTTTTGTCAGTCTCCAATCTTCTGAGGCATAACAAACAAGTTCTTACATGTAGAACAAATTCTTACATAATGAATAAGTTACATAGTGAACAGTACAAGGGCAGTCATCACAGAAACTTTCGGTTTTGCTCATGCATTATGAACTATAAACAGTCAGTTCAAATATGAATACTCATTTGGTTTTTATACTTGATTTATATGTGGATACCACATTTCTCTCTTTATTATTATTATTTTTAATAAAATGCTGAAGTGGTAGGTAGATACAAGATAAAGGTAGAAAACATAGTTTAGTGTTGTAAGAGAGCACATGTAGATGATCAGGTGTGTGCCTATAGACTATGTGTTAATCCAAGCTAGACCAGGGCAATAAAACATCCACGTATGCAGAAGATTTCTCTCAGAGCGGGGGGGTGAGGTTCTAAGCCTCACCTCTGTTGATCCCCAATTTCTCACCTGATGGCCCCCCTGCGACTGTGCCTGTCTTAGGTTGTTCCTCCCTTGAGGAATCGTACCCGTCTCTGGCTAACCAGTCATCTTCCGGGGCCATACAGGGAAATGTGAAGTTGGTAAGTGAGAGAGAAGCCTTATTGTTTGAAAAAGTTAGCTTTTTACTTCTTTGCATATTTATGCCCTGTGGCTTCTATGCCCAGCATTTGTCTTGAGGTATCTTTGCCACTTGGAAGAATTATGATACTCGGTAAATTTGATATGAGGCACGAATTCTATTTAAGGGTTGTAATTAGGAAGGAAGAAGAAAAGCTATAGAAGTAGCAGGCGGAAGAAAACATGGGAAGATTGATTATTTCTTTGATATATCTTCTTGTAGAGTAACTTCAGCATGTATAGGTTTTAAGCTACTACTTAAATTGCACACACACATTAACATAATAGGAGTATAGTTACATAACCAAAGCATATCTGTAATTACCAGCCATCTGCAGTGAAACCAAGAAAACCAGTTAGGCACCTTAGGCATTTGTGAAAACTTATCTATGACATGGTGGATATTGTCCAACTGAACTTGAACAGTCTGAGAGAAATCAGACAAATTAAAACAACCCATTCCTGGGGACTGTTCACATGCCATATGTTCTTTTAACAGTAAATAGTTTTTAGTTGTAAGACTTTGGAGCGCTACAATTTGCACTTCTCCAAATTCTTGGTTGAGTTCCAACAGTATAGATCCAGTCCAATTTTGTTGTTTTACTGTATGCACAGGCCAGCTTAGATATCTCCTTCCTCATTCCCATGGCAAGTCCAGGAACTGGTGGGATGAGTGCATCTACAGCTGTAGCAGTGCGTGGATCTTTGTTGGGGTTTTTTGATGATCATCTTCTGGCATGAATCTTCCAGAGAGTGCAGATGTTGGAAGTTCTTTTTCATATCGTATCTTAGTTCATTTTCGGGGTAGCCCAATTAGGCTTTGATCCTCTGTATAAACACAAACAGACCCTTTGCCTACACTTTTATATGCCCTTTATACCCTTGTGTAGAACTCGTTGGAGGTTACCACACAGGAACTGCCCTTTTTTTTTTTTTTTTTTTGCTATCACTAATCTACACTTACATGACGAATATTATGTTTACTAGGCTCTCCCCTATACCAGGTCTCCCCTATAAACCCCTTTACAGTCACTGTCCATCAGCATAGCAAAATGTTGTAGAATCACTACTTGCCTTCTCTGTGTTGTACAGCCCTCCCTTTTCTCCTACCCCCCCATGCATGTTAATCTTAATACCCCCCTACTTCTCCCCCCCTTATCCCTCCCTACCCACCCATCCTCCCCAGTCCCTTTCCTTTTGGTACCTGTTAGTCCATTCTTGAGTTCTGTGATTCTGCTGCTGTTTTGTTCCTTCAGTTTTTCCTTTGTTCTTATATTCCACAGATAAGTGAAATCATTTGGTATTTCTCTTTCTCCGCTTGGCTTGTTTCACTGAGCATAATACCCTCCAGCTCCATCCATGTTGCTGCAAATGATTGGATTTGCCCTTTTCTTATAGCTGAGTAGTATTCCATTGTGTATATGTACCACATCTTCTTTATCCATTCATCTATTGATGGACATTTAGGTTGCTTCCAATTCTTGGCTATTGTAAATAGTGCTGCGATAAACACAGGGGTGCATCTGTCTTTCTCAAACTTGATTGCTGCATTCTTAGGGTAAATTCCTAGGAGTGCAATTCCTGGGTCAAATGGTAAGTCTGTTTTGAGCATTTTGATGTACCTCCATACTGCTTTCCACAATGGTTGAACTAACTTACATTCCCACCAGCAGTGTAGGAGGGTTCCCCTTTCTCCACAGCCTCGCCAACATTTGTTGTTGTTTGTCTTTTGGATGGCAGCCATCCTTACTGGTGTGAGGTGATACCTCATTGTAGTTTTAATTTGCATTTCTCTGATAATTAGCGATGTGGAGCATCTTTTCATGTGTCTGTTGGTCATCTGTATTTCTTTTTTGGAGAACTGTCTGTTCAGTTCCTCTGCCCATTTTTTAATTGGGTTATTTGTTTTTTGTTTGTTGAGGCGTGAGAGCTCCTTATATATTCTGGACGTCAAGCCTTTATCGGATGTGTCATTTTCAAATATATTCTCCCATACTGTAGGTATCCTTCTTGTTCTATTGATGGTGTCTTTTGCTGTACAGAAGCTTTTCAGCTTAATATAGTCCCACTTACTCATTTTTGCTGTTGTTTTCCTTGCCCGGGGAGATATGTTCAAGAAGAGGTCACTCATGTTTATGTCTAAGAGGTTTTCGCCTATGTTTTCTTCCAAGAGTTTAATGGTTTCATGGCTTACATTCAGGTCTTTGATCCATTTTGAGTTTACTTTTGTATATGGGGTTAGACAGTGGTCCAGTTTCATTCTCCTACACATGTAGCTGTCCAGTTTTACCAGCACCACCTGTTGAAGAGACTGTCATTTCGCCATTGTATGTCCATGGCTCCTTTATCAAATATTAATTGACCATATATGTCTGGGTTAATGTCTGGATTCTCTAGTCTGTTCCATTGATCTGTGGCTCTGCTCTTGTGCCAGTACCAAATTGTCTTGATTACTATGGCTTTATAGTAGAGCTTGAAGTTGGGGAGTGAGATCCCCCCTACTTTATTCTTCTTTCTCAGGATTGCTTTGGCTATTCGGGGTCTTTGGTGTTTCCATATGAATTTTTGAATTATTTGTTCCAGTTCATTGAAGAATGTTGCTGGTAGTTTCATAGGGATTGCATCAAATCTGTATATTGCTTTGGGCAGGATGGCCATTTTAACGATATTAATTCTTCCTAGCCACGAGCATGGGATGAGTTTCCATCTGTTAGTGTCCCCTTTAATTTCTCTTAAGAGTGACTTGTAGTTTTCAGAGTATAAGTCTTTCACTTCTTTGGTTAGGTTTATTCCTAGGTATTTTATTTTTTTTGATGCAATTGTGAATGGAGTTGTTTTCCTGATTTCTCTCTCTGTTGGTTCATTGTTAGTATATAGGAAAGCCACAGATTTCTGTGTGTTGATTTTGTATCCTGCAACTTTGCTGTATTCCGATATCAGTTCTAGTAATTTTGGGGTGGAGTCTTTAGGGTTTTTTATGTACAGTATCATGTCATCTGCAAATAGTGACAGTTTAATTTCTTCTTTACCAATCTGGATTCCTTGTATTTCTTTATTTTGTCTGATTGCCGTGGCTAGGACCTCCAGTACTATGTTAAATAACAGTGGAGAGAGTGGGCATCCCTGTCTAGTTCCCGATCTCAGAGGAAATGCTTTCAGCTTCTCGCTGTTCAATATAATGTTGGCTGTGGGTTTATCATAGATGGCCTTTATTATGTTGAGGTACTTGCCCTCTATTCCCATTTTGCTGAGAGTTTTTAACATGAATGGATGTTGAACTTTGTCAAATGCTTTTTCAGCATCTATGGAGATGATCATGTGGTTTTTGTCTTTCTTTTTGTTGATGTGGTGGATGATGTTGATGGACTTTCGAATGTTGTACCATCCTTGCATCCCTGGAATGAATCCCACTTGGTCATGGTGTATGATCCTTTTGATGTATTTTTGAATTCGGTTTGCTAATATTTTGTTGAGTATTTTTGCATCTACGTTCATCAGGGATATTGGTCTGTAGTTTTCTTTTTTGGTGGGGTCTTTGCCTGGTTTTGGTATTAGGGTGATGTTAGCTTCATAGAATGAGTTTGGGAGTATCCCCTCCTCCTCTATTTTTTGGAAAACTTTAAGGAGAATGGGTATTATGTCTTCCCTGTATGTCTGATAAAATTCCGAGGTAAATCCATCTGGCCCGGGGGTTTTGTTCTTTGGTAGTTTTTTGATTACCTCTTCAATTTCGTTGCTGGTAATTGGTCTGTTTAGATTTTCTGTTTCTTCCTGGGTCAATCTTGGAAGGTTATATTTTTCTAGGAAGTTGTCCATTTCTCCTAGGTTTCCCAGCTTGTTAGCATATAGGTTTTCATAGTATTCTCCAATAATTCTTTGCATTTCTGTGGGGTCCGTCGTGATTTTTCCTTTCTCGTTTCTGATACTGTTGATTTGTGTTGATTCTCTTTTCTTCTTAATAAGTCTGGCTAGAGGCTTATCTATTTTGTTTATTTTCTCGAAGAACCAGCTCTTGGTTTCATTGATTTTTGCTATTGTTTTATTCTTCTCAATTTTATTTATTTCTTCTCTGATCTTTATTATGTCCCTCCTTCTGCTGACCTTAGGCCTCATCTGTTCTTCTTTTTCCAATTTCGATAATTGTGACATTAGACCATTCATTTGGGATTGCTCTTCCTTTTTTAAATATGCTTGGATTGCTATATACTTTCCTCTTAAGACTGCTTTTGCTGTGTCCCACAGAAGTTGGGGCTTAGTGTTGTTGTTGTCATTTGTTTCCATATATTGCTGGATCTCCATTTTGATTTGGTCATTGATCCATTGATTATTTAGGAGCGTGTTGTTAAGCCTCCATGTGTTTGTGAGCCTCTTTGCTTTCTTTGTACAGTTTATTTCTAGTTTTATGCCTTTGTGGTCTGAAAAGTTGGTTGGTAGGATTTCAATCTTTTGGAATTTTCTGAGGCTCTTTTTGTGGCCTAGTATGTGGTCTATTCTGGAGAATGTTCCATGTGCACTTGAGAAGAATGTATATCCCGCTGCTTTTGGATGTAGAGTTCTATAGATGTCTATTAGGTCCATCTGCTCTACTGTGTTGTTCAGTGCTTCCGTGTCCTTACTTATTTTCTGCCCAGTGGATCTATCCTTTGGGGTGAGTGGTGTGTTGAAGTCTCCTAGAATGAATGCATTGCAGTCTATATCCCCCTTTAGTTCTGTTAGTATTTGTTTCACATATGCTGGTGCTCCTGTGTTGGGTGCATATATATTTAGAATGGTTATATCCTCTTGTTTGACTGAGCCCTTTATCATTATGTAGTGTCCTTCTTTATCTCTTGTTACTTTCTTTGTTTTGAAGTCTATTTTGTCTGATATTAGTACTGCAACCCCTGCTTTCTTCTCACTGTTGTTTGCTTGAAATATGTTTTTCCATCCCTTGACTTTTAGTCTGTACATGTCTTTGGGTTTGAGGTGAGTTTCTTGTAAGCAGCATATAGATGGGTCTTGCTTTTTTATCCATTCTGTTACTCTGTGTCTTTTGATTGGTGCATTCAACCCATTAACATTTAGGGTGACTATTGAAAGATATGTACTTATTGCCATTGCAGGCTTTAAATTCGTGGTTACCAAAGGTTCAAGGTTAGCCTCTTTAGTATCTTACTGCCTAACTTAGCTCGCTTATTGAGCTGTTATATACACTGTCTGGAGATTCTTTTCTTCTCTCCCTTCTTGTTCCTCCTCCTCGATTCTTCATATGTTGGGTGTTTTGTGCTGTGCTCTTTCTAGGAGTGCTCCCATCTAGAGCAGTCCCTGTAAGATGTTCTGTAGAGGTGGTTTGTGGAAAGCAAATTCCCTCAGCTTTTGTTTGTCTGGGAATTGTTTAATCCCACCGTCATATTTGAATGATAGTCGTGCTGGATACAGTATCCTTGGTTCAAGGCCCTTCTGTTTCATTGTATTAAATATATCATGCCATTCTCTTCTGGCCTGTAGGGTTTCTGTTGAGAAATCTGACGTTAGCCTGATGGGTTTCCCTTTATAGGTGACCTTTTTCTCTCTAGCTGCCTTTAACACTCTTTCCTTGTCCTTGATCTTTGCCATTTTAATTATTACGTGTCTTGGTGTTGCCCTTCTTGGATCCTTTCTGTTGGGGGTTCTGTGTATTTCCGTGGTCTGTTTGATTACTTCCTCCCCCAGTGTGGGGAAGTTTTCAGCAATTATTTCTTCTAAGATACTTTCCATCTCTTTGCCTCTCTCTTCTTCTTCTGGGACCCCTATAATACGGATATTGCTCCTTTTAGATTAGTCACACAGTTCTCTTAATATTGTTTCATTCCTGGAGATCCTTTTGTCTCTCTCTATGTCAGCTTCTATGCGTTCCTGTTCTCTGATTTCAATTCCATCAATGGCCTCTTGCATTCTATCCATTCTGCTTATAAACCCTTCCAGAGTTTGTTTCATTTCTGCGATCTCCTTTCTGGCATCTGTGATCTCTTTCCGGACTTCATCCCATTTTTCTTGCGTATTTCTCTGCATCTCTGTCAGCATGTTTATGATTCTTATTTTGAATTCTTTGTCAGGAAGACTGGTTAGGTCTGTCTCCTTCTCTGGTGTTGTCTCTGTGATCTTTGTGTGCCTGTAGCTTTGCCTTTTCATGGTGATAGGAATAGTCTGCAGAACTGGGACGAGTGACGGCTGGAAGGACTTCCTTTCTTGTTGGTTTGTGGCCCTCCTCTCCTGGGAGAACAGCGGCCTCTAGTGGCTTGTGCTGCGCAGCTGCGCGCAGACAGGGTTCCTGCTTCCTGCCCGGCTGCTATGGAGTTAATCTCCGCTGTTGCTGTGGGCGTGGCCTGGCTCGGGCAGCTACTCCAAAATGGTGGAGTCGCGTTGGAGCAGGAGCTGCTGGGAGGCTATTTATCTCCGTAAGGGGCCTCCCTGCTCCCTGCAGCCCAGGGGTTAGGGTGCCCAGAGATCCCGGATTCCCTACCTCTGGATTAAGTGACCCGCCCTGCCCCTTTAAGACTTCCAAAAAGCACCCGCCAAAACAAAACAACGACCACAAAAAAAAACAAGAAAAAAAATTTTTTAATTTAAAAAAAAAAAAATTTTTAATTAAAAAAAAAAAGGTGGTCGTTCGTTTTTCTTTATTCTCCGGTGCCAGCCTCAGGCCTCTGCTCACCGGTCTTTCTGCCCTGTTTCCCTAATATTGGGGTCCCTGTCCCTTTAAGACTTCCAAAAAGCGCTCGCCAAAACAAAGCAGCAAAAAAGCAAAAAAAAAAAAATGGTCGCGCGCTTTTCTTATGTCCTCTGTCGCCCAGCCTCCAGTGCCCGCTCACTGTTCTTGCTGCCCTGTTTTCCTAGTATCGAGGGCCCTGCACTCTGGCCCGGATGGCTGGGGCTGGGTGTTCGGCAGTCCTGGGCTCCGTCTCCCTCCCGCTCTGCCTGCTCTTCTCCCGCCGGGAGCTGGGGGGAGGGGCGCTCGGCTCCCGCGGGGCCGGGGCTTGTATCTTACCCACTTCGCGAGGCGCTGGGTTCTCTCAGGTGCGGATGTGGTCTGGATATTGTCCTGTGTCCTCTGGTCTTTATTCTAGGAAGGGTTGTCTTTGTTATATTTTCATAGATATATGTTGTTTTGGGAGGAGATTTCCGCTGCTCTACCCACGCCGCCATCTTCCGCCCCCTCCTCTACTTAAATGCACATATTTTTTTTAACTGTCTAGACCTTACATCCTTTTCTGAAACTACCATTTTTCATTCATCAAAATATCAGGGACAATTATATCTCAGTGAAGCTGGACCAAAAAGAGTATTTCAGAGACAAAAACAAAATCACAGGCAGTAGAGAAACCTGACAGATATTACATCATCAAGGTAACACCCCAGTGAGGAGTCATGTGGATCATCTGTATCGTTGATTTGATGTGATAAGAATGGCACTTCATCTGTGTGGTCTTCCTCCCCAAACCCATTACCCCAGGGTCACCGTGAGAAAAACATCAGACAAATCCCAATTGAGGGACATTCTACAAACACCTGGCCAGTGCTCCTCAAAACTGTCAAGGTCATCAAAAACAAGGAAAGTCTGAGGAACTATCACAGCCAAGAGAAGCCTAGGAGGAGACCCTGGAACAGAAAAAGGACATTAGGTAAAAACTAAGAAAGTCTGAATAAAGTATGGATTTTAGTTAGTAATAATGTACCAGTACTGGTTCATTAATTATAACAGACATACCATACTAATGTAAGGTAATAATAGGAGAAACTGAGTGTAGGCATATGGGAACTCTCTGTACTATCTTTGCAATTTTTCTGAGTATCTTAATCAATTTTATTTAGAAAGACATATCATGAGCCATGGAAATCTGGCAAGATAAAGACATTAAGAGCACCAAATTTGTAAGGAAGAAGCAAAACTGTTACTATTTGCAGATGGCGTGATATTATACACAGAAAACCCTAAAGACTCCACCAAAAAACTATCAGAACTAATAACTGGATTCAGCAAAGTTGCAGGATACAAAATTAATACACAGAAATCTGTTGCATTCCTATATACTAACAATGAACTAGCAGAGAGAGAAATCAGGAGAACAATTCCATTCACAATTGCATCAAAAAGAATAAAATACCTAGGAATAAACCTAACCAAGGAAGTGAAAGACCTGTACTCTGAAAACCATAAGACACATGTGAGAGAATTAAAGAAGACACAAATAATTGGAAATCTGTCCTGTGATCATAGACAGGAAGAATTAATTTTGTCAAAATGTCCATCCTGCCAAAAGCAATTTACAGATTCAATGTAATACCTATCAAAATACCAACAGTATTTTTCCATGAACTAGAACAAATAATCCTAAAACTCATATGGAACCACAAAAGACCCCAAATAGCCAAAGCAATCCTGAGAAAAAAGAACAAAGCTGGGGGTATTATGCTCTGTGACTTCAAGCTATACTATAAAGCTACAGTAATCAAAACTGTATGGTACTGGCACAAGAACAGCCCCATAGATCAATGGAACAGGTGAGAGCCCAGATATAAACCCATACATATATGGTCAATTAATATATGATAAAGGAGCCACAAATATAGACAGCCTGTTCAATTACTAGTGTTGGGAAAACTGTAAGAGAATGAAACTGGATTACTGTCTAACTCCATACAAAAAAGTAAATTTGAAATGGATTAAAGATCTAAATGTAACCTATGAAACCATAAAACTCTTAGAAAAAAACATAGACAAAAGTCTTCTGAACACAAGCATGAGCAATTTTTTTCCTGGACACATCTCCTTGGGCAAGGGAAACAAAATAAAAAATGAACAAGTGAGACTACATCAAACTAAAAAGCTTTTGTACAGCAAAGAACATCATTAGTAGAACAAAAAGGCAACTTACAGTATGGGAGAATATATTTGTAAATGATTTATCTGATAAGTGGTTAACACCCAAAATATATAAAGAACTCATATGCCTCAACACCAAAAAACATAATATGATTACAAAATGGGTGGAGAACCTGAACAGACATTTCTCCAAAGAAGAAATACAGATGGCCAACAGGCACATGAAAAGATGCTCCACCTTGCTAATCATCGGGGAAATGCAAATCAAAACCACAATGAGATATCACCTCATGTGAGTTAGAATGGCCACTATTAAAAAGTAAAGAAATAACAGGTGTTGGCAAGGATGTGGAGAAAAGGGAACCCGCCTACACTGTTGGTGGGAATGTCAGTTGGTGCAGCCACTGTGGAAAGCATTATGGAAGTTCCTCAAAAAAACTAAAGAAATACCATATGACCCAGTAATCCCACTTCTGGGAATTTACCCAAAGAAAACAAAATCCCTGATTTGAAAAGATATATGCACCCCTATGTTTACTGCCACATTATTTACAATAGCCAAGATACAGAAGCAACCTATTGATGGAAGTATCCTTCAATAAATGAATGAATAAAGAAGAGGTGGTACATATACACAATGGAATATTATTTAGCCATACAAAGAAAGAAATCCTGCCATTTGCAACAACATGGATGGAGCTAGAGGGTATTATGCTAAGTGAAATAAGCCAGGTGGAGAAAGACAAATACTATGTGATTTCACTTATTTATGGAATATAAAAACAAAGCAAAATGAACAAAACAGCAGTAGACTCATAGACACTGAGAAGTGACTAGTGGTTACCATGGGGGAGGGGGATAAAGGGGCACAAAAACTCTCAATCATAATATAAGTTGGTCATGGGGATGGTAGCACAGCAGGGAGAATATAGCCAATGATTCTGTAACATCTTCCTACGTTGACAGATAGCAGCTGCACTAGTGGGGGTGAGGATTTAATAATATGGGTGACGAACCACTGTGTTGTATACTTGAAACCAATGTAAGATTGTGTATCAACTATGCTTCAAAAGAAAAAGAGAAAGAAAAATATATCATGGACATCTTGTGCCACATCAGGTTTTTAAATGATTGCATATGGTACTCCGTAGTATGGCTGAGCCACCATTTTTGGCTTCACCAAAATCCATCAGTGCAGACGTATTTCTAGAGAGGAAGCAGATCTCCTACAAGCTGCTACAGTTTGATAGAAAAATCTGAAAACATGCCACCCATTGTCAGATCCCGAGCCCAGTGGGCTCCCCCTTTGTGGAGAAGCAGCAAGGGCTAGTGGACAAGCCTGGTACTAGAAGGCAGGATGTTCACATTCCCACTTGCCTACCTACGGCAAGCCATTTCTCTCCCTAAGCCTGTTTCCACCTCTGTAAAGCCTTGATGACATTGGTTTGGGTCAAATGAAATCCAGTGTCTTTCTAGACCCAAGAAGAGGTGACACTGGAGCATGGTAGGCCCGAGAAGGAATAAATGAAGAAGCGCCTGGAGTTCAGGGAGGTGAAATGACTTTCTCAACTGGCAGTGTCAGGCAGGGATGGGACTGGGACTCAGGTTTCCCTGAATCCCATGCTGGGCCTGGTGAAGCCTGAGCACTGCAGACGCACCCAGGGCTTGCTTTGTGAGTTAGAGGAGTCTGTGCTTTGTTATGGTTTCGGTTTGGATCTGATCTACCTGCTGCAGCCTTTTTCTTGTGTCACAAGTGGGACCCGGACACAGTATGAAGGAAGAAAAGGAACTAACATCTGAGAGCCTCCTCTATGCCCCATTCCCTTCACTCACCAATTGAATGTCTCCTTGTTTATTTCTCAGTTCAGATACCACTTCCTCCAAGAAGCCTTCCCTGACCATCAAAGACTGGATGGCCCTCTGTGTGGTTCCGAAGCCCCTTAACTCGGTACTTGTCATGTTGCTCTGACTGCTTGTTTGGCATTCTGTCTTCCTCCATGAACCAGGAAGGGGATCTCTGGTTCGATTCCATATCCCCTGCATCTGTCACACTGGCAGGCCAGAGCAACAGGTCACTGAATGTTTGTTGGAGAAACAGACCAGTTTTTAGCAGTAGCTGTTCATGGACACGTAGTCTGATTGCTTCCTGGCTGGAGCTGCGCCTTGCCCTCTCCGTGACTCCACTGTAATGTTTACTCACTGCATTCGTTTCCCCCTGCTGCTGTAACGAATCACCACAAACTGGGTGGTTTCAAACAATGGAAATTTATTCTCTCACAGTTCTGGAGCCAGAAGTCTGAAATGCAGCAGAGCCGCGTTCCTTGGGCACTGTGTGTGTGTGTGTGTGTGTGTGTGTGTGTGTGTGTGTGTGTGTGTGCGTGGGTGGGGGGTATAGTCCTTGCTTCTTCCAGGATCTGGGGACTTCTGACATGGCATTCTCGGGCTGCTGGCCACATCACTCCCATCCCTACCTCTGTCTTTAATATGGCCTTCGCGTCTTTGTGTCTGTCTTCTGTCCATCTCCTACAAAGACAATTGGCATTGTGTTTGGGGCCCCCTGGATAATTCTGGATGATCTCTTCTCAAGATCCTTAATTACAACTGCAAATTCCCTATTTTCAAATTACCCACATTCAAAGTTCTGGATATGAGAGTGTGAACATAGCTTTTGGGAGGCCACCATTCCACTCGCTACACCCACGCTATTGCAATTGTTCCTTTTTGTTCAGTCTCCCCACTAGAATGTTGTGTCATTTAGGAATATATTTGACTAACAGTTACAGAAAACCCCACAAGTACGGCTTAAATCATAAGGATGTTTATTGTTACTTAACAAGAAGTGCAGAAGGAGGTGGCTAATGGTTGGCTTGGCAGCTCAGTCACGTTGCCAAGGACCCAGTCTCTTGCCATCATTCTGCTCCACCATCCTCAGCATTGTGGCTTTTCAACCTTGAACTCATCCCCTCATGGTCACAAAATGGTTGCTGTAGTTCCAGCCATCAAACTCTCACACAACACCACTTGCAGCAGGATGGAAGAGAAGGTGGCAAATGGAGCCTTGCCTCCTCATGCTTGCCTTTATATCAGGGCAGGAAAACTTTCCCAGAATCTCCTCAATGGACGTCCTGTGTGGTTCATTGGCCAGAACTGATTCTCATCCCCATCCTATCCTACAAGTCAATTCTTAATAAAGGAAACAGAATTGCCACGGCTGGCAATGGTTTTCCAACTTAGTTGCCTAGTAGAATCATCTGAGGAGCTTTTAAGAAGTCCTAACAACCAGGTACCACCTCTGGATCAATTAAGTGACAAGCTCTGGGAGTGGGACCTAGGGTTTTTGCAATTTTGGAAGGATAGCTTCCCCAAATGATTCTTAAACACAGCCTGGGTTGAGTACCATTGACGTACATAAGAGGTCAGCAAATCTTTCTACAGAGGGCCAGGTAGCAAATATTTTTGGCTTTGTGGGCTAGGGTCTTTTTTTGCAGCTACTCAACCCTGCCTTGGTGGTGCAGAAGTAGCCACAAATGATATTGCAATGAGTGGGTGTGGCTATGATCCCATAAAACTTCATTTACAAAGACAGATGGCAGGCTGGACTTGACCTGTGAGCTCCAGTTTTCTAACTCTGGTTCAAACCAGTCATGGTTCATCCTCTGCACAAAATTTAGTCTGCACAAAATCGGGATTCTGTGAGCAGGAAGAAAGGGGAATGGATTCTGGGGGAACCACAGTTGTGAACTTCTCAAAGCAAGGGACATGATTTTTTTGTTTTGCTTTGTTTTGTTTTTTTATTAATGTATTACTGATATACACTCTTATGAAGATTGCACATGAAAAAACAATGTGGTCACTACATTCATCCATATTATCTGTCCCCTCCATACCCCACTGCAGTCACTGCCCATCAGTGTAGTAAGATGCCACAGAGTCACTATTTGCCTTCTCTGTGCTACACTGTCTTCCCCATGATCCCCACCACCACCATGTATGCCAATCATAATACCCCTCAATGTCCTTCTCCCTCCCTCCTCACTCACCCTCCCACACCCCTCCCCTTTGGTAACCACTAGTCCCTTCTTGGAGTCTGTGAGTCTGCTGCTGTTTTGTTCCTTTGGTTTTGCTTCATTGTTATATCCCACAAATGAGGGAAATCATTTGGTACTTGTTTTTCTACACCTGGCTTATTTCACTGAGCATAATATCCTCCAGCTCCATCCATGTTGTTGCAAATGGTAGGATTTGTTTCCTTCTTATGGCTGAATAGTATTTCACTGTGTATATGTACCAAATCTTCTTTATCCATTCATCTACTGATGGACACTTAGGTTGCTTCCATATCTTGGCTATTGTAAATAGTTCTGCAATAAACATAGGGGTACATATATCTTTTTGAATCTGAGAAATTATATTCTTTGGGTAAATTCCTAGGAGTTGAATTCTCGGGTCAAATGGTATTTCTATTTTTAGTTTTTTGAGGAACCTCCATATTGCTTTCCACAATGGTTGAACTAGCTTACATTCCCACCAGCAGTGTAGGAGGGCTCCCCTTTCTCCACATCCTTGCCAGCATTTGTTGTTCTTAGTCTTTTCAATACTGGCCATCCTAACTGGTGTGAGATAATATCTCAATGTAGTTTTTATTTGCATTTCACTGATAATTAGTGATGTGGAGCATCTTTCATGTGCCTGTTGGCCATCTGAATTTCTTTTTTGGAGAAGTGTCTGTTCATATTCTCTGCCCATTTTTTAATCGGGTTATTTGATTTTTGGTTGTTGAGGTGTGTGAGTTTTTTATTTATTTTGGATGTTAACCCCATGTCGGATATGTCATTTAGAATACATTCTCCCATACTGTAGGATGCCTTTTTGTTCTGTTGATGGTGTCCTTTGCTGTACAGAAGCTTTTAAGTTTGATGTAGTCCTATGTGTGCATTTTTGCTTTTGCTTCCCTTGCTCAAGGAGATGCGTTCAGGAAAAAGTTGCTCACGTTTATATTCAGGAGATTTTTGCCTATGTTGTCTTCTAAGTTTTATGGTTTCATGACTTACATTCAGGTCTTTGATCCATTTTGGGTTTGCTTTTGTGTGGGGGGATAGACAGTAATCCAGTTTCATTCTCTTGCATGCAGCTGTCCAGTTTTGCCAACACTCGTTGTTGAAGAGGCTGTCATTTCCCCATTGTATGTCCATGGTTCCTTTATATATATTAATTGACCACATATGCTTGGGTTTTTATCTGGGCTCTCCAGTCTGTTCCATTGGTCTATGGGTCTGTTCTTGTGCCAGTACCAAATTGTCTTGATTACTGTGGCTTTGTAGTAGAGCTTGAAGTCGGGGTGTGTAATCCCCCCAGCTTTATTCTTCCTTCTCAGAGTTGCTTTGGTATTTTGGGTCTTTTGTGGTTCCATATGAATTTTAGAAGTATTTTCTCTAGTTCATTGAAGAATGCTGTTGGTATTTTGATAGGGATTGCATTGAATCTGTAGATTGCTTTAGGCAGGATGGCCATTTTGACAATATTAATTCTTCCTACCCAAGAGCATGGGATGAATTTCCATTTATTAGTGTCCTTTTTAATTTCTCTTAAGTGTCTTGTAGTTTTCAGTGTATAGGTCTTTCACTTTCTTGGCTAGGTTTATTCCTAGGTATTTTATTCTTTTTGATGTGATTGTGAATGGAATTGTTTTCCTGATTTCTCTTTCTGCTAGTTCATCGTTAGTGTATAGGAATGCAACAGATTTCCATGTATTAATTTTGTATCCTGCAACTTTGCTGAATTCAGATATTAGTTCTAGTAGTTTTGGAGTGGATTCTTTAGGGTTTTTTATGTACAATATCATGTCATCTGCAAATAGTGACAGTTTAACTTCTTCTTTACCAATCTGGATGCCTTTTATTTCTTTGTGTTGTCTGATTGCCATGGCTAGGACCTCCAGAACTATGTTGAATAAAAGTGGAGAGAGTGGGTATCCTTGTCTTGTTCCCAATCTTAAAGGAAAGGCTTTCAGCTTCTCACTGTTAAGTATGATGTTGGCTGTGGGTTTGTCATATATGGCCTTTATTATGTTGAAGTACTTGCCCTCTGTACACATTTTGTTGAGAGTTTTTATCATGAAAGGAGGTTGAATTTTGTCTAATGCTTTTTCAGCATCTATGGAGATGATCATGTGGTTTTTGTCCTTCGTTTTGTTGATGTGGTGGATGATGCTGATGGATTTTCTAATATTGTACCATCTTTGCATCCCTGGAATAAATCCTACTTGGTCATGATGGATGATCTTTTTGATGTATTTTTGAATTCAGTTTGCTAATATTTTGTTGAGTATTTTTGCATCTATGTTCGTCAGGAATATTGGTCTGTAATTTTCTTTTTTTGTGGTGTCTTTGCCTGGTTTTGACATTAGGGTGATGCTGGCCTCAGAATGAGTTTGGATGTATTCCCTCCTTTTCTACTTTGTGGAAAACTTTAAGGAGAATGGGTATTAGGTCTTCACTAAGTGTTGTATAAAATTCAACAATGAAGCCATCTGGTCCAGGGGTTTTGTTCTTAGGTAGTTTTTTGATTACCAGTTCAATTTCATTGCTAGTAATTGGTCTGTTCAGATTTTCTGTTTCTTTCTGGGTCAGCCTTGGAAGGTTGTATTTTTCTAGAAAGTTGTCCATTTCTTCGAGGTTATCCAGTTTGTTAGTGTATAATTTTTCATAGTATTCTTCAATAATTCTTTGTATTTCTGTGGTGTCCATAGTGATTTTTCCTTTCTCACTTTTGGTTCTGTTTATGTGTGTACTCTCTTTTTTTCTTGATAAGTCTGGCTAGGGGTTTACCTATTTTGTTTATTTTCTCGAAGAACTAGCTTTCTCTGGTTCTTTCTATTGTTTTATTCTTCTCAACTCTATTTATTTCTGCTCTAATCTTTATTATGTCCCTTCTTCTACTGACTTTGGGCTTCCTTTGTTCTTCTTTTTCTAGTTTCATTAATTGTGAGTTTAGACTTCATTTGGGATTGTTCTTCTTTTCTGAGGTAGGCCTGTATTGCAATATACTTTCCTCTTAGCAGGGCCTTGGCTGCATCCCACAGATTTTGTGGTGTTGAATTACTGTTGTCATTTGTCTACATATATTGCTTGATCTCTGTTTTTATTTGGTCATTGATCCATTGGTTATTTAGGAGCATGTTGTGAAGCCTCCATGTGTTTGTGGGATTTTTCATTTTCTTTGCATAATTTACTTCTAGTTTCATACCTTTGTGATCTAAGAAGTTGGTTTGTACAATTTCAATCTTTTTTAATTTAGTGAGGCTCTTTTTTTGGCTTAGTATATGAACTATTCTTGAAAATGTTCCATGTACACTTGAGAAGAATGTGTATCCTGCTGCTTTTGGGTATAGAGTTCTGTAGATGTCTGTTAGGTCCACCTGCCCTAATGTGTTGTTCAGTGCCTCTGTCTCCTTATTTTCTGTCTGGTGGCTCTGTCCTTTGGAGTGAGTGGAGTGTTGAAGTCTCCTAAAATGAATGCATTGCATTCTATTTCCTCTTTTAATTCTGTTAGTATTTGTTTCACATATGTAGGTGCTCCTGTGTTGGGTGCATAGATATTTATATTTATAATGGTTATATCCTCTTGTTGGATTGACTCCTTTATCATTATGTAATGTCCTTCTTTGTCTCTTGTGACTTTCTTTGTTTTGAAGTCTATTTTGTCTGACACAAGTACTGCAACTCCTGCTTTTTTCTCCCTATTAGTTGCATGAAATATCTTTTTCCATCCCTTCACTTTTAATCTGGGTATGTCTTTGAGTTGAAGTTAGTCTCTTGTAGGCAGCATATAGTTGGGTCTTGTTTTTTTATCCATTCACTGACTCTATGTCTTTTGATTGGTGCATCAGATCATTTACATTTAGGGTGATTATCGATAGGTATGTACTTATTGCCATTGCAGGCTTTAGATTCGTGGTTATTAAAGGTTTAAGGGTGACTTCCTTACTATCTAAAAGTCTAACTTAACTCACATAGTATGCTATTACAAACACAATCTAAAGGTTCTTTTTTTTTTGCTCCTCCTTTTTCTTCCTTCTCCATTCATTATATAACAGATATCACATTCTTTATTCTTTTTCTATCTCTTGACTGACTTTGGGGGTAGTTGACTTAATTTTGCATTTTCTTAGTAATTAACTGTTCTACATTGTTTACTGTGGTTTTATTACCTCTGGTGACAGCTATTTAACCTTAGGAACACTTCCATCCATAGCAGTCCCTCCAAAATACACTGTAGAGATGGTTTGTGGGAGCTAAATTCTCTCAGCTTTTGCTTATCTGGAAATTGTTTAATCCTTCCTTCAAATTTAAATGATAATCTTGCCAGATAGATGGTTCAAGGCCCTTCTGTTTCATTGCATTAAATATGTCATGCCACTCCCTTCTTGCCTGTAAGGTTTCTGCTGAGAAGTCTGATGATAGCCTGATTGGTTTTCCTTTGTATGTGATCTTATTTCTCTCCCTGGCTGCTTTTAGTAGTCTGTCCTATCCTTGATCTTTGCCATTTTAATTATTATATGTTTTGGTATTGTTTTCCTTGGGTCTCTTGTGTTGGGAGATCTGTGGATCTCCATGGCCTGAGAGAATATTTCCTTCCCCAGATTGGGGAAGTTTTCAGCAACTACCTCCTCAAAGACACTTTCTATCCCTTTTTCTCTCTCTTCTTCTTCTGGTACCCCTATAATATGAATATTGTTCAGTTTGGATTAGTCACACAGTTCTCTCAATATTCTTTCATTTCTAGAGATTCTTTTTTCTCTCTGTGCCTCAGCTTCTTTGTATCCCTCTTCTCTAATTTCTATTTCATTTATCATCTCCTCTACCATACCTAATCTGCTGTTAAAACCCTCCATTGTGTTCCTTAATGATTGGATCTCCATCCTAAATTAATTCCTGAGTTCTTGAGTATTTTTCTGTACCTCCAGGAGCAAGTTTATGATTTTTATTTTGAAATCTCTTTCAGGAATATTGATTAGTTCTGTTTCACTGGACCCTTTTTCTGCTGTTTGTGGGATTTTGGTTTGAGCCAGGTTCCTTTGACATTTCATATTTGTATGTGTCGCCCTCTAGTGCCCAGAAGCTCTAGTCTCTGGAGCTACTCAGGCCCTGGAGTGATGTCGGGGGTTGCAGGGGAGCAGTGTTGGTGCCTGGGGGGAGGAAAGGGCTGTTTCCTGCTTCCCCGGTGCTGTGCCTGTCTTCACTGCCAGAACCAGTGGGCTGAGCACACAGGTGTAAGCCTCTATGCTTTGTGTTTGTAGCTGCTGTAGGTGGGGCTTCCCTCTGGCTGGCCTGATGCCAGGGCAGGGTTTGCCAGTTTGCAAGTCAGGTGCAGGCTGGCCGGGAGGTAGGCACAGCAGGCTGCATATCGTGGAGGGGGTCCTTGGAGCTGCATAGACAGCCAGGGAGCTGGAGCACCTGAAGATCATTAAAGTTCCCAACCTGCTGGGCAGAGTGCACCCAGACAATTTTGTCTACCTGTCCTTTCTCCTGAGCAGTAAGCTCTATGCAGTTCTTGTCCCTTTAGCAGCCCTCTTGCTGTTAGGAAGTCTCTCAGACTGCCCGCCCAGAGCAGCCAGATATGGATCCGTTTTCCACAAGCAGCTGGAATCTCAGTCTCTTCAGGTATTCCACCTGTCTTAGCTTTCCAACCTGACTAATCACCAGAGTATGATACACTGTAGGTTCATGCTCTCAGAGCACATCTCCAGGGCTAGGTGTTCAGCAGTCCCAGAACTCCACTCCCTCCCCACTCCATTTTCTTCCTCCCGCCAGTGAGCTGGCGTGGGGGAAGGCTTGGGTCCCACTGGGTCATGGCTTTGGTATATTACCCTGTTCTGTGAGTTCTGTTCTTTTCTCTAGATGTATGCAGTCTGGCACAGCCTTCCTTCCTGTTGCTCTTTCAGGATTAGTTGTATTAATTATATTTTCATATTATATGTGGTTTTAGGAGGAGGCCTCTGAGTCACCTCTCATGCTACCATCTTTAATCTCTAATACTCAGGGGTGATGTTTTATTCATCTGTTTTTGTACAGTCTCCAGCATAGAGGCTTCCAGCTCAGGCAATGTTTATTGAATGAGAAGCAAAACAAAACACAGGGAGTATAGAGGGAAGAGCCTGAGCAATATTTTTCCTGAAACATGATTCATGATAAATCTAATCTCTAAAAATGTTTTTGGAAGCTGTGTAGTCAGATCAATAACTGAGTTTCATCCATCTTGTGGTAGGAATAATGTCCCCCAAAGATGTCTATGTCCTAATGCCTGGGACCTGTGAAGATGTTATGCTACAAGGGGGAATTAAGGGTGCAGATGGAATTAGGGTTGCTGATCAGATGACCTTGAGATGGGGAACTTCTGCTGGGTTATGCTGGCAAATCCAACATAAGCACAAGGGTCCTCATAAGAGGAGGCAGGAGAATTTAAGAAGAACAGGAAAATGTGATGGTCGTCGCAGAGGTTGGAAGGATGTGCTTTGAGATGGGGGAGAAGCCACAAACCATGCAAATGTGGGTGGTTTCTACAAGCTGGAAAAGGCAAGAAAAGAAAGAATCCTCTCCTAAAGCCTCCGGAAAGAAGGGTAGCCTGGCACTTTGGGTCCCAAGATGGGGTCCTGCTGGAGAGGACCAGGTGGAGAGGAGACCCTGAGGCAGCTTGCAGGGGAGAGGGGCCCAGGCTTCCCAGTATCCCAGTTTAGCCTCCGGAGGACCCCGGCCTATCAGAGTGCAACAGCATGGGAGACCCCAGGCAAGATCCCAGTCCACCCATCAAACAGGAGGGATATGAAAATGCCTGTTTCAAGCCACTGCCTAATTTTGGCTAACCTAAGTGGAGACTCTTACCTAGTTACATCCCTGTTGTGAATATCACCTCCGATCTTCCAGATGAGGAAACGGAGGCCCTGAGAGAGAAGGTAACCACAGTGGCTGGTGGATGGGAGAACTGGATTTGAACCCAAGTCTTCCAACTCTGGGGCTCCCGGCCCTTTGCACTTCTCAGGGCCACCTCTCCTCAAGACTCACTGGATTCTGCTCAGAGGCCAAGGCTGGTCCCAGTTGCTGCTTCGGGTGCCACTGGCTGCTGCCACGGTGGTTTAAGCAAACACAAAGCTGCACTCTGCCCTTTCCCACCTCCTGCTCTCGGGTCTCATCGGAGAAGCGGGATTACTTACAGTAAATGAAAGCTAAGACGTGTACAGGACGTGCGGACGATCCATTACAGGGTTATTCTAGCCTGTAATGTACCTGTGCGCTCTCAAGACACAGCCAGACTGTTCCGAGAGGGGCTGGGAGGGTTTCAGGCGGCCATGTGGCTGTTCGGTGGGGTCAAGACTCAGAAACGCAGAACTGGGGGAGGAAAGGAACGTCTGGTGCCCCGGGAGTGCCACGCCACCCTGCTGTCAGCACGGACGGATCGGACACCTGCAGTTGCTCTGATGCAGGGGTATTTACCTGTCCTGGGGCTCCCCAGAGCCAGCTGTTCCTTCCCCCAGGGGCCGGGCCTGCAGCGCTGAATCACGGCCCGGGTCCAGACCCCTGAGGCTCGTTAGCTGCTCAAGGTCCTTGCACCCTCTAGTGGCCACGGGGAGAAAAGAGCCGCTTCTTAGCCCATCGGCGATCGGGGAGCCGGGTCCCAGCAGACACGGCAAAGTCAGGCTGTCCTGTCTTTGCACTTTCAGGTAAACAGAAGAGACAACTCAGGAGAATGTTGGCCCCAATGAGACGACGCTTTTTTATTTTATTTTATTAAGGTATCGTTGATATACAATCTTATGCTCAGGTTTCACATGAGCAACACTGTGGTTACTGCGTTTCCCCTATTATCAAGTCCCCCCCACATACCCCATTACAGTCACTGTCCATCAGCGTAGTAAGACGCTATAGAGTCACTACTTGTCTTCTCTGTGTTATCCTGCCTTCCCTGTGCCCCCCCTATATTATGTGCGCTAATCATAATATCCCTAGTCCCCCTATCCCTCCCTACCCACCCATCCTCCCCAGTCCCTTTCCCTTTGGTAACCGTTAGTCCATTCTTGGGTTCTGTGAGTCTGCTGCTGTTTTGTTCCTTCAGTTTTTGCTTTGTTCTTATAATCCACAGATGAGTGAAATCATTTGATACTTGCCTTTCTCTGCCTGGCTTATTTCACTGAGCATAATACCCTCTAGCCCCATCCATGTTGTTGCAAATGGTAGGATTTGTTTTCTTCTTATGGCTGACTAATATACCATTGTGGATATGTACCACATCTTCCTTATCCATTCATGTACTGATGGACACTTAGGTTGCTTCCATGTCTTGGCTATTGTAAATAGTGCTGTGATAAACATAGGGGTGCATATGAGATGATACTTTTTAAATGAACGATGGTGCTGAATAAATGCAGGCATACATGGCCTTATCCTATGGACGTGCCCCAGCCACGTTAGCTGTAGAACCAATCTTGTTTTCTCAATGTTTAAAAGACTCTGTTTCTTTCTAGAGTAGATTGAGTATCACAGCAAAATTGAGGGGAAGGTAAGAGAGTTCCTATAAGGCCCCTGCCCTTGCATCTGCACAGCCTCTCCCATCCATCATCAACATCCCCCATGACTGGGACATTTGTTCCAAAGGGTGAACCTACACTGACACATCACAGTCACCCAGAGTCTGTAGTTTACATCACAGTCCACTTTTGGTAGCACACATTCTATGGGTTTGGACAAATATTGAGGACAAGTGCCCAGATGGCATTATACAGAGTATTTTCACTGCCTTAAAAATTTTCTATTTGTCCTTCCCTCCCCACAAACCCTAGCATCATCCATTGATATTTTTACTCTCTCCATCCTTTGCTTTTTCCAGAATGTCACAGAGTAGGAATCCTATATACAGTGTGCAGACTTTCCAGCCTGGCTTCTTTCACCTAGTAATACGCATTTAAGTTTCTCCGTGTTCATTCACGAATTGATACCCCATTTCTTCTGAGTGCTGGATAATATTTCATTGTCTAGAGGTACCACAGTTTATCATTCACCCCATGAAGGACATCTCAGGTGCTTCCAAGTTTTGGTATAAGCATCTGCGTGCAGGTTTTTATGTGGACATAAGTATTCAACTCATCTGGGTCAATTCCAAGGAGCAAGATTGCTGGGCTGTACAGCAGGAGTAGGTTTAGTTTCCTAAGAAACCACCAAACTGTCTTGCTGAGAGGCTGTGCTGTTTTGCATTTCCATCAGCAACTTATGCGAGTTCCCATTGCCCCACACCCTGCTAGCATTTGGGGTTGTCAGCCTTCCAGATTTTGGTCATTCAAGCAGGTATTTAGTGGTGTTTTGTTGTTTTCCTTATTGCTTTTCACTGTAGAAATGAAGTTGTTCTCACTAGTAAAGAAAACAAAACCCTTAGTTGGCTGCTAGGGAGACTTTTTCTAGGTGCATCTGACATGCCTTCCCCTTTTTAAAGGGGTTTACTACCCCTGAACCATTTCTTACCATGGAGCCCATGGACCACCTGAGTCTCCATGTATGGGCTGCAGAGAGTGCATCTTCTGGAATTGCCTGTTAAATTGAGTGTATTTGGGGAGGAAGAGGGTCTGTAACTTAAGTCGGCTGCTAGAAAAGGTCTTTGACTTGTAACCCCCAAAAGCTTACAAATCACTGGAAATCCTTGGTTCTTAGCAGGACCTCTACTCTGCTCTCGTGATTTAACTTGTTCCCACCTCTAGTCATCTTCCCAAAACAACAAAAACAAACGTCTCCTCCTTTTCTGCCTGCTGTTTTAGTGGGGATAGGCCACCTTCTGTGACTCAACCCCCGAATCTCAGGGCCATAACATAACAGGACTTTATCTCTGGCTCACTGTCCAGTCGGGAGCTCCCGGTTAGCAGGCCACATGGCCAGTCAGGGACCCAGGCTCAGGCCTCTGAGCTGTCCCCTCCACCCTGTCAGCAAACAGGGAAAGAGCCAGGCGGGCCAGACACTAGCATTTTTCCTGGGGCAGGTTGGCCAATGGCGACCACACTTCCCTTCACATTCCACCGACTGAAGCTGGGAATGCGGTCCAGCCGCAGAGGGAGACGCGGGTTTGCAGAGAAACCAGCTGATCCCTGCCATGCCTAGCTGACTCCCTGTCTTCCCTCCTGCTCAGGTGCCACCTCCTCCAGGCAGCTTACTGTGATCTCCACTACATATTGGTCTGTCTTGCCTCTGATTCTGTTGGGTTAATATTTAATTTAATGAATGTAACTTTAATGTGCATTCAGATCACTATGGGCCTTTGTTAAAATGCAGATGCTCATTCAGTACATCTGGGCTGGTCCCTGGGATTCTGCATTTCTAACACGTGCCCAGGTGAGGCCAGTGCCTCCGGTCCATGAGCCACACTTGGAGTAGCAGAATGAGACGCTGCTCATCTCATCCCCACAGCACCCATGCTTTCCTCCAGCAGATCATGGTGTTGAGATGGCTCATCTCCAGGGCTGTCTCCCTGGCTCCGTGGGACCAGGGGGCTGCGCTGGTTTGCTATTGGACCCCTGCAGTGCCAAGCGCAATCCTGGCCCAGAGCAGGAGTCCAGGGGGTGCCGGTGAGTGAATGATTAGCCTCTATAACTGAGGATCCCCCTCCCAGCCCTCTGGCTAAGCCACACTGGGTTGGGGGACAACTTGAAATTGCCAAATTGATCGGTGGCAAGGCTGGCCTCTTGGGGAAGAATATGGCACCAGAGCTACTAGCAATGCCCCTCCCCTGGAGAGCCGTGCTGAGCTTTGCCCTCTCCACCCCTCCAGGCCTCCACAGGTCTGGCAGCAACCTCTGCCTCGCTGTGCTGGGTTCCTAATTTATGTTCTTACAGCAGTGACTCTGGCCCTTAAAGGAGTCCCCTTCCCTCTGTGCCTGGTAGAACACCTGTGCTCAGGAGAAAGCCTCTTAGCCTCATCCTGTCCTAGGTCACTTTCCCCAGAAACAGACCCTGTGCCAAAGACTCACGGATGAGTATTTTATTCAAAAGGGCTCACAGGAGAAAATGGTACAGGTGTCCCGTGCATAGCATCACCTGCAGCATGTGATCCTGGCCTCAGATTTCCTGGGTTCAAATCCCAGCTCTACTTAGTGGGTGGCTTTGGGCAGATCCAGACTCTCCAAGCCTCGGTCAACTGAGGATCAGGTGAGGCGATGCTCTTGGTGACCATTAGCTCTAAAACAGACGGCAGTGGGCACTGTTCTCGGGTTGAGAATGGAAGGACAAGGGCTTGGAAGGCAGACTGACCTACTGTCAGCTCGGTGGTCTTGGGCCGCCCTTCACTTTTCTGGGCCTCAGTTTCTTCACCTGTAAAGTGGAGCAGGGGAGGAAGACTAGCCTACAGCCCATCTCTCTGTGGCTCCACTTCCTCATCTGTAAGATGGAATCAATCAGGATCCATTCTCTAAGATCACTGAGAAGATTCAAAGGTCACGTGTATATAACATACTTGTAGCACACCAGCTGAAGGTGCACGCGCCGTAGATGGGAAGACGTTAGACAAGGCTTCTTTGAGGCAGTGATACTTGCATTGAGGTTTGAGGAGTAAGTAGATATCAGCTGGGGATCAGGCAGTGTGAGTCCAGGGCCCACTGCTATAATACATAGGCCACAGATATTTTGCACAAGAGTGCAAAAATACTACTTTCTTATTTTTCCAAAATTCAGGTTTATCGAAACCCCAGTCCTTTCTTGCATTCCCGCCCCTCTCTCTGCACACTTATGCTGAGGTTCTGGAGTCTTTACGGTGCCACCGGGGCCCTCTGTCACTGGCCCACACAGGTTTCGGTGGAGACACCCATCATCTTGGTTTACATTGCCTCTAAGGCTCTGGAGGTCTCTGATGCTTCTACATCCTGTTCAGGGCTCCAGAAAGCCTGGGTTCAATATTAGCCCTGCCACACAAGTCCCTTCACCTCTCCAAGCCTTTGCTTTCTCACCTGTGACATGAGGATGGACGATTCTGTGATCTCTCTTGCTGGAATGCACCACCCAGCTGAGACCCCTCCAAAGTCTTGCATTCTGCTTGGTAACTCAGTTCAAGGTGAAGCCCTTGATTCCAAGTGAATCCATTTTATTTTTTCAGCTAACACATGTATATGCTAACAGAGATGGAAGAGGATAGTGAAAAGTCTCCCTTCCTTTGCCTGTCTCTCTACCCTTAATTCTTCTTTCCAGATGCCAACATTGTTACCGCGTCCTTTCATCCTTATAATCCATGCATATCTTAGAAGCTAGTTCTATACATCTTCTCCCTTCCCACATACACACCGTTTTTCAATTTTCTTAAGGAAAATCCCAACCATAGGTCAAAGTAGAGAGAACAATATAGACCCCACTGTGTGCCCATCACTGGCCTTTACCTGCTGTCAACTGTGTCAGCTGTACCCCCACCTGCTTCTTGCTCCCACTGGCTTACTTTGAAGCAAATCCTAACCACTTTATTAGTTCATTCATAAATATCTCAGAATGGACCCCAAACATATAAGGACTCTTTTAAAAGACCACAGTCACAATATCACCATCATCTGCAATAATTTGAACATTAATTCCTCACTACAGTAAGATATCCAGTCAGTGTTCAAATTTCTAAGGGGGTTGTACTGTTTGGATCAAGATACAAGCCAGGTCCGTATGTTACAACTGGTTGATGTCTAAGTCCCTTTTGACACTGGTCCTCTCTATCTCTTTCTTTTATCCTTTTAAGACTTTGAGGATGGCTTCCCTGGTTACACACTTCTTGTTTTCTTCATTTCCCTGCACATCCGTGAAATGGGCACTTAGGATCTAATCTGAATGACAAGGCTCCTAGTAATGTGATCCGAGCTGGACTTTCTCAAAATCTGTAGATCTAGTGACTTGATCAGAATCCAATTCCATTTTTTTTTTTATCGAGACTCCTTCATTGGGTGGTGTGTATATTTCTACCAGGAGGCACACAATCTTGGGGTGCCTCTCTGGTTGGGATGTTGGGTGCCGTTAATGCTCATGACCTCCATCTATTAATTCATTGAAAGTTGCAACACAGTGACGTTCCAATGCGATGTCTTCCTGCTTTCTGTATGAGGTGGAATCTTCCCTTAGTCAACCCTTTGGCTAACCTGAAGAAAGGCAGAACATTTGCTGGTTTCTTTCCTTTTATTTACCAGTTTTCAAACTAATGAGATGGTTCATTAGTATCCTCCAAGAGGAGCCCCCTCTTTTTAACGTATGATTATGAATGTATGGCTTTAAATGTATTTGCTACATTTCAACCCATTTCAGCTTTCCTTATGGATATTCAAGTTATCCCCTTGGGCCTGTGGGAGACTCCTGACTCGGCACCTGAGACCACTGGCTATGACCCTCAGAGACTGGCGGCTGCCGTGCTCACCTTGGCCGTTTCCTGCTCCGGGCCTGAAATCAGCCATTTCTCTCATGAGCCGTCTGGCTCCACGGTCACACAAATCAAGCCATTCTGCATCTTCTTCACTTCTTGATATCTATACTCTTGGATATCATTCCACGTAATGTGCTTTTGACTTTTGAAAATAAAGCCCCAAAGGTTATTCCTACTTTATCCCTGGCTACATCTCTCCCTTGAGGAAATGAGCAGCAGGCTGAGTTCAGTTTGGATGCAGGGGACACAGGGAGAAAGCTCAGAGTACGTGAAAGTGCACAGCACATTCACTAGCTGATCAGATAAGTGATTAACCTCATCCCTCTCATTTGCTCTTTCCTCATTTCTTTCATACCTTTCAATTCAATAATTCTTAGGAGTGTTAACACAACTACTTCTTATTGGAGGGGGACAAATGCACTGAATCAAGTCGTTATGTTTTACCGCACATCACTGCAAAATTCCTTCTCGGGTCTCCTACAATTCAATGCATGCCAAGAATGCTGGCTGTTTGCAAATCTGAAGAAACAGCTTGTCCATCTCCTGCTCTGCAGAGCCTCCCAGAGCTCCATTTCCTTCCCTAACATTTGATTTTGTAGCGACAATGCAAATTGAGTCCTAGAAACTCCTGTACTCTGCATTCTCCCCCCACACCCAGCCCTCTCCCTTCTCATCTTGTCAGCTCCTGACAGGTGTTAGCAAGAATCTGAAGTTCAAAAAGGTAAGTTCATGGAACTAAATGCCAGAGAGACTTGAGTAATCTCTTTTTGCATAATTCAGTACTTAGGGTTACTTTCCAAATGCCAAAAAGCCTTTTCATCTAACTTTCTTTTTCCCATTTTTGATAGAGAAGTGGGCACTGAGAAATATCACTCTGCTGAAAGAAAAACAGGGCAAATGTTCAAATGGTGGGTGTGTTTGGATATCAGCCTCCATGTCAGGGGGCAGTAGGGAGGAGTGGGGACTGTGGTGAACCAGAACCCCACCTCTTCCCTTTCCAGAGGGGAAGCTACCACTGAATTCCAGCTGCTCACTGCCAGGGCATGTGTGGACAAAGTGGTGCCGTATCTTAGGGATTTTCAAGAGAAACTGCAGATGTGAAATCTGATGTTAATACATTTCTTGTGTTTTCCATAGTGCCTTGGTTTTTTTATAAAGCATTTTGCTGGCCAAACAGAAACACATTTCTTGGCTAAATTCTAATTTCAGGCCACCAGTTTGTAATCCTCTTTCCTTAATTTCCTGAGCAGTGTCTCTAGGCTTTGAGCAATAGCCACCGTACTTTTCTCTCCTCAAGATATGCTGAGGGCCCCAGTCCCTCTGCCACTCTCCTGGGGTCTCTATCAGCCTGTGATGTCTGTGCATGGGTGTGTATTATGTTTTTTTACACACATTAACAAACACCTATATGAAGCCTTTATATACATTCTTAAATTTAATCTTCACAGAACTATGAGGTGGGCACACATATTAGTTATTTACTGCTGTGTAACACATAACTGCAAAATTTAGTGGCTCAAAACAATGGTTATTAATTATCTCACAGTTTTGGTAGGTCAGGGACCTGGGAGCAGCTTAGCTGGATCGATCTGGTGCCGGGTCTCTTGTGAAGCTGGAGTCAAGATGTTGGCTGCAGCTGTGCTCATCCAAAGGCTTGTCTTGGGCTGGGGCATCTTTGTCCCATGTGAGGTGGCTCTTTCACATGCCTGGGAAGGTACTATGGCTCTTGGCAGGAGGCAGCAGTTCTTCACCACATGGACCTCCCCATAGGGCTGCTTGAGCATCCTTACCACATGGCGGCTGGAGCACATGATCCAAAAGACAGCAAGGCAAAAGCTGCAACATGTTTATGACCCAGCCTCAGAAGTTACACACCGTCATTTCCTCAGTGTCCTGTTAGTCACACAGGTCAGCCCATTTCATTGTGGGAGGGGACCATGTGAAGGTGTGGATATCAGGCAGTGAGACCCATTGGGAGCCATCCTGGAGGCTGGATGAGTTCCATTTCCAGTGAAGTAACAGGTTCTGACAACGTGCCAGATGTTAGCAAGATCCAAACCTCAGATGTTTGGCCAAATATATTGCCAACTAGCTTTCAAAGTCACAGTCAGTACCATGGGGATAATTATAGATGAATGCACTCATTTAATTAGCATTTACTAGACTCCTGTTTTGTGCCAGGTTCTATGTTGGCTGCTGGTTTAAAGTTCTGGAAATGGATGAATGGGAAGAGGGTAAAATTTGGACCTCACCAGTTAGGTAGTTTGTCTACCTTCCTACCCATCTACCTATTTACCTCCCTATTGGCCTGCTTAATTTTTCCTTTTTTCTTTTTATGGTAGAATCATTTTTTTCTTTCTGTTTTTACTGAGATTAAAGTCACATGACATAAATGCAACCACTTCAAAGTGAACAATTCAGTGGCATTTAGTGAATTTGCAGTGTGGTGCAACCACCATCTCCATCTAGTTCCAAAACATTTTTATCACCCCAAAAGAAAACCCTCTACCCATTAAGTAGTTTCTTCCCATTCACACTCTTCCCAGCCCCTGATAACTACCAATCTGCTAACTCTGTGGACATACTGAAAAATTCAAATAAATGGAATCATACCATGTGTGACCTTTCATGTCTGGCTCCTTTCCCTTAGCATGTTTTCGAGGTTCATTTAATTTATGCCATGCATTAGTGTCTCATTCTTTATCATGGCTCAAAATATTCCATTGCAGGCATACCATAATTTGCTTATCCGTTCATTCATTGAAGCACATTTGGGTCGTTTCTACCTGTTGGCTATTATGAATAATGCTACTATGAACATTCATGTATAAGCATTTGTTTGAAAACCTGTTTTCAATATTTTGGGTACATACCTAAGAGTGGAATTGCTGGGTCATATGGTAATTTTATGTTTAACTTTTGGAGGAATTGTCAAATTGTTTTCCACGGCAGCTGTACTATTTTGCATTCCTACTAGCAATGTTTGAGGGTTCTGATTTTTCTACATTCTCACCCACACTTGCTATTTTCCATTTTTAAAATTATCACCTTTCTTGGGGGTGTGAAGTGGTATCTCACTGTGGTTTTTGATTTGCATGTCCCTAAAAGTTAATGATGTAGAGCATCTTTCCATGTTCTTTGTTGGCCATTTTTGTATCTTTTTTGGACAAATGTCTTTTCAAGCCCTTTTCCCATTGTTTTGTTGTTGTTGTTGAGTCGTAAGAATTCTCTATACATTCTGGATACTAGACTCTTGTCAGATAGATGATCTGCAAATATTTTCTTCAGTTCTGTGGGTTGTCTTTTCACTTTCTTGTGAAATATTCTGTGATGTGCAGAAGTTTTCAATTTTGATGAAGTCCAATTTATCTATTTTTTCTTTTGTTGCTTGTGCTTTTTGTTGTCATGTCTAAGAAACCATCAACTGATCCAAGTTTACAAAAATTTATGCCTATGTTTTCTTCTATGAGTTTTATGGTTTTAGCTCTTACATGCAGGTCATTGATTCATTTTGAATTAATTTTTTTGTGTGTATGCAGTACGGATGCAACTTCATTCTTTTGCATGTAGATATCCAGTTGTCCCAATGATGGGACAACTACTTATCAACTGGTGGTTCCTCTCCTGTGTTACAGTGTCTGTGTGAACCTGTTAGATATAAAGTCTTTATTAGACTTGGGGTTGATTCCAGTAACTTCTCTGTGTGCCTTTGCCCCTGCTTGGATTGCTTTCCTTCCTCTTAACTCCTCTATCCCAGCCTTAGCTCAGAAGCCAGCACATGAACTCTTTTGGCTGGCCACAGAGGCAGGAATTTTCAGGTCTTAGGGATGGCTTCACTAGGTGTGGGAAGCAGGAATGTGGAGCAACGACAAAGCGATGTCTGGGCCGCAGGAACCTAAATGACCTCCTGGCTTCTCTTCTCGCAGAATCTCTCTGGCCTCCCAAGCTTCTGGTCAGGTGCCCTCTGGTGGTGAAGGGGACTTTGGAATCTCTCAAGCGGCTCTCTTTCCAGAGCCTGGAGTGGAGCAGAGACAGAATTCAAAGACCCATGCGAACCTTACGTGCCCCCAGAGCTGAGAATCCTGCCCTTGAAATACAGCATTTCCACAGGAGGCTCTAGTCCTGGAAGAATATGTCTCCATCTTTGATCTGGGGGGAAAATGTCCTCTATCTTCTTCTTCTCAATGTTATTTATTGAAATATTGTCTGTGTATAAG
This sequence comes from Manis pentadactyla, assembly GCF_030020395.1. Classification (NCBI taxonomy): domain Eukaryota; kingdom Metazoa; phylum Chordata; class Mammalia; order Pholidota; family Manidae; genus Manis; species Manis pentadactyla. The sequence continues at coordinate 122,150,744 of NC_080028.1, read as the reverse complement.
TGTACATATTTATTATAAAAGTAACATCATACATCATTTGAAAAATATAAATTGTAAGAAGCTAGTATATTCCACCTATTTGACTGGTGAGGATGAAAACGTTTGACAGCCACAATGCAAGGGTAGAAGAATTACAGGGAATGGGGCATTTTCATTTCATGTTGAGAAAAGAGAGTGTCATTTGGCACAGTATTTTTGTAAGGCAAACTGACAATATTTGCCGAAAGTCAAAACAAGTCTCTTCTGTGACTCAGTTAGTTCATTTCTCTCAAATGACCCTGGTCCAACAGTTGTCTCAATGGGCCTGAGGAAGGGTCATATAAAAATTTGGAAATAATGTACAAATCCATAAGTAGAGGACTTGCTAAATAAATCATGAGACATTCATACCATGGCTGGATTGCCATGCTGCCTTTACAAAGAATGAGGCAGAAAATGTCCCCAAATTGAACCATCTCCAAGATAGATTAGGTTAGAATAGCATGTGCATAACCATGTGATCAAACTTCTTTGCTATTTTTTTATATATATATATATTTTAGTTTGGCATCATTAATCTACAATTACATGAAGAACATTATGTTTACTAGGCTCCCCCCTTCACCAAGTCCCCCCCACATACCCCATTACAGTCACTGTCCATCAGCGTAGTAAGATGCTGTAGAATCACTACTTGTCTTCTCTGTGTTGTACAGCCCTCCCCGTGCCCCCCACGCACTATACATGCTAATCGTAATGCCCCCTTTCTTTTTCCCCACCCTTATCCCTCCCTTCCCACCCATCCTCCCCAGTCCCTTTCCCTTTGGTAACTATTAGTCCATTCTTGGGTTCTGTGATTCTGCTGCTGTTTTGTTCCTTCAGTTTTCCTTTGTTCTTACACTCCACATATGAGTGAAATCATTTGATACTTGCCTTTCTCCGCCTGGCTTATTTCACTGAGCATAATACCCTCTAGCTCCATCCATGTTGTTGCGAATGGTAGGATCTGTTTTTTTCTTATGGCTGAGTAATATTCCATTGTGTATATGTACCACATCTTCTTTATCCATTCATCTACTGATGGACACTTAGGTTGCTTCCATATCTTGGCTATTGTAAATAGTGCTATGATAAACATAGGAGTTCATCTGTCTTTTTCAAACTGGAGTGCTGCATTCTTAGGGTAAATTCCTAAAAGTGGAATTCCTGGTTCAAATGGTATTTCTATTTTGAGCATTCTGAGGAACCTCCATACTGCTTTCCACAATGGTTGAACTAATTTACATTCCCACCAGCAGTGTAGGAGGGTTCCCCTTTCTCCACAACCTCGCCAACATTTGTTGTTGTTTGTCTTTTTGATGATGGCGATCTTTACTGGTGTGAGGTGGTACCAGATTGTGGTTTTAATTTGCATTTCTCTGATGATTAGCAATGTGGAGCATCTTTTCATGTGCCTGTTGGCCATCTGGATTTCTTCTTTAGAGAACTGTCTATTCAGCTCCTCTGCCCATTTTTTAATTGGATTATTTGTTTTTTGTTTGTTGAGGCGTGTGAGCTCTTTATATATTTTGGATGTCAATCCTTTATCGGATCTATCATTTATGAATATGTTCTCCCATACTGTACCTTTTTGTTCTATTGATAGTGTCCTTTGCTGTACAGAAGCTTTTTGGCTTGATATAGTCCCACTTGTTCATTTTTGCCTTTGTTTCCCTTGCCCAGGGAGATATGTTCATGAAGAAGTCACTCATGTTTATGTCCATGAGATTTTTGCCTATGTTTTTTTCTAAGAGTTTTATGGTTTCATGAATTACATTCAGGTCTTTGATCCATTTTGAATTTACTTTTGTGTATGGGGTTAGACAATGGTCCAGTTTCATTCTCCTACATGTAGCTGTCCACTTTTGCCAGCACCATCTGTTGAAGAGACTGTCATTTTGCCATTGTATGTCCATGGCTCCTTTATCAAATATTAATTGACCATATATGTCTGAGTTAATGTCTGGATTCTCTAGTCTGTTCCACTGGTCTGTGGCTCTGTTCTTGTGCCAGTACCAAATTGTCTTGATTACTGTGGCTTTGTAGTAGAGCTTGAAGTTGGGGAGCGAGATCCCCCCACTTTATTCTTCCTTCTCAGGATTGCTTTGGCTATTCGGGGTCTTTGGCAGTTCCATATGAATTTTTGAACTATTTGTTTCAGTTCATTGAAGAATGCTGTTGGTAATTTGATAGGGATTGCATCGAATCTGTATATTGCTTTGGGCAGGATGGCCATTTTGACGATATTAATTCTTCCTAGCCATGAGCATGGGATGAGTTTCCATCTGTTAGCGACCTCTTTAATTTCTCTCAAGAGTGTCTTGCAGTTTTCAGGGTATAGGTCTTTCACTTCCTTGGTTAAGTTTATTCCTAGGTATTTTATTCTTTTTGATGCTATTGTGAATGGAATTGTTTTCCTGATTTCTCTTTCTATTGGTTCATTGTTAGTGTATAGGAAAGTTACAGATTTCTGTGTGTTAATTTTGTATCCTGCAACTTTGCTGAATTCCGATATTAGGTCTAGTAGTTTTGCAGTGGAGTCTTTAGGGTTTTTTATGTACAATATCATGTCATCTGCAAATAGTGACAGTTTGACTTCTTCTTTACCAATCTGGATTCCTTGTATTTCTTTGTTTTGTCTGATTGCCTGGCTAGGACCTCCAGTACTATGTTAAATAACAGTGAGGAGAGTGGGCATCCCTGTCTTGTTCCCTATCTCAGAGGAAAAGCTTTCAGCCTCTCGCTGTTCAGTATGATGTTGCCTGTGGGTTTATCATATGTGGCCTTTATTATGTTGAGGTACTTGCCCTCTTCTTTGCTATTTTTAAGAAGAATATTAATTTATGCTTGTATGTTTATATTGGTAGAGGCAGCACACATTTCTAGAAGGATGCACTAGTCACTGACCGTCTTGGAGGCTGGCTACTACACCCCCCATTTGTGCTCCCACTGCTCATGTGCTTCCCTGTGTTTTAGCAACTACCACACCGAGAACTTCTCAGAGAAGAGACCTTTGTGTCCCCAGCACCCAGAACCTAGGATCTGACACATAGTGGGTGCACCACAAATGGTCCCTGGACTCCAATGATGACATCTGCCTTGCAATCATCCAAGCTTGACAGTTAACCCACATTTGACATCCCCCCACCCCCCGTCCCTTTTTCTGTATTCCCTCATCAGCTGTCAGGTCTGATCAAGGTGCACCTGCACTTCCCATACATGCATCTCCTCTTCTCCAGTCCCTGGGTCACCGCTCCAGGTGGGGCTGTTATTCCATTTAATTGGAGAGAGTGTTACAATCTCCTGATGGACTGCCACATTCTCTCTCTCTTTCCCACCAAGCCAACCTCAACACTGTAGCCAGAGAGGTCTTTTTACAGCACATATCTAATCATGTCACTCCCTTACCTTTACATCTTCAACAAGAATCCAGGGCTAGGGCAGGGAAAGCATGGCTGAGCCCAGAGTACCTTATGATGCCAGAAAGTAAGGCCGTGCTCAGGAAGGGATGAGGACATGTTGAAAGAGCACAGGCACCAACCCAAGAGGGCTCCCAGTGGCCAAAACTGTAGCAATTTGGGCAACAAGGAGAGTCCTGGCTTATAATCCATAGTACAGAATAAATATCCAGGAATTCATACTGATATAAAAAAACAACGCTCTTCCTTACAGAAGAATTCAAATTTAGAAAAGGAGAAGGAATGAGGGAAGGAGAAATCATTGCTACAGGTAAGATTCACTGATGGATGTTAAAATTAATGGGCAAACGTTTGAGGACAAACAGGACAATCTCTAAGTGTCTCCTCCAGGTATCACTACTAATTGCAAAGGGAAAGATGGTAATGTCACAACGGAGAAACCCGGCAGATGCCACCTTAACACAACAATCAGGGTTCACATCATCAGTAAAAGGTATATTGACATCATGTGCCCAAGATACAATGCATTGAGCAGCCCAGAGCATTACTTCTGTGCTGTTGATGCCAAAAAAATGCATAACCTCAATCTAATCATGAGGCTGAGAAATACCACACAAAGTACCCGACCAACCCCTCTTCCAAAGTGCCAAGGAACGTGACACAAGGGCAGACTGAGCAGCTGTCACCACCAACAAGATGCTAAGGAGATGGCATGACTGCATGTCAGGTGGAGTCCTGGATGGGATCCTGGGACAGAAAAAGGACATGGATGGAAAAAGTGGTGAAATCCAAACATTCTATATTTTCAAGAATCAAGGTCAATGTTAATTTCCGGTTTTGATCCCCGCTCTGTGGTCTGCAAAATGATAACCTTCGGGGAAGCAGGTGAAAGGGTATGTGGACATATTTGGGGCTATTTTTACAACGTTTCCGTACATCTAAAGTAATTTCAAAATTAAAAGTTAAGAAAATACTGATGCCTGAACCCTTTGATACCAAAAGATTCTGACTTAATTGATCTAAAGTAGGGCCTGGACACAGAGGCTGAAAAAAATCTTTCCAGTGTTGTGTTTCTCATGCGCAGTCGAGACTGAGTTTCACTTTACTGAATCATTGTCAAAATGATTTCCCAAATTATTGTTAGGATTCCTTTTTAAAAAGATATAGCAGAGAGATATGTCATAACATCTACATAATTTGGTTTCTAGTTCGAGGTCTTCTGATAAAGAAACTTTGATGGAACAGGGCTCAGGAACTTTAGTGACATAAAATGTGGAAAAAGGACCTCTAACCCTTTCAAAAATAGATCAGAAATAGATCTGACCAACCTCGTTGTCAAAATGAAATTACCAGACATATATGGTCAATTAATATTTGATAAAGGAGCCATGGACATACAATGGCGAAATGACAGTCTCTTCAACAGGTGGTGCTGGCAAAACTGGACAGCTACATGTAGGAGAATGAAACTGGACCATTGTCTAACCCCATATACAAAAGTAAACTCAAAATGGATCAAAGACCTGAATGTAAGCCATGAAACCATTAAACTCTTGGAAGAAAACATAGGCGAAAACCTCTTAGACATAAACATGAGTGACCTCTTCTTGAACATATCTCCCCGGGCAAGGAAAACAACAGCAAAAATGAGTAAGTGGGACTATATTAAGCTGAAAAGCTTCTGTACAGCAAAAGACACCATCAATAGAACAAGAAGGATCCCTACAGTATGGGAGAATATATTTGAAAATGACACATCCGATAAAGGCTTGACGTCCAGAATATATAACGAGCTCTCACGCCTCAACAAACAAAAAACAAATAACCCAATTAAAAAATGGGCAGAGGAACTGAACAGACAGTTCTCCAAAAAAGAAATACAGATGGCCAACAGACACATGAAAAGATGCTCCACATCACTAATTATCAGAGAAATGCAAATTAAAACTACAATGAGGTATCACCTCACACCAGTAAGGATGGCTGCCATCCAAAAGACAAACAACAACAAATGTTGGCGAGGCTGTGGAGAAAGGGGAACCCTCCTACACTGCTGGTGGGAATGTAAGTTAGTTCAACCATTGTGGAAAGCAGTATGGAGGTACATCAAAATGCTCAAAACAGACTTACCATTTGACCCAGGAATTGCACTCCTAGGAATTTACCCTAAGAATGCAGCAATCAAGTTTGAGAAAGACAGATGCACCCCTATGTTTATTGCAGCACTATTTACAATAGCCAAGAATTGGAAGCAACCTAAATGTCCATCAATAGATGAATGGATAAAGAAGATGTGGTACATATACACAATGGAATACTACTCAGCTATAAGAAAAGGGCAAATCCAATCATTTGCATCAACATGGATGGAGCTGGAGGGTATTATGCTCAGTGAAACAAGCCAAGCGGAGAAAGAGAAATACCAAATGATTTCACTTATCTGTGGAATATAAGAACAAAGGAAAAACTGAAGGAACAAAACAGCAGCAGAATCACAGAACTCAAGAATGGACTAACAGGTACCAAAGGGAAAGGGACTGGGGAGGATGGGTGGGTAGGGAGGGAAAAGGGGGGGAGAAGTAGGGGGGTATTAAGATTAACATGCATGGGGGGGTAGGAGAAAAGGGAGGGCTGTACAACACAGAGAAGGCAAGTAGTGATTCTACAACATTTTGCTATGCTGATGGACAGTGACTGTAAAGGGGTTTATAGGGGAGACCTGGTATAGGAGAGAGCCTAGTAAACATAATATTCGTCAAGTAAGTGTAGATTAGTGATAGCAAAAATAAAAAAAAATAAAAAAAAAAAAAAAAAAAAAAAGGGCAGTTCCTGTGTGGTAACCTCCAACGAGTTCTACACAAGGGTATAAAGGGCATATAAAAGTGTAGGCAAAGGGTCTGTTTGTGTTTATACAGAGGATCAAAGCCTAATTGGGCTACCCCGAAAATGAACTAAGATACGATATGAAAAAGAACTTCCAACATCTGCACTCTCTGGAAGACTCATGCCAGAAGATGATCATCAAAAAACCCCAACAAAGATCCACGCACTGCTACAGCTGTAGATGCACTCATCCCACCAGTTCCTGGACTTGCCATGGGAATGAGGAAGGAGATATCTAAGCTGGCCTGTACATACAGTAAAACAACAAAATTGGACTGGATCTATACTGTTGGAACTCAACCAAGAATTTGGAGAAGTGCAAATTGTAGCGCTCCAAAGTCTTACAACTACAAACTATTTATTGTTAAAAGAACATATGGCATGTGAACAGTCCCCAGGAATGGGTTGTTTTAATTTGTCTGATTTCTCTCAGACTGTTCAAGTTCATTTGGACAATATCCACCATATCATAGATAAGTTTTCACAAATGCCTAAGGTGCCTAACTGGTTTTCTTGGTTTCACTGCAGATGGCTGGTAATTACAGATATGCTTTGGTTATGTAACTATACTCCTATTATGTTAATGTGTGTGTGCAATTTAAGTAGTAGCTTAAAACCTATACATGCTGAAGTTACTCTACAAGAAGATATATCAAAGAAATAATCAATCTTCCCATGTTTTCTTCCGCCTGCTACTTCTATAGCTTTTCTTCTTCCTTCCTAATTACAACCCTTAAATAGAATTCGTGCCTCATATCAAATTTACCGAGTATCATAATTCTTCCAAGTGGTAAAGATACCTCAAGACAAATGCTGGGCATAGAAGCCACAGGGCATAAATATGCAAAGAAGTAAAAAGCTAACTTTTTCAAACAATAAGGCTTCTCTCTCACTTACCAACTTCACATTTCCCTGTATGGCCCCGGAAGATGACTGGTTAGCCAGAGACGGGTAAGATTCCTCAAGGGAGGAACAACCTAAGACAGGCACAGTCGCAGGGGGGCCATCAGGTGAGAAATTGGGGATCAACAGAGGTGAGGCTTAGAACCTCATCCCCCCGTTCTGAGAAAAATCTTCTGCATACGTGGATGTTTTATTGCCCTGGTCTAGCTTGGATTAACACATAGTCTACAGGCACACACCTGATCATCTACATGTGCTCTCTTACAACACTAAACTATGTTTTCTACCTTTATCTTGTATCTACCTACCACTTCAGCATTTTATTAAAAATAATAATAATAAAGAGAGAAATGTGGTATCCACATATAAATCAAGTATAAAAACCAAATGAGTATTCATATTTGAACTGACTGTTTATAGTTCATAATGCATGAGCAAAACCGAAAGTTTCTGTGATGACTGCCCTTGTACTGTTCACTATGTAACTTATTCATTATGTAAGAATTTGTTCTACATGTAAAAACTTGTTTGTTATGCCTCAGAAGATTGGAGACTGACAAAAATTAGGCTTGGGGTGGAATAATGATTGTGCATTGAGCATTGACTCCCCTATACAGAATTTTATTGTCGTTAACAACCATTTGATCAATAAATGTGAGAGATGCCCTCACAAAAAAAAAAAAAAAAAAAAAAGGACAGACTTCCAATGGTAAAATAAATTAGTAACCGGGATGTAAGGTATAGCATAAGGAATATAGTCAAGATATTGTAACAGCTTGGTAGGGTGATAGCTGGAACCTAGAATTATGTATATAAATGTTCTACCACTGTGTTGTACACTTGAAACTCATGTAATGTAATACTGTGTGTCAACTACCCTTCAATAAAAAATAATTATTAAAAAAAATTAAAAAAAAAAAAAATGAAATTAAAAGGGAAGTCTCTGGTCAGTTTCTCCTTTTCCTTGTCTGTATCATCTATACAGTGATTCCCTGTGAATATTGTCAGTCTTATTGATGGCCTTCCAAATAATGCACAATTACCTCTACACCAGTAAAGAACTCAATTATTAAACACACACTGTCACACTAGAACAGGTCTGTATCCTGACTGTGGTGGTGGTGATGTGAGTGTATATATATGCATGTGATGAAATTTCATAAAACACACACACAGAGAATGTACCTGAAATGGGTGAGAGTGAGAGAGGTCTGTAGTTTGGTGGATAGCATTATGTCAGTGTTAATGTCCTGGCTTTGATAATGGGCTGTATTTGTTAATATAAAATGTTATCAACAGGGGAAGCTGGGTGAAAGGTATATGGGAAATCTCTACTATTTTTTGAAACTTCCTGTAAATCTAACAGTATTTTAAAAAAATAGAGACTATTAAAAATGGGGGGGGAAGTGAAGGTTACTTTGGGCATGGGATTTTGAATCAAACAAAACCGAGAACAAGTAGCAACCCATCGATGGCTTCCTGCTGCCGTCAGGGTTAAGTGCAATGTCCTTAGGATGGCATTCCAGGCCGTTCCCGACCTACCTGGGCTACCTACTTTTCCCAGATCATTTAAGGAAGGAGCAAAGGGAGGCTCCGTCCTGGGAACGGGTTCAGCAAAGGAAGCAAGGCTGTGTCAGAGCCTCCTGGGGAACGATCTGCAGCTCTGGGAAGGTGTCCACAGAGTAATGTGCTACCGCTGTTGATGGGGATGCTGACAAAAGGCCCTTGGTGTGATTAGCCAATTAGCCTGGAGGCCTGCCAGGAGCCACAGAGGGCAGACCGCTTTCCTGTGCAGAAGGCCTCCCTCACAGCAGACAAGCTAGCTTGCTAAGGCAGGCCTGTGGTCCTGTGGTGGTGGTGGTGGGGTGCTCACAGCAGCTTGGCATCGCTGCACTGTCAAGTGAACGCTGTGGGAGCAACACAGGAAGCTGGAGTGGTGGGCTGGGTCAGTGCCCAAAGCGGGGCCTGAAAGCCAGTCTGGGGGTGGGGGTGAGAGGCTTTGGCTGCACCCCAAGAGCCATGGTGGTGACGGAAGGGGCCTCTGAAGAATATCAGGTAAGCATTTGCTATAGATGACGCTGGCTGCAGTATGGAAAGAGGACAGCAGGGGGCGAGAGGCAGCCAGCAGAGGTCACCCCTGGGAAGCACAGCGGCAAGCCCGTGGACACCCCTGAACAGGTGCCCGCTTCTCCTGCTTGACATGCTTCCACAGATACAGATTTGGCCATGGCGCTAAGGACGATACAGCCACGCTGGGCCAGGAGACACGTGTTCACTGCTCCTCTGCTGTAATCAGTAGAAGATGAGTGAGTCTCAGCAGAGTTCCTCGCTGTGGCACGAATAGACAGCCCAACAACAGGGCAAGTCCGTTTGGGGATGTGCTGCAACTCTCAGGGCTAGCTGGATGCCCGTAATGCAGGCCATGGGCATCCATCCAAACACCAAATACACATCTAGAGTTTTTCTTGGGAGGCCTTATGTATACTTGAAGGTTGTTACCATTCATTCCTGTTCACCTTTCTGAGCTTCAGTTTTTTCATCTATAGAACAGGATCATAAGATTGTCTCCATGAAAGTGTGGTGATGAGGATTAACTGAGATAATGCATGCAAAGCGCTTAGCACAGTGCACTTGATAAATGTTAATACTATCATTATTGCGGTTACATTTTTCTTGAAGATGTAATCCACATATGTCCTTATTTTTATTATTCAACCACCATAGCTGTCTCTCCCATAAGACTGTGAGCTCCTTAAAGGTAATGTCTGTATCATAGTTATTTTTGTATCCACTAAAATCTAAATAAGTAACTACCAGGAGCAGAAGTTGGGGGGCAGAGCCATACCCCTGTCCACAGTGCTGAATCTCCAGGGCCTGGGTATTTCTCGGGATGATTCCTGCCCAACCTGTTTACATTGTGTTTGCTACAAAGATGCCCTCTGGAGTGTGCAACACTGTTGCCCTCATCTGATTTCCCAGATAGGTTAACAGAATAAGGCAGGCAACTGAAGAGTGGGCACAGCATGATCTCAACACACTGCATGCACGTTCGTTTTTGTAAAACATATATTGTGCACAAATTATCAAATGTGTTTACAGAAATAAATAGAAAGATACACCCCAAACTGTTCATGGTGTTCACATTACAATGGGGTTGGTGGCTGCAGGGGGATTGCTATTTTTAAACTTACATTCTTTGGTACTGTTTTTTGTTGGCTTTAACAATAACCGCTACATTATGTATGTCGAATTAATTTGAAAGGAATGTTTCTAAGCAGAAAACAAAGTTTATTGGGAGAAAATGCAGGTGGGCTTGGGAACTACCTTCAGTCTCCAAAGGCGAAATGATCAGGTTCATAATTAAGTATCATATGCTTATACTGGCTTCACAGTCCCAGAACGTTCAGAAGAAAATGGATTTTGAAGTTTTGTTACCTGTATATATCAAAACATCTAGAGGAAGGGACTTTAAAAACCAGCAGATCCAGCCTCCTGAAACTGAGTCAGAGTGAAAGGGAAGAAGCCAACATCACTTGTCTAACAGAGGCAGCTCTGGGGTTATAGCTCTTGTCCTGCTCGCCCAGACAAACCCCGCCTATCAGTTTCCTCTGGCTGGCATAACAAAGCCCCACAATCTGAGTGGATTAAAACAACAGAAATGCTCTCAGCGATCTGGAGGACCGAAGTCTGAAACTGCAGTGTCCGCAGAGCCACGCCCTCTCTGAACGCTGGTGGGGACTAGGATCCTTCCTTGCCTCTTTCTGGCTTCAGGGGTTTGCCAGCAATCCCTGGAGTGCTTTGCTTTGCAGATGCATTGCTTAAATTTTTGCCTTCAATGTCACATGGCCTTCTCCCTGTGTGTGTCAGTGTCTCCTTTTATAAGGGTACCAGTGACTGGAGTTAGGGCTCACCTAATCCAGCATGACCTCATCTTAACTTACATCTTCATTACATCGGCAAAGACCTGGTTCCCAGACAAGGTCACATTCACAGGGGCCAGGAGTCCAGTTCTGAACATATCTCTTTGGGGGATACCATTCAGCCCACAGCATATCCTATTTCGGCTGTGCCAAGATGCCTCATGGTTAATAATAACTCTTATTAACAATAACTTGCAATATTCACTGACCACCTGCTATGTCATAGGCAATGTGCGAAGTACTTTAGATACATTATTTCATGTGATTCTTTCTCTATACCGTAGAAACTATTATTATCCCCATTTTACTGATGAGGAAACGGAGGCAAGAGAAGCAAGATGGGTGACGCAACGTTCCCGCTGTCTCATACAGTTAGTGTGGCAGATTGTAATTTCCAAAAATGACCACAGGACTATTTCCGGTCCCATGGGCCTTTCCAGGACCTTGTCGCTCTCCATCAAGAAACAGAATCTGTTTCTTCTCCATCTGAACTTGGGCAGGACCCTGGGACTGCCTCAGTTGATAGGATATGGGGGAAGGGAATCGAGGTAACTTCCAAAACTGGATCATGAATGGCAACACAGCTTCCAGCTGCCTCTCTCTCCCCCTCAGGATGCTCAGCCCTGGAACCAGCTACACGCTGAGAGGAAGCAGAGGCCGACCACAGGGACAGACCCATGTGGACAGAAATTGAGGCCCAGCCTACGAGCAGCACCGATTGCCACTTGTGTACGGGAAGGAGCTTTCCGACGGTCCGGCCCCCGGCCTTTGAGTCTTCCGCCCCAGAGAAGGATGAGCAGAGACAAGCCACAGTAGCAGACGTGCTCTGTCTGCATTCCTGACCCACCGCATCTGAAGCATAGTCAACGGGCTGCTTTATGGCACAGAGTTTGGGGGGTACTTGGTGTGGTGGCCATGGCAACTGAGGCAGCTGGTAAGTGGGGGCATCAGGGTTTGAAACTGGGGATCCTAAGCTCTTTCCGCCATACCTTCACCCTTCACCTGCTCTCGCTCTCTGGTGAGAAGTCAGCATTAGCAGCAGCCGGCAGCCTCCTCTCTCCCAGCCTGGGGACCTCTGACTAATCTCCAGAGCAGCATTTTTATTTGGAAGAGAAAAATTGCAATTCAAAGACAATTGTTCCCCGAATGTGTGAAAGCCTCTCCTGGTGACAGCTGTGGTTCCTTCCCCGAAGGACAGCCACCAGCCCACGTACTGCCTGAGTCCAACCAAAGGTCATGAGAACAACTGCTCATTCCTGCTGCCCTTGCTGTTTGCTCAGATCACGAAGCCTCATTTTTTGTTTTGTTTTGTGGTGCTTTTAAATAAGGTCTCCAAGGACCTGCTAGGCCAGGCATTGTCTTTTCTATGATGCCTACCTTGCTCCCTCCAAAACAATGGGGCTCCTTCCTTCCCTTTGATTTAGGAACAAATGAAAAAATATTAACGTCTCCTGCAGGTCTAGAAGCCCATCCAAACACCTTCAGGCTAAAGAGCCAAGCTCAACTGGACGTGAATCTATTTGCTTCCTTCTGGGCTTGTGGATCAATTAGAATTCACTGCAAGGTGGGAACTGAAAAACACTGAAGCCAAAACCCCAACTATCTCAACCTAAGCTGTTTAAAAATAATACTCGTAGGATGTACTTATTACAAAGAAATGTATCTCCTCACACCACCAGGACGTTCGGGTGTCATTTGACTTGGGACCAGACCAGGCTGGAGGCAGGGGCTCAGATAACAATCCCACGCAGACTCAGGAGTTCTGCCGTCTTCAGCGTTGCCTTTTCTGTAGTGTCCTCATTTTCCAGCTCCTCTTGGGGTTCTCTGGCAACTTGAGGCTCCCTACAACACTAAGCGCAATGCAGAGTTTGTCCAACAGCTTGAAAAGAAGTCTCAGACAGGAAACAGAGCCTTGTTTCCTCTGGCTGACCCCTCCTGGGTCGTGAGCTCTGCTCCCAATTGATCCCCATGGTCCGGGGAGTGGGGTCAGTCATCACAGGAGAGGGGAGCAGATCTGGACGGCTGGAACCTCAGTGGCCACTACAGGGTGGACTTGGGGCACACTCAGAAAGAAACACTATGTATCCACGGCCCTAACAGACCATAATGGCACATTCTCAGAAGGTAATACAGAAATGGTTGTTATGAACATCTGAAAAGATGCTCGAGCTCCCTCATAATCTGGGAAATGCAACGTTAGCTATGAGCACCCAAAGGCATATGTATATGAGCTCATGGGCAAAGGGTTGTTTGTAAAAATGAAAGAATGGAAACGCGCTAACAGTCCATCTGGACAAATAAATTACAGCATCTCTGTGTTGTGGAATACCATGTGGTATTGTGCCATCATTAAAGTGAGTGAAGTAGATGTGTATAAACTGACATGGGATGTTCTCTAAAATAAATTAAATGCAAAAAGCAAGATGCAAATGATGCACAAGGTATATGATCCCATTTATGGAAAACTCTTGAGAGACAACAGAATGCAATGGTCATGTGTACAGAATCTGGGCCAGGCTGCCTGGCTTTGAATCCCAATTCCTCCTCTCCCTGAAGCTGTGTCACTTTAGGGAAGTTACTTCACCTCTCTGGGCCTGAGTTTCTTTCTCTATAAAAGAGAGATAATCATTGAATTTGCTTCATGTGGTAGTTGTGAAGATTAAATAAATAGATCCATGTAAATTGTTTGGAGCAGCGCCTGGTGTGTAGTAAGTGCCCAGTTAGTATTAGCTATTCGCCCTGTGCACATATCTACATAAATGCAAAGAAAAGAGACTGCAAGGATGTGCTCCAAACTGTTGATAGTGGAAGCTGTTGAAGAGGGACTTCATATTTTGCTCTATGTAGATCTGGATTGTTAGAATCTTTCACAACCAAATATTTATGTATTACTAGGGCACTAGTTTTAATATTTCTACCTCCCTCAAATCCCAGACCATGGTGTCAATTCACATTCTTCCTTTTGTGGAGTATTCTCATTCTGTGTGGGACAGGGCAGGGTCAAGCATGATCCCACCTCCACTCTTGCACAACTGGAGAAAGGGAAACTGCCAGTGGTTAAGCCACTTGTCCGATTTCAGTCATGACTCACTGGCTAGCCTGGGGCTTGCACCCAGAGCCTTGTTTACTACCATCCCCACCCCACTCCCACCTCTGCTATGGGGTTTATTCCTCAGCCCACCATTACCTTTATAACCTTAGTCTGTGCAAAGGTATCCCATTCAAAATGTCTTGTTCTGTTCTTTTGCTAACCTTTGGAAGCAGATAATATGACCTCATTGTCCAGATGAAGAAACTAAAGAACAGAGTGGCCAGGTAGCATGCCCAAGGTCACACAGCTAATAAGTGGCAGAGCTGAGCTTCAAACCTCTCTTTCTGATGTTAAGGTTTGTGTTCTTTTTTAAAAATTAGATTTAATTAGTGTTGTAAATAAGTCAGGTAGGCATGGACTTACTGCTGATGTCATCTATCCAAGAAATCCTAGTAGCAGGATTGCTTGGCAAGGTCTCACCACTGCCAGTGCTCAGACCTTGGAACAGCCTCAGATTCTTGCATCCAGATCTGCATGGCTCTCTGTGGACTGCTGGCCTGGACCTGCATCTGGGGTTTCATCTGGGTCAGATCGGCCCAGCCAAAAGGGCGGGGGTGAGATGAGAAAGGGGCCCTGGGCTATGTTGAGCCCCTGGCCTCCCCCCAGCAGAAGCTCTGAAAGGCCAAGAACTGGAGGTATGAACGAGTCAGCATAGAGGGATGCAGAAATGATGACTCAGCTGTGGGTCATGATTTCCCTCTTCTTTGCCTAAGAGATGAGTCATCGCCTTTATGTATTTAATTTTCAGACTTCTAACTTAACCCAGCAGAGTATCGGGAGCTGATGGAGGAAGCTCCCTGTGGCATGGGCTGTGCCCCCAGATTTTCAAGTTCAAGGTGAGTTCCAGTTCAGGCTCTGCTACTTACTAATCATGGGACTTTGGCAAGTCACTGAGCCCACATTTTCCCATCTGTGAACTGGAGATGCTAATGCCTGTCTTCCTAGGTTTTCTTTGCCTAATCAGTATTTGTTTGAGCACCTACATGTGCTGGGCACAAGGGATATGGTAGCAAACAAAACAGACAAAATTCCTGCCTCCATGAAGCTTACA
Organism: Manis pentadactyla; assembly: GCF_030020395.1. NCBI lineage: Eukaryota > Metazoa > Chordata > Mammalia > Pholidota > Manidae > Manis > Manis pentadactyla. The sequence continues at coordinate 122,135,459 of NC_080028.1, read as the reverse complement.
TTCCAGTGAGAAAAAAATAAAAATGAACAAGTAAGTGTATGTAATGTAATGTCAGTTGGTGATAAGCAGAGTGAAGAACTAACGGGTGAGCCCAGAGAGGGTCGAGAGGGTTGATGGAGACAGTTCCTATAAAGTGTTTAGCAAAGGCCTAGCACATAGTAGGGCCTCACTGAAGAGATAGGAGTCCTTGCAGTTTAGGAAGTAAGGGCCACAGGTTTTCAGGACTGAACAGACATCCCCTCCCTGCAGGAGAAGCAAGATGACTTCTTCCACACAGGGTTCCAGCACGGGGCCAAGGACTCCCGGCCCCAGGGCAGAGGCAAGGAAAGGCGCTCTGTGCACATGCGCCCATGTGTGTGTATGTGCATTTAATATATTTTTTATTGAGATGAAATTCACATAATAAAATTAACATCAACCGTTTTAAAGTCAACAATTCAGTGACATTTAGTACAATCCCAATGTCGTGCAACCATCACCACTATCAGGTCCTAAGACATCTTCAGCGCCCCAGAAGGAAACCCTGCCCCCACTGAGCAGTCACTCTCCCTTCCGCTCCCCTCTACAGTCCCTGACACCCACTAGTCTGTCTTCTCTGTGGATTTACCTCTTCTGGGCATTTCATGTAGATGGGAGCATACAGGCTGTGACCTTTTGTGTCTGGCATCTTTCACTTATTGTAAAATGTTTTTGAGGTTCTGCCTCCGCCACTAGACTATCAGGTCCACGAGGACAGGGGGCCTTCTGTCTTGGTCACTATCCCACCCCAGCTTCTATCCCAAGGCCTGGCTCAGAACAGGAGCTTAATAAACATCAAGTGCACCTAGAGAGTAATTGAATAATCAAATAAATGAACCCAACATACAACACATACGGATGTCATGTTTCTATAGACCTGCCATATACAAATTACACTGTTACTAATGAAGTCTTTGGAATTTCCCAGAGCGGTTGGCTAAGGGTGCCTCCACGTAGATGATCCAAGATGCAAATAGAGCGAAATGATTTATTCTGGGTCACTGATGATTCAAGGTCTGGGAATAGAAACATACTTAAAAATCTTTGCTCTAATTAGTCAAGGTAATTATTAGGCACAATAATTAGGCATGAATGACCTCAGCCAGCCTGTTTTGTAACCTCCGGCATTTAAGACCTGTATTAATTTTGCTTTAATGACGGTATGTGTTGTGGTCTTCCACCCTCAAAACTTTTTTGCTTTTTCTGAGCCATCAAACGTTTGTCTCAAAATGCAATCTTTCTGAGAATAGATGCTTTCATGCATTCACTGTCACATTCTGGAGTGTTCCCCCAGATTGTGTCCCCCTGATGTCGTTTTTGTTTTTTGTGGGATTCATTTTTCTTTTCGTTTTTGGTTATTTTTAGAGGTCAATTCTGGTCCCACTGGAAACTCTGCTCTGGGCTCACTTATTGAATGTATGTTTACTGCGCCCCCTACTGGGAGCAGGGCTTTATGTACCACAGGCAAAAGGGAGTAGAACTCTTTCTGAAAGAAAATTGTGTGTTCTTGGAAGTGTGAGGTTTGCAGCATTTTAATTACTTCTTGATCTTACTCTTGACCCTTAGTCATAGCCCACATTTCTTGTGGTCTTCCTCTACATGAAGCATGGCATTGCACAAGTTTACACATTTAATCCTCAAAACACACCTATGTGGAATGTGCTATTATTAGTGGTATCATTACCATCTCCATTTTACAGATGGGGAAGCTGAGGCACAGGGGGCTTAAGTGATTTGTCCGAAATCACACAGTTGGTAGGTAAGTGATGGTAGCAGGATAACCCAATTTTTCATTGTCCAGGAAGGTCCCCAAATTCTCTGAGACTGTACATTCTCCTATATATTCACTCAACAAATATTTGCTAGGGACTCTGTCAGCAAGACCCTAGGGAGGTGATGAGCAGGACAGGGAGATGAACCAGAGCAAATCCTCATCCTAGAGTCAAGGCAGTTTTGGAAAAGGACCAGGACTTTTGAGCCAGACCCTGGCCTCAAACCCCAGCTTGGTCTGCCATTACAGTTGCCAGATTTACAAATAAAAATATAGGTCACCCAGTTAAATTCGAACTTCAAGTAAACAATGAATAATATTTTAGTATAATTATGCTCCATGTCCTGTTTTGCTGAATTTTATCTGGCAACCTTACAAGTAATTGCTGTGTGACCTTGAGTACATCACTCCACGTCTCTGATCTCAGATTCCTTGCGTTCCAAATGAGGGTAATAATCCCCATTTCACAGGGTTGCCTTGAGGAAAAAAGAAATGTTTCTATAAAGTACTTGGAATGCTGCAGTGCCCCCTAGCTGGTCCGTTTCCATAGACAGCTCACTCCAAACTGCTCCATGCAGCAGCTGGGTTAGACGGACTTTTAATATCAACCCAGGACCTATTAAACATCCTTTGAGGTTCCCACTGCTCTTAGACTAACGCTCAAAGGCATCTGGATGTTTCCAAGGTTCCTCAAGCTGTAGATGGGGTCCAGGGTAGAGACCCTTTGCAGGAACCTACCCCAGTGGCTAACCCAGTATTGCCCTTCCCCCAAGACAGCTTGTCTCCCAAGAGCTGAAGGCAGAGTACAGTAAGCTCTCAAAGTGAAGGAGGAGGGACAGTGCATGGGGATTTAATGCATGAGATGCTGAAATAATCCAGTAGGATACCACCAGCTTTGTTTTGAATCCATCTGCCTCTCTGAAGCCTCTTCAGCCCTCTCTGACATGGCTACCCTAGTCTAGACACCACCACTTCCTGCCCGCACAATTTCAATCATCTTCTTGGTAGTCTTCCCACTTGACATTAAAACGAACAAGAGCAAAATTTTTTATTATAGGGAACTTCAAAACATATGCAAAAGTAGAGAGAATAAATATTGTGTAATGTCAACGATGATCAGCCCACCAGCTCGTAGCCTGTCTGTTCATTTCACCTCCCGGGTGTTTTATTTTGAATATTTTCAGCCTCAGGAACAGGATAATCTGACTTTTCATCTGTTCCCCTGCCGATGTCTTGTTTGTTGTAGCCTAAACTTTATTCCAGGATTTGCTTTTGAATCCAAAGTTTCGATTCTCAAAAGCCAAAGTTTAGAGACCTTAACAACAAAAAAAGTCCTCTCCTTTGCAAATCTTGCAAATCAAAAGCCTTGGCTTTCAAGATGATTATCTCTGCCATGAATTTCAAAAGCCTGCTTAGGCACACATAAAAGCCAAGAATTTGGCTCTTTGGTGTTTTCTGTTTTTGAATTGGTTTGGGTCAAGCCTCTTCAAGGGATGTATCCAGAATGATTCAAGCATCAGCCTCAATGCTTGGTTTTGTGGCGAGAGGTGTCACAAGATTTCTTTAAAAAGGGAACAGACACAGCATTACTACATGTGCAAAAATGTTTACCCTTTGCTGTTCTTATTGTTCAAATAGTTTTTGTGAATTTGAATGATTTCTCAGTTTGTTTACAGATACGATGTCCACTACCCTGTTTTTCCATGTGGTTGTAAGTTCTTCACTTACAGTTTCTCCTAATATGTATAAACTTTCAACAACACACGAACTCCCAAGTTTGGGGTGATTATTTTCTATTTAGTATGTCAATATCCTAGGTGTTTCTGCAAGAGCAGCCTCTCAGGGCTATGGACCAGTGTACACTGGCAAACCAATGTCCTGAATGTCATCTAAAGTCCCGTGTCATTTGAAAAGCCTGATGCTCCTGCTTATTAGCCTTGCATCATCTGATTTCCCTGGTACTAAATATTGGCATTAATGTTGAAGTGAATCACCTGTCTAAAAAAATGTAAGATTTTTCTTTCCGGGCAAATCCGTGGAAATCTTCCAATGTTGTTCAACACGAAAAGTCTACCAGAATCAGGACTTACTTAGATGGGGGATAATTCAGGCCCAGACATGACAGAGACACACTGAAAGGGCAGGAAGGAGGGTTAGAGGTGAGAGCTACTTACTGAGAATAGAATCACTGGTGTTTGTCCTATGCTCAGCCAGAAGCTTTCCTGGTGACCTGGCATGCCACAGATGGGCTCAGTTTCCAAACGGGCAGTTTTCCTGGATGACAAAATCAGAATAGCCCATGTTCTTAACAAGCCAGAGGCAAGAACCCTTGTATTTTTTTTTAAGTGGCCCAGATAATCATGATTGGGTGTGTCCTGACTTTCAAAATAACTCTTTAAAATTTAGAATGATTTCAGATTTGCAGAAAAATTGTAAAGACAGTACAGAGATTTCCCATATAACTGACACCCTTTCCCCTATGATTTTCCTGTATTATGATTATTTGACGTTATTGCCATATATTTGCAACAATTAATGAACCAAGACTGATACATTATTACTAACTAAAGCCTACACTTTGCTCAGATTTCCTCTGTTACTAATGCACTTTTTCTGCTCCAGGATCCTGTCCAGAAGACCACATTACATCTGGCCACCATGTCTCCTTAGATTCCTCTTGGTTGTGATAGCTTCTCAGATTTTGTTTTTGTGTTTCAACTGAGATGTAATTCACATACTATAATATCCACCCCTTTAAAGTGTACAATTTACTGCGTATTAGTATATTAAAAAATGCTTAAACCTTCACTGCTATCTAATTTCAGAACGTTTTCTTCACCTCTGTAAGTAATCACATACCGAAGGAGCATTTATTCCCCATTCCTGCAGCCCCCCCACACCCCCCAGGCCCCTGGCAACTGTTAATCTACTTTCCCTTTCTGTGGTTTTGCCTGTTCAATAGGACATTTCATACAAACAGAATCATACACTATGTGGCCTTTTTTTGTTTAGCTTCATTCACTGAGCATGGTTTTAAGCTTCATCCATGTGGCAGCATATATCGGTGCTTTCTTTCTTTTTTTTTAAGGCTGAATAATATTCTATTTAATGGATGGACCACATTTTGTTTATCCATTCATCAACCAATGGACATATTCACTTTTGGCTGTTAGGACTTTCCTTAATAGTTTTAAGAGGACTGCTCAGGTATTTTGTAGAATGTCCTTCGATTGGGATTTGTCTGATGTGTTTCCTTACAACCATGCTTGAGTTACAGGGTTCAGAGGAAGACCATGGAGGTAAAGTGCTCTTCTTATTGCCCATGTCAAGGCGGCATACTCCCTTGGTGACTTCTCACTCTTGACGAGAACCTGATCACACCTGGCAGAGGTAGTGTCCACAGATTTCTCCTCTGTGGAATCATATGTATGGCAGAGGACCTTTTATTAAAATATTATTAACATTAATGTTCTTGGGTATATGGAGATACTCACCCCAGGCCCTTGAGTTAGGCTGGGTCACTGACTGGTTCTGGCCAATGGAATAGGATCAAAAGTGATGTGTCACTTCCCGTCTGAGGCAGCCAAACCTTCTGCAAGATTCTCCAGGCTTCACCTTCCGGGTTGCGAGGATGCCTGGAGTTGAGAGGGTGGAGTCACAAGGTGGAAGCCGCCTGGATCCCTGAGTCACAAGGTGGAAGTCACCTGGATCCCTGAGTCACCAGCAGCATCCCATGGAGGACAGGCTTTGTCTGAGCAAGAAATACATTATTGTATTTAGCCAATTAGATCTTTTTGTCATTGCTATTTACTCATTGGTAGCATCAGAACCTACCCTGACTAGCGCAACACACTGACGAGTATTTCCAGAAACCCACCCAGAGAGCTTGTTAGGAGGTTCCCGGGCACCACAGCTCACATACCCCATCCACACATCTGGCCGTGTCCTGTTCTCTTATAACAGGTCCTTGCTTCAGCTGTGGGGAGAACCCACAGAAACACACTCTGCCAACTGTACCAGCTGTAAGAAAATAGTAATTTATCCTCCATTTTCCCATGGTCCCAAGCACATAAGCCGGTGAGAATTATGCCTGGGCTTGCTGGGCTTCCCCCGCCTTATCTCTAAACATCCTGACCCTCCCCCAAGGCAACAGGCCGAGGGGATCCACAATAAAAGGCACCATGCTGCTGCCCTCTCTCTCTCTCTGTCTGTCTCTCTCCCTCTCTCTCTCTTTGTCTCTGTCTCTCTGTCCCCCTGCTCTCTCTCCCTCTCTCTGCTCCTCCCTCTCTCTCTCTCTCTCTCTCTCTCCCCACCCCCCTCTGAGGGCAGCCACTCTCTCTTTCAGATAATAAAGTCTCTTGCGTGGGCCTGTGTCTCCTGAGTCATTCCGGGTAAGGAGGGTTGCGGCGAGATACCCTTTCATTGGTGCCGTGACTCGGATGAGGCTCTCCCATTGACTTTGCTCTTCCTCTGGGAACCTGAGCTGCTTTGGGAACCCTCACTGCCCGATCCTCCTCCACGGGCTCACCGTCCACTTCCCCGGTCACTCGTCTTCTCGCCCAACACTGGCCTTCGATTTGGTGAGTCTCCCCTTCATGGTCGACTTAAATGTCCCTTTGGAACCAGGGAAGTGACCGTTGAGTGTCCGGCACTCCCAAGGGCTCCTCTGGGACAGGGGCACCCCCAAACACGACTTTCAGAGTCACGGTTGATCCCCATAGTCGACCCTTCTCTGCCTCCCCATGGTGAGAATCCTCATCCACTGAGGCCCGGTCTCCCTTTATCTACGTTTCTACTGACTCGAAAACTCCTGGTACCAGGTACCGAGCCTCCCCGGGGTTTTCATCTCGACCCCACAGTTAGAGGTGGTGATGACCCCCTAACTGTGCCTGGTCTTCTCGATGACCTTCTCAATCGCTCAGGGACGCCTCAGCGACTTCTGAACGGTCTCGTTCTCACCATGGGATCTGGCCCCTCCGTTCCCACAGATTCACCGCTAGGGTGCTTACTCAATAATCTAAAGCCCCTCCACCTCACTCCAGACCTCAAGCCTGTTCACTACTGTAATGAGATCTGGCCACAATATCCTTACACAATCAGTCTAAATGGCCCCCAAATGGCTCTTCAGATCCTAAAATTCTCCCTGACTTATACAACTTCTGTGAGCGTACAGGCAAATGGAAAGAGATCCCATATATCCAGGCTTTCTCCTACCTCCAAACCAAGCTCTCTCTCTGTCTCCCCTGCAATCCTAAACACCTAGTACTTGCCTTAAGGTCCACACCCCTAAGCTATTTTCATGTTCCCAAATATCCTCAACTGCCTATAAAACTCCTAGACAATGCACCACCACAGGCTCTCTTGTCCCCTCCTGGCTCATGCCAGGAGCTCTGTCTGTCCTCTCACTGTATCATTACATCTCAATCTGTATGTTTGTGTCTAAGTGTATAAATGAAAAATATTTTTCTACCTCCGGATGGTATTAATAAAAATTGATTTAAAGACAAGCACTTGTAAAAATTGGGCATTCTAAAATTTCCAGAAAATTCTAATCGAAGATATTAAGCATTAATGCTAATTTAAGTTGAACTGAATAGACATCTTCTTATGGTTATCAGCTGCCTAAGTTTACCTAAAGTCATTTAAATTGATGGTATCTGTTAAATCTTTCAAAGAAAAAAATGCTTAAAGTGAAGTGTAGCTTTGCAAGTGCCTTAAAACTTTTTTTAACAGCATCCCAGAGTCAAATTCAAAAAGGTGCTTTTTACCTCCAGTTCACTCTGATATTTTCCAGAGGGCCTCTGGAACATGTCAGAGGAATTTTTTCTCACTGGAGAAAGTATTTGACTAATTTGGCTTATTTACCTGATTAATTGCCTAGAAGGCACTGTGACAGGGAATGATGCTAAACTTTGTTACTGAATGTTTTGTGTTACAGAAATATCCAAATCTCCTTATGACAACTGTCTTACAGTAAGCTCTCATCAGATCTTTAACCATTGTTATTTGTAAGTCTTTTGTCATCTATTCTCACTGTTTTATTACTCCTAAACTAGTAAAAAACTAGATTTCAGCAGAACAGGTATTAGTTACATAGGATTAAGTAAACTAAGGAAGATAATTTTGGTGGCTTTTTGTTTCAAATGTTGTTGATAAAGTGTTTTAAGCTTTTTCTCTTAAGCTGACAACAGTTTAGTAAATGACTGCCTTTATAAGCAGAACTGAAACTTTATCTTTCTCTCTACCTGATCCCTCCAGAATTTAAAAACTCTCAGTGACCATTTTTATATTTCATGGCAGTATGTTTATTTGCGTAAGTTCAATAAGAATCTGCTTTCCTTGTAAGAGGACCAATTAAAAACACTGGTTATATTATCAAGGCTTTGACTGGAACATCATACCTGAGAGACATGTGTGTAAACTCAGAAATGAACAGACAGCTTTAAGGAACTAAGGTTGACTTTATAGAGCCAACAAAGCCCACTAGAAGAACTAGCCTGGTACCTTGCTTACAGAGTTTCCAGCAGCCTTACCAGGTGAGTAAAGAAGGTCACTTCGTGGCAGGTGCAGGAACCTCAGGAAGAGAGGAACTCACCCAAATCTACAGGTGCTGCAGGCACAAGCTGATGGCAAGTCTGGCTTGGCTTTCTGGCCTCGAGAAGCCTTTAAAAGTTCAATCTGAAATTCCTTATAAAAAGTTCCAGCAAAGCACATTTAAAAGATCCCATGTAATCAATTACTCTTCTTGCTGCACTTATGCAAATAATCAAGCCAACTGTTAATTATTTTCTTAATCTGGCTACTTCTAAGAAAAATGAGGGTGATTTTAGAGAAAAGTATTGTTTCAGTAATGCAGTCTTATCTATATTAATCCTAATACCAGTCATTGAGATGTAAACTCGATCCAGAATTCTAGTTTCCCCATGATACCTGGCTATGATTCTCAATTAGACTCTTCATATTTCTACTTCTCATATTCAGCCATGCATTCTTTTTTGTTTCATTTTGTTTTGTTTTTGAGAGGGCATCTCTCATATTTATTGATCAAATGGTTGTTAACAACAATAAAATTCTGTATAGGGGAGTCAATGCTCAATGCACAATCATTAATCCACCCCAAGCCTAATTTTCGTCAGTCTCCAATCTTCTGAAGCATAGCGAACAAGTTCTTACATGGAGAACAAATTCTTACAGAGTGAATAAGTTACATGGTGAACAGTACAAGGGCAGTCATCACAGAAACTTTCGGTTTTGCTCATGCATTATGAACTATAAACAATCAGTTCAAATATGAATATTCGTTTGATTTTTATACTTGATTTATATGTAGATACCACATTTCTCTTTTTATTATTATTATTTTTAATAAAATGCTGAAGTGGTAGGTAGATACAAGATAAAGGTAGAAAACATAGTTTAGTGTTGTAAGGGAGCAAATGTAGATGATCAGGTGTGTGCCTGTAGACTATGTGTTAATCCAAGCTAGACAAGGGCAATAAAACATCCATGGATGCAGAAGATTTCTCTCAGAACAGGGGGGGTGAGGTTCTAAGCCTCACCTCTGTTGATCCCCAGTTTCTCACCTGATGGCCCCCCTGCGACTGTGCCTGTCTTAGGTTGTTCCTCCCTTGAGGAATCTTACCCGTCTGTGGCTAACCAGTCATCTTCTGGGGCCATACAGGGAAATGTAAAGTTGGTAAGTGAGAGAGAAGCCTTATTGTTTGAAAAGGTTAGCTTTTTACTTCTTTGCAGATTTATGCCCTGTGGCTTCTATGCCCAGGATTTGTCTTGAGGTATCTTTACCACTTGGAAGAATTATGATACTCGGTTAATTCGATATGAGGCACGAATTCTATTTAAGGGTTGTAATTAGGAAGGAAGAAGAAAAGCTATAGAAGTAGCAGTCAGCCATGCATTCTTAATCTCATCAAGTTTGTCCTTCCAGAATGGAAAATCCAACTCCAGATGTTGCTACTTAACCTAATAACAATTTGTTCTATCTTGCCTAAAAGCCACAAAACTGCAAATAGTAATAGAAATGAAACCCAGAATAGAAGCGCCAATCTTCCGAGGCCCTCTCAACTGACCAGTGATGGAGACCTAGCTGCACCCTTTACTGCGCCCCCTCTCAGCATGAAGCAGCCAGAGCGGTCGTTGCCCCCTTTCCCTAGCAGCAGCTAGAGTCTCTATCTGTAGGAGGGGAGAATGAGACAGGGACCATAGGCTTTAGAATAAGGTGAGAGCCTCTGAAGAAAGCAAGGCAGGATATTTGCAGTCAGAGCAATGTAAAACTACATGCTAGGAACCCCCCCCTACTAAAACTATGTTGAACATTAAGCTCTAGAATCATTCTTCAGTGAGATCAGTTAATGTTCCCCAGGTAAAGAAGAGTAGCACATGTTTTATTATGCTAATCATTTGTAATCGTGTGTAAAATTCACTTTAGCATGCTAAAAGGCCCAGGCCTATGTGCTGTCTTTCCTCCTTCAGATCTGAGGAGGTAATTTTGCAAACTGAGCAACTAACTTAGCATGCAGACCCAGCTGTAGACAGAACAGTAAGAGGCAGGATTCTTAAGCAAATAGACAATACCTCAGCCCACCTTGGGAACTGAGCAGGCAGCCTTTTGATATGCTCCCAGACCAAGATGCCAGTATCCCAGAGAAAAATCAAGGCAGGAAATTCCTTATGTTAAGTTAATTTTTAATATTCAGAGAACACTTAACAAGTCCTTCCCCAAGGCTTTAGAGATAGTCCCCACCTTTCTGGACAGGCTCTAGCACAAGACCTCAAATCCCTTACTCTCTCGAGCTCCACCCTTCTTCAATATGTAGATGATCTCCTGTGCAGTCCCTCCCTACAAACCTCTCAACAGGATACTATTCTCCTTTTAAACTTTCTCTCAGAACGCGGCTATCGGGTCTCACCCTCCAAAGCTCAGCTGTCTGCCGCTCAGGTCACATACCTGGGAGTTCAGCTCTCCCCAGGCTACAAGGCCATTACCACAGACAGGAAAAAACTTCTCCAAACCATGCCCGTTCCAAACAACAAAGACACCATCCCTCACTCCCAAATGGCAAGAACCATACACAGTAATCCTTTCCACACCAACTGCAGTTGAACTCCAGGATCTTCCCCATTAGATACACAACTCCCACCATAAGCCGTTTGTCTCCCCTTATTCCCCTCCCACCAAATCTCCCACAGGTTCCTACTCCTCCCTGACGGGACCTCTTACTCTCCGCATTTCACGCTGCTCATCTCCACTTCCACTCATCCACTGAAGAAGTTCCTGCCAGCACGGGGTCCTAAGACCTCCCTTACAACCGCCATGCGTCATGCTTCAGGATTATTAACCCTGGTCTCAACACTTACTCTCTCACCAGACCTATCTTCCCAATGCCAGCCCTTTCTTCTCTTTCAGACTGTCCAAAAGATTGCACCATCAAGGATTCCCTTTGCCCTACAGGTTGCTTTGCTGCCTACACATATGTCCCCCCAAAATGCTATTAATTCAGCCACCCTATGTAAACATAGCAATCAGCCCAAATGCAAAAAACTTCTAACCAAACCTTTAACCAGCTTATATTACAGGATTACCAACCCTTCTCCAAAGACAATGATCCTTATTGAACCTGGAAAATGCCATCGCCACTGCAGACCAAGGGCTCATCTGAGGACCGCCCCCCATCAATACCAAAATGGACTTCATCGCCCCTAATCAGCAGGAAGCAGTTACTGAAGGCTAACTTGACCCCTTCCCAAATCCTCTACCACTTATAAAACAGAAAAGGGAGGAATGTAACAATATAGTAATTTATCCTCCATTTGCCCCATGGTCCCAAGCACATAAGCCGGTGAGAATTACGCCTGGGCTTGCCTGGGGCTTGCTGGGCTTCCCCCGCCTTATCTCTAAACATCCTGACCCTTCCCCAAGGCAACAGGCCGAGCGGATCCACAATAAAAGGCACCACGCCGCTGCCCTCTCTCTCTCTCTCTGTCTCTCTCGCTGCTCTCTCTCTCCGTCTCTGTCCCCACCCCCGTCTGGGGCAGCCACTTTCTCCTTCAGATAATAAAGTCTCTTGCGTGGGCCCGTGTCTCCTGAATCATTCTGGGTAAGGAGGGTCGCAGCGAGATACCCTTTCACCAGCCCCATCAGCTCTTAGGACCGCTGGGGCGGGGGTCATGCTGCAAGTTTTTTTAAACTGAGATATAATTGACAAAAGACATGGAACATTATATTCACTTCAGGTGTACAACATAACGATTCAATACTTGTATATACTGTGACTCGAGCACCACAGGAAGTTAACATCCATCACCACATGTTGTGACAAATTCTTTTTCCTTGTGAATAGAACTTTGAAGACTTCCTCTTTTAGCAAGTTTCAAATATACAATTATTATTAACTATAGGCACCATGTTGTACAAGTGCTGTTTTTTTAAGATGGAAAGAAAATGTCCTTGTGAAGTGGTTCTGACCTGCCAGGCCACAATTCACATTCCTCCGTTCGGACAGAACTAGATAACCAGTGACTGTCTGCATCTGTTATTTGTGGGGACAGCCTCGTAGGGGGTCCCCAAAGTTCTGCAGCACTTGGTATTTACGCCTTTGTATGATGCTTTTCTTTATGGTGTGGGTTGGATTAACTGACTTGCTCCGCATGAATGGAATATGGCAAAAGTGATGGATGTCACATCCGAGAGTAGGTCATAAAGCACCGTGGCTTCTGTTTCCGTGCACACTCCCTCCCTCTGCTGAAAGAAGCCAGTGGCCCCAGGGAGAGGTAATTAACAGAACTATCATCCAAACACCTTCCTTTCCCAAAGGGGATTACAATGGAATCCCCCTTCCTGTCCTTCCCTCAGGGAACATTTTCTCTATTTTCTGTGCCTGTAGATTAGTCCTCATTTTCTATAATTTTCTTAAAAAGGAATGAATCATAAAGCATGTACTCTTTTTTGTGGGGCTTCCTTCCCTTGGCCTAATCATTTTGAGATTCATCTTGTATTGGGTACCAGTAGTTCATTCCTTCTTCCTACTGTGCAGTGGTACCCTGTATGGACGTACCGCATTCTGTTCCTCCTGTCTCTTGTTGATGGACATTAGGGTTGCTTCCAGTTTGAGGCTGTTACAAACAGAGCTTATATGAAAATTTGTGTGTAAGTATGGACATAAGCTTTCGTTTCTCTTTGGTAAATATCCAGGAGTAAGAATGGCTGGGTCTTATCATAAGCGTATGTTGAATTTTCCAATGAATTATTTTTCAAGGCGATCATACCATTTTACATTTGCACTAGTGCTCTACAGCTGTTTTAACAACCCTGGCACTAGCCCGCTAACTGCCAGAGGTCCCCGTCATTGTGACAACCTAATGCCCCTTCCCAAATGCCCTTGAGATTGGACAATGCTCTACAATTGAGAATGGCCAGACCAGAGGCTCTTGAGTTCCCACGGTCGGCAAGGATAAGCCCGCATTTAGGAACCACGAAACAAAAACTTGCGAACTGAGTTCATGGTCGTCTGAAGTACAAGATGGGGGTAACAAGAGCGAGAGGTAGCAGCTCGTGGTAGTCTTGGCCTGGCCTTGTATTTTGTGGTTCTTCAGTTTCTAAGACCAACGTGCTCTTTATTTAAAGAACGAAGGTTTACACGCAGTGGTGAACGCAATGTGGTGGTTAGAACCTATGGAAGACCCATTTGCTTCCTATTCTTAACTTTCTCTCTGGGCCTGGAGCCTCTAAGACCCTCCCTGGGGCAAAAATAAGCGGTGTTTGGTAATCTTGAGCTGAAAGGTGGTACTTAAGTTGAAAGTACACCTGAACTCAGCTAATTTGCACTAATCACCTCCACCAGCCGTGGAGGGCCAGAGGGGAAAACATGACTCAAAGCGACCCGTCATTGCAGCAGGCCACCCACTCAGATGCTGCCCTGATCTCTAAAGCCTTCATCCCCAGACCCCCATCACACAGAGGCGGGTGTCAGAATCCCCTGGAGGGCTTGTTAAGATACAGACTGCCTGAGCCTACCCTCCCAGACGCTGATTTCAGGGGTCTGGAGAGGTGCCTGAGAATTTTCATTTCTAACAACTTCCCACGTGGTACTAATGCTGCTGACCCAGGAGCCACACTCTTCGTGCCCAGCTGTCCTGTTGGAAGCCTTAAAGTCCGACTGAGGCGATGATCTTCCACTGAGGTTATTTTGCTCCCAAAAGGATAAAAATCTGGAGACATTTTGGTTGCTGGGGTCCAGGGGCCCGCTACTGGCATCTGGTGGGTGGAAACCAGGGTCTCTGCTCAACATTCTAGAGCACGTAGGACAGCCTCCCCACCCCCCAGAATTATCTGACCCCAAATATCAACAGTGCCAAGGCTGAGAAACCCCAAACTGCAGAGGAAAGCTTATGTATATTAGAAGAGATTTGCACAGGTATATTACGCAACCGTTAAGAAGAATGGCTCTTTAGATCTTTTTTAAACTTGGAGAATTGTTTGTGATATGATGTGGAAAAAAAAAGTATAAAAGGATTATATTCAACTTATCAGCAGTCTCATCTAATTGTTTTTCTTCATGCTTTATTGTGACCTAGAATTATCTTGTTTGCTTGTATGTTTACTTATGTTATCGCCTGCCTCCGTTTGCTAGGATGCAGGCTCCTGGTATACTTTGGGAGAGTGTTAAATGGTGGGTGGACACATGAATGGGTAAAGTCCATGTCTTATGAGTGAAATCAGTAATGTGCTGGTAAATATTTAGCAAATGGCTCTCTGAAAAGAAAATCCCTCGTCGTTAGCATTTGCCAACGTCCATGGCAAATGACTCCCACCATGGCACATGCCAAGCTACTTCACGGTGTCACTGAAGGAGTAGGGAAGATGAACACAGCTGGCTAGCCAAGCCCCTAGGAGTTGGTCCCAGCCCACCACCGGGAAGATTATTCATACAAAAGACTGGAAGGAGAAATGCCAAAAGGCTAATGGTAGAGCGGTGGGGTCACACGTACATTAGAAACTATCAAGCTCCAGCTCAACAAGAAATGACTTTGAGGAGATGGCCAGTTTATATCCTCCAAGGAAAAGAAAAACCTGGCCACTGATACAGCATGACTCCCGGTTTCCGGTCTCAGAATTCAGTGCAAATTCTAAATTTCCGGTTGAGAGAATTGGCAGACATGGTCTTATATGTCACTAGGGAAATGAGGCCTATACACACCGGGCCATGGGGAGCCTGTGTAGTATTAGGTGTTTGGATTGTGAACTGTGTGAAGGCGGCACATGGGGTGGGGGGCCCTTTACATCATAGACATAAATGAACTTGTAGGAAAGAACGCAGGTGGGCTTGGAGATTCTGGGCTTGAGTCCTGAGGCAGCGGGGAACATCCTCCTTTATAAATCCAAGAACAGAGGGCCAGGTACACACTCTGGAGGCATGTGGACACACCCAGTCTTGTTATATACACACCCACGTGGCCCGGCATCCCCTGAGCAACTTGTTCTTCAGAGGACCAATTTTGCTCCCCCAACCCCACCTCTGAAGCTGACAGGGTTGTTTAACACGGGGGAGAGAACAGAGGAGTATTGATATTGCTGGTGACACATATAAGTCCTGGGACACCTTCAAGTGGGTCAAAGTGACGGCTTGTTGACCCTCAGCCATGGCTTTTGCCCACCTGGCCCAAGGATTGTAGTTAGAATAGTTTAAAAAAAAAAATCATTTGAGATACTCAAGAGGACTGAAAACATATAGTCACCCAAAACTTGTACACAGATATTCAGAGCAGCATTATTCAAAGTGGAAACAACACAAATATCCATCGAAGGATGAATGGGTAAACAAATTGTGGTCTATCCACACCATGGAATATTATTCAGCCATAAAAAGGCATGAAGTACTGCTACATGCCCCAATGTGGATGAAACCTTGGAAGCCACAGTACTGAAAGATGCCAGACATGAAAGGCCACACATTTTATGATTTCGTTTCTATGAAACGTCCTGAATAGGCCAATCCATAGTCATCTTGCCTCAGTGAGAACCTGGTTCTCTTGTGATACCCATGTTGGCAAACAGACCTGAGCCTTTGTTTTTGTTTACAGAGCTGTGCCCCTTTTCAAACAGTTTTCAGGAAAATCCAGGAATCACATAGTCGTCAAAAGCAGGAGAACTGAGGAATATAGTCTTTTATGAGGTGCCTTTCATGGTGACATCACCATCGTGCTGCAACCCAAGCTCTGGGTACCACCTGCAAAGCTGCAGCAAGTTGGGAAAGGCCAGGGGCAGTCTTTCTGAAAGTGCGTTTAATTACTGTGATTTACGCCCCCACGTAGCAGTTTCTGACAACCTGCAGCAGGCTGAGGACAAGCCATGGAAGATAAATGCTGTTATAATGGGAAAACACTGCATGAACAGTGGGTAAAACTAAAGGGAAGCACAAACAACCTCCTCAAATCTCTCCAAATTGAGGATGACATTTAGCATAGTGCAAATTGCCATGAGCTTTACATAATAGCATGAGTAAGGAATTGTGTTTAGCTGTTGGTGCAGAGACCTGAACACAGTTACTCATATGAACTAGATCTTATTTCTTCTACTAAAAAGAAAAAAGGCTGGAGGTGGTCCAGGGATATCTACAAATTCGTCAAGAGACTTCCTACTCTCTGCTCCACCATTCTTGGCACATGGCTGCCTGAAGGTTACCTCATGGTAAAAGATGGCTGCTATAGCCCTCGCAATCTTGTTTGAGCTCCCGGTAGCAGGAAGGACTTAACACGAGCAAGAGGGCAAACCAAGTCAGTTTCCTTTAAATAGCTTTCCTGGAAGCCCCACCCAAAGACTTCCCCTTATTATTTCATCATCCTCCCTTAGTTGCAAAGGAGGCTGGGAAATGTAGTAGTTGAGCTGTGCCCACTGCCCACGTGAATACAATTGGGCTCTGTTAGCAAACAGTAATTGTGGAATGGATACTGGGAAGGGAGCTAGCTGACTCTCTTCTATATAGCTGATGTATTATCCCAATATATGCTCGGTTTTGAGGGACCCTTAGGAAAATCCACCATTTTCCCCCTAGAGGTTTGGAATTCTTTGACACTTCTGGGTAAAAGTTGATTTGTCATACAGAAAACAAACTAGCAGCATTTTCTCTCTTCTTTTTAAGGCAGGTAAGTGTTTCCTTGCTTAAGGTAAGCTGCATTTCCTAACAAGAGGAGAACATATAAGGCTTCCAATTTCTGTTAAAAATCTCTTTCAAATTTAACTGCGTCCCTATTTAAAACAAGCGCTTAGGGAGAAACACGTTCCTTCAATTTACCAAATGAGGTGACCAGATTCAAGCATGAACTTGCCCTTTCTGCCCTAGGGAAGCTATTAAAAAGGGGTCAGAACGCATTCCCTCTGTACCCAGCCTCCTTATGAGAACAGTTATCTAGTTGTCCCTGTGCGTGTTGGCTGTAAAATGTGAGTGGCGGCCATTGGCACCCACCCTCATCTCTAGGCAAGGCCTAGTGTCCAGCTTCTAAGGAACAGAATGTGACAGGAGTGAATGCTATGTGACTTCTGAGGCTAGGTCATAAAAAGGATAGCTTCTGCCTGGCATTCTCTCTCAGCTGGCTCACTCTGGGGAAGCCAGCTGCCATGTCTTGAGGACACTCAAGCAGCCTGTGGAGAGCCTATGGTCTGGCACCAGCAGCCATTTGCCAGCCATGTGAAGGCGTCATCTTGGACCTCATGAGCCACTTTCATGTTGGAACACCCGGCTGAGCAGCTCCTGAATTCTCTTTGGTTATTGTGGCTTTAAACCACCAAGTTTGGATTCTGTGGTGTGCAGCAGCAGATGACGAATGTGCTGGATGTTGCTAGATACAGTCTGAGAGGAAACACATGGAGGGAGGCATTCCTTGGTTGGTTTCTGTCTCTAGGTTTTTCCAAAGCTTCTTATTTGATTAAACTAATCAAGGGATTAAACTAATCAAGGGTACAGGCTAAAGGAAAAAGTCGTACTTGATTCCAGTGCATGTGAAAACTAGTTGTCCCACGAGGTAGCAAATACACTTTTACTGTGCTTGACAAATCAGAGGACCTTCCTGAAAATACAGATTCCAGGGCCCCACTTCTGGAGATTATATTTCACAGCTTTCCTTGGGCTCCAGGGACTTATCTTATGAAGAAGCCCCATGAAATCCTGAGGGGTAACAACTGGCATATTCTAGAACCTTGTCAGGGTTATTTTGTGACTAGCATCCCTGGCTTGCACCCACTAGACACAGCAGCAATGCCTGCTGTCCAGCTGTGACAATCAGAATGTCTCCAGACATCACCCAATGTCTCTTGGTGAGGGCAAGATCACCCCATTTGAGAACCACTAAGCTAGGCCACTTAGTTCCGTGCATGTGCTTAACTAGCATTCAGTATGTGGTAATCATGATCATCATTCTGTCTGTCTTCAGAACGCAACAATAAATTAGATTTTATCAATGCTTTTTTCTCATGTTCTTTTTTTTTAAAGATGCTACTTGTATCTTGGTGACACAATTGTTTTTTTCAAACATATGCAAAATGGTTAGTGTTGTGTTACGTGGATTTTAGCTCACTTTAAAAGGATGTGTGTGTAACTAGCAGAAGAAAAAATAGATAAACTGCATTACGTCAAGATGAAACACTTCTGTGCCTGCAAGGACACTATCAAGAAAGTAGAAAGACAACACACAGAAGGGGAGAAAATACGTGCAAATCATGTATCTGATAAGGGAGTGGTATCTCGAATGTATAAAGAAATCTGATGACTCAATACAGTAATAAAAAGACAACCCAGTTAAACATGGGCAGAGGACCTGAATAGACATTTCTCCAAAGAAGACAAATGACCAATAAACACATGAAAAGATAGGGGCCTTTAAGATGAAGTGGTGCATAACTTTTGAAGTCAGTGCCTAAGGCAGCAAAATGGGCAAACGGAGTTCTCTGGTTTGCTAAAATCTCCATGTGCAGAAATGGACTTGCCATATTCTACTGCAACAGAAGTGAAATGCAGGCATCGACTCAAGGGTGCATTTAATGTGTCCACATGGGTCCTAAACTTGAACAGGTAATATGTTAAAACACACAAAAACATTACTCTTATTTAAACATGTTTGCTGACTTGCATGCTGTTAAACGTTAAATAAAGGATTTATTTTATTTAATCTAGTTATTTGTATTACCCTTTTGGACTTGACAATAAATATTCTTTGTCTTTTCTCATGTCTCTTGGCTCATGCCCATAAGTATAACTTTGAATTTTTCTGGCAGTAATTGGTCTATGAGTACGCTTTTGTTGCTGGTGATGAGGACATGCATTATATAACACGAGAAGTTCCTGGTATCATGCATCGTTTTGACATTTCTGTTCAGTAGTCAAATAGGTGAGGAAAAACGCAGACTGCCATTTCAGTTTTAATTCAGTCTAGTTAGCAAACGATCTTGGAGTGTGGCAATTCTAAGCCTGATGCAAAACTCAGAAGCTATAAAGTAAAAGATGTGCTTATTTAAAAATAAATCTGCAAGGCAAGAACAATAGAAAAGCATAAACAAAATAAAAAAACAACAACAAAGACAGCTTGGGAAACTGGAATAATCAAAAACTATAACCACAAGGAGACACCCTTTTTCCCCTTACCTGATCAGCAAAGTGCAAAGTGTTTTCCAATACCATTGACAAGACTGCAGAAAATCACGCTCAACTTGACAGAAAAAATGCCAATTGCGCTTCCTTTCTGAAGGGCATTTTTGAAGTCTCTTATAAGATATTTAATTATTATGCCTTTAGACCCCAAAATGCTACTTCTGAGGATATATATTTGTATGCACATACATGTACATACATGCAAGGATGTTCATTACAGCATTGTTTGCCATAGCCAAAGACCACCTAATTTCTCTCATAGAGAATCAGTTAAATTTTTTATAATCACTCCATACAATGTAATATTCACAATGCTTTACAAGAATTTATGTCCTGATGTGGAAAGATGCCCAAATTATGTTAAGGGAAAAAGTTTGTATGATAGCACATAAAATGATAATTTTCTTCAAGGGGGAGTCATATGTGTATGTAGTTACACATATACCTATACACATACACGTATACACACAGTTTCCCAAGGTTACAAGTTATTTGCTTATGGGATCAGGGAAGACCTGGAATGTGGTAGGTAGAGTGACTTGAAGAAATGAGGCAACTATATTGTTGACATGGAAAAAGATGACCAAGATAAGTCTAAGACATATTATATGTTGTGACATAACGAGTCATAAGAAATACATATTTGGTCATTCGTATGACCAAATATGTATTTCCCAGGTATATTTGGTCTTCATCCACAGTTCCTGAAAACACTGCAGAGTCTTAAAAGTGAAATGGGTGTCTTGTCATGTTAATGAGAGACTTTTGGACCCCAACCTAAGGGCAGGGGCTGGAGGCTGACTCAGCCGATGGCCAATAATTCAGTCAATCATAACTATGCCATAAAGCCCTCACAAAAACCCTGATAAAAGCTATTGTTCTCTGCCCTTTTGGGTGCTGCTTCGTTGTGGGAGGGCGGGCCTCCGAGCTTGGGAAACCAGACCTCCCCAGGCCGAGGAGCCTCCCTAAACCCCACAAGGACAGAAGCTCTTGTATTTGGGGCCCTGCAGTCTGTATCTCTTCATCTGGCTGTTAACTTGTATCCTTTCTTAAACTGGTAAACTGTGTTTTCTTGAGTTATTTGAGCTGCTCTAGCAAATTAATCGAACCTGAGGGGGAGGTTGTGGGAACCTCCAATCTGTAGCAGGTAGGTCAGAAGCACAGGTTAACTGCCTGGGGCACCTGGAGTGGGAGGCGGGAGGCAGTCTTGTAGGATGGAGACCTTAACCTCCGGAATCTGGTGCTGTCCCGGGGAAGACAGCATCAGAATTGAGTTGAATTCTCCAACACCCAGCTTGGTGTTCAAGAACCTCTTGGTGGCTATGTGTCGAAAGACTCCCCTCCCACGTACTTACACACATTGGAATTGGGTTGGAGTTATACTACTATTACTGCTGTGTATAATATTGTTATTGTTTTATATATATATACATATGTAGGAAAACACACCTGCATATGTCCAAGATGTATTACAAATGGGAAAATCTTTAAAACATAGTTTTCTAACAAGCTGCCTAATACATCTTTTAAGTTAGGAAAAGGTCTCAGAAAAATCTCTTATCACAAAAAAATACATTAATTTTTCTATTGCAATCACTGAAAAAAGTTTTTTTTGTTTTCATATTATGCAATCAATAAATTGTGTTTTTATAGTGCCCGTACAGCACAGGTAAAGCCTAGGCTGTGTGCCTCTAACACTGGATCGACGGTGTCCTACTTACTCCTCCCTCCCATGCCGGTGAGCCCCGAAGAGCTTGGGGTGTCACCATGACCCCTACTTTTGCCTGGCACGTCCTTTCTGCCAAGGCCCGCGTCCTGCTTTCTTCCTAAACCCTACTTTTAAGATTCAGGCAGCATCAAGACTGCCAAGATGCTGGCCCTCACAGAACGTACTTTTCTTTCGGTGAGAGGAGACAGGTAAGTAAACACTTACATAATGTAAGATTATGTCAGTGACAGTGACACAGGGTGTGAAAAAATAAAATCAGGCAATAGGACAGAGTGTGGAGGGCGCTACCTTAAAGACGCTGGTCTGACCAGGGCTCTGAGCTTACCGGCCACTGGAGCAGAGCCTTTGAGAGCTGAGAAGGAAAAGATTCCAGAAGCAGGGTACCGTCCGGGCAAAAACCCCGAGGCAGAAAAGCACTCGGGGTCCTGCGGAAACAGAAAGAAGCCAGTGTGGCGGGGCAGCACAGGCCAAGGGGAGGACGGCGTGAGGCGGGGGGGCAGATCCTGCAGGGGTTGCGGGCCACGCGGCGAGGTCAGCCTTGCTCCGAAGGGGAGGCGACAGCGCGGGTGCTCTGCAGCAGCGCACCCCGGCAGCCAGTGGGAGACGACGCCCTCCCCGGCCGGCCTCTTCGAGCCCCAGGGCGCTCGCGTCCGGGCCGCCAGCCTGTGAGTGGGGCGCCGGTCAGCACCGTTTACGTGGCTGTTTCCTCCCAGTCCCGGGCCACGGCAGGCAGCGCGCTGCGCGCAGGCCTCCCGCTGCGCTTTCCCCGGAGCCTGGCCTCCCGCTGGCGCGGCCACGCGGGCTCCGGCCGAGAGCGGCGGGGGCTGCGCGGGACGCAGGGGCTGCACGTGGCCCGGGAGTGTGCTTTCAGGGACAGGTGCGGGGAACGCCGGAACACCCTCTCTCCCGCGCCGGCTTCGCGTCAGCCCCGCGGGCTGCATGGGCGGCCGTTGCGGCCTGGCCTCGCGCCGCCGTCAACGGAGGACGCCAGGGTGCAGGTCAAACAGCGCCCCCACGCGCAGCCCGAGGCGAGCCGCGTGCTTGCCGTTCGCTCAGCAGGCCGGGGGAAAGGCCCCGCAGCCTCGAACCTTGGACGTGTTTCTTTGACTCGGAGACTCACCTTGCCCACCAGAGAAATGGGACTCTTCAATAAAACAGGTAGGGGAGCACTTTGCAAACTTGGACACGAGTTGGGTATCTTAATCACTTTTTCAAGTCCCGCCAGCCTTTTTCCAAAGGGGCTGGAGTCAGCAGGCTAAGCCCCAGCATAGCGAAGCGCGCCCCCGGCGGCCGGACTCAGCTGGGCGTCGCTTGGGACCTGGAAGCACCCGAAAAGCCCCCGCGGGGCGCGGTCGCTGTCTGGATCACGTGACTCCCACTCGCCGACTGGCAGCTCCCGGGGCAGCAAGCAAGTGCGCACGCGCGCCTCTTTATCCTTTTTTTTTTTTTTTTTTTTTTGTGGTTGGCTCGGACGCAACCACTGTCAGCTCCTCCCCCTCCTTCTCGGTCTTCATCCTTCCTGACATTCACTCCCTTTCCCCCGCCCATTGGTTACGTTAGGCAGACAGGTCCGTGAGCCAATCACGGCCCTGTGTTCAGAGGTCGGCCGCGGAACCGGTCGGATCGGACCAATGGAGGCCTTCGGAGCGGGCGCGCCCCAACCGGGCAGCGGAGCCGGGGCCGAGTGGGAGGTGCTTCCCCAGTCAGCGTGTGGGCGGGGGAAGGCGGGTACCAGTAGCCGCAGAGGCGTCGACGACAGCGGCGACGAAGACGTTCTTCAGTCTCCGGGGTGGGCTCGGTGCGTGTGGCTGGGTTACACGGAGGGCTCGGCGGTCAGCCACGGTCCTAGGGGGGTCGTGACGCCATGGCTGGGCGGTAGACGGGCTCGGGCCAACGACACGAGGGGCGGCGGCGGTTTTCCGGTTCGCGGCAACCTTCGGCGGGGCCTCGGGTGGGGAGCGAGGCGAGGGGCGTCCCGGGCAGCGCGGGACCGCGAGGCGGGTCTCGCAGGCCGTCGGGGGTGCCTGAGGCTCGGGTCGCCGCGAGGAGCCGCCGCCGACCGCTGGGCCCAGCCGCCGGGCCGCTCGACGACGACGCTCCCGCGGGGGCCCCGCCTGAGGAGGACGCGGCGGCGGCGGCGAGGCCGCGGGAGGCCGCGGAGGATGGAGGAGCGTAAGGAGGAGGGCGAGGCCGAGATCCAGGAGCACGGGCCCGAGCACTGGTTCTCCAAGTGGGAGCGGCAGTGCCTGGCCGAGGCCGAGCAGGACGAGCAGTTGTCTCCTGAGTTGCAGGAGGAGGCGGCGGCCGCCGCGCAGCCCGAGCACAAGCAGCAGAAACTATGGCACCTCTTCCAGAACTCGGCCACCGCCGTGGCCCAGCTCTACAAAGGTAAGCGCCGCCGCCGCCATCTTGCCGCCGCCGCCGCCGCCTCAAGGCCGGGCCCTCGGCCGGGAGCCCCGAGGGTGGCCGCCCGGCTCCAGCCGCGGCCCCGGGCCCCGCAGCCCCCTCCTTGTACGACGGCGGCGCGGGAGGTCGGCCTCGCGGGGCGTCGGGGGCCGGAGGCGCGGTGTCCCACTGGGGGCGCCGGGGGCCCACCGGCCCTTCGGGCCCGTTTGCCGGTTGCTCCCGGGCCGGGGAGGGCAGGGGAGGCGCCCCCGGTTACAAAATGGCGAAGGGAGGCGGCGGGGCCGGCCCTATTGTGCCCGGAGCCGGCCTCGGGGCGGGGTCTGGGGAGGGGCGCCTCCCTCCGCCGCCGCTCGGCCGGGGCTGCGCCTGCGAGCCCGCGGCCCCCTCCGCCCCGCCGCGGCCCCCTTCCTGCCGGCCTTCCCCCCCAGTGTGGGATCCCGAAACCCTTGAACAAAATGGCGAAACCTAACATGGCCGTTCCAGAGTGATTGACGCCCAAATAGCCTTTCTCTCTCTCTTTTTTTTTTCTTTGCGCTTTTTCAGACCGAGTATGTCAACAGCCAGGACTGTCTCTCTGGGTCCCCTTCCAAAACGCAGCCACCGCCGTCACCAACCTCTACAAAGGTAAAGATCACCTTGCTGCTGCTCTGCCGGCTGAGGGCACAGGCAGCCTGCGTCAGGGTTTTAGTCCCGCGTTCCAAGTGTTGTCTCGACCACCCTCACCTGGGCCCAGACTCCCGTGTTGTCTGCTCTTGAGTGCAGCCACTAACCCTGAGTTACTTCGCAGCTTGGGGGCTCCGGTCGGGTTCTATAGCTAGAGCACTGATTCTCTGCTGGGGGCTTTTGACCCTCTCTCCCCGCTGGGTACACCTGACACTGGAGGCCGTTTTGAATGTCATCACAGAGGATGGGCTGCTAAATGTCCTGCCATATACAAGGCAGCCTCCCCCCGTGCCCCAAATGTCAGTTGTGTTGAGGTTGAGAGGCCCAGAGCTGGAAAACGAGAGAGACAAGTGCTTTTCTTTGGAAAAGGCACACAGGGAAAAGAGTTTACTGTTTGTGCCACAGGCAGAGGTGGGAGGGACGCTTGTAAGCGCCTTGCGGAAAACATTCTCGAGTTAGGCAACTTAGAACATGATAGCATTTAAGTGCGTGGAAAACTAGCTAATTGAAATAATCTGTGAGCACCTTACCCGTTACTCTTCCTTAGCAACTTGCTCAAACGTCTCCTTCAGACTGCTTCATATCTGATAGCACTTTGCTGACAGGAAATCTGTGATCAGAATTTTGAGCTGATACGTGAGTGTTCTATGGTAGTGCTTTCTGAAGTTGATTTCCCCCCCTCTCTGAGGGCATGGAGAAGATAATAGCCCTTTGTGTTCTCTTAGTAATAAAATTTAATAAAGGGTTTAGATTTTGTGCACTGATTTTGAAGATTTGGAAATTTGGGTTTGATTCTTGGCAAGTTTTCAATGGAAAAAATATTTGAATTTGTTAATCTTAATAAAAATGTAAGTAAGTCAGATGCTTTTCAAACTTAGAAACTGCTGATAGCAGTAATGAGCTTTGTGCATTTCCAGTTACAATAGGTTGCAACAGGCTGTGGTGCAATTAGATTTTCAGATCCCTATTTTTAAGTGAGGAGATGTGCAAATGTTCGCAGCATTCTATGGGGAAAATATCCCTTATGTGAGATTTCTTAGGTAAAATTTGCAATTTTGGGGGGACGTTAATTTGAGAACATAAACTGAAACTGGTGGATAGAATGTTAATTTTAGGGAATGAGGAACTAATAGGTTAGATTTGCGAAGAAAAGGGAGACATAAATGGTGCCCTAGTGGTCAACTTTGATTTTAGGTAGTTGAGTTCCTTACATTTTGACGCCTGCTTTAATTAACACCCGTCAGTACTTTGAGGGTCTTCAGCATTCTCTGGAATGGTTCTTGGTTTCATCCAGACAGGAAATTTTGAAATAGTACTTTAAATTCATTTTTTAAAAAACATTTCTTAGAATGCAGTTTACACACAGTAAAGTTACTTTCTTAAGATGTTTAAGATGAGTTCAGCAATCATACTGTTTCAAAATAGATGTACCTATCTCCCAACCCCAGCGCGGGGCAGCCACTGATCTGATTGCTGTATGCCCATTGTTGTGTCATTTCCATGATGTCATAAATAGATCCTGGCTGTGTGTACCTTTTGGGTCTGGCTTCATCTGCTTCCCATAATGTTTCTGAGATTGATCCATTGAATTCACACTACAGGTATTAATAAATAGTTAAGTGAATAAATAGTTAAATGCTACTTTTTGCTAAGTAGCATTCTGTTTTATGGGGTACAACAGTTTATTCAGTTGCTTGTTGCAGTTACTTTTTACTTAAAGGGGAAGGCAACGTATTTTTAGTGTCTTCTGTGTGTGAGGCCTTTTTCCTAGGTCATACAAAAATACGAATGCCCTCTAGCATTTTTATGTTCAGTTGTTAGTGCCATTGTGTATTTTGGCTTTAGGACTAAAGCTGGCAGTTTTTTGTAGTGCTCAACTCTTCATATAAAAAGATCAGCTCAGCTGAACTTTGAAATAATCTGTAATTTGATCATTTGATTTAAAAATGCTTCTAAAAATTTGCTAGTTTCCTTTGTTCAGAAAACGGGACATTAAAGAGAGGCATTACTTTAAAAAAATTATAGAAGGATTTTTGACTTATTGCAAATGCTGGATTGTTAGGGTGAACTAGTTTTATTTTGTACCCTATTTTATAAAAAGAAATACATCCCATTTTAACAGGTAGGAAAGAGAAGTTGTAGATTGTGGAATTTGGTACTGTAGTGACATTCTTACCTGACTTGAGTGTGGGTAATGCTGTGCAGATCCTGACATTCTTTCTCCTTTTTCAGGGTGTGGTCCTCAGAGAATAGGAATACTGCTGTAGGAATAACTGGATACCTTAAATGGAACCAGAACAATTAGCAGGGTGGTGGTCACAAGTGCATGTAGCATTAAGTAGTGGTAAATATAAATCTGTGTTCCCAGTTCTGATGAAGTATTGAGATGTAATCTACAGGGAAGAGACTTTTGGGGGGGATTCTTTAACTGGGCAGTGCCCCTCCTGTATTTTGTATGATTAAGCACTTATCTGGCAAACTAAAAATGGCTCATTTTGCAGCCTGGGTAGAGGTTGGCACTTTTACCAGGTTCTTGATAACTCCTAAAATGAGCACACTGGAAGGTCAGAATTGAGGTAAAAGGCCAGCAGAGCCTTCTTTTGATTGCCTGTGGCTTTTGGAGAATTCAAAAGTCTGGTTGGTTTGGTTGGAATGTGGCTGGAAGGATTTGGTGGAAGTGAGTTGGGTGGCCCTTCAGTGTGAACAGAATTCAGCAAAAGAGTGTATGGTTTCTTCTCCATTCTGTGTAGTAGGACCAGACTTGATTTCTGGTTCTTGTTTTTTATCTTGATCTGGTAAATCTAAAGAGGGTGATGTTTGTTCAGTACTCAGTAGTAGTGTGTCCTTGGCCTAGTACATTTTTTTGATATCTGCAACTAAAGAAGGGGGTGAAAAGTTACTGAGGTCATTTTAATCTAGCCCGGGTTGATGCTTATCTGGGAAATACTAGGACAAGCCTATTTGTTTGCTTCTTACATCTCCCTACCTGCCCCCCTTTCCTGGGTGATTGGTTTTAATCTCTGTCTCCTGACTGCTCAGGAAAGTGTATTCTTTCTGAATTCTGTCTGCTTGGGATGACTTACTCAGTAGAGAGGTAGGACTAGTGGTTGTCCACTAGGACAAGGCGATCCTAGGGTGCCTCAGTGGTCAGCTTGAGGCAGTTGCTGGAGCTAGATCTTCGGCTGAGCTCTTGAGCCAGTGCTTGATCACAGTCCCATGGAGCCACTTCTCACCACTTCCCTAGTTCTTTCAGCTTTGTGTTTTATGCTGACGTCTATTTCTAATTCTTTTCCTGCACATTTTAAAACTGCATCTGGAACTTTAGTTGTGTGCTGACTTCTATGTATGTTCTGTTTTCACTTGATACTGTTTATATCTAAAGATGTTTCTGGTTCTTTTCCCTGAACAGCGCTTGCCAAGGGCACTTCTGTACTCCTAACAGTGCCTGCAGAGGCCAACATCATTATCGTGGAGTCCATTGCTAGATTGATTTAAACTGTTACTGTTGCAGATTTTAAGTCCTGAAGACAGATAATAGAGAGCGGCGTTTCACTCTTGTGCTCCTGCAGTTTTTCATGTGTAAGTGGGCACAAGGATCCACAACTTCGAGTGCAAGCCTCTTAGTTTAGTGCCGACATATAAAGAGTATTCAAGTGTTGACTGTTGATCAAGTTCTGTTTTTCATATGTTTCTGGCTGTGGGTGGTGCTGGAGATGAAAGGAAATTCTTAGTTTTTGCCTTCACTTTTTGTTCTGTTGAAATAAGCTTTGTGATACGTACATTCATGCTTCATCTTTCCCTAAAAGGGTTAAAAATAAATAGAATTGATAGGTGAGAAAAATAGTGCAGTGCTTTTAAGTCCTTAATTTTGAGACATCTTGATGCCAGATCCTCTTTATAATATGTTGTCTCACTTCAGAATGGCCATTTTGGACCTATAAGTAAAGTGAATGTGAACTGAATATAATAAAGATTTGTAGGCCAAGTGATGGGTGAGTGATTTATTAAAATGGTGAGAGAAAGCATATCTGGACACATTAGAATTTCACTTTCTTACAGTTTGACTTTTTGGAGCTGGTTTGTGGCTCCTTTTCACAAAAAAAACTATTACTGAACTTTGAGTCTTTGTTCAAAGCACCTTAGTATGGTGCACAGTTTAATTCTTAAGTTCAAACAATTAGAAATCCTTAAGTCTCGAATTTTGTTCAATTTACTATAAGGAACAGCAGCCTCAGTTATTCCTAATATCGTTTATAGATTCTGTCTGTAAATTTTTAGAGAAGACAGTCATTTTCTTATGTATGTAACTTCTCTGTACAAGGATGTTTTGGCTGTAAATAACAGAAAATTAAGTCAGATTGGCTCAATGGTATGGACAGAAATTGTGGCTCCTTACTAACCCGGAGGCTGAGGGTAAGATTGACTTAATTCAGTGGCTCAGACAACCCTGCTCTGCAGCTCTCCACTCTGTGTGTACATGTGTGCCCTTGTGTGTATGAGCTCTGTCCTCAGGCTAGCTTCAGTACATTGGCAGCTCGAATCTTAGGGTCACTCACTGAAGGTCACACACGAAGAGCCCAGACACCTCTTTTCTGGGAGCTACCAGAAAATGAGTTCTGTGGGCTTTGGGCCAGAATTGGGTCTCAGGGTTACTCAACCAGCATCACAGCCACAGTTTGGGGTTATGCAGATTAGTTTGGGACTAAACCATTTGTTCTAGTCCTTGAGCAAATGTGGAGGAAGCTATTCCCAGAGCTACCCGAACAAAAACTTGGAGTACCTTTAGGAAAGGAAGGAGGAGGAGTCGATGCCAGGCAAATGTGGCAGCTTCTGTCCTTGCCTAGTCCTGTCCTTCGTGTGCTAGGTGAAGATTAATTAATAACGTAAGTAGCTAGATGCTAGTGCTTGTTTGTGGGCACTACTTCATTAGAGAATACCTAGGAAGTATTTTCTCAAAACAATTGGAAAACATACTTATTCAGGTCTTTGGTTCTAAGTTGTTTTTTTTCTGTGGCATACTGACTGGTTATCGCAGATTTAACTAAGTTCACAGGTTTTCTAGTTGTATTCCTTGAAGTGTTGCTTTGATCTAGCAGTGTGTGCTTACAGTTTGTAGATCCTTGGAGGAGAATGGGAGATGGCTTGGCTGTTAAGGTTAAAAATTGTTTCAGAAGGAACTTTGTCACGTAGCTTTCAGGCAAGCCCCAGTGAGCTTCAGTTCCAGTTTATTTATGAAACTGGGCTATCTGCTCTGGCTAACTTAACATAGGTTTGTGAGTATTAAAAACTATTAAGTAGTGAAATCTGATTCAGTTTTGTCTGTGTGTCACGTATAAGAAGTTCTGTATTTGGTGTTCACCGCAGAAAGCACATGATTCTGGACCTACTGCCCCCTGCCTGTGGTGAGAGGATTCAACTTAAAAAACAAATTAAGTTTTACCTGCTTTTATATGAAAACATTAAAAAATATGAAGCATGGGATGTCTACTGTGACTTACATAAATCATCATGCTTCTTGAATAAGGAGGTGAATGTCTTGTGATGAAAGGTTACATTGACATTTTCATGCCCTTGGGGTTTGCCTTAACCTTCAAGCTTATGGCCCTTTTCCACACTGGCTTTGGCTTGAGTAAAACAGTGTTGGACAGAAGACTGTCCCCACAGTTTCTGTGCTCTGCACTTTTAGAATTTGGGTGTCTAGTTGTCACGGTTCAGATATATTCATACAGTCTTTGGTACAGTCTTCAGGGGGCCGTAAACTTACTGGATTACGTTAAAACCTAGGCTAGTCATTCCTTAAGATTCTCCAGTTGGTATGCAGGTCTCTCCTACTTAGTTCAAGGTATGATAGGAGGGTTATATTTTCGACCAAAGAATTTTTTTAAATCCTGAACATTTAAGAAGGACTGTATTTTAAATGCTTTAGTGTCAACATGAGATTTTATATTTAGGGAAATAATGGAGATTGGTTTAATTTGGATAGTAAAGTAATTGGATTTGGCTCTCAGGATATACTGCTAATGGCATAAAACCAGATATGCCCAGGCAGTGCAAAACCATGTACCTCGGCATAATCCTCCTGTACCTTCTGGTCTCTGAAAGTGAGTGTTTACAAAAATGCCTGGTTTTTAGTGGTTTTGATGTTGAGACTTGTTCAGGATTTTTGACGTGAAATGATTGGTCAGTTGCATAAAATTTAAAAGGGGTTCACAACTTACTGCACAACTGTCTTCCACCTAAAGCAGTGAATATAGTTTTCCAGCTTAGTTCAAATCTGTGATTAAAGCATCAGCGCCTTGCATATCTGACTTGTGGGACTAACTTCTATCCTCAATCAAGACAAACCAAAACTTTGCCAAGCTTTTTCTTCCCTGGATTGATTGTCACTTTGTTTTTTTTTTAAACCACCTCATGTGGCCCCTTCCCTTTGGCTCTTGAATTTTGTATCAAGTTTAGCTTCCTTTTTTTTGCCGTCTGGTTTGCCAGGTGTATATTTACATGCCTCATCTTACTTAGAACTATCCAAGCCTGCCTTGGCCTTGTTTTTGCATCCCTTTCGTGCTTCCAACTTTCTTTCCCTTCTGTAACTCCAGTTCCGGGCCTACTTCCATTTGGTTCTTGAAAAATAAAACTTATTCAGTCATTCTGTTTGTAAACAGAAACTTCTCCAATTTTGAGCTTGGTGGCAACCATTCCTATAGGTAGGGCAGGTTTGTAGAAACAGGGGTGCTTTTAGGTTCACATGTTTTATGATTCTCTTCTTTTTTGTGGTCCTGGGGGATGGGCTTAGTGTGCTTGGTGACTTGATTTTTTAAAAAATGCTTCCTGCTCTTTCAGAGTCACTTCAGGTCTAGATACATCTTTACAAGGTCATCTGAAGTTTATCCACCCCTTTAAAGTTGGCTTCATCTCAGTCTTTTTAAGACTAAGAGATGGGAAAGTGCTGTATTATTCTCTTAAATGCTATTTTCCTTTGAATGGAGTTCATGCTTGCTTTGTTACAATGAAACAAGACATCAGAAGACATGATTGACATTGTAACTTGGTCATTATTCTAGCAGTGAGACGCTAAGAAAGGACTTCATTCCTGACCTGCTTTTATATCTGTAAAATTAGAATAATCTACTTTCTCAAAGTTGTAATGAAGTTTAATATTTTTAATAGTGTTTCTGTGGACCACATATTCCATTTTTCTTTAAAATGTTCTGGCAGTAAGGACTGATCATCTGCTAAGGAATAGGCCTCATAAAGTTCTGCTGGTGCCCTCTTACCATCTTCTTTAGTAA
Source organism: Manis pentadactyla (assembly GCF_030020395.1). Taxonomy (NCBI): domain Eukaryota; kingdom Metazoa; phylum Chordata; class Mammalia; order Pholidota; family Manidae; genus Manis; species Manis pentadactyla. The sequence goes on along the minus strand of NC_080028.1, from coordinate 122,103,929 downwards.
TGCAAATTCATGCAGATTGGGACCCTCTGTTGTCTCAATTACTGGTTGTCTTTCTGGGACATAGCTCTTTTTTTTTTTTTTTTGGTAGATAATTATTTTTTATTGAAGGGTAGTTGACACACAGTATTACATTATATTAGTTTCAGGTGTACAACACAGTGATTCAACATTTATATACATGATAATTCTAGGTACCAGCTATCACCATACCAAGTTGTTACCATATTTTGACTGTATTCCTTATGCTATACATTACATCCCGGTTACTTATTTATTTTACAATTGGAAGTGTGTACTTTTTGTTGTTGTTGTTGTGAGGGCATCTCTCATATTTATTGATCAAATGGTTGTTAACAACAATAAAATTCTGTATAGGGGAGTCAATGCTCAATGCACAATCATTAATCCACCCCAAGCCTAATTTTCGTCAGTCTCCAATCTTCTGAAGCTGGGACATAGCTCTTAATTCATTGATTATTACTCTTCCTTTCAGAGTCTACTGTAGATGGAGCAAAGGGATTTTAAAAAATCGCAATCGCAGCTAGGAAGAGTAGTAAGGGAATGAATGATTCTTTGTGGTACAAGGAATTACTGCCCTACAAACGGTCTGGGGATAAAGGAACCAACTTTAATGTTATTAAAGGTGTGCTTGGGGATTTTCTGCTAACACAGCAGTTCCACTAAAAGTAAATTGCAGTGACTTAAATGCCCAAAACACTTTTTCAACCCTCTAAAGCCAAGAAAGGGCAGGAGTCTCGCGGTTGGTTATGAGCTAGGGAAAACTTCGGGTAACTGGAAGCGGGATGAACACATGCCCAGGGAGATGAAAGGAGCCTTTCTGCTGCTTTCGTGCTTTTGGTCTTGGCAGCGAGTAGTTAACCAGTATTCATTTTCCCTTGTTATTTCTAAATATCTGCTGCTGCCTTCAGTGTGTTCACAGTTCTTGGTGCCGAACTTGTCAGTAGGTAGGAGCGCATCTCCAAAACGACCTGGTAAATGCAGGTGAACATTCCTGAGTGATTTGCAGTATTGAGTCAGTCATCTGTTGAATGCTGTGGTGCTCCTTCTGAGAATTCGTGTGAATTCATTCTCATGAAGGAGAGTAGTATAGTTTGGTGGGTAAGAACCACAGATTCTGGAGTTGGAGCAAAGTTGTAGCTCTTGTATACATTCTGTGACCTTGGTCGAGTTACTCAATGCTTAGTACCTGTTTCCTCATTTGCAGCAAGGGGACAGTAGTACTGCTGTCAAGATACTGGTATTTTTTCCTCAGGTGAAGATGAGTATAGTATTAATAAACGTTAATTAACCCATTGTTAATATTGTTAAACAAGTCACCTTAAGTATAGCAAAGCCTTTTTAGGGAATAGCATTTCAAAAATGGTAATTTGGCTAACAATAAATAGCCAAATTATTTGTTTATAAACTTAATTTTTTAAAAGAACAAGGCTGAAGCTCTAGGACTATGTGATGCTTTAATGCTGAATTCAGATAGACCATTAAGATTAAATATCATGTATAAAGTTTCAAGCATGAATGAAACACAGCTCAGTTCAGCGGGTTACTGATAGACTGAGAGAACCCTGTATGTAATGCTCCTTGCCCCTTCTCTTGGAAGGTGGTTTTCAGAAAGGAATGCATTGTGGCTCTACTGACGATCGTGTATCCTTTTCTCTTATTTTTTCCTAACAGAAAGCGTGGATACCCATCAACGAAGTTTTGATATTGGAATTCAGATTGGCTATCAGCGACGCAATAAGGATGTGTTGGCTTGGGTTAAAAAGCGCAGAAGAACTATTCGTAGAGAAGATTTGATCAGCTTCCTGTGTGGAAAAGTTCCTCCACCACGAAACTCTAGAGCTCCCCCAAGACTGACTGTAGTGTCCCCTAACCGAGCTACTTCAACGGAAACTAGCTCATCTGTAGAGACTGATTTGCAACCCTTCCGGGAAGCCATAGCTCTGCATGGTAAAGCCGTTTAAACATATTTCTTTGGAAAAATGGTTAAGAGTGTGCCTGTGGACCCATTTCACATTTAGGTTTAGGTCCAGATATATTGTCTGTTTTTTGTCTATTACAGTAACTACTTGCTCTACAAATGTTTAAGTAGAATGTAAATTAAGAACTCTGGGCAATTTTTGAATGTTAGTTAGCCCATTCTAAAACAATGTCTTTAGAAAGTTAGTTTGAGCTTACTGGTGTTAAAATGATATTTTGCAACATTGACTAGAATTTATTGCTTTATACTTAAATTGTACATGTTTTCATTTCTGAGTCAGAGGAAGTTCTTGGTCTTAAGAATTCTGTTACATTTATGATTTCCTGGAGAGCCTGGTCAGTGATAGGCAAGTAAGACAGGTGATTTTGGGGCTAGTTCTTGGGGGGACTCCCTATGACACCAGTAGTCAGTCAGCCAGGTCATTGAGTTAACTGAGTGTGCCTGTAGAAGTTAAAAGTCAATGACCCGAGTGGGAGTGTCAGAATAACCAACTTTCCTTCTCTCCCTTGGCCCTTACTTAGGCCCTGCTCTGATAGTCAGGACTGTCAGAGGACAGTCCATCACCCTCTCCCCAGGCCACACCTCCACAAAAAGGCATTCTTGGCTCTGGGGTTTAAGTATTGCTGGAGAAGCCTGGGTATATAGCCAGTAAGTCTTTTGTTGCTTGTTGCTCTCTAATACAGACTTCCAGATAGAACTGGAAGAAGTACTTCTATCGGAGAGCATTTAATACTGCTGTAAAAGTAAAACCACAAACTACTAAGACTTAGTTGAAACCAAGATGAAAACATGGATTGTGCACATGACTAAGCAGAATTAGTCAGCCAGGTCATGAGTCCTGTTGAAAGTGAACATTTCTGGGCCATAGTGTAGGTCATCTAAAACAACGTAGCCTGGTAATTAAAAAGGTGGGGTATATTCCAAGGACTTGTAATTTTTAATGCTAATAGGGATTCTTATTCTCTTTGGTAAACCTTGATTCTTCACCTGAAACTCCAATCAGAACATAGGGTGGGAAAAAGTGTTGTATTTTTCCTCCTGATTTTGTTTATGATAAGTTAAAAGCAAACAAAAACACTTACTGCAAGGAAGTCCATGATGTGTGGACTGCTCACTGTTTCTAATACATGAAATAGTTACACCATCAGAGCTTTTGAAACTCAGAAAAGATTGATCTACTCCTACTGAGTTAGAGTTTCACATCTTTTACCATTAAGTTTGGAAAAAATTACTAGAAGTGTACGTAGTTGGTCGGATTAATTTCAGTGTGTGGCAGTGTTTGATAGAGTTGTCTTTCCTTAATTAAGCATTCTGATTTTATCAAGTGGATTTGCACTTCATTCCATACTTCTCTTGTCAAAGTGTTTTTTCCTGTATTACAGTTTTAAGAAATATAAATGCCACTTTTGTTATAAAATCTTAATGCTGTTTGTACACATTGTAAAAGGGCCAGCCAGCTCCTCTAGCCCCTAACTACTACTATATCCTCCAATTCCCATTACGTTTTCTTACTGAATCTGTTGCATTTGTGATTTGTTATGTTCCTGAACTTTGGAAGTTTTAGTAGTGATATAGTTTTAGGAGGGGAATGTTTACAATTTTGAGTTAGATTTAAATGTGAGGGTTTAAAAAAGTTATAAAGCTGTGCAGTAAAAGAATCATTCCCTTCAACAAATTTACCAAGTAGTGCCAATTCAATATACTGGACACTCAAAAGTACTTTTACTCCTAGGGCTTGTACACCAAATGTAGTTAAAACAGTGTTGTGGCCCTAAGGTAATAGGGTCCTTTGAAAGAGTATGTGGAAACATAAATTAGATACTAAGTTTTTGATCTAGTGGTTTAAAAGAACATCAACATACTGAGGAGAATCCTAGTTTGATTAGAGTAAAGTAATTTGAATGATTTCTGGTAAGAGTCCTTAATCTCCATTACAGATTTAGTTAACAGTGCCCTAACTTTGTAACCAGGTTTCTTCATACTCTGATTTATTGAGTAGTCTATAAATTGAAAGTGCCAACTGTTCAGATAATCTTTTAAAATGTGTTTGGAAAGATCTTAATTAGGGTTTTGCATATAATTTGCTTAGCCAAATCTATGAAATACAAGTGAGGTCAAATGGACATTCTTGGAGTTCTACATTGGAGAGGGAGTCTAAATTCATGAAGTTTTGGAGTGCAAGGCGTGAGACAGGAAAGTAATTGGTATACTGAAGCAGACTTTTTAAGAAGCAAACATGATTGTAGGTGACAATTACATATTCTTTTCCACAAACCTTCTCATCTTATCCCTTTTTTATAAGAGAGGACAATTCCCCCCATAGTTTTTTTTCTTCATCAGCTCCTAAATACCTGTACCAAATGCTCCCATACATACATAAAAGATGCCTTTTATTTGAAGAAAAATGGCAAAGATGTAAAATACTTGTAGAGTTTTTCATGTTGGTAGGGTGTGATGAGTGAGATCCTCTGATAAATACTTTCCTCATCAGCCTTAGTCTTGAAGTACACAGTTTGAATTAAAACTACATCAATTAATGGTCATCAAACAGTTTAAATCAAAACTGTCAGCTAATGGTTTCTGAGGCTTAAAGAATACAATCAGTGCTTTATTTTGGCACTTCTCTGCAACATAGATTGCTTATTTTCTGTGCACTATGGATCTTAAACTTAGAAAACAAAGAAATAGATAAGCATGTGCTATTTGATTTCTGTTCTTGCCTTGTTAATCCTTGTCTTAAAATAAGAGTATTAGCAAAAATTTACTGACCTGAATTACTATCTGGCACTTTGTTTTTATGTAAACAGAAGATTTCAGACAGACCAAAAATCACTGGACCATTTTATGGTTTTCTGTCTAACTTTCTGGTCAGGGCGCTGTCAGCCATCTTTTCCCTTCCAGAGCTTTCCTTTCTTTGTCTTTTCCTCTTACTCTTTGGCCTCTCAGACTTTTCCTTACGCTGTCATTTTCCAGGACTCCAGCCCTAGCGTCCACCTCCTGTAGGCCCTTCAGGGGCCACCTTAGTCTTAATTTCCAGAGTCTGTACTTCTAGTTTAGACTCTCCTGACTGCCAGGCATGTATGCCCATTGTCCTCTGGTGGACATCTCTACGAGGGTGTTCCTCCGACATCTGTCTCACACCAGGTTTTAAAACTGGATGACTCCTTCCAGCCCCTTGAACAGTAAGTACATGTCTTTTCCTCACTTAGCCATTCAGGTGAAATGTACGTGGGTCTGTGCGGTTTCTGGGATATAAAAATGGAGTGTTTCCTTTTCTGTTGAGGTCAGCGCAAACTTGGGTAATTCACGTCATAAATGTGGTATGTCTGATATGTGGGGGCAGAAAAGGACATTTCCCAGTGCAGCTTGGAGAAGGCTCTGGAGGAGGTGAGCGCTGGGCTCTTGGATTACTCTCCTTTCTGTTCTTGCTCCCAATCCAGAGATGACCTATTAGCCAGTCCATCTTCCCTGGGACCACTGGAGCAATCTAGTCCCTTCACTGGAAAATAACCTTCGTTTCCCTGTGGCTGATATGGTGAAGTCAAAACTCAGCATACCATTGCAGGGCCCTTATGATTTGGTTTCCACCCGGGGTTGGGTATCTTAGCCATACTGTTTAATCTGTTGAGTACCTTTATGCTTTTTTCCAAGCTTCTCTCTCTGCCTGTTTATCCTCTGAGACTGATCAAACATCTCTTGAGACAAGCTTTTGTTTCCTTCTCCTCATTCCTCTCAAGCCTTGCTTGACTTGTGCGTCTGCTTTCCCTGTGATTTGTCCCATGACTGTCTCTTCCATTAAATGGGGGCTACCTTAGGGCAGGGGCCTTGTCTCAAAGCTTCTGGCTTTTAACAGAACCTGGTAGACAACCTAGTGTAGATGTGGTCTGACTTTAACAACACGGGTTCAGAGGTCTGGTAAGTTACTGAGTATGACAGTGGGAGCAGAGGACCTTTAGAAGAATTGTGGATCACAGATCCCTGGATTACATATCTCCAGGTGACTGCTTACGGTAAGGGCAGTATGAATGTTGTGTTCCTGAGTTGGCTACAAAGTAAACTCAAGTTTGAACAACTGAGACTTTGGGGCCTGAGGGTGATAAACCATTATGGCTATTCTTTTAGTGTGTACTTTGTGTCAGGACCCTGCTGAGGAGGTTCTCATTTAATCTTCGCATTTGTCCTGGGTTATTGCCATTTTATTGATAAAGAAAGGCTTACCTGGCTAGGATGGAACATGTTCCTAAGTGGTAGAGTGGCTGTTACGCATCTGCCTGACTCTGAAATGCATGCTCCTAACCACTGTGCCACTGTGTTTGTTAAGTTTTTGGGGTTTCCTCCACACCCTCTATAGGGCTGGGGGATGGGGTGGGAAAGACCTGTAGGCTTATTTTTCTTATGCAAAGATGACAGAAATACATGTTTTATATATCTTAATGGGGTTTTCCCCATACGTGAATCTGGATAAATAGTCTTGAAAATGAAAGGTTTGTGACCTGCTGTGTTTCTGGTTCAACTTATTAAGAAGAATATTTATTTAGGCTTTTTGTATATAAGCTACACTCCTAGTATGACCTTGGGCAAGATCCTTAACTTCTCAGATGCAGTCTCCTCTATGAACAGTGATACATTGATACATTAAATGAGAAACTAAGTGAGTACCTACCCTTCCACAACACTGTTAAGTGTTCTTGGCCTTGAGAGAAGGAAGACTTCTGATTGGTTCTAAGTCCTGTGAGTGCCCTCTCTGCCTCTGGATGATGTTACTGCAAAAAAGATCTTGAGCTCTGCTGGTTTTTGAGGATACATTTATCCAGTAAGGATGGCCTTTTAAATCGCAGATACTACTGCAGAGGGAGAGAGAATTTAAAGCTTTTTGTTAACTATCTATATTACTTGCTAAGATCTTGAGATTGTTTCATGTTGATTGAAAAATAAGTGAAGTTCGTGATGTTTTCTCCCTAGTGGCTGGGCAGAGAGTCTGATTTTAGTTGGCCAAACTAGTGTTGCGTCTAGGAAACCTTAGATTGAAATCGGGTCTCCTCATTCTGAGTTCTCTGCCATTGTGCCGATGAGGTGCATGTGTTCATGGACGGGAAGGTAGAGGGAGCCGGATGCCCAGTCAGACTTCACTCATGTGATAACTATTCAAAGCTTTGCTGTCATTCAGATCATCTTAAAGGTGGTCTTTGTAAGTTTCTGGCCCTTTGGTCCTGGTTCACAGTGTTCCATAAAAATCAGAAACACTTGGTTTTAGTTGTAAAAGTCATTTTGATGACATTCTGGACTGCAGTAGTGGGAAGTAACCCACCCCTCTGGGCCTGGGTTGCCCCTCTGTTAGAAGCCACCAGATCAAACTCAAAGGCATCTTCTTGCACGCAGGAGCTGGTGTGGTGCACTGGCTGGGTGCCCTTGCTGTCCTTGACATTTGGCTTTGCGATAATCACCTTGCCCAATTTCAAGTTCTTTCATGTTTAAAACAAGTTTTAAGAAATACAGTGGGTTACTGCATTTGCTGGTGTGAGTGTTCAGAGGGACTCAAGCAGACACAGGCAGTCTGGCTTTTAATATGCACTATAGAATTTCAAAAGATTTTTTTTCACTTAAGACTGTGAGTTAAGACAGCTTCTCAGTGAAGTGTTGATGTCTGAGCTTCTTGGTTTAAGACCTTTTTTGTTTGTGAATGTGGTGTTACATTAATTTTGACTTCTGCAATCAAATCCTTCTGCAGAAGGTATAGTCCTTTAAAAATATAAAGTATATATTGTCATTTTATAGCTTTTCCTATTGCCCATTAACTGAACACAGTAAATACTGTGCAATCTGCAAGAGGCTTATGGTAGGAGTGGGTGATACAAAGATGAATCAAATCACCTGAAGGAGTTTCTAGCCTAATAGAATTACATTGGGTAGAAGCACACAACCCAGACATTCAGGCTGAGGCACAGTTGCGTTGCCTCAGGAGTTGTTAATAGGCTCCGTTTCTGGCTTCTCTTTTCCCCCCTAGTCTTTTCTCTGGGCTACATTGGTGATCCTTATTCTCTTAAATCATTAAGTTGCTTGACAGATGATGGATCTGAAGAAATTGGGTATAGGGCCTTACAAGAAAAATGTAATCACTTGAAATCGTGTTCAGAGCTATAAGGTTAGTTAGGAATTATTATGTAGGAATTCATGTAAGGCAGATTCCTCATTTGTCCTACTTTATGCATAAAACTGACAACCTTCTTACCCTGGAGCTTATGGAAAGCTGTGATTCCAGGCAGCCTAAACCAACAGGGTTTTCTTTTTCTTTTTGAGCACAGGTTTTTCAGCTCTTGTTATTTTGTTGAAACATTCTTTCTTGGTCTGTGCACTCGAGTGATACAGAAGAGATTAATCATTTTGGTGACGACAAATCTTCTGATAGAATTTCATGGACAATTGAGATCCAGTACATTTAAGAAGAAATTTATTAAGTATTTGTGCTTGGTGCTCTCTGTCTTTCCTTTCCTGTCACTCTTTATCCTTTCCATCAATGTAGCTAAATGTTGAAAAACAAGTTTTGACAATTAACACAAATAGTTGGGTTCAAGTAATTTTAAACTGCTGGTATAGTATTACAAAAGAAACTACTTGTAATTTAGTTGCAGAGGACTAATTGAACCTGACCTGTGGGGGATTTAATCCATCCATCCACCTTTCAAAATCTCTTTTTCTCCTCTCACCTTCCCTCCTAGCACACAGTGGGGAGCACAGTAGGTTCTTAAGTCTGCATCATCCTGAAATAACAACTGTCAAGAGTTATTTTAACAGTAAGATGTTTTAAAAACTTACTTGGAAATTAAGATGTAAGAGATTAATGCACCAAAGCCTTCTCATCTCTTAATTGCTTAAAAATGACTATTTCAAAGAATCTTAAAAATTATTCTCAAGGCTGGAATTTCTAAATTATGCCCTTTGGTCAAACCAGCCTCTGAGAAGAACAACAATGAAGGCAATTAAGATAGCATTAAAATTCTTGACGAAAAGTTCCAATTTTCTGTATACTAAGGCTAGATATAAAAGTTTTGGGGGGTAAGACTAAAGCTTCCAGCATGAATGATTCAAAATTGTTTTGAACTTGCAGTAAAATCTTGTGGGAACATTTTTTCATTGAGGTGAAAAGGAGTCCGTAACCATGCCTCAAGACAGTTCCTCACACCTTTTGCTTATGTAATAATCCGCTGGTAGTTATGAAGCAGTTTAAAATTTGAGGTTAATTTTTTCACTAGTTTTCTGATTTACAAATACTAATTTCTTGTAAAATTTGATAAGTTCTGAAAAGTAAAAAAAGTCAGTACCTTGTTATCCCCACTATACAGAGAACTGTAGTTAAATGTTTGGTGCATTTTCTTCCAGTCCTTTTTTCAATGTATACATATTAAAATTATTTCATAGTTGAGATCATACTGCATTATGGTACTGTATCTTGCCTTTTTCATTTTAACGTCGTGAGCATTTTTCCCATAGCATTAAAACTGTCTGAAAAATTGAAAGCATTTGGGCTGTCAGCATAACTGAAAATGTTTTCTTGGTGTGACACTTGTATCTTTGTAACTGGTTTGATTTAGTGTGCTTTACTTCAATAAAAATTCAGTATTGCAATTTACAGATTGGGGTGGGGAGTGGTATCTACTTCAAATTACTAAAATCTTCCTAGTAGAATTGCTTTTTCAATGCTTGAACTCCTTCCCTCGTGCATTTAAAACATGACGTTGACACACGGGTGCTTGCTTAAAAATCTCAGAACACAACTTGGCTCTAAGGGAGTGCCAGCCATTTGAATAATGCAATTCACTTCAAATGCAATAATGCCAGTTTCTTAGGGTTACCATTCAGGATGTTAATCACTTTGTTTTAAGTTGTGGGGATTTCAAATCCCATTTCCTCCCCCCCAACCCCTGCCACACCAATGGAGATGGGAAAACCGGTGGAGCGGATCTGCAGAGGGTCCAGAATCTGAGCCGAGTGGGTAACCCAGCCTGTGCCTCTCCTGGGGGCTGGCCGTCCGCTGCACAGCCTGAGGGCAGGAAGCAAGTAGAGAGTGTAGACACAGCCTCCATGCCACAGGCTGCTGGACAGGATGGGGAGGTGGACTGGTGATGCATTTCTGCTTTCTGTGCCTGTGTGTGACCTCTGCTGGTAAACTGGAATTACATGTAATTCTGAAAACAGGATCTTTTTAAACTACCCCAAGCATGAATTGGTGTGAAAATAATAGTTATGTGCTACTTTTAATAATTTATCATGTAACCTGAATCCTATAATCTGGACTGTAATTTTGTTTCAGCTCCAGTGGGAGCTTGCTTTTCAGAGTATGAGTAAATCACCCTCATCTTTTCTCCCTCCTCCTGCACTAATCACTTGAAATGGATGCATAAACTTTAAAGCTGATAAGTTTATGTTAAGCAATTGAGACTTTTCTGTCTAATCATACCACTTGTTCTACTTTTATCAATTGATACTCCCATAGACTTTTTGTAAAAGTATGTTTTTGGTAGCAATTAAGTTGTATGCCCTTGGGCCTTACAACTTCAGTTTTAAGTTCTGAAGCATGTTTAGATTCTCTGTACTTGTATAGGCCTGATTGTTCATGTGGCTTAGCTAAGGTTTCCTAAAGCATCTTCTAGTAGCTGTCATTGGTTTATAAAATAAAATTTGGGCTGTTTTAAAATACATATTTTTTGGTTGTTAATCTTAAATTTTATTTTTTTGACACTTACGGAAAGTCTTTGGGGAAGATGAGAGGTAAACTTTGAGAAGAATTTTCCCTGCTGGGAGTAGATACTAAATAGGTAATGCTGCACAGTGTGATTTTACTTGAGCTGTTGTGACAAAGACAGCCCTCAGTCATAGACCCAAAAGAAAAAGATTGTGACTTTCTGGAAATTAGTGTAGGATTTTCAAATTGACCAAATTCATGTTTAATCTCCCCTCTTTGTCATGGAGAATAGCAGTCAAAACAATAGAAGTACTTAGCTGCCTGTTCACTTACTAGAGTATTTTTTGAGCCTTGGGTATTTGTCCTTAGGTGTTAAATGTACTGCCCCTGTGCCTCCTAAGTTAACAAAGAGGGGCATTGGGATGGGGTTTATTAAGATTTTTTTTGTGTGTATGTGGTTTCAAATGATAAAAGAGGTCCAGAGTTGAATTACTGAAGTAGCCCAATTTATTGCCAAAGACCCAAATTTGCAGTACCATTCATTACCTTAGAATCTCTTGCATTATGAGACAAGTATGAGAACGTTATTGTTTAAAGGACTGGCCACCGTTTAGGTGTATGTTCAATGAGATTAGAAAAGAAGGCACAGCTCTCTTTCCCTTTGAGTTTACAGTGTTGGTGGAGAATTTTAAAAATGCCAACAATTTGGGAATAATTGAGTTTTTTTTTTTTTGACTTGATGGCAGAGTATTAAGTGAAGAGAGCCACCTGGGTTTATATCCTGGCGTTGGAGAGGTGAATAAACATCAACAGCTTTGGATTTCAGTGGATTATAAAATGAGGGGTAGGACTTTGCAATTTTTTTCAGAATTCAATGAATGTTATGTGCCAGGCACTATGTTAATAAGTTCATTAGGTAGAGATGAAAAGATACTGTCTATAGGAAGAGTTGAAGGATTATACTGTGCTATATAAAATGAGCCTGAGACGTTTGTTCCCTTTATTTTTAATAAACCTGTGTGGGCTGAGAAAGAAGCAGGTAGTTTCTTCTTGATGTTATGTTTGAGATGTCCAACAGGCAGAAGTATGGATGGGTCCTGTAGCTCAGGAGAATGTCTGCTCCTGTGGCACCAATTTGGAGAACAATGCCTGTGGGTAAGAGGTGAAGGGTGTCACTTGGGGACACTGACCTGTCCCGGGTAGCAGAGAACCTTGCAAAGGTTGCTGAGGAAGGAGCAGAGAGTTTCAAGCAGGAGGGAAGAGGAGCCAGCAAGAGACTAAAAAGGAGAGGTAGGGGGACCAGGAAAGAAGCCTCAAGGGAGAACGTGCTGGAGAAACTGGGGGCCTCTGCGCGTAGCAAGTGTTGGAAGGGAGGCACAGATCTGACTTCTTTTTAAGGAGCTGCAAATCATTCAGTATTGGGAGTGCATGACTCAACCTCCTGTGGGAGTGAAGAGGGCAGGGAGAGTAATTGTTCCTCCAAGGCAGGCCAGGCCCTAGACCCTAGACCCTAAGGCCACTTCATGCTAAAATAATTGAGACTTTCAGAGGTGGAGGTGGGGGGAGTGTAGCGGTGGACAGAATGCTCAAGTCTTGAGTTTGAATCCAAGTTCTTGCTTGCTAGCTAGCCTTGTGACCTTGGATGGCTTACTTACCCTTTTAACCTTGGTTTTTCATCTGCAAAATAGAATACAGACAGAATTGTTTTGAGGATGAACTCAAAAGTACTTAATTGGAAGTCCTCCAATATTAGTGCTTTTATTTTTTTTCAGTAGGCGCTAGCCTTGGAAAGGTCTAGAGCTAAAGAGGGATATGATGAGATTTCTTCCCCTGGCCACTAGCGGAAAGGGAGCATGCATCTTCCATAGGGAGAGCCGCAACAGGGCTGATGGGTACTGAGAGAAGGGGGAGTCATGAGCAGTTTAGAAGAGAGGTGTGTGCTGCCAGCATCTGAGGTGGTTGAGGCCACGGCTTGGAGAATGTTGACAATACTTGTGGAGCGAGAGCAATGTCAAAGGGAACTTTAATAGACTTGATGTGGCAGAAGGCAGAGAATCCTTTTTCAGTTTAGTGTTCAAGTTTACATCTCACATTTACAGAGTATAAAATTAGGAAGAATAGGCCCCTACCATACCGACTTCTAAGCTTATTTTAAAGTCTAAGATGGAAGTCCTATTCTTTGGAAACATTGATTACACATAGATCATACATAGATTGATCATGTTATATAAATTGAGTCAAGCAATAACAATCTTTGTGTGAGGTTAGAATAACTTAAGGGGAAATCATAAGGAAAATGTCAGTGATGTTACGGTTTGTGTTTCCTTGCCTCACTCATGCCTTTTACAGGTTTATCTTGAACACTGAGGAGTGGAACATGTTTGCCTCCTTAATGGGTCAGGAGTCTAAGGAATGAGTGTGCAGCAATGAGTTGCTGGGTCTATTCTAGATTTAATTCAACATTGAAAACAAAGCAGTAGGATATTTTATACCACCCTTGCTCTCTCCCTTTCTATGAAGGATTATAAGATGATAATGAGTTAGGCTGTGCTAGGGGTGTCTACTAAAAACAGTTCAGACGTTGGGTGATCACATAGCCCAGTATGTCCAGGGGCAGACTCACTCTGCCTAATGGCCCAGCACGATTTTTAATAGCGACCCTTTTTTGGTTACTCTATTTTGAATGGCAAATTATACAGTCACTTATTATAAAAGGGGGGATGTTAGGAAAGCCCACTTAGGCCTGGAAATGAATGTTTGCTCCCTTAATGTGCATGCACACGTACACACCATCGCATCAGAGGGGTCTTTTGGAATGGTAACTTTGAATAACCAAATGTCCTCTTTAAAGCACGCACATCCTGTCCTCAGCTGTAAATACATACAGTACCTACCTAATTAAGAGTAGATGGGAGAATTTCATGATTATTTGTGTGCCTTCCGTGGTGCTTGCCACGTAACAAGCTTCCAATAATTGGTAGTTACCAAAATTGTAGCTTCTGGTAGTATTACCAATAAAACATCTCATATATCAAAACCAGACAGTTTGTTTTTCCAGAAGGAAACTCACCTGTCCCCTGGTGACCTCTTATAAAAAAAAAACAGGCAGACATCCTTTGACACCATGACAGCATTGGAGGTAAAGTGGGTTGCTTTCAAGAGGGTTAAATAATTGAGCAACTCTAAAACCTTTTTTCTTCTTCCTAGGTCTTAGTGGTGCAATGGCTAGTATAAGCGTGCGTTCGAGTACCCCAGGCTCTCCTACACATGTAAGCAGTGGATCGAATGCTAGTCGAAGGAGAAATGGACTCCATGATGTCGATTTGAACACTTTCATATCAGAAGAAATGGCACTCCACTTGGACAATGGTGGAACTAGAAAGCGTACCTCAGCCCAGTGTGGCGATGTCATTACAGACTCACCAACCCATAAACGCAACAGAATGATCTAAACTGCAAACATTTTCACACCCACCATGCTGCTTGAAAGCCACTTGATCCTCAACATATACTATTATTGCAAAGGAAACATGAGGCCATCTGCCTTTGTTCACTGTTTAAGACAAGTGAATTCTCTAGTGGTTGCCATAAAAGGAAGTTCTAGGTATTGACAGTAGATGCCTCTTGTAACTATGGCTTTCTTAAAACTATAATCCCTAGCAGAAGACATCCGATAACGTGTAGTAGTTAGCAAGATCATCATAGGCAAACATATCCGTTCCAAGGCTAAAAGTGACCTTAATGTATGTATTCTCAAAGGGAAAGGAAATATCAAATGTTCATTTGGTGACAGAATGCCTCCCCCCATCCATTTCCTGCTGTGTTGAGTATTTTGCTTCAACAGTATTGCCAGGTTCCTAAAATTGTCTAAAACACACGATTTGGCTTCCTTGTCAAATCTGCAGGCTTCCATTTCGTAGCAACACTATCCTGCACCTGGTCTCTATAGTAACAGTGTGCAACCTCTCATTACTGGGCTGTGCCCTTGTTTTTAGTTTTCAAAGCAGTCTCTAATTCTGGTGATTGTGTGATGTAAAGAGGTGCTATGATGGTCATGCAATTAATACTTAATATTGAATCAATACACAGACTTTATTGGATTCACTGTGTGTGTGTTAGTGCTCTAAAATTAGCAATATTAAATGCCCCCAGATCAACCCTGTAGGCTTAAAATACTCAGTTTTAAGACAAGTACTACTTCTCATGCAGGGTACTATCCTTAACGGTAAATGTAAACATGTAGACTGCATTCAGGGTGACCTACCGTAGAGAGGTCATGAACTTTGAGAATTGGCTCCCTTTTTGGTTCAGTATTAGGGAGATGGATGGTAGCGAGGGTAGGTACTGTAGACTTGGTTATCCTGTTCCACATTTTTCATGAGGGCCCTACTTTCTGTAGTTTCCATTGGAATGGGTGGAAGAAAAAGGGCTTTTAATCTGCTAATGTGATCACAGCTTAAATAGGAAAACCTGACTCTCCGGTCCCTCTCCTAAAAAGCACAGTTGGGAATCTCATTCTGGAAAAGATGAAATCGCATGGAGGTTCTCTAGATGGTAGGTAGACCTGAGTAAAAGTTCTCAATAGATTCCTCTTTTGAGTAAATACAAGACCTCTTGTAGCTACAATGTTTTAGAGCATGTTTCTCATCTTCATACTGAATGATAGTCTCTTTTTAGATGAACTGATGTCAGCCTGCCAGGTACTGTAATTTATTCTATCATATTATATTATATATCAAGTAGGACAGTGAAAATGTTTCCTTGCAAACTTGTAGTCCAGTAACCAGTTACTTCCTGTTTTTATCCTTGAAAAACCATTGCAAATCAGTGTAAGGGTTTCTCCAGTAATTTCAGCACTTTGTTAAAATTTGCAATTTCTTCAGCTATTTAATAATATATTTCTGTGAAGAAACTTTGCTAAGTTAACCATAATACACATTGGTGGGGTGCACTGTTAGAAATGTGTGAGCGGAAGTTCTGTACTAATCATAGAGATAGCTCTAATTTCAAAAAGTCGATTCCATACTAAAATAGGAATGAAAGTGAGGTACTTTCAAATTTTTACGAAAGTGGATAATTTTTTGTTTGAATATAATAGCAGGAAGAATTATAGGAGTCTGTCATTTTACCTGAAACGGACAAGCCTATGTGTTATGAATGCTTTCAAACTTCCCTTTGGAATATACCAAGAAGTGCATTTGGAGTTATCTTTGCTTTTCTGCTGTTGTAAATTTGGATTCTGGAATTGCGTTTTGGTGGTGTGAAACAGTGCTCACAAGTGGCCAGAACCCCTATTCCTAAAGGATTTTGAGGTTGAGGAGCACATATTTAATCTCATCCTTATGCTGCGGTTCTAGTTCCCCTTTCCAAGTTAACTTTATTTTATTTTTCTTTTTTGGTTGTTTTTGTTTTAGTTGGTGCTCTGAAGTTTAATCTTAGTACCCTTTACTCAACTGTCAAATTTTGATAAAACGTGCCATTTTTCTTTGGTAAGAGAAAGCAGGTCTTAATGTCTGCCAGAACACAATTTATATGCCTTATTGGCTCCATTAAACTTTTTTAAAGCTTTAGCATTTGTTACTTTTTTCTATTGCATTGAATCTCCAGCACAATTTGTCACTTAGTGGTAACTCCTTCCCCTGTCTCTGTCTCATTGTTCTCTCATATGCCCTGAGCACAAAATAACCGAGACCCAGGAGTAGAAGGGGAAATGATTGCTCTTTGGAAAACTTACTTCTGACTGCTAGATTTTTAAATCCTTTCTTGTGCCATTCTAGATGCAAAACAAATCATTGACGACTGGCTATATTTGTGGTACTTCTTCAGTAACATTTTTTTTTCAGTCTTTTAGGCTGAACTTAAAACTTAACAGTTTACTTCAGGAAAACAGACCCTCCCCATCTTAAGCCAGATTCTCTGATTCTTAAGAAGTCATAATTAGTTCTGTTTCTGTCACCCTAACTTGGCATGAGTCGGTTGAGTTCATCCTTACACTGC
The DNA here is from genome assembly GCF_030020395.1 of Manis pentadactyla. Taxonomy (NCBI): domain Eukaryota; kingdom Metazoa; phylum Chordata; class Mammalia; order Pholidota; family Manidae; genus Manis; species Manis pentadactyla. The sequence goes on along the minus strand of NC_080028.1, from coordinate 122,087,253 downwards.
AGTGTTCTAAGCATGGCTGAAGCATTAAAAACTTAATTATGATGTTTGGTGTTTTATGGAGCAAAATTAATGGAAAGCATTTGGCTGAATCTAAAGACCTGCAGTCATTCTTCAATGTGGTTTACCCGACTGGAGTAGTGGTACACACCTTCAATCATTGAACGAATAAATAATTAAAAAACAAACAAACAAAAAAACTATGCTGCTTGTCTGCAGTTTTGTTTTGGTCATCATACCTGAGTAACTTTTTGATAGAATCAAATGAAATTCAGGGTTTTAAAAATGAAACTAGCCTACTAGATTTTTTTCTGAGGGCCGTTGGAACTCATTAAACTTGAATAATTTTATCTTTGGGCCTTAAGGTTTCCCTGTAGCAGTGAAGGCTGGGCTAGCTTCCAGTGTACTAAGGGCATGGCTGAGGTCTGACTGACAGGGTGAGACCCTCAGAGTACAGTGAAGTGTGCAAGAGATGATTTGGAAGCGGGGGCATGAGGATAGCACTGGGGACATGGGCAGTACAGTTAACTTTAGAAGTAATTATTATGAACGAAACTTTTAATTTTGGCATGACTACTGCCTGGGTTTTTTGAGAGGTATAGTGACTGTTAGTAAATCAGTCTCACTGCATTTTATTTCAAGTTTGTTATAGTCTGCAACTTCATCCATTAGATGGATTACTTAGGTGTCTACCTTTGAGATAGGGAATCTTAAGAGATGTATTCTGGACTCTTGGAATGGAATGACTTGAAATGTTCTGCCCCAGAAACCCTCATTTATTTTAAAGTTAAGAGTCACCTGTTTAAATGAGGTTCTGATCAGGTGTTCATAATAACCTGTTTCCCCTTTGATCAGCTCAGATGACCTTAACTCATCAGCTTCCAGACAAACTCCATGCTGGAATGTTTTTCAGTGTGATACTTTAGTGGGGACGGTATTTTGAGAGGAGCAGGCCTAAGCATCCAGGTTGGCTGTCACTCCGTGCGTTGTACTAATGGTTTTGATGTGGTGAGATCCAGAATTTTACTTCCTGTGATGGGACCTGCATATTCTTTCTGAAGTTCAGCAGACAGCTGCCTGGCCTGTGACGTTAGAGGGTTTTGAGGGCCCAACCCAAATTCTGTGAAACTGGGAAGTTTCATTGGTGCTAATCCTGAGTTTCTGATGGCCCCTCATTTTATTTATAGAGTTAATGCTTTAAAAAAAAAATCCAAAAATCCAGCTGCACAGAAGTTCAGAGTGTAATGTAGATCTTTCTACACCAGCATGCATATGGTGACATTTTATGACTAACACTCTACTGTATGGAGGGGCCTTCATGGGAGGGCCAAGTTTTTCATAATTAATAGCGCAGCAGTGAATATTCTAGTTTGAGTTTGTATAGAATAAATGTCTGCAGTTAAAATTGCGGGTTCAAAGCAATTCAAATTTAAAATACTGACATGTCCTACCAAAGTACCTTCCACAAAGTTCTAAGTCCTTCCATCAGCGTGAACATAAGGGTGCCTTTTCCATGACATCTTGGCCAGTGCTAAGTATGTTTACTACTTGTAGGCAGAAGTGTTCTTAACTATTTTCATTTGCTTTTTGCCTCCTTGCATGAAGAAAGAGATCCTGTGGATTTGAATGCTGACATCACCACTTACTAGTGAGGGAAACCTGGGTAAGTTCACCTCTGTGGGCTCAGTTTCATTATCTGAAACAGGTATGAAAACAGTGACATGAAGCTGAGTGCGTGGAATCCCGTGGGTACATTTGCATCTGCGTTGATACTCCGCCTGCCAGCAGTGAAGCCTGTGAGAACTCTGGAACATGGCTGATATATATGTTTTAATGTATCATTTAAAAAATAAGCACATGCATTTTTTGAAAAGACAAGCTAAAATGTCAGACACTAATGTAAAAGGCCCTTTTAATTTATCTTCCCCAAAGGTAAAAACTGAATAGTTTTGGTGAGTAACCTTCCAAACAAATTTCTGTATATTTATGTCTTTTATGTATGTGTAGCCATTAAAATACTGGTTGACTGGTGGTACTTAGGAGTTAGTGTTGTCTAATAGGCTTGGTGACGTGAGACTGGATCGTGGAGCTCCAGTCCTGAAGCGGGCTGCTTTCGCTGTGTTTGGGTGGAGTCTGAAACCAGAGGGGTAGCTACTGAACGCATGGGAAGCCCTGCGGCGGTTAGTTTTCAGGGTAAAGTCTGTCTGTTTGTGAATGAGATTCTATCTTTGACAGGTTGAATGCCTACCAGGAGGTGCCACAGGCTGGCAAGTGCAGGCAGCCCCGCTTCATCAGAGCTTAACCCCAGATGGGGAAGCCAGGGCTCTTGAACCCAGGTTGAGTAGGTGTTAGGCAGGCAAATCTACCATGTGCTGCAGAGGCACTTGGTGGAGGGCCCCATCCAAGCACAGCGGCACTCAACCCTTTGTCATCGGGAAAATGGTGGTTTTCTTGAGCTCCAGTCATTCATCGAGCTGTCTTTGAGAGCTCAGTAGTCTTAGGTTTCATCCAGCTTCAGCACTGAGGAGGGCTCGGCAGGCTGAGAAGGATGGGTTTGGGGGTATTTGGAGCAGCCTGCCACCCCAAGAATCCCTGGGCTGCTTTCAGCACCTGGCCCAGTGGACTCAACCCAGATGTCCTCCTCCATAAACCCACCAAGGCAGGCGCCACTGTTTCTAGTTCTTTAAGTTGCTACTTGAGCAAAGGTTCTCGAACCAGGGGTCTTCCTCAGGGGTGGTGCCAAGGCTGAGAGGCCTTGGGGCAGTGCGGGTCACCTGTCCAGCTGTCCTTGGGTGCTGTGGTAGGAGGCTGATGCTCTTGCCCCATCTCTTCCAGGGTAACTTGTAACCACAGTGTGGAATGGAGTATAATGTGATGCAGTAGAGGGTACCAGAGTGGTTTGGAAGGGAATGGAGCCTTCTTTGACGGAGTGGAATGCAATAGAACGTGGTGGAATGGAGTAGAATGTTGTGGAATGGAGTGGAATCGATTCCAAGGTGTATCTAGACATTGGTAACTACCCAGAAGTGAGCTGCTGTTGGAGGCTGCTTCAGCTAACAAAGACACAGAGCTGTGTTGCTCACATGGTTATGTTTGGTATATTAAGACTTGTCTCTTAACTAGTGTTTCTCAAAAATGTTTTGGACTAATCCCCAGTAAGAAGTACCTCCCAACAAGGTCCGCCCTCCACCCGCCCCTCCCCCATAACTAAGACAGGCCACAGAGCACAGGTCTTACCAATTGTGTTTGGTACATTGCACTTGACAGTTTCTTGCTGTTTCGCTAGTTTGCTGTATGTGAATTCTTGTGATTACATCACAACCAGTTTGGACACCCAGGCTCTCCACACATCAGTGCCTGGCACAGAGTAGGTACTTAGACACTGCTTGAATAAGTGAGTATATAAAAAGATGGCTTGAAATTTTCTAGGTTTTCACATGAAGTCCCTATTTTTCCTCCTGAGACTTGAGTCTTGTCAGGAACCAGGGTGTGGTGGTTGCAAGCAGGGCTGGGTGAGGTACAGGTGAGCCCTGCCTCGGGTCTGTGGTGAGCGGAAGATGCCGGGGGTGACAGCTGGCATGTGGCAAGCATGTTAGCCATTAAACTGGGTTGTTGTCGTAATGCGTCCGGTTGGATAAAATTGCCTCCTCAGTCTATGAGTGGAATCTCTCCTGGGTTTTATGCTAGCCTCCAGTCTCAGTTTCCCCCTTTCCCTCTCTTCCTCCAGTTTGGTGGTTCTCCATCTGCCTGCATGTTAGAATCAGCCGTGGTCAAGCTGTACCCCGAGACCTCCTAGATGGGGCTGCTTGGGGCAGGACCATGGCGCCAGCATTTCTGAGCTGCAGTGAACTGCCAGTGCACTCTGCAGACAACACAGGCAGAGTGCTGCTTGGGTCCCTTCCAGGTTGCTCGGGGCGGGTGACCAGTGGCCTTGGCTCCTCAAGGCCGTCCCAAGGCTGGGGGCAGCTGTGCGCAGTGGGCTCTGCCTCTCCTCCTGGGGCGCCTGCCCCCTCCTCTTCAGTACCAAAGGCTTTGAGGAAGACTGGACTTGTCAGCACTTTCCTCTGGGGCAGGGTGTTTCACTGGGCCAGGCTGGAGGAAGTTGGCTCCCGTGAGGCCCTGGGGCTTTGTGAATCATGGCTCACCAGGACTGACCAGTGGCTGTGCCCTCCCGCACTTGGTGGGGGTGCATCCTTGGGAGAGGTTTCAAGTACAGATTCCTGGGCTCCCCGCATGCACACAGTGGATCCAGAGGTCTGGAGTGGTGGCACGGTATCCATTAAAGAATAAAACAAAAGTGAGTCCTACATCTTGCCGCCCTTTACGTCTGTCTGTTATGTTTGAAGTCACCTTGATGATGATGCACTCGGGGGAAGTTGTGCAGAAAGGTTTAACGTGAAAAGTCTTCCCCAGTGGTGCCCTCCTGGATATCATTGCATGCACAGGGGCCTCTGGGTGCGTGACCTGCCCCTCAGGGGAGCTGGCTGAGCTGAGGCTGGTTGGTGCCGCGGAGGACATCGTCAGACATCGGAGCCCTGTTTCAAGGAGCGGCTTCCTGTGCCAGGGAGTCGAGGTGAGGGCACCCTCATCCCTACAGACCCCAAAGCCCCCTACCTCATCAATGCTTGGTGTTCTTTTACAAAAATGGCTGTGTGTGGACCCATATATATGCATTCCCAAAAAATAAAATCCACAGGGGTCACATACTTTCTGAACTGTACTTGTTTTCAAGTGAAAGGGGCTGGAGCTCTTCCACCTGTATAGGTCTGCGTCTTCCTGTGCACTGAACATTGTCCTGAAACAGGGCTACCGGTAGAGTGCTCATCCTTCATCCACCCTGTTCAGCAGGTCCCATTCTCTCCATTGGCCAGATGGGTGTGAGGCTCTGACCAGCTTTGGGGCCACTGCCCCATGCAGGGCTGGGCATTCGGTGGGCTCTGGTGGGGCCCTCATGGACTGTTGCCACTGTGCTTAGAGGGTGTGGGGCCTGTGGTTCCAGTGTCACCCATCTTGGCAAGCTCTTTAGCTGTCCTGCCTCAGTTTCCCCATCTGTAAAGAGGATTCTTCGCGAGGATGAAATAATGTAATGTTAAACAGAAGGGCACCTGGCATGCACCGACATGAAGTCTAATCCTGGCAACTGGCTACCAGGTGGCATTCCCTCCCTTCCTCCATGGGGGGATCGCCTTGAGGTTGGTAAGTGGGAATAGGGTTGGAGGCTGCCCCCTGGCGAGGGAGGGTGCTCTGGGGTGAACAGTTCAGGTGCAAGTGTCAGTAACAGCTTAGGTGACGCTCCGGGGTTCATCATGGACCCACCTTGGGGCAGGAATGGTCTGTTCCCTGAGGCTTGTGGCCTGGACCTCAACCCATGGGCAACATGGGCCTAGCAGGTGGCTCCTGTGGGCCTGTCTGGATCTGACATTTGGGAGGTGAAGCAGCCCAGAAGGCCCATCTTTAATCGGCTGGTGTGGCTGAGAGCTGCCTGCGTCCCCTGCACAGTGGGCTTCTCTCCATGTGGGAAAGCCAGAACACCAACAGAGTCCTGTCACAAGTAACTGGCCAGTGGGGTTACCAGCCCAGAAGCAGGGGTGAAAGAGCAGGAGACGGTTATTTCCAGGGCCCCGGGGGCAGAGCTGGCCCCTCCTAAGGCTGGGCAGGACCCGGGTGTGGGGCATAGCTGCTGTCACCCCAGCAGATGTTCCCAGTGGGGGCCAGAATGAGGATTTCTTTCCTGGGCAGGACCAACAGGGTCTGGGCTGCAGCCCACCAGAACCTTCTCTAGAGGCCTCGCCCTGTTAACTACTCCAGCTGCCAGGGTTACAAATACCGTGAAATTCTTTTGATGTCTGTCCACTTTCGAAAAGCTGCCCCTTATTTTTGGTTCATCTTCCATGCTGTCTCATGGGAGAGGCCTTCTGAACCTCTGCCTTTGGTTTTTGTTATGTCCAGCCTCCCCTGGAGGCCCTGGGTGTTTGCTGTAACCTGTTCCTGTCCCTGTCGCAGAGCATGCATGTAGTACATAGCTGTGGAAGGGGTGAGGGGATCCCCATTTTACAGTTGAGTAGATGGACACTGAGTTAAGGGGAGTAGCCACCCCAAGATCCCAACCAGATCTGTGTGGCTTCTAACTGCATCTGGAAGAAACAGCCTCCTTGTTGAGCTGGAAGGTGGGTTCCGGTTCGAGAGGACGGGATATTGGATGGAAGGCCCTTGGGCGGGTTGCCTTCACCTGAGCCTCGGTTTGCTCATCTGTGAAGTAGTGACTGCAATAACAAGGACCTCATGGGGCTGTGAGCATGTTAATCATTCAGTTGGCTCTTAGTGGTCTTACACACCATCTTATTTTCGGGGCCTTGCCAGTGGCCAAAAGGTGCCTGTGTGACCTGCTAGACACTGGCCAACTCAGATGACTTTGGACTGAGTTTGATACCTTTTGTAAGTTGCAGGCCCATTGATGATGCAAGTAGGTGCCGAAATTGTGTTCCCCCATGCACAGAGCCATGTTCCCCACAAAGGCCTGACCCCTACAGGGGAGCCTGGGGCCGGCCTTGAGCATGCCCTGCGCCTGGGAGACTTGCATTCTCCCGTGGTGACTCAACTTCCTGTTTGGGCCTGGAATTTGGAAGGCTGAGAAACGTCACTCAGTTCCCTGGACATAGTGGGCCTGCCCACCCCCAGCCTTAAAGGGACAGTCTTCCCTGGGTAGGTCTTGCCCTGGGGCTCCCTGGTGCTGAGTGGGGTGCTGATGAATGGGCCCAGAAATCCTGGAGTCAGGATTTGAACTCAGGGAGTCTGCTGCCAGATCCCGCAGCCACCCTCTTACCCCTGAGGATTCCCACCACCGCGTCCCCTTTCCCGGTGCCCAGTCCAGGCGATGGGCCATTTGGAAGGACTTTATCTCATCTTGTTGAGCAAGCTGCCTGGCCTGGCTGCTGTTGCCCGTCCTATCAAACTGGGAAACAATAGCCTAGGCTGCCCGAAAGTCCCATGTGATCCTGTTTGTCGGGGGTGGTGCACACACACATGCTGGGCACGGATCAGGAGTGAAGCTGGCAGCCCTGAGGTGGCAGGGACCTGCGAGTGCATGTCCAGTTGAGGACACTCAGACTCACCTGTTTAAAGATAGACCCCGTTGGCCCAACTGCGCACATGTGGCTCGGGCTGGCTATGGCCTCCCTTGGGTCAGGATGCCTGGGAGAAGTGGTTGGTCCTTCCAGGCTCCTTCAGCAACTGCTACCCGTTTTCTGGGCCTTACCTTGCTCATCTCTAAAATGGGCTCTTCAGCAGTCCTGGATTTGGGTTCTGGGTTGGATACACAGCAATGGGTGAACTAATTGCAGATCCTTACTCTCAGGGTTTAAATCCAGCTCCCCCAATCCCCAGCGTCCTCCCATTCCTGGCTGTACCAGATCGGGTGCTGGTGGTGCCCTGCAGAGCTTTGCCTCAAAGTCTCTTCCGAGGACCCCACTGTGGGTGGAATCCTTCCCTGAGCCTTTGGCAGAAGACAGGACCATGGCTGTGAACAAAGCCAGCTGTGGCTTCTCTGCGTGTGGGAAGGTGGGGACCCAACAAACAGGAAGTCTGCCAATCCTGCAGGAATTTGTGTGATGCCCGCAGGGACATGAGGGGCCAGTCATCCTGATAACCCCATTTCTCAACTGTCTTGGGTGCTTCCCATGCATGTCCCGTTGTGGTGACAGCCCCCGCGAAGCATGTGTCTGCCTAGGTTGTGAGCAGAGAAGCTGAGGCTCAGAAGGGCCAAGTGACACAAATGGGGATGCCCAGCTGGGACTCAGCCTTGGGATTTTGTCTCTTCAAAGTCTGGACTCTCTTACCCTGTGTGACTTTCCCTAGCTGATCACGGTTCCATCCTTGTTTCCCTGGAACTTGTCATACAGTGGGAAGGCTGACATTTGGCTTCATTATATGTGTTTAATTTACTTTTTATTCACTCCACTTAAATGATGGTGTTTTGTCGTCTCAGCATTAAGAGAAAATAGCTCCTTTTCCCACTCAGTCATGCTTTTTCTTTAGTATAAAAATGGAATTCTTTATTAAAGTGGGTGGTTTAGAGTATTAAAGCGCACCAAAGAAATACAACATAGCAGGACAAAAAAATATAACACTGATGTTCAATCTCTGTACAGAGGCTGCCTGGATTTGAATCCTGGCTCTTCCACTGACCAGTTCTGTGACCTTGAACAAGGCCACTTCTCTGAGCCTCAGTTTCCTCATCTGTAAAATGCGGATAATGATAATCTCTAGTCCAAGTTGTTACAGGCTTAAATGAATTTAAAGACAATATTTATGAAGCCCTTAGCATAGCATTTGCCATATAGTAAGCACTATGTAAATGTTTGTTTAATGATATAAAATAGGTAAGTACAATACAGAAGGGTCCTCACGCGTAACAGGTAGAGTCTCCTTTGGTCCCCAAACCCCAATTCTGTTTCTTTTGCAGAGACAACCTCTGATCTAATTTTGGTAATTCTCTTTCTGGGCCATGAATCAGGAAACTACAGCCTGAGGACCAAATTCAGCCCACCTCCTGATTTAATGAAGTTCCCCCCCTACTTGTTTATGTATTGCCTAGGGCTGCTCTCCTATATTACAGCAGCAGCGTTATGTTGTGGCAGAGACCTTATGGTGCAGAAAGCCAGAAATATGTACAGTATCTGGTCCTTCACAGAAAGCATTGACTGACCTCTGCTGTGGACCATTTGGTGTGATTTTTAAGAAATAGATGGAATCACACTGTAGGCATTTGTCTAGCAGTTTACTCTTCTTCACTTAACATTAAATTGAGAAACTGCTTTGTTCCCTGTTCATCTCTGGACATAGGCTGCCTTGATTTGAACCCAGGCTCTTCACCAGCCTGCTACTAATATTTCGGTTTTGTCTATACCATGATTTATTAACCCATCTCTGTGATATCATTTCTGTTTATTTCCATATAAGTTTATTGCTGAAAGTTCTGCAGTGAACATCTTTTGTGCCTATGTGTGAGATTTCTAGATATCAGGAAGTGGAAATTCTGGGTCAAAGCACACATACATTTAAAAGTTTATGATAGAGACTATATTATCTGATTATCTTACTTTGATATCAGTTTATCCTACCTGTACTCCAGTGGCTGCAAGCACTCCCCTCTTCACACTTGAGTGTTGATTCTTTCCAAGTTAACTTACAGTTGAATTTGTAGTTCTGATGAAAGTCCAAAGGGATTTTTGGAAACAGGTCATAAGTATTTAAGTTCAGCTGAAGGAATTGACAGGTGAGAATAGCTAAGGAAATTTGAAATAGAAGTTAAAACTTCTAAAATAGTAAAAAAAAAAAAAAAAGTTAGGTATTTGCATCAATAGTAAGACAGAATAGACACTTCAAAAAATATCCAGGTTTATATGAGAACTTAGTATCCCATCAGGAAATAGCACAAAATGACTGGGGGGTGCTGGGGGCGGGGGCTGGATTAGTCAATGAATGGAAAATTGACTTTCAGGGAAAAAAATAATTAGAGCATCACTTTCATGCTCCCAGATATATTGACAGGTTTAAGAGTTAAATATTAAACATAAAAACTGGAGGAAACTATGAATATTTTACTTACTAAGCATAAAGATAATGGACAATATTTTTAAGATAAAAGCTTGATTTTGAGTATAAAACTTCATCAACATAAAATTGAAAGGCAGAAAGGACTATGACAAGTCTGACATTTAATCACCATACACACACATGCACACACACACAGTGGGGTTATGATATACATGTGAATAATGTACCAAAAAGGAAAAATAAAAGATCAACAGGGAGTTTTTAGAAGCAGAAGTACAAATGGTCAATAGATACATGAATAAAAAGTTAAACCTTACTTCGTGAAACTCAAATTTTAAGAAGGTATACAGTGTTTGATCACAGTCTTGAAAAGATCGGTGGGGACTACTCAGCCGTGGGAAGTTTGAGGTGATGGGTACCTCGTACTGGCTGCTCCTGACAGGGTAAACAAATCTTTAAAGCTGAGTTGTCCACATATATATCAAGATCTTTAAAAACGGTCCTGGCTTTCAATTCTGTAATTGCATTTCTCAACAGTAATGCCAGGAGGGCAATGGTCAGAGGTGTGGAAGCTGACTCTTGGGCAACAATACGAAGTACATTATTTAGAACAGGAGAAAGTAAAATCCTAAGGATCAGGGACTGATTAAACACATCAGTTCGATTAGGTGGGGAGTTATGAAGCCATTACAACGCATGCTCTTGAAGGCTATTTCAAAAAATGGGGAAATGCTCATATTGGGAAATATAGACAGCATGATCTCTATGATCGGGACAGGCAGCAAGTTTTCAATAAATGTTAGGTACTGTCATTGAGGATTTCACACTGTCAAGTGATTATTTTGTCACCCAGTTGAATGCCTCACAAGCATGCCAGCTGGGGAAGGTCGGGTGGCAGTGTGGGCTTTCCCTCCCCTCTCCGGCACTTGGCGGCTCTCTGGGCCTCAGCTGGCTCTGTTTCTGGCCGGGCGCTGCCACCTAGAGGCTCCTGGCCCACAGGGCAGCTGCTCCTTAGAGCGGCTCACCGGGACCCTGGGCTCCAGCCCTAGCGGCCAACAGCTTCGGAGGGCTGCTCATTCTCCTGAAGCCTCTGAGAATGTCCGCATAGGAAGACCCCTTTTAGTTGGCTTATGTCAAGATTCTTATTGGGATCATAGAAGCCTCTGGGGCAATGTTAAGATCTTAAAACGCGGTCCTTGAACATGCCTCCGTGTTGACTGGCGGGAGACTTAGTAATAAAAACCCAGGGCCCATCCCAGCTGCCCTGAGTCAGACTTGCTGGGGGAGCAGGGATGCTGAATATTTAGAATCTTGCCATGCTCCCTAGATGATTCTGGTGCATATTGAAGTTTGAGAGCCATCCACTCAGACCAGTGGTATTTTATAACTTAATGGGAGTGGGGGGTGGGGGCTGAGCTCAGAGCCATAGATAGATTTTAGGAGGCCCCTTGTTTTAAGACTCTTTGAAAAAGTAGTTTTAGGATCACAGCAAGATTGAGAGGAAGGTACAGAGATTTCTCATCTACCCCTTCCTTCCCACCCCCGAGGCCATAACTCCTGAACAGCCTTCCCCATTCCCACTAGAGTGTTATAATTTGTTATAATGGGTGAACCCACACTGTCACATCTTGATCACCCAAAGTCCATGGTTTACACTTAGGGTACCCCCCGGGTGTACATTCTGTGGGTTTGGACAAATGTATAATTATGTGTGTTCGACCATTATAGTATCTGTAGAGAAAATAAAGGTTTCTGTGGCCAGGATTCTCACCTGACCCTGGTCAGCTTGCTCACTACACACGTGTGGGCAATACATTATTTTTGACTATATAGAGAGCTCCGCCCAGGGCTCTGGGCTGCACGGCTGCAGGAGAGCAGAGGCTGGGGTGGTTGCAGTGCTGAGGACAGAGACTGAGACGGCTGTGGGGGCAGAGAGGCCGGGAGTCAGAGACCCACTTGCTGCCTGCAGACTTGCCCTGAGGCAGATGGGATTCTGGTGCTTGACCTGCCACTGTGGGAATAAACTTGGGTATAAACCCTTTCACCCCAAGAATGTTCCATTGTCATTTTTCGGTCTCACTGAATTGAGTGAGCTTGCCTGTTGCTGAAACCCATTGGCAGACAGTATCATACAGAGTATTTTCACTGTGCTCCACCTATTCATCTCACCCACCCCTCAAACTCTGGCAATTGCTCATCTTTTTACTGTCTCCATACTTTGCCTTTTCCAGGATGTCACAGAGTTGGAATCCTACAGCAGGTAGCCTTTTCAGACTGGCTTCTTTCACTTAGTGATAGGCATGTAAGGTTCCTCCTTGTCTTTCCATGGCTTGATAGCTCATTTCTTTTCAGTGCTGAATACTATTCTGTTGTCTGGATATGCCACAGTTTATGAATAAAGCTTCTACAAACTTCCCAGTGCAGGTTTTTGTGGGAATGTAAGTGACCACCTCCTTTGGGTAAATACCAAGGAGGGAGATTGCTGGACTGTATCGTGGGAGTATTTAGTAAGAAACCGCCAGAGTGCCTTCCAAAGTGGCTGCGCATTTTGCATTTCCACCAGCAATGAATGAGACCTGCTGTTGCTTCGTATCCTCACCAGCATTTGCTGGTCCCCGTGTTCCAGATGTGGGTCATTCTAACAGCTGTTTGGTGGTAGCTCACTGCTTTAATTTGCATTTCCTGGTGACACATGATGTGCAGCATCTTTTCATATGCTTGTTGGCCATCTGTTTATCTTCTTTGGTGAGGTGTCTATGAAGGTCCTGGGCCCATTGTTTAACCAGGTTATTTCCTTATTGTTGAATTTTAAAGAGTTCTTAGTATATTTTGGATAACAGCCCTTGGATGACTTCATATCAGATTTTTATGTCACAGAAAATAAACACATTTCTTATTTAGGCCACTGACTTTTTTTGGGTCTCTGTTACTTGTAACTGAACTTAGTCCTAATAAATGCCTGACCTCATAGATTTCTTGGGAAGATTAAATGAGATACCATGTGTATTACAATAGCTGCCACATTATAAACTCTTAGTATATGTTAGCTGCTTATTAGTAGCTTCCCTAACATTTAATTATAATAACTGAGAACTCTACAGAGCTCTTCTGGAAAGAAACATTCTCAAAGATTGTGTTAACTGTTTTTTTTTGTTGTTGTTGTTGTTTCAAACAATTACAAAAAAAGAAAACAGTATTTTCATAAACAACTAATTCAACCAGAAATGATTTCAACTGAGCTCTTCTGTTCTTCAGTTTATTAGTTTTAGTTGACAAAGCTCAGCTATACAAATTTGTATGGTATTTTTATTGGAAGATAAGTCACACATTCTTTTAAATAGCTGTGTTTACAAACACCTAGCTCAATTGTTTCATTTTCGAAACCCAGCCTTTCAAAACAATTTAGTTGCATCCTTCTCCTTGGCTTTCTCTGTTTTGAAAAACATGTTCAAAGGTTTTTCACGAGTCAACAGCCCCAATTCAACTTCCTACTTTGTAACTGATAGCCTGTCTAGTTAACAAGTGTTTCATGATCTTTACTGTGTCCAATTAATGTTCTTTGTCATGATAGTTTCTGAGATGCAGTTTAGCAATCAAGTCCTCGGGTTCTGCAAAATACTGCCAGTCTTCAGAAAGCAAGATTCTTGATTCCTTGATTCCCAAGGAATTCCGAGGGAAAAGTACAAAGACAGTAAAATTGAAGACAAAATTGCTGAAAGACTTACTGTCAATGGATGAAAGAAAAGAGATGAGAAAGATTAAGTTTGTTACTCTTTAATGTTAATAAAAAATCACAATGGAAGATTATTAGGTATAATACTTGGGAAGGAAGATAATGCCTATTACTATTCTACATTGGTGTAATTTTTTTAAAACAGTACTAATTTTTATTATGGCATAGAGCAATATTTTATATGTTAACTCAATTGTACAGTAAAGAGAAAATATTTTATGCAGACTTGTAGAGAAACTGCTATAGCTCCAACTTAAAAATGAGTTCTGTTTTAAAAGCCCATTGAGTTGTTTGATATGTAAATCGGAAAATATTTTCTCTGTAGACAGCAGTAAAATGATAACACTTCCCAAGCTAGCCCAATGGGCCCATTTAAACCAAATAGCAGCAGAATTTTACATTTATAAATATGATTTGAGTTCTGTGGTCCAGGATAAACTTTAACTTCCTTTACTGAGATAACCATGCTTTTCTTAAAATTAATTCGGGTGAAGTGAAATTCCTATTAATCTTTCATCTTATTCATTTTTAATTGAAGTATAATTGACACACAATATCCTATTAGTTTCAGGTGTGCATCTTGGTGATTTGGTATTTTTATACTTTCTGAGATGATGTTCAAGGTAAGTCTAGTTACCATCTGTCACCATACAAAGTTATGTATATACAAAGTGTTTATATTCCCCAATGCTGTGCATTACATCTCCATGACTTATTTTATACCTGGAAGTTTGTAATTCTTAATCCCCTTCATCTACTTTGCCTACCTTCCCAAGCCCTCCCTCCTCCAGTAACTACCAGGTGCTTTCCTGTGTCTGTGAGTCTGTTTCCGTTTTGTTTGCTTTTTAGATTCCACATATAGGTGAGAGCATATGGTACCTGTCTTTCTCTGCCTTATTTCACTCAGCATAATACCCTGTAGATCTTAGCCCAATACCTGTATTGTCACAAATGGCAAGATTTCCCTATTCTTGAATTAGTTTTGATTCATTCTGATTATTATTTTTTTTAAGGCTATCCTGTCTCAAGGTTTCAGCTGCCCTTCGTTGAAAGACAGGCACTGAATCCTTTTAATCCGCCTGATAAGGCACCTATCCCTATACCTGACATTTATGGGTTGTTATTAAATCATGCACAGTATTTGGGCAAAAGTGAAACCCAGTGTTATAATCCGCAAGGCACATGTGATCAGGCGCCTTGCCCCGTGTCTTGATGGGAATCCACAAGGAGTTAGCAGGAAACAAGTGGATCAAGCAATAAAGATCCAGGAGAATCTCTGAGAACAAAGCCCAGAAAACATCCAGTAAGGATGTGAGGGTAGAATTCAAATTCAGATAGAAACAGGACCTTGTCTCCAAGATGCGGAACTGGGCTGCCTGTTGGTGTTGACCTGATGCCGATGTGTGCCATGAATGCTCTTGGTGGGCAAAATTCTCTCTCTTGACTTTCCACAAAGCCCCGAAGTTCCCTGGGTGTCCGCTGTGTTAGCTTGCTAGGGCTGGTGCCACAGAGAACCGCATGCTCCTTGGCTGAAATAACAAGAGATTTGTCTCGCAGCTCCGGAGTCTAGAAGGCCTGAGCCCAGATGCCGGCAGGGCTGGTCCTTCTGAGGCTCTGAGGGTGAACCTGTCCAGGCCCGTCTCCTCCCTTCTGTAGCTCCCGCGATCCTTGGCTTGTAGCTGCCTTTAGTGTCCTCCCTGTGTGCGTGTTGTGCCCCATTTCCCCTCGTATAAGGGCACCAGTCATATCAGATCAGGGCCCACGTAATCATGTTAACTCAATCACTTCTCTTATCAGATGGCTCCAAACGTCACATTCCAAGGTCCTGAGAGTTATGACTTCCACATCTCTTGGAGGGGCCCCCAATTCAGCCCATTACACCCACTTCCTTCCTCACGTTCAAGGCTGGCCAGGGCTAGAGCCCAGCTCTCTCTGACTTTGCATGTTCCATCTGTGCAAAGGGGAGCTGCCAACTGTACATAAATCTGGCCAGAATCTCTGAAGGGTCTTTGGATGAGTCCAGACAGCTCCCTTCCCAGGTGTGCAGGCTAAGGACAAGGAACCTGCCCCAGGCCCCCTGGACCCAGGGATAGAATGGTGCTCTGGAGAGTGGCTTTGCTTCCATAGCCATGTGGTAGAGAAGAAGGACCTTGGGGTCACCTGCCTGAGCTGGAATCCCATTCTAGAACTCCCTGACTAGGTGACCTTGAGCAAGCCACATGACCTGTCTGTGCCTCAGTTTCCTCACATGCAAAATGGCTCCATGAGTGGAACTCACCTCATGAGGATCAGGAGAGGGAATGTGCACAGGGTGCCCAGTGCTGTGCCTGCCACTCAGTGAGTGTCCACTAAGGGTTAGAGGTTGTTGTTCATCTCAGGGCCATCCCTTCTAGGGACTGTGGTGACCCTTGTGCAGTCTCTTCCCAGCCAGGGCCTGGGGGGGTTGGGCTTGCAGCCTGGCATGCCAACTTGGAGTCCTGTCTTCTCCACGTCTTGGATGTGCAATCTTGGGTGGCTGACTCCCTTTGGATCTCTGAGTCTTAGTGGCCCCATCTTCAAATGGGTGAGTGACAGTACTCTTCACAGAGTCACTGTGAGGTTTAAAGGCCATTCATTCACTCAGTCAGTGTTTATTGGAGCACTTTACTAGGGGAGCCTCTCTAGAGAGAAACATTAAACGAATGAGGGCATTGCTTAGCAAGTGGGAAGGATGTAAACACTCTAGGAGGAAGCATAGCTGAGAAAGGGAAAGGGAAGTGGCAATTTTATGAAGGGACCTTTGAACAAAGACCTGAAGGGGAGGCAGGAAGTGAGCCAGGAGGGCAGAGCAAGTGCAAAGATCCTGGGGCAGGAGTGTGCCTGGTGGTCTGAGCAGCTGCAGAGAAGCCAGTTTTCGTGGCACAGAGCAGTGGAGTGGAGAGAGGAGGAGGTGAAGGCAGAAAGGGACAGCAGCTGCTGGAAGGACCCTGGCCTCATGAAGAGGTCAAGTTTAGCCACTGCAAATATTCCACACTTATTTTGTGGGCATTGGTTTGTTTCATGAACTATGCTGGGTGCCAGGGACAGTCCAGCCTACTGGGGGCCTACCGGGGCTTTCTGGGGAATCCTCGAGGCTATATCTGGGTTTGCTTAGTTTGTGAGCAGGAGCATGTGTTCTGAAAGCCTTTGGAAGTAGAACAAATACACCCTTTCAACATCTGCATTATTTATTAGCAATGACTTAAGTTATTTTTCCCCGAGGGGTGATTGAAGCTCACTGCCCATCTCTGTCTGTCTCTCCTGTCCCCACTGGGGGCTGAATTGGGCTCTTTTGCCTCCTCCTGCCCTGCTTCTGCAGAACTCTGACAGCCTTGGGGATGGATAGAGAGAACACATTCTTTTGAAGTACAGGCATTTTTATTATTATTCACATCTTTAAAACGCCAGGTTGTTGAATTTGGAACTTGCATCGGATGGGGCCCCTGAAGTGAGCTCTTTCCTCACTCGTGCCTTCCCACCCCTCCTCGCGCCTCACCACCCCGAGCTCCTTCCTGGTTTCATTCCCTGGGATGTCGCCGGTTTTCTGTGCCTCCCTGGGCGCTTGTCGTCACTGCAGTCTGGCTCCTTAGCTGTGCTGACTCCAGCAGGCTTCACACTTGGGCCTGGAGACTTCTCTGTTGTGGGGCCGTCCTGTGCTCTATGGAATGTTTAGTGGCATCCCTGACCTCCCCGGACTCATGCCTGTAGTGGGTGTGTGTGACACCCCACCCACTGTGACAACTGGACACTGCCGACTATACCCTGGGGGACACAGTTGCCTTGAGAAGCACTGCTCTGTCCCTGCCTGCATCTCTCTTGTGTGTGTCTCTCTCCCATTAACTGTCTGTCTCTGCCTGAGAAGAGCCAGTAATCAGGACCGACCCATCCCTGGGGTTGGGAAGCAAGGCTGCACCCCATCACCCCGTTTCTTCTGGTTGTACTCTGCCTTCCCAGAGAGTCATGAGCTGGCCAAAGAGTGAAAATGGGGAGACAGACCAAGGACTTTGGGCAATTCAAGTGTGGACCTCCCTGCACCTGAAGGGGCTGGGATCTGAATTGATGAATAACCTAATTCAGGGGTCTCCTGATTTCCCCATGGTGTGGGCTCTGGCCTGTGCCCTACCCAAGGGGCTGATGTGGCTGGGGTCTATCACATCTAAATTCTAAGCTATCAGGCAAGCTGTGTGTCCTGGGAACCCGGCCCCATGTCCTGGACACGCACACACTCACTGCAGGTGGCATTTCCACAGCGGCGTCACAACCCTCTCCTTTATTTGGCCCTGACTCCTGTCCCAGGTGAGCTCCGAAGTGGCTAGTCCTGCTGGCCCTCACCTGTGGAGCTTTTAGGTGTCAGTCCTCTCCTTTCCCTGAACGCCAGCTGGAGGGGCCACAGCAGGTGCTGGATGCTGCAGAGTCACAGAGCTGAAAGGGGTCTCTTGTTTGTGCACCCAGATTCTGCCACTTACTAGCTGTGTGACCTTGGGCAAGCCTCTTCACCTCTCTGAATCTCTCTCTTCTTGTCTATAAAGCAGAGATCACGTCATCCTGTAGCATAGCTAGCTTATTTGATACCTAGATAGGGGTCCTTTTTTTTTTATTAAGGTATCACTCTTATGAAGGTTTTACAAGAAAGACAATGTGGTTATTACATTCACCCTTGTTATCGAGTCCCCCCCCATACCCCATTACAGTCACTGTCCATCAGTGTATTAAAATGCCACAGAGTCCCTATTTGTCTTCTCTGAGCTATACTGTCTTCCCTGTGACCCCACATGTACCATGTGCACCAATCATGATACCCCACAATCCCCTTCTCCCTCCCTCCCCACCCCTCCCCTTTCGTAACCACTAGTTCCTCCTTGGAGTCTGTGAGTCTGCTCCTGTTTTGTTCCTTCAGTTTTCTTCACTGTTATACTCCACAAATGAGGGAAATCATTTGGTACTTGTCTTTCTCTGCCTGACTTATTTCACTGAGCATAATACCCTCTAGCTCCATCCATGTGGTTGCAAATGGTAGGATTTGTTTTCTTCCTATGGCTGAATAATATTCCATTGTGTATATGTACCACCTCTTCTTTATCCATTCGTCTACTGATAGAGACTTAGGTTGCTTCTGTTTCTTGGCTATTGTAAATAGTGCTGCAATATACATAGGGGTGCATGTCTTTTTGAATCTGAGAAATTGTTTTCTTTGGGTAAATTCCTAGGAGTGGAATTTCCAGGTCAAATGATATTTATATTTTTAGTTTTTTTGGGAACCTCCATACTGCTTTCCACAATGGTTGAACTAGTTACATTTCCACCAGCAGTGTAGGAGGGTACCCCTTTCTCCACATCCTCACCAGCATTTGTTGTTCCTAATCTTTTCTATGTTGGCCATCCTATCTGGTGTGAGGTGATATCTCATTGTGGTTTAATTTGCATTTCCCTAATAATTAGTGATGTGGAGCATCTTTTCATGTGTCTGTTTGCCATCTGAATTTCTTCTTTGGAGAAGTGTCTGTTCATATCCTCCGCCCATTTTTTAGTAGGTTTATTTTCTTTTTGGGTGTTGAGGTGTGTGGGTCCTTTATATATTTTGGATGTTAACCCTTGTCAGATATGTCATTTACAAATACATTCTCCCATACTGTAGGATGCCTTTTTGTTCTGCTGATGGTGTCCTTTGCTATACAGAAGCTTTTTAGCTTGATGTAGTCCAGGTCCTTTTTTTTAACACTCTTTAAAAAAGAACAGCTTTATTCAGATAATTCACATATCACATCATTCACCCATTGAAAGTACAACTTGATGAATGGTATTTTTTACAGAACTAGAACAAATAATCCTAAAATGGTAAGGAACCACAAAAGACCCAGAATAACCAAAGCAAGCTAGAGAAAGAGAAGCAAAATCGAGGTATTGTGCTCCCTGGTTTCAAACTATACTCCAAAGCGACAGTGGCCATAACAGTATTGTATTGGCACAAACGCAGACACAGGGGAACCGAACAGAGAGCCCAGGAATAAACCCCCACTTGGATGGTCAGTAAATCTGTGACAAAGGAGGCAAGAAGATACGATGGAGAAAAGGCCATCTCTTCAATAAATGATGTTGGGAAAACTGGAGGGTACAGACAAAAGAATGAAACTGGACCTCTATCTTACACCACACACAAAATAAACTCAAAATGGATTAAAGGCCTAAATATAAGACCTGAAACCATAAAATGCCTAGAAGAAAATCAGGCAGTAAACTCACCCGGAGAGGGCGCCAAGGAGTCCCAGCGTCTAGGAGGTCACTCTCAGCACAGATTGGGTAATTGTCTCGCCCGGTAGCTGGGCATTCTCAGAATTAACCACCATGTAGGATACGATGCTTATTCAAGGGTGGTAATAAAAATGCACTGATTTGAAGTATATGTATACATTATTAAAACTCCAGGCTAGCAGCAGCTGAAAGCTTGGACCAAGGAAAGAGATTTTAGGGGAAGAATATTGCATCATTTGCGTGATGATAATGAAAAGCAGTCCAGCCTGTGACTGGTTTTTAGGTTTCCTCTAGATGAGGTAGTGCCGTGTTGGCTGCCCTGGGGGGACTACTCCCATATCCCGCTGGGCTGTGGATGGAGGTTGAGCATTTCTGGGCAGGATGCGCCCAGCACACTCACTGGGCACAGTGGGCATTCCGTGCACCATCACTGCCTCCATCCTGATCAGTGTGGCTCTGTACACAGGACCTGCACCACCTGTTTAGGAATCTCTGCATGTCTAGTCTTGGGAATGACCCTCATGCGAGGATAAGTGATTGTGTCACGTTTGAAACCCTTCTCTGAGAGGACAGGAATATGGAATTCTCAATAATTGAACTTAATGTTGTTTTTCTATGTAATTCGCTGGGGAAAAAAAGAGTAATCCATGTTGCTCTGAGCCTTCTACTTTGGGAATATCAGAGTTCACAGAAGATCCCCTTTTTATTAAAATTCTCAGAGTAAATTCCACTGACAGAGTGTCCACATGCTACAGACAGTAACAAACAGCCGCCAGGCATTTACAGATGGGCTGGGGCAGCGGCGTGGGAGCAGAAGGCTCAGGTCTTAGCTCTGTCCCAGAGCCCTGGCAGGTGAAATCTGGACACAGTCCTCCTGCAGGGCAGATGCTCACAACCCATTTCAGAGATGGTGACATTGAGGGTAAGAGAGCTAGTGTCTGGACCTCCAGTGCAAACCTCCCAGCTTCCAAGTCCTTCTGGGACACCCCCATTGGGGCACGTGGACTCCCCTGAATTGTGTGTCCCTGTGTGTATGTGGGGGTCCCTGGTGTCTCACTTGGTACCATGCAGGCCAGTCTCTCCAGGCCTGTTTCCCACCCCGTGGTTGCTGGACGTCTTTGAGGCTGGCATTGTTAGAAGTCTGTTTGGGGTTTCTTGTTGCGCCCCTCGCTTGGGCGGTGTGTTTCATTTTCCTGGGGCTGCCGTAACAGAACACATACTGGGGGTCTGAAGACAATGGGGATTTATTCTTTTACAGTTATGGGAGCCGGAGGTCTGAAATCAAGGCAACAGCAAGGTTGGGTCGTTCTGGCCCCTAGGGAGTCTGGTTGGTGCCGGCCTTCCTGGGCATTTCTTGGCGGGTAGCTGCCTCCCTCCATCTCTGCCCCATCTTCACACAGTGCTCTCCCTGTGTGTCTGTCTACATTTCTCTCTTACAAAGACACCAGTCACTGGATTTGGGCCTCCCTGCCAATCCAGTGTGACCTGCATCTGGAAAGACACTATTTCCAAACAGGTCACCTTCTGTAGTTCCAGGTGGACATGGATTTGGGGGGATACTCTTCAACCCACGAGGGCCCCCGTCTCTTCCTGATCCCCATCTGAAGTCTTGGTGGCCTATCAGGGCAAGGGACCCCTATGAGGTCTCTTACCAGAGGGGTGGGTGGTCCAAATCCTGTGCACAGGACCCAGAACTGTGAGGCGGCCACTCATGTGCAGAGGGGATAAAGAGGGAGAGACCAGAGCTAGGATGGGAACCCCGCAGGGGAACTGGAGACAGTTTCATGAGGTTCCTGCTGGTGATGTGGGGTTGGGGTGGGGGCAGTGCTGAGATAGCTAGCAGGACATCCACCAGAATGTTCTCTGAGAGAGGGTGGTCTCTGGTTGGGTCTGGAGCAGGGGTCATGGGAGACGTGCTGTGTGCTCTGCTTCTGCAGCGGTTCTCGGCCCCGTGCACAGTAGCCCAGAATTGCTGGGGCCTTCCAGGGATTGCACTCTGCAGGTAAGGTTGAGGCTTGCTGAGCTGGAGGCCCAGTCCCTGCAGGGGTTGCACAGGTACCCTCGCCACCCCCCACCTCCGAGGTTGTGACCAGGGTGTGCTGCTCAGGTAGCTGACCTTGAAAGCTCTTCATAAAGACAAATACACTTGCTGCACAGTCCAGAGCTGGGCTGGGGGCCCAGGGCAATCACTTGTGGAGTGTGGAGGGGGTTGGGCAGGGGGATTGCTGCTAAAATAGCATCCTGGGGATCTTTCCCTGACAGCCTGTTTCTCTACAGTCACCCTGGTGACTGCAGTAATAAATCCTGTTGGCTGAGGTCTGGGTGCCAGAGCCACGCTGGGCCCCACACCAGCACTACCAACCCTCCCCTCTGGGTGGACTCCTGGAGCCCTCTCCCCTCCTTCCAATCACCTTGTCCCTTTTGGTGGACCCTGTAAGACAGAGTAGCCTGTGCCCTAACACTTAATTGCAGTCTACATTGTGTCTCCCATCATATGTTGGAGACCTAACCCCTAGTACTTCAGAATGTGATTGTTTTGGGATGAGGTCTTTGGAGAGGTCATTAAGTTAAAATGAGGTCATCAGGGTGGCCCTACTTCACTCTGACTGGTGTCCTTATAAGAAGAGGAAATTTGGACACAGACACACAGAGAAGGAAAAGGCCAAGTAAACACACAGGTGGCTGTCGACAAGCCTAGGAGAGAGGCCTCAGAAGAAACCCAACTGCTGACACCTTGGTCTTGGATTTCCAACCCCCACACTGTGAGAGAATTTCTGTGGTTAAGCCCTCCAGACTGTGATGTTTTGTTCTGTCAGCTGGAGGGAACTAATACACTCTCCGCTCTGTCCCGGGACCTGGAGCCAGCTCAGCACGACTTAGCGCTCATTGGAACATCGTTTTCAGGCTTTATTTCCTTAGCCACACAGCCATCCTTTCCAAATGCAATGTTATCTGACAGCTCAATATGTAAGAAGAGCAGGGTGGTTCCGGTTGTTTGAAATGTTGGCTTCACTACTTGGACTTCCTTCTTCCCTAACCTCTTCCAGCCCTGGGAGCTTCATACAGAGGACAGTTTAAAACCACTGCACCGGGGATGGGGAGGTTAAAACCCATCACTTCTTTGCTTCCTGGTATATGAAGCATTAGGTTTCAAGGTTTTTATTACCACAGAGACTCAACATGACTAACTGATTCCCCATCAAAGGCTAGGAGGCTCGGTCTAACTAGATTTGCAGTCAGAAGCCAGGGTCATGTCCCTCCTCACCACCTACTAGCTCTAAGTGCCCTCTGGGCTTGTCATCTGACCTCTTTGAGCCACAGAGTTCTCATCTGGAACATGGGAATAGATGCTAAATTGTGACCCAGGGGGCAGCCTAGGGAGTAGAATAAACACGAGTTTTGGAGTTAAATTCCTTCCAGGGGAATTTGCACCTTAAAAGAAGCAGTGATTGCTTCTATCCAGGGGGACTAGAGACCTTGGGAGTCCCTGCACTTTCAGCTGCAAGGGCTTTGCAGCCATTTCCAATTCAGCCAGCAGGGGGCAGTAGGGGACCGCTTTCCTCTGGGTTTCTGGGCGGCGTTAGCGGCGCCGGGCCAGGAGATGGGAAATGCAGAGACATGGCCCATAGGACCTACTAGTGTCTTTTCTGCCCACTGAATCTTGGCTCTTTTTTGCAGAGGAAGGCATGGGGATGAGCTGCCCAGAGCTAGCTGGCAGCAGTCAGGAGAGCGGCACCCTTACCCCGGAGATGGAATAAAATGAAAATTCAGCCATGTTGCAGGTGGCTGTCGTCCTGGAGTTCTGTGTGTTCTTCCCATTATCAACTCCTTTTGGTCAGTACGGATATGTTTATAAGGGGATTAATGGGGAAAAATATCCAGGACTTTCTTTAACTAACGGCAGGCCCATTAAGCACATGACAAACACCAGGCAGAAAGAAAATAGTCAGCTTGGGCCAGGCCCAGGAACTGAGGACCCCGAAATGACACTCCTAGCCTTTAAAAACCTCTGAGAAAGCTGACAGGCAAGACTGCCTGATGGCTCACAATGGCTGCCTCTGTTCTCTTGGTTGGTGATAAATGTGATTTGCTCCACGATTCTTTGTGTCCTCACCTGTAAAATAGGGAGAAACAATCGCAGGTAGTTCCATGGTGGGGGGCAGTATTCCCAAAGCATAGAAGCCAAACTCAAGTTCAAATCCCAGCCTTATCACTTACTAGCTGTTTGTCCCTGGGCAAGGCATGCCACTTTTTTGACCTACAGTGCCTCTTCAAGAGAATTGAGATGATGTTTCCTCTCTTGCAGAATTGTTTAAAGAGGAAACAAACCGGGCATATGAGCATCTTGTGTAGGGAAGCACCTAGAACAATGTGTGCCACCCAAGAGGGTCCACCACATGAAAGGTCCCCTTCCCTGCTCCCTTCTGTTGGACTGTGGGGTTTTCCAGAGCAGGGACATATTTTTCTTTGCCTTCCCTGGGAATAACCAATCCCGTGTGTGCACCATTTTGCTGGGAGAGAGCTGGGGAAATGGGCATCTGAGAGGCTTAGCTACTGGATTTCTTACATTACAGTCTGGCTGGGACGAGCTAGAGTGACCTTTTCCTGCATGGTCTTAACCAATGTCAGCGGTAATGTCTGTTGAAATTAAAAACACTCAGTCCCCTTGACCTTTAGGAATCTGTCTTGACACAAACAAAATGGTCAGCCTGTTAGGATATGTGTGCAAAGATATTTATCGGTGCACTGTTCACCCTGGAAATAATTGGAAACATTACTTCACCAGTAGGTAAAGACTAGGATAAATTATGGCACATTCAGTGTTATGGAACATCATGAAACATTAAAAAGAATTAGGTAGGTCTATGTGCATTGATCTAAGAGATGGCCTACGTATTATTGTTAATGGAAAAAGCAAATTGCTGGTTCACGCCTGTGATGTGTTCTTTTTTCTTTTGAGGAAAAAGAGCCTCGTTACTGTGTGTGCACGCATTTGTGTGTGTGTGGGCATACAGCAGAGCGTGGAAGAATGTCCTCCAGGCTCTTTGAGTTGGTCACCTGTGGGATTGGAGAGGGGGAGAAACCCATTCGATTCATTCATTCATTCATATTCTCATTCATTCATTTGTTCATTCATGTTTTCATGCCATTAATATTTATTTAAGGTCTGCTGGGCATCAGGCATTGTAGCCCTGGGGATACAGCTGTGAATAAAAGAGGCCAAGAACCTGCCTTCCTGCAGCTGGAGTGACTGAATGGCCCCGTTTGCCCAGGACTGTCCTGGTTTTAGCACTGCGGGGTCAGTGGCCCCAGGACACTCCTCAGGCCTGGGCAGACTAAGATGGGTGGTTGCCCTATGGAGCTTGCATGAAGACAGGTAAATATCAGAGTCTGGCAGGTAGGTTGGTGAAGAGCCACCTTGGAGCACTTCCAGTTTGCACACAGCGAGAGGAGTCACCCCACCCAGGCGTGGAGGTCTTCCTCCGAGTCCTCATGGGCCGTCAGTGATGGAAGGGTGCTCTGAGCTTTCTGACCGCCCGGGGTCAGTGGCCCGCTCTCTGTTTTGCTGAGTCAGCAGCGGGACTTAATTTGTTAATTAAGAGTAGATGGTGAGCTGTCTTCGTACTTTGATTAACCTAATGGCCTTCCCAGCACGACTCGGATTCGGCCGCAGACATCACTGCAACTTTTAATGAAATGATTTGAAGGGCCATTAGGAGGCACTTCCCGTTATTAGGCAGCTCATCCACACCGATAACCACCTGGCAGCTGAGCCCCAGAGCCGTGGTCCCGTGAGCACTTGGTTTTGGGTTTTAAAGTGTGATGCTTAATCTTTCAGTCATGCTTGAGGGGTTGATGGCCTTTTCCTCTTTAACCAACTTGCTCTGCCCTGGAAGTGCAGCCAGGAGGCTGTACCCTACAAGTCAGAGGCTTAGCAGGTGCTCTTCGTGTCTTGCCCAGTGGCCCCTAGGTCCCAGGGTCTTACTCCTGCCAGTCCTGTGGCATCTGAGACTCCACATGGGCTCTCCCGTCCTGGCTTGTGCATGGCTGGAAACACTGTGGGAATGGGGGATGTTCTGAGTTGATTTGGGCTTCCCCCAAAGAGATTGCAGTCCTAACTCCCCCTACCTGGGAATGTGACCTTATTAGGAAACATTGCTCCAATGATATGATTTTTGTCCTTATAAAAAAGGAAAATTTGGACACAGACTGCAGATAGTAAACATGCCATGTGAAGATGGAGGCAGAGATCAGGGCGACGCATCAACCAGCCAAGTAACGCCAAGGATTGCCAGCAAACCACCGGATGCTGGCAGAGAGGTGTGGGACAGGTACTGCCCCCCAGCCTCAGAAGGAACCAGCCCTGTCCGCTCCCTGATCTCGGACTTCCAGCCTCCAGAACTGAGATAGCAAACAGGTGTTGTTGAAGCCTCCTGGGTTATGGTCCCTTGTTACCGTGGCCCCCCAAAACTAAGAGACGGGGTAACACACACTCCCAGCCCTCAGGGGACATCCTTCTGCTAGTGACGGAGGGGCATTGGTGGATAAATACCCAAGCTTCCTGGTGGAGTACGCTGTCTCCCATCAGGTCCCAGAGGGTGGAGTCCCACTTGCACATCCTATATCAACTGCCTTTTCTGCCTCCTTTCTCATTCCCTGACCTGAGCTGTGTTTCCTGGGATCATGTCCCAGATGAGCAACTTGCACACGAATCTCCATCTCAGGGTCTGCTGCTGAGACAGGCCCTGGCTTGTCTTGACCTCTGATATGCACATGTACACGTGTGTGTCTGTGCACACAAACCTTATAGTGTAAAAGCCTCAGTGCACAACCCCTGGTGTGCAGGAAAGGTGACTGTGCTTCGATGGGTGCTTTCCTCCAGGAGACAGAGCTGGCCTTGGGCCTTGGGCGGCCAGGCTTCAGGGCACTGTGTGTCTGCACAGATTCCTCTCAGGTCCACTCCCCAGACCCTGCATCTGTGTGATTATGGCTGGCAAACCCTGGGGCAGGAAAAAAGACCCCACCCCCCGCTGCTCCTTGCATGCATAAGGAGGCTTAGGGTCATTTGGAGTTTGAAAATCACATAAAAAATATACAAATAAATGACAAAACTCCAACAACACAGGCAACATTTGGACTCAAGAGTGAAAGTGAGTGCCTCTCAGACAATTATATAAATATTGATATAGATACAGACATAGATTGATTTAGAAACAGACATACTGATACATAGCTATAGACTAGGTATGGACATATATACGTAGATGCAGATTTGGATAAAGACATAAACATTGATAGAGCTGTACACATATCTATAGGTATAAGCAGATCCAGTGTATGTCGAAATATACATGTCATTGTGTTGTTTGTGTGGTTTGGTGAGTTTCTGATACCACCAGATGATTGCCGTGGAGGTTTTCTGAAACAAGACCATCTATACCCACTTTTTCCTTTTCTTCCAGTCTCCTGTTAATGGGTAATCAAGTTGCTCCCATTTCTTTGCCAGCTTTTCCATAGAGCGCTGCAACAGACATTTAGAGCTCTTGTACTTGGGCAAGTGTTTTGGGAGAATGGATTCCTGGAAGTAGAATTCCTGAGTTCAAAGGTAAGCGCATTTCGAATTTGGGGAGGTGGAATCCAATTGCCCTCCTAAAAGGCTGAACCAATTTGTGCTCCCAGAGTAATGTAATTGGAATATGGAAAAGGACTGTGACCTCATTTTGTACTTTCAACCGGTGAAGCAGGGTTTTTATGGAGCGAGCGTGTCAGGACCAGTTGCCACTCAGCCGCGCTTTGTTAATTTCAATGCACGTACTTGAAAGAGAAAACAAACTGAACTTCTTTAATATGTTTTATAATTTAAACTCCTTCTTATAGATGCAAGACTTTCCGTCATGTTCATGAGAAACATGCCCTGGGGAACTGCTAGTCCTTGAGGAATGAAAGACGTGGAGCAGAACCATGTTAGGCCTTGTAGTCCTTGCAGGCTTGCAACCTGAGGCAGAGCCGCCCCAGCTGAGAATGGTAACGATCACTCAGTACGGTGCACCTCTTGGGACGGTTTGTTACGCAGCAGCAGAAGCTGACTGATACAGAGCTTTTTTCTGCGCTGTCCTCACCCATCTATGCTTACCCCATGGTCACACTTACTAAGAAGGATTAAAATGACCTGTTTATGTCTCTAAAACCTTCACCAGATTGTATGTTCAGAGTGAGCAGAAATTACATTTATCTTGTTCACTTCTCCTAAAATTCCAGCTGGCACCTGGCAGGGGCTCATGAAGTACTTATCGGATGGATAGATGAGTGAAGGAAAGAAAGAATAAATGAGCTTAGGTTGCCCCAGTTCCTTGGCCACCCTTGGAGCCTCCCAATTATATTTTCTTTCTGTCTTTTTGAAAAATTACCTCTAATTTTAGCCAGAGTCCACTTTTATTATCTGCCAAAATCAAACATGCAAAAAACCTAAACCTTAACAAATGCATATGAGTTTAGTGCTTGATTTACTAAGAACTTCCCCCTCACCTTTGGTTTATTTCATATTTACAACAGTCTCAGGAGGTATCATTTCTTTGCCCTCATCAGGAGGACCCAAGGATCAGACAGGCCAGTGACTTGCTCTTATGTCCCCAGCCAGCCGGGGGCCTGAAGGGGGCTTGCATCTGCTTCTCTAGCTCCATGCCAGGGTCTCCTTCTAGCTTCTTCCATTCCCAGGGGGTCCTGGCCCACTGGAATGAGCTGGGGGACCTTCCTGGGGCATGCATCTGTAGTGTTTAAGTCTGGTCCTCTCTCCAAGAATGTGTCTTTGTCCCCTGGGGTGCAGGAGAATAGAGTGTTCCTTTTTTATGGCCAGGAAAACATTAATGAAAAATGAACCAGCAGTGAAATTAATTTCAAAGATGCATGCATTCTTCGTGACTAACAAGCCCGCACCTGTTCATTTGACACCCTTTAACAGGTCCCCACTCACCCCCCCTCCCACCTTCTTAAAATTCTCTTCCTTCCCTGCAGGCACCTGGTTGGTATGTTGAGCAGTTAAATAAACGTACAGTGGGATAAAAACATGACTTGTTAATTAAAAACCCTGCTCTGCCACTTCACAGTTATGAAGAGATGAGCCAGGCTGAGCAGGAAGAGCTCCTGGCATAGAGATGGTTGGATTTTTAGGTGCTGTGCAAAAGGCACCCACATTTATTAGCATCCTGCACCCTCCCCTGGGAGGATCTTCTCCCCCGTCTTCCCCTCCCCCCGTGTCAGTATGGGCCCCCTTGTTGGATAAATGCACAGTGAGAGGTCGTCTGTCCTCCTCCCAAGGTCCCTTCCCCATCATCCACTGTCCTCGGCTCTGGCGTTTCTCTCTCAGCGCCACTGACTCTAAATCTTGTCATTATTTCCTGCATGCTCTGATGGCTAGGAGTCACCAGGGGGTTGACTCAGTGGGCCCTTTCTGGTTGGCAGCTCTCAGAGGTTGGATGCTTGCCTTTAGGAGTTTTTAAAAAGCTACAAAGAAATCCAAAATTTGGGCCTGTGACAACTGGGCATGGCCGCCAGCCTCATGTTGGCATGCGTCATGCCCAGCTACCTTCTTTTAGCAACGTGACAGTATTTCTAGATCTGAGAATGTACTAGACTCATCTTCTAGCCTCTGTACAACCTTCTGCTTGAGGCGTGCTAACCATCTCCCTCTTAAAAAAAAAAATTAAAAAGGAGGTATTACATACATGCAATGTGTGTAAAATGTACACATCTTAGTATGTAGCTTAATGAATGCTTATATATGAACACACCTATGTAACAAGCTCCCAGAACATTCCCTCATGTTCCTTCCCAGCCAGTATCTCATTCCCCAGAAAGACCCACTATCCTGACTTCTCTCACCATCGATATGTCTTTTCTGTTCTTGAATTTCGTATGTGTGGGATCATGCAGCGTGTTCTCCTCAGAGAACTTTGGCCTCACTCATCATTATGTCTGTGAAATTAATCCATGTTGCTGTGTTCTTTATATTGCTGGATGGTGTTCCATTGTAAGACTTTACCACAGTTTGTTCATTCATTCTCCTGTTGATGGATATTTTTATTTTTTCCAGTTTTGGGCTAAAACCAATAAGGCTGCTCTAAACATTCTTGCCTATTCCTTCGGGTAGCCATGTGGATGCATTTCTATAGAATGTAAACCTAGGAGTAGAATTTCCAGGCTATAGGGGAGATGTGTGGTTAATCTTGTAAGAAATTTATAAGCAGTTTTCCAAAGTGCCGGTACTGACTGAGATTCCCACCAGCTGTGTGTAAGAGTTCCAGTTGCTCCACCATTTTGCCAACAGTTGGCATTGTCAGCCTTTTGAATTCTGGCCATTCTTCTGGGAGTATAGTGGTCCTCCCTCTCTTTTGACCGGCTTATCATATTCACCTTTTGGATATCCGCTCAGATGGCATCTGCTCTGGGGACTCCTCTCTTAGTCAGCTGGGGCCGCCATGACAAATACCATAGACTGGGTGCCCCAAACAACAGATGTTCACTTTCTCAGAGTTCTGGAAGCTGGAAGTCTGAGATCAGGGTGCCAGCAGGATCTGTCTCTGGTGAGAGTCCCCTTCCCAGCCCACAGACAGCCCCCTTCTTGCTGTGTGCCCACATGGCCTTCCCTTGGTACACGAACTTGGAAAGATCTCTCTCTCCATTCCTCTTTTTATAAGGACACTCAGTCCCCTCATGAGGCCCCACCTTGGTGACCTCATCTAAACCAAACCACCTCCCAAAGGCACTACCTCCAAATATCATCACATTGGGGTTTAGAACTTCAGTGTATGAATTTTGGGAGGAACACAAACTTTCAGCCCATAACATCTTCCCTTAGCCTGGGTGGTCCTGCCCCATCAGAGCTCTGACTGTGCTGACGTGTAATTGTGGACTTGACATTTGCTCCCACTAGATGTGGAAATCCTCAAGGTCAGGGACCTGGCATGGGACTGGTGCTCAGTTGCCACTCACTGTTTGGTGTCCCACCCTGGCCATTCTCTCCAATGCAGGGCGAGACCCAGATGGGTCAGGCCCTTGAGACACTCCAAGGTCTTAGGTGCCAGCCCTGCTTCCCAGCACAGAGGGCACGATCTGCCTCCCTGCGGTCTTTAGTTGTTGCTCTGCACTCCAACTACCACATTTCCAGGGTTTGGGTAAAGAAGCCATCCTTGGGGTCTTCAGTAAAGACTCTGATTTCGTGTATGGCCCCATCCACGTGCCCACCCACTTGAGGCACTAAGTCATACTCCCTCCTCAACTGTGCTGCACACCCCTGCTCTGGCTCATCCCACACCCATCCACTGTGTCCTCAAGAACTCAGTCTTTTATCAGTGACTCCCCATTTCTCATCCTCAAACTATCCTTTGGTTGTCCTTGTCACCTATTTTCTCTCCCCATAACTAGGTTGGCCCCCCAAGGCCACAGCTTCCCCTTTGGCCTCACCAGTAGACTCAACTTCCCCAGCTTTCCATGTAGCTGGACACTGGAGGAGGGACACATGGCCTGCATTTACCCTGTTCTTGCCCCTGACCTTTGTTTCTCCTGCCTCATAAGCCTCAGCAATTCTAAAGCTCCTGTCATGCAGCATCACCACCTCCCAGCTCTCTTTGCTGCAGAAATCTGTAGCCCTCCTGGTCATCCTCATTCACTAGTGACTTCACCTGTCTCACTGACATCCTCGTCACCATTCTCAGTGACTTTAACATCCGTGTGGATCGGTGGCTTTTGACGCTGCTAAGTGTTAGAGTCACTGGGAGACCTGCCCAAGACCAGCTGCGTCAGAATCCATGGAGTGGGAGACTCAGGCACTGGCATTAATGTCAGACATCTTCAGAAGTACTGAAGGTGCATAGGTGTTTCTGACTGTTGAGACAGACAACCCATTCCACACCGCGGCCTCTCAGTTCCTTGACCTCCTTAACTGCAGATCGTTACCTGTGGCCACACTTCAGTGACTTCCTCCCATGACCAACTCCTAGACTTCGTCATCGTCCTTCTACTTCGGTCTGTGACCGCCACCTTCTGTTCTTCCATCGTGTTTTCCTCCAGCCTCACTGGGCTGCCCCTCCATTGATCTTTCCACTTTCTATCACCAACTTTACACCCTCACTTTCCTCCACGATCCACTAAACCTTTGTCCCACAGACTCAGAATGGACACTCAAACCCTCTCAGCAACCCTGCGATGTGTGGCTGGCTACTTTCCTCTGGGGACAGTTGTTGAGGTAACAATAAGGATGCTTGGCTCAGTTAAGTCCAAAGAGTCTCCAAAACTTTCATCATGGCCAGTTAGGGGTCACTGTCAGGGAGTTTTTATGATGCACATGAGTTTCTGTGGTGGTCGTGGACCCTTCCTCTAGCAGGTCCCACCTCCTGGGTGACCTCGGAACAACCTGGAGAAGATCAGGAAGTAATTTTGGAACTGCTATTATCTTCACAAAGTCAAATTACTTTCCTGGATGACAGCCAAGTGAAGTCCAGTCTTGTCTAAAGGGAAACCTTTTGGCCCAGGTCTGTATAAATCACAGAACTTCATTTCCTCAGATATGAAGACCACATTATCAGGAGTCAGATTCTTCATGACACCAGGGTTGACATCAACTCCTGATGTTTTCTCATCTCAAATGTTCTGAATCAATCTCTTCTTTGACGATCTCAAGATGCTTAATTTTTTCATGCTAAAGGGGATTCTATTCTGGGAGTTTATCTTGGCAGCTGAAGGCTGTGTGCCAAGAAGAGAGGAGGGGTCAGTGGGGATGGCCGAAGATCATCAGGTAGACTAATGGAAGAAACCCAGGGGAAGTCCACACACCAGGTGTATGGGCTTTGACCTGTCTGCCTAAATCCCCAGCGTGAATGAAATATGATTGAGGATTGTAGAATATTGCAGCAGGCCTGCAGGGGTAATGTTGAAAGTTGAAAAATATTAGGTGTCTATAGTTTTAATACAGGTTTCAGCATTTAGATGTGGTGGGAAATGAGACTTAGCACAGTGCTCAGCATGAGATTTGTGAAAACAGGGAGGAGGCCGGCAGGCAGGAAGCAGGAAAGGTCCTGGGGTAGGCTCCCCTTTTCTTCTCTCTGCTTTCTGGAAGTGTTCACACAGGGATCTCTGCCCACAGAGGAACAAGAGCTCTTTAGAGGGTGGCGTCCTTCTGTAAATGTCCACCCAACGTAGGGTCCCTGCCCACCTATACTCTTCTCCCCATCTAGATGTGCTCCAGGCCACTCCCCTTGGGTTTGGAAGGAGAACCATGGATGTGGGACCTCCAGAGATGCCCTGAAACTTGGGCATGTCATCTCTGGTGCTGGGGCCCTTCCTGGAGGAGCACCAGCCTGTTCTCCATGGTGGGGGATCCCCAGGGGCAGGAGTCCAGCCCCGTGGCCAGGAGTACAGCCTCTGCTAGGAACCAGCCTGCACAATTTCAAATCCCACTCCACTGTGGACTAGCTGTGCCGTTGGGAAGCTGCTCGACCTCTATGCCATACTGTCTTCATCCACAAAATGGGACGATGAGAACAGCAGCACCTGACTCCCAGAGTTGCTGTAAGGCTGGCATCAGCTAATACGTGCCTAGTGCACAGTAAGACTGAGTACATTTCTGCTTTGGTATCTAGCTTTGGAACAGCACAGACTCAGTTTCGATCCCTGATCTGAAATTCATCAGCTGTATGACCTTGGGCACGTCCCAGAGCTTCAGTTTCCTCTCTTGAAAAGGGAGACTAGTGATATAATGTCATAGGATTTTGGCAACAATGAAAACAAGACTGACATAATTAAGGAGCACATAGTGGGGCCTCAAGACATAGCACTCCTCCCCAAACACATGAGTGGACTAAGTTCTAAAAATGTGTTCCTAGGTACCTGTTTTGAAATAGAAATGCCTCTTCCAGTAGACACCATGCTCCAACAGGCTGGTAGTGTCCCAAGATAGCCCATTACAGTCTGTTTCTAAGGTTGAGAACATTTTCGTTGTGAAATATTTCAAATCTTGAGAAAAGTACAGGAAATAATATGACACCTGTGTACCCACCCTCTGCAGTTAACAGATGTTAACATTTTGTCATATTTGCTTCAGATTCCTCCTTTACAAGAGGAAGAAAATATTAGAGTTACAGCTAAGACAAAGCCATTTAATCAAGAACAGAGCTTGTATTCCGGTTCAGGTGAGTGGCTGTGCGCCAGGTCCTCTGTGCGAACTGGTGATACTGATAAGAATAAGGGAGTTCCTTGGCCTCTGTGAGCTTGCAGACCAGCGAGCAGTGGATATCAGCTGTGAGCAGACAATTGTCCCACATGGAGACAAATGACACAGCACTAGAATGCACAAGGCGGTGGTGGCACTGGGACGGAGAAGGTTCCCTGGGCAAAGAGACATCTCCATTGTGCCTTGAAAAATTAAAGAGATTAAGAGAGAAGTGGGCTTTCCAGGTGGAGAGAGGAACATCTGCAAAGCAGGGAGGCAGATGGGTTTGTGACCAGGTTGTACACAGCTTATATATACATAACGTGTCACCTCTGCCTGGCTTTTTGAACTGAGATGTTTTATTTTCTAGGGCTGTCGTAACAAAGTACCGCACACTGAGTAACTTGAAACAATGGAAGTGTATGGTCTCAAGCTTCCGGAGGCTGGAAGTCCAACATCAAGTGTCATCAGGGTCATGTTCACCCTGAAAGCTCTCGGAGAATCCTTCTTTGCCTTTTCCTGGCTTCTCATGTTTGCCAGCAATCCGTGGTGTCCCTGTCTCCTCCTTGCATGTCTGAGTCCAAATTTCCCCTTTGTAGAAGGACACCAAGTC
This sequence comes from Manis pentadactyla, assembly GCF_030020395.1. Classification (NCBI taxonomy): domain Eukaryota; kingdom Metazoa; phylum Chordata; class Mammalia; order Pholidota; family Manidae; genus Manis; species Manis pentadactyla. The sequence continues at coordinate 122,052,885 of NC_080028.1, read as the reverse complement.
ACGTTCGTTGAGGGCCCACCCAACTTCAGTGTGACGTCATCTTAATTTAACTTATTATATCTGCAGTGACTGCAGGAGCTTAAGGAATTTTCCCCAGGATGCCCTGTCCACATGTCGGGTATATGTGTGCATTTGTTTATGTACACATGTATGCATGTATACATGCACGTACATAAATATGTATTTCATAAGTTCTGCTTCTGTTCTGCTCTAAATAATGACACCATTCGAGTTTGTAGGCACAGGGACACATTTACGGTCCCTCTAAGTTTCAAGAGCATAAATTCTTGTTTTGATTTTGCATCGATTAAAAAAAAATTCCTCTTTGGATTTTGCCAAGGCAAGGAATCTAATGGATGTTTGGGAGTCAGTCCAGTTAATCCCATATTTCCTGGGCATCTGCTGGTGCCATACGATCAAGCTGCAGCAGATTCTTTTGGGCTATTTTTAGGTGGCTGGTTGATGAATATTCCAGGTGTCAGAAAGACCTAATTCATAAAAATGGGCTTGAGATAAGGGCTGAAAGTAAGTGAGTGTCCAGTGTGGGTGGATGGTTTCTGGAGCATTTATGGGTCTGAGACAGTGCACATAAAAGATAGTTGAATTTTTAGGGGCTGAATCAAGGGTCTGGAACAGCCCAAACCTGGGCATCACTGGGGAAAAGCAGAGGCCTGATAACAAGGCACTGGCGTCCCCCCTCATTCAGACAGCACTTTGCAATTAACGAAGACATGCATTCTGCACCTTTTACCCCGCTGGGCCCTGCAGCCTCTGGGTAGTTGCATATTTTACAGTTCACTCCAGGGACAGGAAAACTAGAAAGGAGATGTCATAGAATGTTAGGACACTAATTACATGGGGTGTCTGTACCAGAGCCAAGAGTGGAGCCAGACCCCTCCTTTCCATATGGGCCCGGGGCTCCCTCTCTGACTGGGAGCAGGTGTAGGCTGCGGTTCTCAGGGACAGCTCCCAGGGAGGTCCCTCTTTGTCACAGAGGCAGGGCATCCGGGGACTCCTGCCGGGAGGGGTGTTGGACAGAGGGAGTGTCACTTCCGCTTGGGGGCATCGGCTCCCCTTTCCTGCCTGTCTGTGAGGCCCTTCATGTTTTCCTCCCACTCTGCCTCCCACCCCTTCCTGCCACCGTCCTTCAGACGGGCTCTGGGGGCTTAACCATCCACTCCACCAAGTGCCAGGCATGGTGCAAAGCCCTTCATATCCATTTTACACCCGACCCAGCACCAACAGGAAGGGGCTGTTACTTGTGTTTTGCAGATGGAGAGAGATGGAGGCAGGGATATAAGATGATTCCCTAAAGTCACTTCGCTGGGTTAGAAGTGGTTTTAAGGGTATCAGGGTTTGTTTTAATCCCGTATGGTATCACACACAGGCAGGAAGTCGATGTCATGGAGGAAGAGGTTTCTATACTCCCTAGAAACAGGAGACATGTCGGTGTGTCCCTCAGGAGTGCCATGCAGAGAAGCCCCCGGGTGGGTCAGGAGCCAGAGGGTGTGGGATGGGTGGGGTTGTGGGTGACAACCTTTATGCAGTTTCCATGGGAAGGAACAGGAGGCAGGGTTAGGAGGCTCAGGGCTGGCTAGTTGTATAATTTCCAAGGACTCTGGGGCATAGTGCCACCCCTAGTTGTCTGTACCTGGCCCTGGGGTGATTTGGGCAAGGTGGGAGGGTTTGTAAGAGCCTGACTGGGATGTGGTTGGGCGTGGGCTATGGATTGCTTGGCTGCCTATAGCATGTGGCTTGCAGGCCGAGCTGTTAAGTTTCCTTCGAGAATCCACTAACCCTGGGAGAGGCAGTCCCTCCTGACCATCCAGGCTCCAAATGACAAAGCATCAAAAATACAGAATTAGAAAAGACATGATTAACACAGAACCCCATACTTTGGAGTACAAAAGCACATTCTTGCTACTATACCCTTCCATCCTTGTCAGACGGCAGGAGATACTTCTTTGAGACCTGGAAGACAGAAGCACAGATTTATTTTTGGCCCTGTGAATAATTATTTCCTCATTCCAAGGGTGTGTATTCTTTCTTTCTCTGCCTCTTCCTCTTCTTGCATTCACTTTCTGTATGTTATCCAGCACGCCCACGCCTTCCTGGGCCTGCCTAGGTAACTGTCAGGTCTCTGATTAAAAAGCATAATATGCTAGCAAATGCACCATAACAACAATAATGAACAAATAGAAGATATTAAAACCTTGGATTCTTTGCCGCATCTCTCTTTTTTCTAGGGCCAGAGCTGAGGCTGGGAAGACTGCAGTATTAACTCTTCTAGGCCGGCAGTTAGCTGGAAATCAGATCAGGGGCTTTCTTTGCCAGGAGCTCAGAGGTGAGCCCCGGAGAATCAGTCTGTCCTGCTGTGGCTCCTTGCGGACTTCTTCATTCCCCGCAAGGTTTGGCTGAGCAGCGGAGAAAGGCCAGAGAGAAACTATACATGAACTGAGAGGCTGTGTCAGGAGCGCAGGGTCAGCGCATCTACGTCAGTGCTGGCTCTATGTTTGTGAGTCAGGTGGTCGTGATGAGAGTAACGGCTCCCGCGTATGGAGCTGCTATCATGTGCCAGGCTCTGTGCTGAGCACGTTCCGTGCATCACGTACTGGATTCTCACAATGACTCTATGTGGCGGGCATGAATATTGCCTCCATCGGACAGTGGAGGAAATGAGGGTGTAGGAGTCGAAGGACTTGCAGGTAGCAATTGGTGGAGCCAAGATAGAAATCCACACAGGCCGACTGGGGACCCTGAACTCTGCATGACACTTAATAGATCAAGGACCAAGACTGAAAGAGTCTGTGACTAGTTTTCTTAAGGCTGTGTTTTTTAACCAGGGGTGATTTTGCCTCCCCAGCCCCAAGGGGTCATTCTACAATGTCAGGAGAAATTTTGGTTGTCACTACTGGGCAGCAGGTGGTGGATGCTACTGGGTGGGGGCCAGGGATGCCATGAAGCATCCTGCAGAGCACAGGACAGTCCACACCACAAAGTGACCCAACCCCAAATGTCTATAGTGCTGAGGTGAGAAACCCTGCTTCCTGGTCACATGTCTAGATCCAAGCCAGGACCCGAGCTGTGGTCTCCGGACACCTGGCATAATGCTTATCCCATTCCTCGAAGCATAGCTGGTTGATGGTTACCCTCTGTGCCAGTGCGGGCTGTTGGCACTCCCCCCAGGCAGTGCCCCCTGCACCTCTCCTAGCTACACTTTCCCTGCAGCCCCTGTGCTCCCAGTTCCTCACTGGGGGGCTCTGTCATGCTACGTATGATCCTGTCTCTGTTCTCTGTTTATCCCAGGGTCTTCCGCACTGCATAGTGACGCTGTGAGGGGGAGGACAGCATGGTGGTGGTGGTGGTGACGATGATGATGCAGCAATGGTCTGACTGTTCTTCCTGGATGTTCTGGGGGGCCTGGAGTGAAGGCCCATCAGGGGAAAGCATAGCCCTCTTGGCTGTGGTTCATGTGCTTTCCCCACGTGTGATGTGTGTCCTCCTCCACATCATCTTCCTGGCGCATCCACGGACCAGCCAGGCGTCACCTTACCTCCTGGCTCAGGGCGTCGTTATCTGTCCTAAGCCAGTGGCCCCTGGTCTCAGAGGAACCCCTTGCACAGCCCAGGAGTTACGGCCTGGAAAGCGGCATGTGGGAGGCTGGTTTAATTTTCTGCCACATTAATATTAATAGGAGACAGTCGGCTCTGGGTGCAGTGTGGGGGAGGTACCAGGGAACAAAGGCTGCTTGTGGTTCAGAAAGCTGGGCATGCAAGGATCTTGGAGGAGGCTCCACTTCCTCCTGCAGGCCTCAGTTTAGCCCTCTGTAAAACGAGGGGCTGGAATCATGATCCAGAAGATACCCCACTCCCCTGTCCTTCTCACGTTTTATATCAGTATGGCCCCCACCTTCCAATTCCTGGGTCCCTGAGGATGAGATCAGGATGTAGCTTGACCCCTTCGAGTGACAGGGAACTCACTACCTCCTAGAACAGCCCCTGCTGTTGTCACACTGCTGCGAGCTTTGCCGTTGTCGAGGACGGTAATGGTAATGGGGACGCCGAGCACCTTGCAGGCATTATTGCCTCCTGGCCTCACAGCAACGCCTTGTGGGAGAGGTATGATCAGTCCCATTTTACAAATGTTGAAGTTGAGGCTGAGCAAGGTCAAGAAACCTGCCCACGAATAGGCTATGAGGACGTTGCAGAGCAGGACCTTGACCCCAGCTTGTTGGCTTCAAAGCCCTGGAGTTTGTTTAAGTGAATTAACTATAGGACATAGGTGCTCGCAGGGGTGACAGGTGGAGGTAAGGTGAGTCCTAGCACCTTGCAGAATGGCATTGTCCTTGGGGGTGGAGAAGGCAGGGCCTCGGTGTGATTATTACTGAGCAAATATGAGCACCTGCCCTGTGCCAGATGCCCTTTGTGGGCGTTAGTTCATTTAATTCCGCCAGGGCCACCATGGGGCAAGTATCATCATTTATGCCCACTGTCTGAGCTTCCTATGGCTGGTGACAGAGGCCACGAGTCCAGTGGCCTAAGATGATGCACACTGATTATCTGACAGCTCTGGGGTCAGAAGTCTGCAGTGGTCTCCCCAGGCGGCTGCTTCTGGAGGCTCTGGGGCTGAATCCATCTCCTTGTCTTTCCTGGCCTCTAGAGGCCACCTGCCCGCCTTGGCCTGAGGCCCCTTCCTTCATCGTCGAGCCAACAGCAGAGCATCTTCCAGTCTCTCTCCTCTCTGCCTCTGCTTCCTCCTTCTCGGACCATCCCCCCCCTTTCCCTTCTAAGGACCTTTGAGATTTCTCTGGGTCACCCAGATCACCCAGGCTCCTCTCCCTGTGTCAACCTTAATCACCTCTGCACAGTTTCTTCGGCCATGTACGGTGGCGTCTTCACAGGTTCTGGGATCAGGGTGGGGACATCTCTGGGGCCGGGTCCTGTCTACCACATCCATCTTACAGGTGAGCAAGCCCAGGCCCAGAGAGGCTGGGTGACTTGCTCCAAGGGCTGTACAGTCTGCCGGTGGGGATGGCTGGGGCTCAGCTCAGACCTGGGCAGCCTCGTAACTGCCAATTGTGTCATCTCGCCGTGGCTCCCGGGCAAGCTGTGCTCACGGAGCCACACCGTCCCTTGACATGCCAGCTGGGTGGGAACGGGCTGGATATGTTGGGATAAAATAGTGGGATTCCAGGATCAGTCAAATAAATAAACAAATCGTCTGGGGAGACGGAAGATGAAGGGCTCTGGCCTGAGCTCAGGTAGTGGGCTGAACCCTCCTGACTGATGGGCTCTGTTGGGGGCTGGGGGAGGCTGTGCCCTCCGAAGGCCCTTCTGCCTGGACGGGACTGGGGGCCGTTGCTGGTCTTGGCTCCCGTGAGCCAGGTGGCTCTGGAGGCAGCAGGCATCTCTCTGACAGGGCCCGAGACTGATGCTCCCATTTGTCACGGGGAGAGCTGGAACTGCCGTGGTTTATAACTGTCAGCAGCGGCCACTGCGTAAGGCGGCTTTGCTGAGGCCACTCTTTCTGGAAAAAGGAGAAAAATGATGACATTTCTGATGACCACACGCCCCTCGCCACAGAGGCGATGCTGTTTGCCCAGAAGCTACCTCGGAGAGCTGGTACTTAATTACTTTTGACTTTGCAAGTGACAAGAGAGGGAGGTGCAAAGTACAGATGCCTTGGGTCTGACCTCACGCAGAAATGTCTTCCTTTTGTAAAAGGAGGGCCCTTTGAAAAGATCTAGGCTTTGGAGTCAGAGAGAGCTGAGTTTGAATCCTGGTTCTGCCGTGGACACTGAACAACGTCCTTACCTTGCCCAGCCTCAGTCTTGTCATCTCTGGCATAAGAGGAGACCACCCACCTCCCAGGGCGTGGGGAGGGCTCAGTGACACCATGCGGCTCGTGGCCAGTGATGTGCCAGGCATGGGGGAATACAGTGGTGAGACCAAGTCCTGGATCTGCTAGCTTTGGGTCCAGTGTGGGAGACAGACAAAAACAAGTGACTAAACAAGGGAAAAATAGTCATATTAAGTGTTCTTTACGACATAACACGCACTGTGTTGAGGCCTATGGGGGCGGGAGAAGTCTTTTCAGGAGGAGAGATTTAAGGTGAAACTTGTAGGATGAGATGTAGTCCGTGAGGGGGATGCTGGGGAAAGGGAGGCAGTATGTGCAACGGCTGGGAAGTCATGAGCTTGTTCTGGGGATGGATGAAAAGCAGCGAGCGAAGGCGACAGGACAGGAGAGGAATCAGCGTCAGGGAGGAGCAGACGGGGGAGCAGAGGTGGGCGCTTTTGTGGGCCAAAGCGAGGAATTTGGTTTTAAGTCTAAATGCAAGGAGAAGCCTTTCAGAGAGTTTTAGGCAGAGGAGCGTTGTTGCAGGTTTTTGGGGTAAAAAGGTCTGTCGTGGTGCTGGATGAGAATGAATATTTGCATTAGGAGCTCTTATGGCAGATGCCCTGGAGGACCCAGGAGGGTGCTGCTGGAGCTAAAAGGGGGGTATGTGGTCTCTGGGCAGGACCAGCCACCTCAGTGCAGGTTTGACAAGGAATGGGGGCATTACCCTCAGGCTCCGGAGCTGCGGAACAGCAAAGCCTCCCCACCTATGGGCAGTCCAAAGCCGGGCTCCCGTCCAGCTGCAACACCTGGAGTCGGCCCCCTGCTCCCAGCAGGGAAGTCACGTGGCCTTCTCTACCACCAACACATCTGCCTGCTGGAACCTTCCTCGCCAATTCTATTTTTGCTCCCCTTGGCAGCTCTGTGGAAATTAAAAGGCTATTTGCAGTGACTAATGTTGCTAATTCTGATCAAACAATTTAAAATTCATCCTTCGCCATATCGGAGACCCACTAGGGAACAGAATTAACACATCATTTGTGGCAATTTCTATGACGGTCGTGGAAAACAAAAAAGACATTAAAATTGGTCTCAATTCAAACCGCTGCTCATTAAGCTGCCTCTTTATAATATCCCATCTTGATCTATACAATGGTTCTCCGTCTGTTCCCAGTTTATTAACCGGGAGGAGGGACCTTGACAAGCTGGCTGCCAGCACAGAGGTGCTAGAACGTGCTTGGGCGTCAGTGGGAATGCGTGCTCCCACGCTTTGCAGCTCTGCTCCCAGGCACCTCTCTCTGCACCAGCTTCCTTTGAGCCTTCCTGTCCTCAGGGGATGTCGCTCCCATTTCCGAAAGTTGTAATTCCGAGAGCCAAATATTAAAAAAAAGAATCTTGCTTCCTAGTATTCCCCAACTAGAGTCATTCACATACCGTTTGTGTAATTTTAGCCATATCCATATCTATGGTCTGTTATTTCCTTCATAAAAAAGCCAACTCATTTAAAAAATGACTATATTAATTTAATGTATAAAAGAAACGATAACATGATATCTCCTAATTAAATGAATATAATAATTTAATTTTCAACAGGAAACATTATAGCACTATAATAAATGGAAAACCAACAGCAATGACTATGAATACAGAAACAGCAAGGGTAAAAAGAAATACAGTGATTTAAAAACATTTGACAATTGGCTTTTCACCCCCTTTTTTTCCTACAAAGCTTCTGTTTTGTGTGTATATGTGTGTGGTGTGGTAAAATGCATGTAAAAAATAGGCAAGCAATTAAAATGCAATTGTATACATGTTTGCAAGCCTTTTGACCATTAGATAAATAAGAAAAAGTTAAAAAATGAATTGTCATTTTTGATCAGTGTGGATAAAATGAAGGTTCCTAGGCCGGGAGTCTCACCTGGCCCTGGTTAGCTAGCTCACTACACATGTGTGGGCAATATGTTGTCACTGACTCTGTATAAAGAGCTTGACCAGTGCTCTGGGCTGCATGACTACAGGAGAGCAGAGACTCGAGTGGTGGCAGCAGTGAGGACAGAGACTGGGATGGCTGCAGGGGCAGAGAGGCCCAGAGGCAGAGACTGGCTTGCAGCAGGCAGACTTGCTCTGAGTGGACGGGATTCTAGTGATTGACCTGCCACTGTGGAAATAAAGTTGGGTATAAACCCTTTTACCCCAAGAATGTTCTATTGTCATTTCTTTGGTCTCATTGAATCAATAGTGAACTTGTCCAGGGCTGAAACCCATTGGCAAGACCATCAATAAAAGCGTACATACAATTAAAAGAGCAAAACAAATACAATGGAAAAGGAAACAGTGCTATTAGATTCTAGCTGGATGCATTTGCCAATGAAGGCAGCTTCTGGAAGCAGAGGTGCAGAACACAGCCTGGTCTGGTGAACCCAGGAAGACCTCCGAGGGGAAGTGACCTATCATCCCAGTCGCTGTGTTTCTTTGGAGTCCCTACAGAAGCCTTTCAGCCAGCAAACTCTAAAAGATTTAATTGATTTTTGGATCTCACATCCCGAGTCCTAGCACTCATCCAGTTCTGCCTTCCTTGGGCAGATGTGTGTGTGTGTGTGTGTGTGTGTGTGTGTGTGTGTGAACTTCAGTAGAGATTTTATAAGCTCCAATATTACAATAATGATTCTCCTCTCCTCTCAAGTCCGCCCTTCCCATCACCATGGCAACCCACAAACACAAAGGGCAGGAGGAAAGGTTTTTGATCTTATTTTGCCTGGGGCTTTGCCACATGGTTTGATTCTCCCTGGGACCTGTCACCATCCAGAAGGTTAGCACTGGTGTTGAATACCCTGGGTTACCTGGAATTGATTCCTCTGTGGTATTGATTCCTAGAAGAGAGGCATGGGGCATATGTGCCTTCCCAGTTTTGTTTTAAAATTAGACCTCCTTAGGATTCCTAATTGTTCTCAACAGGGACATCTAAGCAGCAAGTTGAAAAATGGGGGTCAGATCTAAGCAGAGAGTTCAGATGAGGAATGGTGAGAAAGTCCTTGCAGAACTGGGGACAAAGGCACCACAGGACAAGGGATGAAGCAAGCACAGAAAACTGGAGGACAGGCAGGAGTTTATGACGTGTAGGAGGAAGGTACAGAAAAGTAGGGTGTAGGGAAAATGGAAGTTCCTATGGCCAGGATCCTCACCTGACCCTCATGTACTTGATGATGTCATTGGCCTACTGGGTAGGCAACCTTACACACTCGTTGGCAATAAGCCGTTATTACCTGTGTTGTATGTAAAGAGCAGTACTCAGAGCAGAGGCTGGAGGGAAAGAGGGCCTGGAGGAGGGACGGTGTGGATAAAAGGAGAGTTCCTGTGGCCGGGATTCCCACCTGGCCATGGTTGACTAGCTCACTGCACACCTGTGGGCAATACATGGCTGTTGACTCTATAAGAAGAGCTCTGCCCAGTGCTCTGGGTGACATGGTGGCAGGGCTGCAAGGCTGCAGGAGAGCAGAGCAGAGGCTGGAGTGGTGGCAGTGCCGAGGACAGAGACTCAGAGGACAACTGTGCAGAGAGGCCCAGAGGACAGCTGTGCAGACAGACAGAGGGGCCCAGAGGCAGAGACCGGCTTGCTGCACACAGACTTGCTCTGAGTGAATGGGATTCTAGTGTCTGACCTGCCACCTGGAAATAAAGTTGGGTATAACCCTTTCACCCCAAGAACATTTTGCTGTCATTTTCTTTGGTCACATTGAATCCACAGTGAACTTGCCCGGGACTGAAACCTGTTGGCAAGACAGACGGAGATGGACTTGCTGGGTGCAGTTGTGACTCTAGCCCTTGACCTGCCACCATGAGACTAAAGCTTGGTATAAACCCTATTACCCACCCTCCCAATGTTGTCATATTTCAGTCTCACTGAATCAAGAGTGAACTTGCCTGGAACTGGGAAGCCCCTCCAGCCCAGAGCCACCTAGAGGATGAGGATAGACAGGTCAGTAGGGGCCACATCCGGAGCACTTGCTGGGGATGCAGATCAGAGGCATATGCATTGCCCCCAGGCATATAGCAAACTCGTGTGGGTCTGGCTCTTAATTCTGGGCTCCCTGACCCCCAGCACAGAGCCTTCCCCACTGGTTTCAGTTCCAGCACAAACTGCCCTTTGACAGTTCTTTTCAAGTGAGAAAAGTTGGGAGGTCAGATTGTGACCTTGAGTTCTTAAGTCCAAATGCCAGCTTCCTGCTGTGTCGGCCAGATGACACTCTTCTCTGAGTGTCAGCTTGCTCATTTAAAAAATGGGGGGTGTGTGGGTAAAATTGTAATATTTCCAGAATATCTCTCCTGGCTTTAGTGCATCTGCATATCAACTGGAGTTCCTCAAGGGTGGAGAGAGGTTCATCTCTCTATCAGTGGGTAATTACCTGGACATCCGAGGGCTTATCTGAACCTGAGAGGTTAGGGGCAGGGCTGGTTTGCTTCTGCCTGAGCAGGAGAGAGATGGCCCCGGACTGCAGTTTGTAACCGGTTTTAAACTTTATTTCTCCTTTGGACTGATTTTGGTTTTAGAGGTATTTTGCCCCAGGATTTCCTCTCCCCAGAGTTACAGGGTGACAATACTAGTACGTACCTAGAGACTGTTAGCAGTCAATGAATTAATTCACCAAGCAAACTTGGCACATAGTAGGTGCTTAATAAATGTAGCTCTTACAACATGAAAGTGGAGGGGGTGGGGAAAAGTAGCTGCGGTGGCCACGGTGAATACGATCAAGCTTACAGAAAACCCCGTAAATCGAGAAACAGAACCATGGTCGGGTCTCTCCAAGGAGATGCGTTTTCAGATTTTTGAGACATTTCGGAGTTGAGCTGAGGTGAACGACAGGCCTCCAGGTAGGAGGTGCGATCTCACGCAACAGGAACAGCCGGCCCCGCGGAAGCAGAGCTGTGCTCGATTATTTAATGTGCTTAGCCAAGCTCCCTGGGGCCAAGGAGAGTGACCCCCGGGGAAATCTGTGCTTTTCGGTCTCTCTCTCAAAGGCTCCTTAATGGACTTGCCTTGTCTGGGAAGTGGAGTGGAATTCTGCATAAAAATGGAGGTGTGAGGTCGAGTTCACACCCTATACTGAAGGGGACCCCTCCAGGGATAAGGGTAGAAGCTAGGACAGGACGTTTCTTTAACCCTAGAGTGTTAGTGAGCAAGTACTCAGCTTCCGGAGCCCCTGCGTCACGGGACTCCCAGTCCCCCTGCTTTTCCCAGGTTGTTCCATGACACCTGATGGGTTTGGAGATTCCCGGAAGCGAGGCGGGGCACAGAGGCGGGGCAGTGAACCCGGGAAGCAGCGGGGAGGGCTTTGGGAATGAGGCCCCAGGAAGGCAGGCCGGGCGCCCATTTCCCCTTCCTCCTGGGTCCCCCGTGCAAATCCTCTCGTAGGCAGCCAATAAAGACTCGTTGAGAGCGAGTGTGGGACGCCCTACTCGCTTCTCCAGGTTTCCATGCTTCCCCAGTTGCCTGCAGGGTCCAGATCTGGCTTTGCTGCTGGTCCTCCTTAGGAACAGCCTCATAGAGGACGCCTGCTTCTTACCTTCTCCAAAAAGTCTGCTTCCAGGGTTTGGTGCCAGTGCGACACAAACTGCCCAGGTTGTGTGGTTGCATGAATGTAAGTCTCAGTTCTGTTGCTCCGTGGCTGTGTGACGCTGGGCAGGAGACCACCCCCTTCTCACAGGGGTTTCTTCACCTGTAAGACAGAGTCCCCTCCTGGGCTGTGCAGAGGCTCAGGAGGCAACGCCTGCGGCGCCCAGCACGTGGCCTGCACATACTCCCCGCAGTACCTTTCCAGCCTCCTGCCCCAGGACCTCCCCTGCAGATGTTGTGGGGGCGTTGCCTATTTTGCTCTTGTTCCTTCCACAACAAAGAATTGAAGGGCAGAGACACAGCAGTGAAACAGAATAAAAGTTTTATTTAAAGTTACTTCAAGAGAGAAAAAGTGCAGCAGGCGACCTCAGGGAGGAGAGGCGCCTTGAAAGGCTTAAGTTTGATGGAAAGAGAGAAAGTCGCTTAGAAAGTGCGGGCGGGCGGCCTCAGGGAGAGGAGTGCCCTGAAGGGTTGGGGGGTCCCCTCTTCTAAGGATTTTTCAGGAATGTGCCCAAGGGCTGGGGGTGCAGATTTGTTACATAGTTCCCGAATGTTTAAAATTAACATAAGAAATATACTGCTGTGATCTCTCCCTGAGATACTGGTGTCTTGGTCTGGGAGCTTTCAAACAGGGCTGCCTGCCCAGCCCCCGAGGTGGGCTGAGTTATTGTCTGTTTGTTAAAGAGTATGTTAAGAATCTTACTTTTTAACTTCCTGGGTTTTAAAATACAACCTTATCTTTAAGATGGAATCTTTCTTGCTTTTACTATGTTGCTTATGGCTGGGCTTGCTTGCCATATTAATTGCCCAGGTTGTAAATTACTTGATTAGGGGCTGGAGGAGGAAAAATACAGCATATAAATTAAGTTAAAGAATAAGCCGGGCCTGCATGATTAACACAATAAAGCCATGGGCTATGCTGACGTATCCTCCTTTATCTGGGGAATATTCAAACATTCCAGGCCAAGGTACTCCTGGCTTTTTGAGCTTTAACTATTAACTCGGGGTCTTTTTTAGTAGGCTTTCCTGGCTTTTTTCTCTTTTCACCCCGCTCATGTTTATTTTCCTGCCTAACAGAGGAGAACAGGGGGCTGGAGGAGCTGCAGGGCGTGCTTGAGGCTCTTGCTGGGCTCTCCTCCCTCCCTCTCCTTGCCTACGATTGAGGCAGCACCTGCGATTTTTGCTTCTTAAGAAAAAAAAAATCAATGCCCCATCAGCTAACACCTTCTGTAGGCTGTGTAAGGCGGGGCACCCAACCTGAGGGGAGCTCTCACAGAAGCAGCCTGTCTCTGGGGTAGGGGGAGCTGAAGGGCCCTGGGGAGCCCCAGGCGGCCTGTGATGTCTCATCTGGGCTCCCCCAGGCAATGCAAACTTTGCAGGAATTTGTGCATTCAACAAATATCAACCAACTTCCTATTCTGAAGGCGAGTGTGGATTTGGTGTGAGACTGGTCTGAGTTTGGGTCATGGATCATCCCTGGTCTACTGTGTACCTGTTGTGTCCCAGGTGTGTGCCTGGCATACAGTAGGTGCCTGCTGAATAGGTGGTGGAATGCACTTGGCAAAGATTGGCAGAGCACATCGCTTCTCTGAGCCTCAGTTCCCCATCTCTGCAATGGCTGTGGTAATGGCCTGTCCCCAGGGGTTATCAGGAGATCCTACCTCTGGTATGTGGAGCTGGCACAGCGGAGATTGTCCCCCAGTAGTGGCTTTGACGATGAAGGGAATTTGAAATCCCTGCCCGGACTGGCAGCAGAGAATGATTTCCATGTGGAGCTGTATTACCCTTGTACTTCATCATTTCTGCAGCCAGTGATCCAAATCTCTCTTCTCTTCCCTAATTATGCCTACTTGCTTTTCTCTTTCTTTTGTTACATAAGCTGAGATATCAGACTCTTTGGCTGTGAAGGTTGAATTCTCTGCTAATTATAAAAAAGATAGCTCTTTCTTTCATTAGTCCTAATGGAAATTGGCTGCATAATTCTTCCAGCTTTGGGGTGCATCTCCGGCCTCCAACTGCATTGCTGAAAGGAAGTCAGCAGGGGTCCCTCAGCCAGGTAGAGGCTAGTGTTGTGGTTTGGAGTTGTGTAGACCTGAGTTTGAAAGCAGTGCTGAGCTACATGGCCTGGGCAGCCTACCCTCCCGTCCTCGTGTGCTTCTTCATCTGTAAACGACCCTCACTACGTGGTGGCAGTGTTTCATGCTTGTCTGAGATCATGGGGCATGGAGAGACGGATTCTCTTGATGTGATGGCTGCACCCCGTAATGCCACACACCTGGGGGAAGGCTGGCGCATCCTCCTGGAATGTTCAGAGGTGTCCTGTGAGTCTATTAGGATTGCCAGAAGGAGAGCTAACAGTGATGTGACACTTTCTTAGATGTCCTTTCCCCAAGGCACCGGGTGTGTAGGTACAGGTGGGCATTTCTGGATTTGACTCAGATCTGATACTTGCTCTCTCTCTAGGCCAGGGTATCTCCCCAAGGGTACCTTTTTATCATGCCATAGTGATCATCCTGGAGGAGAAGCCAGACCTACATGGACGCATCTGAGGGATGACTGCACAGGACCGACAGCATATTCCTTGCCTGTAGGCTCTTAGCAAAACTCTCACCCACGTGAGTTCTTCACCCACGGTCCTGTGCAGGATGCCAGGCCTTGGCCCTGTTCTCCAGACCTTGAAAGAGGTGAGGGGCGATGGGAGTGGAGAGTGGGGAGACGTGAGCCACCAGGCAGAGCCCAGGGCAGTTTTGACATCTTGCTCTGTGCCCCTCACCTCCAATGCTAGGTCCATAGTCTCAGCAGAGGGAACATTGGCTGTCCTGAGACCCCAGCCACTGCCTTCTGAGACTCAGGAGCCACATCCCTGGGAGGGCCAAGATGGGGTAGAAATGGGCAGTGGGGATGGGCCGGGGGACCTATCGCCCCAAAGCCTGTCCTCTGGGGCTTGACAGGGGTGCCCTCGGGGAGGGGGGAGGGTGTTTGCTGGGCACAGGGCCCTTGGAGGCCCATGGCAGCCTCTCTGGGCCGGAGTGCGAAGGGGCCCACCTGCACCAGGACTCAGCTCTGTGGCCGGGCTGGCTGGGGTTGGCTCTCTGTGCTGGGTTAGGAAGACGGTGTGTGCATGCATGTGTGCATGCGTGTAAAGGAGAGAGTGCAGGAGGGACGGAATGATCCGCAGAGGCCAAGACAGAATCAAGAGCAAAGGAACAAGGGGGAGAGGGGAACAATAAGAGGAGCGGGGAGCCAGACAGGGAGAGAGAGCAGAGCCAGAACATGCCTTTCATTGCTGTGTTCTGTCCCTGTTTCTTCCACAGAGAGCCGGGGCCTGGCATGGCCCACAGCTGGGGCAGGGGATGCGGGTGGGGTGGGGATTGGCAGGCGAACTCCGGACTGTCCAGGGGCTACACACCTGGTCCCTTATCTTTCGCTGGCGGGAGCATAGGCGGTACCTGGGCATGGCTGTGCTGTTCAGGAAGCTGGACTGCAGGCTCACATGGAAATGAATCTTCCAGCCACTGGGCCCAGCAGCGGCCAGGCCTGCAGCCCTGCAGCCCTGGATACACTGGGTCTGGACACAGAAGCAGTCTCATCTGCTTGGTTCTTGAGTTGCAGGGCCTAGGGAGGGTGGGGTGGGGCATCGGACACCAGGCACTGTCCTTACCAGTTGTGCCATCTGTGCGGGCCAATCTTTCCCGGGGCCCTGGGAGGGGAAATGAGAATCTAATGGCTCCTGAGTCTTGGCTGGGGGGACCTGTGGACTTCCCTCAGGCTGCTCAGAGGCCTCTGACAGATATGGGCATTGCCTTTAACTGGCAGGACAGCATGGAGACCAGCTGCCATGGAAGAAATGCAGCTGCCTTCATTTCTAGCAGGAGTTAGGGGCAGGAGCAGCCTAGTGCCATGGGCAGAGCGGGATGGAGAGCCTGGCAGGCCGGTGCTCCCATTCCTGTCATATTGCTTTCCAGCTCGGCACGTCCCCTAGCTGCCCGGGGTCCCCGTGTCCTCATTTGTCAAATGGGGATGATCATGGTAAAAGTGCATTGGCTGACATTTATGGAATACTTACTCTTCCAAATGCTTTAGGGTAATAACGCTAATTTATCCTCATAACAGACTGTTCTGGTTTTCTATTTCTGTAAAACTTAGTGGCTTAAAATGTCAACTGATCACTATTTCTCTCCTGTGGCTTGGCTGGGCTCCACTGGGCCCTTCTGGCTTCGGGTCTTTCTCGAAGGTTGGGTACAGCTGGGGCTGGAACCAGCTCTGCCCCCTGTGGGGCCGGCTCAACCGTGCCGCACGTCCAAGGTGACTTCTTCACACCCAGGCACTGTGTGCTCCTGGCCTCTCTCCCCATGGGGTCTCAGCCCCCAGGATCTCTCCCTGTGACCCCGTCAAAACATGGAGGGTATATAAGTTTTCTGTTCCTGCTATAACAGATTCCCACAAATTTAGCAGCTTAAAAAAAAATTATGTCACAATTCTGGAGGCCTGAAGTCCAGTCACAGGGTGGCTCGATGGGTCCTTTGTCACCAGGCTAAAGTCATGGGGTGGGTGGGGCTGCATTCCTTTCTGGAGGCTCTGAGTGAATCTGTTCCATGCTCATTTGGCTGAATTCAGTGACCTGTGTGGTCGTAGGACTGGGGGTGTCACTTCCAGCTAGGGGGTGGTCTTTGCTCACAGGGGCTGCCCACGTTCCTTCTCAGGCTCTCCACGGGCAAAGGGCACATCAAGCCACCCTGTGCCTGGACTTCTCCTGCAGCAGCAGCTGAATTCCTTTTGTGCTCTGAATCTCTCTGACTTCTCCTTCTGCCGCATCTCTCTGCTTCCAGCCAGGGAACGTGCTCTGCTTCTAAGGGCTCAGGTGCTAGATTGGCCCACCTGGATGATCCAGGATAAACTCTGATCTTACGGTGTGTAACCTTAATCACATATATGAAGTCCCTTCTGCTATAAAAGGTAACATATTCACAGGTTCCAGGGCTTAGGGCCTGGACATCGTTGGGGGCCTTCTGCCCTGCACAGGAGGTCTTAGCATAGTTGCAGTTCTCTCATGTGCTACCATGTGCTGACTTCTATGCTGCCAGACCAGTTACAGGCTCTGTATCTGGCGCGGGGTGGGGGGGCGCCTCTAACCGTGTTCTCTTGGGCATGGCATTGCAGTTACCACCCAGGTTGAAGGGGGTGAGAAATAGCCCCCATCTCCTGATGGAGAGTCTCACTGCAGGAGAAGCAGTAGGAGGGGAAGTATTTGGGGAAAATACTTTAGAAAATAAAATCGGTCACCGCATCCTAGCTCATTCTTACCTCTGTTTTACAAATGAGGAAACTGAGGCACAGAGAGGTTACATAGCTTGCTTACAAACCAACACCCTGTAAACAACAGCTGGGAGTTGGAGCAGGCAGACCCACCCTCTGAACTGTGGGGCAGACATGAATGCCTTGAAGGTCTGAGCCCGGTGCCGGCTGGTGGCAATGATGTGACCGTCGACTCCAGTGTTATTAGCATTTACAGTCCGGCTATTGATTCCCAGTCCCACCACCTTCTAGCGCTGTGACCCGGATGAGGCAGGAGCATCTTGTGGGTAAGACAGCCCACTAAGAACTGATGGCATTGAGATGTAGGGAGCACCTGTGTTAGGGATGGGCAGGGAGCTCTGGGGGTGCAGGACGCCTAACCCAGCCTGGAGCAAGGAGAAGGCCTTCTAGGGGGAGAGTCAGCTTGACACCTAAGGGAGGAGAAAGAGGTGCCGAGATGGTCAGTGGGTGGGAGGTCCTTGGTGTAGGCCAGGGAAGAGCATGCACGTAGTCTGACGTCGGGAGAGAATGGGGCACCTTTGTTCTGGGATCGATCATCTGGGGCCCAGCATGTGTTCTGGGTGCATAGTGTCTCCCCTAATTCCACGCCAAATTGACGTCCACCCAGAACGTCAGATGTGACCTTACTGAGAATAAGGGTCTGTGCAGATGTAATCAGTTAAGAAGCCAAGATGATGTCATGACTGGACTAAGATGGGCCCTAAGTCCAATGGCTGGTGTCCTTATAAGAGAAAGGGGGAGGGGACCTGAGACATAGACACAGAGACCCTCTGGGGAGAAGGTGGAGGCAGAGACGGGAGCAGTACGAGAACAAGCCGTGGACTCTGAGTACCAAGGACTGGGGCAGCCACCAGAGGCCAGGAGAGGCGGGGCACGTACACCCTTGGAGGCCCCCAAACCACCCTGTGGGCACCTGGGCTCCAGTTGTGGGAGAATAAGTTTCTGTTGTTTTAAGCTACCAAATACAGCATGGCCTGAAGGCCTGTCACTCCAGGTGGGGTCGGCGGGGAGGCAGGCAGGACCAGTGAGGGTCTGCATACAAAAGGCCTTCTCTCAGGCAAGTCATTTGCCATCATGAGGATTTAGCTAAGCCTGGAAAGTCAGTCTCTCCCTGGTCAGTGAGACTTCGAATGCCAGAGCATCAAGAATACAGAAAAAATGAAAATACAGTATTATATTTGTTAGGCTGGAGGAAGGAAAAACAAGGACATGCAAACAGAACAGAGAGATACCATAAAAGGAGAACAGACCAGACCCCAAGGTCCGTGCCTTATATGGAAAGGGGGCAGCTCTCCCTGAATTCCATCCTTCTGATGTGCCACCTAAGACCCGGATGTCAGCCTCCTCCCTCTTGGAAGGAAAAAAAAGTTTCTAGTTGTCTATTATATCACCTTTAGCCAATCATACCTCTCCACACCCCCCAGGATAGCTTGCCCACTCCTCTCCCTCCTAACCCCTTATAAGCCCCCACCTCCCTGACCGGGTGTGACTTCCCCGGCCTGTGGTACCCAGACCGCGGAACATCACCAGGGAGTGGCACTCAAATAAACTACCTGGCCCTTTGTTGCCTCTCTTTGCCTGCTTATTTCAGCTAAAATTTATCTTACAATATTCACTATGCAAGGTAGGAAAGATCACAGCCAGTTTACCCATGAGATAGCCCTGAGCCCCAGAGGACCTGTAAGTGCCCCAGGGTGACACAGCCTGTAAGGGAAGGTGCTGGGCCGAATTTCAGGCCCGGTCAGAGAAGCCTTTACTGACTGAATGGGCATTGGCTCCGGCTGCCAGCTGAGAGAGGCTGTTCCTTGGCACATGGAAGGATGAAGTCCATGGACATTTTGGCCACAGGGGATTCGCTAGCAGCAATTCGCAAATGTCTACTTTCTTTTGCTAGTCTGAGCTGGGCTGGGGCGTCTAGGCAGCAAAATCTTTGGTTATGTGTCTTTTTCTATATACTTTGGTTCTTGGACACATTTTCCAAAATATCGGTTGTTTCATTAAGGTCTCGGGAGAGTGATCATAAACATCGTCACATATCATTTATTGAGCGGCTACTATGAGCTGCGTGCTTTACACTGATCGTCTTGTTCCGTCCCAACAGTCCCACATGGTAATGTGCCATTCCACTAGCAATGATAGTAATAATGACAGAACTATACTGACAACAAAATAGGCATAGAGGTGAGCTTTTTGGAGTGCCAGTCACTACATGCCAGGCTCTGTTCCCCATGATGGACGCACCTTCACCCCATACCCACAGTCCGAAGGGCGTTTGGGCTGAATTCTGAATGAGAACAGCCCCATCCCCCTTCCTGCTTCCCAGACGGCCGGAAGGGGCCCCTCGCACACATGCCTCAGACTGGAAGATAGAGACCCACCCGGTGCTGGGGGGCAGCCCTTGAGTGGTGCCCACTCTGATCAGGGGTGGCCAGGCTCAAGAGCATACCAAAAGGAATGTCTAAAAGCCATGTGGCCCTGATGCGTGGGTCACCATGTCCTCAGCCCTTGGGACTGGAGTGACTTGGGGGCTCTTGGGAGAGATGCTGTTCTGTCTCCCTCATTCTCAGCACCCTCTGGGGCCTGCCCCCAGCTCTGCCATCCCCCAGAAGGCAGCAGGCCCCACCCTGAAGGTGATACCCAGGCATGGGGTTAGGGGTTGGAGGGAAGGGTTACCCTCCCCGCACCAATCTCATGCCATTTAATAGTAAAACACTCTTATACCAACATTAAATTTGGGGGAAAAAAAAGAGAGAAAGTGCTTCTGCCCAGTCTATGATAACCATTCTTTCCACTTCTCCCAACTGGTGCCCAGGTAGGAAAAGCCACCTTGTATCCAGCACGTCCTGTTTACCAGGGGATAAGGACGCAGATCCTGGCACCGGGCTGGGTGTGGGTCCTGGCTTTGCTGCTTAGTAGCTGTGGGACTCTAGGCATCTTACCGACCCTCCCTGAGCCTCAGTTTCCCCACCCGTAACATGGGATAACAACATCATCAACCTCATATGGGTATCATGAAGCCTCAATGAGGTGAGTAAGCAAAGCTTTAGTCTGGCGACTGGTGTGAAGCGGATGTCTGTGAAAGGTGGCTCTTGGTCCATGGGTTGCTTCTGTCCCCAGGCCTCCCTCAGGCCTCACCCCCACTCACCTGCTCCCACCCCGAGTCAACTCCACCTTGTCCTCGGGATGCCAGTTCAAACATCAGCTCCTCATGGAGGCCCTTCTGCCCCTGCAGCCCGGGCTGCCCGCCTTGTTAGACCTGCTCCGTCACGTCTTCTCCTGTTTGCACGGCACTCGTGTCATTTTGCAGCGTGGTGCTCTGTGCTGTGACTATTAACAAACACCTGTCTCCTCCTCTGGGCTGCAAGCCTCGGGAGCAGCGCCTGTGCCCTGCTTGGGTCCACTGTGTCCTCAGTGCCTAGCTCAGCCCCGACCCAGAGAGGTCTCCCTGCTTTGACCCTCACAAGCCCAACTGCTGTGAACTCGCAGTGCACCACCGAGTTCTTTCCGAGCCCCGAGAATTCTCACTGGGTTTATCTACTGTCTCTGAAAATGCTGGCTCCCCCTAAGCCACCCCTCACCGCTGCTTGTACTTCCCTGGGGGGACCTCCCAGGTGTGAGGCCTGCCTCCTTTGCTGGCGTCGCTTCGGAATGCACCCAGGGCCACCGTCTGGGCTTTTGCAGTGTCCCTACCTGGGGCGGAGGTGTCCCAAATGGGTCCAAGTCGACGGCTTGCTGCACCCGTCTGCAGAGGGCACGAAGCCAGGCTGCTCCCCCGTGCTGGGGTGGGCGCCACCTTGGACCTGGCTGGAGACGGAAGGCATGGATCTTGGAGGTGTGGCGCGAGGCAGACGAGAAGGGGGCATTTTCCCCTTTTAAGCCACGTTAGCTTTCTGTCCCTTGCCAGGACCAAGTCTCAAATGGAGAAGGACTCCTGGGAGACTGGGATAATTGGGGAAGGCTCAGTAGATTCTATGACGCTCCAGAGACAGACTTCCCAGGGACCATCTCTGCTTAACGATCAGCGACGATGACGCTGGTTAGGGCCAAATACCTCTTACCACGTTGGCAAATGTCATTGGCAAGATCTGGCTCTCCTGCAGTCCCATCGGTGGCACAACACTTCGGGGGGTTAAGGCACCATTGGCTACACTTTGCAAAGTGGCCTTAGCTGGATTGCACCAAACCAGAGTCACCCAGGTTTCTGAGGACGCATTCATCGCAGCCTCCTTTGGGCCGGCCTGGGAGAGAGCGAAGGGTCAAGGTGGTGGCCTTGGGGAGAGGAGAACTGGGTTCGGAGCTAAGCTTTCATTCCCCAGCTGTGTGGCCTTAGAAAGGTGACTTCACCTCTCTGAGCCTCAGCTTGCTCATCTGTAAAATGACAGGAAGGGGAGTGAGGCCAAGATGTTTATACTGTTTGTACGCTCCTTGCAGGGCTAACCAGGGTCGCCTGCTTCTCCTGATTGACGGCTGCAGCTCTGTCCACACGGCCTTCTCCTCGCGACTTTCTCTGCACATCCTGGGAACTGCTTCCTCCTCATTGTAGGCTGATCTCTCCACAAACTAAGTTCATCTTTCCCATCCTCTTGCCCTGAAGCTCTCGTTCCCTCCCGTCTCCCCAGCTCTGCTGGGGCTTATCAGCATCTTTTCCAGCATGACTTCAGTTCTTGCCACTATGAGAAAATCCCTTCCTCTCAACCCACTTTCTGAGGTATCAGCTGATAACGGATCCAAGCAGTGGTTCTCCCTCTGGGGACCAAGGGCTGTGTAGGATTTTTGCATCTGTCTGCACTTTTCTAGGTGGAGGGCTCCCTCCCCTCCCCTCCCCTCCCAAACCATAAAAAGGTTAAGAACCACTGGATACTGGGTAGCTGTCACTTCTAGGATCATCTGATTTTACAGATGGCTTTGAAATAGCACAAAGAATGAATCTCTAATGGTGGAATTATTACAGGGATTGCACAGACAACTGGGGCAGCCTGGAGCCTCCTCACTTGGCACTGGACAGACCATGCTTGCCTGGCAGGCTGGGCTGATACAGCCTAATGTACAGCCACCGATTTTATTATCCCAAAGTGGGAAAACAAAGTCTGAGAGATTCATGTGGGATTATAAAAAGGCCAGATTTACTGTTATCTAAAACTTTTCCGAAGCAAAGGAGAAAGGAAAATACTAATAAAAAAAGGACATGCTACCTGAAATGGATTGGAGAACAGATAACAAAATAAATCTTGCAACCTTGGTGTTTGGCTGGCGGATGTTTAGGAGGGGGAGAAATGGATAAAGGAGGGAAAAGCTTCTCCCTCTTTTCTTGAGTGATTCAGGGTCCTTTAGGAGTTGGAAAGCCAAGTACACGTGCCCTTGCTTCTTAGCAATGTCAGGTGACTCAACATGGGGTGGGGGGTTGATCTTTGGGGCATGGAATTCTTCCTTTTTTTCTTTCTCTTTCTCTTTCCTTCCTCTCTCTTCCTTTTCCGTCTGTTTCTGTTCTTTGTCTTTATTAAGACCTCACCAGATGCTGGGTGCAGTGGTAGGCAATTTTACTGACATTATCTCAGATTTGCAACTTGCTGGCTCTGTGATCTTGGGCAAGTGACATAACCTCTGAGTGTAGTTTCTTTCGTTTGCTGAGGGCTTATGGGGCTTGCATGAAATGATACATCTAAAGCCTTTAGTGTAGCTTCTAGGAGCAGCAGTTAATAAATGTTAGTCCCCCTTCCTCCTTGTAACAAAATTAGTCAGTCCCTAATGCATCTAATTAATAAATGTGCATTTCAAAGATGCTGATGAACAAGGAACCCTGTCTCCCTTTGTTGCCTGAAGCAGGGTACCTGGAAACAAAGGGGCTGAAGGTGCCTCTTTTTAAATGTTAAGGTGTGATCTTGGTTCTTGTTTTAAGATGTGGAGTAGGCAGGGGAAGTTTTTTTGAAATGCAAATGTACATTGTGTTGCCAAGACAAAGCTGTTGCAAGGAAATAGAAAATCACAGAACTTCAGGGCCAGAACAGGTTTCAAACAAATAACTCCATTCTCTAAGCCCGAATTGGGACAGTGGGTCAGGAGGGTCCAAGTGTTCTTATGGGGCCAGCCGGACAATGCCATATCGTCTAGAGTCTGAGTTGCTTTCCTTTCAACACTTTAACATATTTGGAATTAGAATGTCTTTTGTGTGCATCTAATGTACTTTTTTGGGGTAAGTCTGGAAAAGCTGTTATTATACCCGATGTGCGTCTTGCAGGCAATGGTGTCTTAAAATCAAGCAAAAATGATTTTGAAGTCAGAGCTGACACTGCCTGAATCATATAATGCCAATAGAGCCAATAATTTTGATTTATCTTTCTATGGTGACAGTTGGTGACTCCCTTGCCATGGTGAAAGCATTTTGGGATGTATATACTTGTTGAATCACTATGTTGTACATCTGAAACCAACATAATATTGTATATCAACTATGCTTCAATAAAAAAAATGTTTGTGGAATCCTGCTTTATTACATTAAGTCGTTTGATTCCCATGACAACTTGATTTTCAGCCCCCCTTATTCCAGGTATGGAAAGCCAGGCACAGAGAGGCTAAATTGTTTGTCCAAGGTCACACAGCAGAGCTGGGATGAGCACTGTGGCTCATCTGGTCCAGTGGGCCCATCTGTCCCACTGTCCTTCCAGTCCTACCGGAAAGGGCTCCTCCATCTGCTGGCTTTTCTCATTCCCTACAGCATGAGGAAGAGAAAAGGACACTTGCTAGAGCTGGCTATGGGCAGATGTCAAAATATTTTCAGGGGCACCAGAGATGTGCGTCAGGAAGGGAAATCTTGAGGGCCGGCGCTTTCAATGTTTTTCTCTGTGGTGACCACATTAATGGGAGTTTTGGCTGCTTGCCCAGAATGGGGAAAGTGTGTGGTGACGGTGTGGAGTCCCTGGGACTGTGGTAAGGTTAACCCAGGTAACACATGCCAAGTGCCCGGAACTGGGTCTGCCACATGGTGAGGGCCATACAGGCATTTGCAGTTTCGTGTCCTCACGAGCTGTTCCCAAGGAAGACTCTTAGTCTGCGGCAGTCTCTGATCTGTGGGCCGGCTGCTCTCAGCAGTGTGGGCTCTTCTCTCTGCCTGGACTCTCTCACCTGCAGCCTGCGATGGGTGTCTGCCCAGCTCCTCTTGGTCTGCAGTCTCCAACCCAGTGCCAGGGTCTGCAGGATGCTACCTGACATCCCTACCCTGTAGCCGTGCACATTCCTCCTCCATTACAGCCCCCAGGCACCCTGAATTATAAACATTCCTCACCTTGCCTGCCTTCCCCTCTGGGCTGTAGACTCCCACAGGCAAAGGTCAGAGAGAGGCATCTAGGTGCTGAGGGTGCCCCAGCCAACAGCCAGCAAGGAAGCAGGGACCTCAGTCCTAGCACCACAGAGAACTGGATTCAGATTCAGCCCCAGAGCACCCAGGAAAGTATGCAGCCTGGCTGATACCTACATTTTAGCCTCCTGAGACCTGAGGTGAGAATTCAGCCATGCCATGCCAGACTGCTGACCCCAGAACCGTGAGATCATTAATCTGTGTTGCTAGAAGCTGCTAAACATGTTGTAATTTGTCATGGTAGCAATAGAGAGCAACTGGGCTGCCTAGGGTACCCAGATACTAATTTTCTGAATGAGCAGATAACTGTAGCTTTTGTGTCCTGGGTGCTAGCTCTGTGCTCGCTCTCAATAGGCTCCTGAAATAGGTGTGTTCGCCCCCCATTGCAGCAGTGCTGTGGGTTAGGTGCTGTTAACACCCCCATTTAGCAGTGGGGAAACTGAGGCCCAGAGAGGTGAGATGACCAACTTGTTCAAGGGTGCACAGCTGCCAAGCAGCAGAGGCAGGACATCAGGCCATCTTGCTCGAAGCCTCTCAAGTCACCCCAATGCTGCACTATCTCACAGGCACCATCAGAAGGTCCTACACGTTATGTTCAGTTTTCAAAATCTGTTTCGTGTATGAGAAAAAAGAATCCCTCCTCAGAACTCACATACCTGCAGACATGAAAATGTTTTCTGCCGAACCAGAGGTACTGTGTTGTGAAGGAACATTTCAAGGTCATAAATGTGGCCCTTCAGGGTGTGACCCACATAAATATGGGCCTTGAGAGGCGCCTGCTTAAAGGGGGAAAAAAAAGATAACGACAGACTGGTGGCTCTAGCTGACCATGTCTTCGAGAAAACTCACGCAGGCTCTGTCTCTGCCCCAGGCCTTTGCCCAGGCTGGGATTCCTTGGGATTGCTGACTCGTGGGCTCATCTCCTAGGGTTGCTGTAATAAAATACTGCAGATGGGGGAGGTTTAAACAACAGAAATTAATTTTTTTCATGGTCCTGGAGGCTGGAAGTCTGAGATGATAGTACAAGCCTGATGGGGTTCCTGCGGCCCCCTGGCCATTTTCTTGCTGTGTCCTCACGTGGCCAGCTCTCTGGCCTCCTGTTGTTATAAGGGCACTAATCCCATCATGAGGGCCCCACCCTCATGATCTAATCACCCCCAAATGTCCCATAATTTGCTATTGGCTCACAAAACTCAGGAACCACTCGTTTATGATGGAGGATAAAACGGTCATTCCAATGAAGGGGTCCCAGGATGAGCTCTGGAAGGATCCTGAGTGTGGGGGCAGTGTTGGGGGACCCCGTTACAGTCTGGTAAGGCAGGAGTCCAGGCTTCCTGCTCAAGCATTTGCTGGTGTGGGTCGGGTTGGAGACACAGTTTCATGAGTAGGGCTGGACTTCAGTAGCAGAGTTTTTGATTAAAAGTTTTCTGTTTTGCTTGACTGCCCTCTGGCTGGTCCAGAGAGGGCAGGCACTTGCTGGACTTTCTTTTGGACTGTGCCCACTGGTGTCTCCAAGTCACTGGCTTCTTCGGCTCCAAGTCTGGGACGAGGCAAATGAGAACCAAGGATGCTCCACCATGTTCTTTCTGGGACCCTGAGGTCCCTCGTTGCTCTCTGTTCTGCTCCTCACCTTCCACAGTCTTCTTAGATTCTTTTGTAGATAACATCCAGGGTTTCGCTTGTGCTTATTGGGAGGAATGGGGAAAAATCCATTGACTCCATCCTCCTGGGAATGGAAGTTCCCACCTTGGAAGCTGTGACGTATGCTCACTTCTGACCTGATGGCCAAAATGTACCACTTAGCCACGTGTGGCTGCAAAGGAAGGTGGGGGGATGTAACCTTAGTTCTAGGTGGCCACAGGTCTGGTTAAAAATCGTGACTTTTCATGTGGATGAAGGGAGATAGCATCACGGGGCTGCTGGCTGTCTCTGCCCTGGGGGGAAAAGGGCAAACGCTGTGGGCAGGTGGGAGCCCTTCAGGGTTCTCCCCACCCCCATTCTGCACCCGGACCTGGCACATAGACCCCCCTTTCATCCTTTCCTTATTTAGCTCAGGTCCCCAATATTGGCATTACTGACACCTTGGGCGGTCGGTCTTTTCCAGAGGCGTCCCCTCCCCCCTCCATTTGCGGCAGCCCAAACTGTTCCCAGACGTCACCGAATGTCCCCTGGGCAGGCACGGGGGGCAAAATCATTCCCAGTTGAGAACCTCTGCTTTGACTCAAACTTCAAAAATGACTGTATGGTTGATATATATCACTGTTTTATAAACTATGTACGGGCTTTTCAAGAGTAATTTGGACTCTTGGTGATTTTTTCCTTGCTCACTGATTTAGAACCTACCCGGTGTAAGATAAATTTTAGCCAAAATAAGCAGGTGAAGAGAGGCAACAAAGGGCCAGGTAGTTTATTTGAGTGCCACTCCCTGGTGATGTTCCGCGGTCCGGGTACCACAGGCCGGGGAAGTCACACCCAGTCAGGGAGGTGGGGGCTTATAAGGGGTTAGGAGGGGGAGCAGTGGGCAAGCTATCCTGGGGGGTGTGGAGAGGTATGATTGGCTAAAGGTGACATAATAGACAACTAGAAACCTTTTTTTTCCTTCCAAGAGGGAGGAGGCTGACATCCGGGTCTTAGTTGGCACATTAGAAGGATGGAATTCAGGAAGAGCTGCCCCCTTTCCATATAAGGCATGGACCTTGGGGTCTGGTCTGTTCTCCCCTTATGGCATCTCTCTTCTCTGTTTGCATGTCCTTGTTTTTCCCTCCTCCAGCCTAACACCCAGTACCCTATTCTAGAGCAACACAGTGGAGAAGAACATGTCCCTGCAGCCAGACTTTCTGGATTTAAACCCCAGCCCTGCTCTTTACTGGCTCTGTAACTCTAGGCAAGTTATGTCTGTCATTGGGCCTCAGCTTCCCCATCTTTAAAATGGGGTGTAATTTTACTACCTACCAAATGGGGCTGTTACTTACAGAAATGCTCAATAAGTAGATGCTAACTTTTATTGTTGCTATTATTGTTGCTTCACAACTACTTGGTGCCCTGTGTTGTTGAAAGTCCTTAGGCTTTTTTTCCCTCTGCCCCAAGGGCAAATTCCACAACTAGCATCATTAAAGAAGCTTTAAAGAAACAAACCACAGTTCAGTTCACCAGAATGAAAGCTTTGGAGAAGATGAAAGGGGTGCGTGCCTCTTTTGAAGAGGAGCCATTACTTATGTCCTTTAAAGCGATCAAATTATGGGCCATCAAAGGAGAGTGGATGGCAGTGAGGGAGGCGCTTGCTCACATCTTCCTGATGGCCCCACTTATTAATTTACGTGTCATCGTTCTGTAGGCTCTTAGGGCCTGGGGAAATGATGGCCACACGCTCAGATGCTAAGATGGAACAAATTGGAGTGGGATAAATGAGGCAGTGGGTGGAAATCACTTTGCACCATGTCTGGCAGGTGAAACACACTTTGTTAACGTTGGTTATTATGCCGTATGCAGAACGGAAGCTGTGTTGGGTACCTGCAGAGGGTTGAATGGCAGCCTGCCCGAGAGATATGTCCACCCAGAACCAGGGAATGTGACCTGGATCTTGAGATCAATCTGGAAAAAGGATCTTTGCAGATATAGTTAGATTGAGGATCTTGAGATGAGATCATCCTGGATTATCCGGTTGGCTGCAAAACCAATGACTGGTGGATTTAAAAGAGAAGACGCAGCTGGATGCAGAAGAGAATGTCAGGAGACGATGGAGGGAGAGACTGCAGTGACGTCTGTGCCGAAGCCAAGGAATGTCCCAGGCTGCGGCAGCCACCAGGAGCTGAGGGAGAAGCATGGGATGGATTCTTGCTCACGGCCCTCAGGAGGAGCCAACCCTGCCAACACCTCCATTTTGGATGTCCAGAACCGTGGGAGAAGAAATTTCTGTTTGACTGTGGTGTCTGCGGTCACAGCCCTCCCTTGTCTCTGTCCGATTTTCTGTCCCCTTCCTTCCTTGGTGGGGAAGGCTTCTCACCTAGGAAAGCAGAAAGACATCTGATCATGTCTCACATTTCAACTGGGTTGTTCAGTCTACGCCATTGGCAAGCTGACCTCCATTTGCCAAGGGGTGGTGGCAGTTGGGATGGACGGGTAGGGATGGAGTTAAGGAAAAGCTGGGATGTAGAGTGAATGGGAACTGGCTTAATTGGGTGCGGAGGGTGACAGGAGGCATCAAGGGTGACTTCTAAACTCTTGGCATGGGTGACAAGGAAGAAGGTTCCCTTTACAATGAAAGGAAAGAAGGAGAATGTCCTAGTATACCAGGGCTGCAAAACAAAAACAGCATAGACTGAGTGGCTGAAACAACAGGAATTTATTTTCTCCCATACCTGGAGGCTGAAAGTCCTAGATCAAGATGCCAGCTGATTTGGTACCTGGGAAAGAGCTCAGCTTGCAGATGCTGCCTTCTCACGATTTTTCCTCCGTGTGTGTGTGTGTGTGTGTGTGGAGACAGATCTTTCCCTCTCTTCCTCTTCTTATAGGGACACTGATCCCATCATGAGGCCTCCACCCTCACAATCTCATCTAATCCTAATCGTGGGTCCAGGTTTCCTTTTGGACTGATGAAAAAGTTTTGCAACTAGATAGAGGAGATGCTTGCACACGAACGCAAATGTTCTACCTGACATTGAGTTGCAACGCTAAAATGGATAATTTTATGTTACGTGAATTTCATCTCAATCAAAAAACCAAAAATCAAGAAACAGTCGGTGGACAGGATTGGGCTGGGGGTTTTGCTGACTCCAGAACTAGATAGTCTCTAAGGTCTCTTTCTTTTTTCATCCCTGTGGTCTCTCACTTGGGAATCGTGCTACTGTATCAGAGAGAAATAAGTGGCCGTAGAGTTCTAAGCCAGCCCTGTCCAGTGGAATTAGAGCATAAATCACAAATGCAGACTGCATGTGCAATTAAATATTTTCATGTAACCACATTAAAAAAGTAAAAAGAAACAGGTGAGATTCATTTTCTTTCTGTTATCAATACTTATTCATTTTGTTTTGTAGCCAAAAATGAAACATATCAACATATTTTGTGAACTTTACACTTCATTATTTATTCCAAAATCTTATGGACTTGACTTGTTATTTGAATACTCTTTCCAAGACTTTCCTTGAAGTCATTTTTATTTAGAAAACAACATACATAGAAAACCAAAAATTAAGGACCGTGTGAAATCTCAGTGTTTTAGCACTTTGAATATTTGGTTTGTAACCCTGTACCCACTTTCATGCTGAGAAACCTGAGTTACACCCTATTCTTCTTTCTATATGTTAGGCTTTGCTGCAGTGAGATGAATTTTTATGATGTATTTTGCTTAACATAATGTACAAAAAAATGTTGTCATTTTGACCTGCAACCAATATAAAATTACTAACAAGGTATTTTGCATCCTTTTTTTTGTATGAAGTCTTTGAGATCTGTTGTACACTTATAGTACACCTCATTGCAAACTAGCCCCGTTTCAAGTGCCTGGAAGCCTCACGTGCTCATAGCTACTGTACAGAAAGCTCTGCAGTCTAATGTTTAAGAGCCTTCTCTAGTCTGGTCACCAGGTGACTCCCATTCCATGATCCGAGAGTCTCTGCTTGAATATATCCAGTGACACCTTCTACCATAAAGGCAGTAGATTCGGTTTCTGGGAACCCTTGCCTGGAAAGCGCTCCTTCATATAGAAGAGAAGTCCTTAGAAGAATGCTTCCCTCTAAGCCCCAGGCACCATCCTGCCTTCGGGGCTGAACAAGTCTGCGACCCTTTCTAACAGCCCCTCAGGAGCTCCAAGAGGGGACTCGCCATCCTTCCTCCCTGCTAGAATCAATGGCTCAGCTCAGCCAACGTTTATCAAGCCCAGCTCATTGCCCGGAAGAAAGTTATACCAAGGTGGAGATGTGTGGCGGGGGCAGCTTTCTCCTCCAAGACCCCAAGTGCATCCCTCTGGCCTTCGTTTTCCAGGGGGAACATCCAGACCAGAGCCCGAGACACACCTGAGGCAGGTGGCCTCTCTGCAATTCCAGGGTGACCGTCTCCGTGGCTCTCATTCATTTCCTTCTTCTTGTGGACAAATCTGGGGTCAGAGCTCCCTTGAGTTGGGAAGGCTGCTCAAAGGATAAAGAGCCATGAAACACTAGTTTCAAGAGCCAGAAGATCAAGGTAAATCTTTCCAACGATGACAACAATAATAATAAGAGTGGCTGATCATCATGCACTCGCTTTCTCTTCACATTCTGCCAACTTCTCTTGGGGTAGGTGTCAGTCTCTACTTACAAGGAGGGCAGCTGAGAAAGGTGAAGCAGCTCCCCGAGGCCACAGCTGCGCAAGGGAGGAGCTGGGAACTGGACACTCCCCTGCCCAGATCCTAAGTCCGTGTTTTCCTCTCGCAGAGACCCAAATACACCACAGTGGGAGTTGTATTCTGCCTTTCAGGCCTCCTTCCTCCCTTCTTCCTTCCTTCCCTCTTTCCCTCTCTTCTTTCTTTTCTAAGACATTTTTTTTCATGCCAGGCAATGAGGGTACAAAGCAGGAACAACTTCTGCCTATGAGGACTGCTCAGTCCAGAGGAAGGGCTCAGAGCCCAGAGAACAGCCGCGGCTGACTTTGGACCCTTTCCTTGTTGAACGTTGTATTTACAGCCATACTTGGGTGGGAGGCAACAGAGACTGTAGGAGGAGGACAAGGCTCGGGGTCCACCTCACTGACCCCTGCCTGGCCTTGGGAACCCCCTTCCCCCTTAGAGGAATTTCCCCCTCTGTAAAAGGGGTATGAAAAGAAAGATGGACAGAAAGAAACTTGGGTCAGAGTTTACTGCTGGGACAAAGTGAGGTGATGGTGACAGCACTTCGGAAATGGAAAATAATAATGATAAAGGGTGATGTTGGTTATCGGGTAGGTTATGTGATATTGCTAATATTAGACCATCTTCATTCTACAAAAATGGCAATTCAATAAGTTCAACCTTAGTTCTTACAAAGGGTTTTACCAGCTAAGCATCCATCTGGTGCAATACGATAACCAAGTTTTCCAAACAAACACTAAGGGATGTTATCAAACAGAGGAATTAATCTTTGAATGGAATATTATTAAAAAACACCCCAAGTAAGAAGACTCAATCTAGTGTTTCTCAAAGTGTAGAGTGTGTGCCATTCTGTGGGCATGAAGTATCATTCTAGGTGGTCCCCAGACCTGACATTAAATAACCTTGGGTCTTGTGGTAGAAAATCAATCCTATTACAATTTCCTCTCATTTCTCTGATCACTGAAAGCCGAAGTCTCAGTTTGGCATCATCTGTCTTTAACTCTTGCTGATGTTCCATTTGAACAAGATAGCATTGGCCTCAGGCTCAGAGCCTTCCATGGGCCCCCAAATCTAGGTGCTCATTGTATTTATTTTTATAGCTGATTATGGAAAATAATGCCAATATTTTGTTAGTGGTGATATGGTCTTTCTATTCAGGTAAGAAAAGAAATTTGGTTTAGAGAAAAAAATCATTACAAATATTGTCCAACATGGGGAAGGTGATATGAATCTTCTGACGGTGGGAGATAGTGTCCTAATTAATGGTGTGTGTGTGCGTGTGTGTGTGTGTGTGTGTGTGAATCACACAGCCTATAAGTTTACTTTCTAACCATTGAGGAGGCCCCCACGATGCAAATGTTTATAAACCAAGGTAAATCATTTTGAACAGCAAACAGCAGTGCAAAATCAAAATCCCTCAACAATTAAAGGGCAAAGCTGACACATTAGGCAACATCCACTGGAATGAATAAAACAGCAAGAAGGTTATATCAGCAGCCCCAAACTTTGAGAATTTTCTCTGCTATCTGGTTAGGTGGTGGCCAGCCAGATGACCTAAACTTGACTTTGAACTAAGCGAATAGGGCTCACCTTATATATAGTTGGCAACCACATTTAATGAGGGCAATGTGTAGAAAAGAGGAGATTTGAATCCATTCTTAACTAAAGCAACAGATTAAAATCAGCCATGCATAGGATGTTTACGGAAATCTCATCACGTTTACCACTCAGGCAAAAGAGTGGGATATTTTTATATTACAGAGAAATCAAAATGTTAAAGCCTTTCTGAGGAGCTGTGTCTGTTTCAAAAAGATGGGGTCCTTCCATAGGACAACTAGCCTAGACTCTGAAGAAGTATCAATACTAAGAAAGTTAAAATAAGGCAAGGGTGTTGTTCAAGGGTAAAGGAGACTAAAGAGAATGGACAAGGAAAAGAAATACATGACCCTAGATCATATTCAGGATTAAAAAGGAAAAATAGCTGAAAGGACATTACTGGGACTCTGGGGAAAATTGTAATATGGACTGCATAGAAGGTCGTATTAGTGTGTGGCTATTAAATCTCTTGGGTGTGGTAAATGTATTACTGCACAGCAGATTACATTGGAGAATATATTTGTTCTTAAGAAATACATGCTGAAGTGTTTATGAATGAAATGTCATGATGCTACAAATTATTTTCAAATAGTTCAGCAAAAAAAATGTATACAGAGATTTGCAAATGTGGCAGTGTTCATGGTTCATAAATCTAGGTGTTCATTATCTTATTATTTTAACTTTTTGAAAGGATGACAAATTTTCACAATAGAGATGTGGGGAAAATTTTCCAACAGTGCTAATGGGCCAGGGGGTGATGGGGTCAGACTCATTCCTTTGTAGTTTTTCCTTGCTTCTATGGAAATGAGAATTTGGCCATTTAAGTGTATCAGTTGAGTTTGTTAGAGGTTGGTTTTAGGGAATGATTTCTTTTTAACACATTCTCTGTGTGAACAAGGCTCATAAGGAAAAAGATTCTCTTCTGAACTTCGGAGGCATTAAGAGACCACAGAATCTCCCTTTGTATCATGGACTTTTTTCCCTGAAGGATCCAGGAAAAGATGATTCTGCTCTCTCTGTTTTGTTTCTCAGGCTTAAGCCATTTTCTTGCACTCGGGCAATGATTCAGAGTGTCTTAGCAGTGCTGGCAAATGACTAGCACACTTACTGAGGCTCCTACTCCTGTGTCCATGGAAGACATCACTCATTGATTTCAGCACAATGTTCCATCCAGGCACTATTAATCAACTGCAGAGAAAATAGTCCCTTGACATCCTGGGCAGTGTTTTGTTTATTTTGTTTCTTAGAGTTATTTTTAGTAAAACAAGTATAAATCTGAATTACTCTAAACCTGGTACAAATGTTGTCCTCGTCCTTACGGTACCTCATCCCTCCTGCTGTCAGCTTCCACATCTGGGGGCACCGCTGCTCCTTTGGGTACCCATCTGAGCTGATGGGGGTTGCATTTCTTCTGCCAGGGGCACCTCTTGTCTTTTCTTCCGATGTTGGGATTTCTGCCAGCTGATCCACTGAGGCCCTTGGTGCCAACACTTTTAAATAACTTTATTAAGGCATATTTTACATATCATATGATTTATACATTTCAAGTGCACAATTCAGTGCTTTTTTAGTACATTCACCAAGTTGTGTAGCTATTGACACCGCCATTATGAAGTCCTCCATGCCTGTGGACCAAGGCCTTTAGACTCAGACTGGGACTTACACCGGCCCCCTGTGTGTTTGGAACCACGCCACCAGCTCTCTTGGACCTCCTGCTTCCATAATCTTTGGAGCCAATCCCTCGTGACAGAGCTCTTTTTAACATGTTATATGTATCTTAGTGGCTGTTTTTCTGGAGAACCCTGACTAATACGGAGAACCGGTTATCTCCCCTTTCTGTGTCTGGGAGTAAAGAGGGGAAGGAGGCACAGTTGTGCTCTGTGCTCACTTCACAGTCATCACATGGCTGGTCTGCAGAAGGACCTGGGGCAGAGTGTGCAGCTGGTGGTGTCAATAAAAGCCTCCTTTTTGCTTGTTTTTCAGTGGCTAATCCTGGCAGCAGACTGAGCAGGAGACACCCTTGCAGATGGAGTGGAGGAGATGCCAGTGGAGAGAAATACCTGGAGAAATGCTTCATGGAAGGGAGTCAGAGTCCTTTTTCCAAAGCAACCACCACGGACTTGCAAGATCTTAGAGCTGGAGAAGATGTGAGGCATGTTGGGGAATCTCCGCATGTCTGTGCAGAACATTTATTCAGCCCCTGTTGCTTGCTCTGGAGGGCCCGTAACTCACAGAGGCCTTTTAATACACAAGGCTGGATCACCTCTATAGCAGCCTTGAAGGATGAGCGCCCTTCCTTAAGTCCCTCACCTTCAGAGACAGGTTGCCCACTGCCTCACCTGGCTCAGGGGACCCAAGATCTTGCTCTTCTGATGAAATACCAGCTCGGGCAGAGATGACGCCTGCATGCTGATGAGGAGCATAAGGAAAAGTATGTGTCTTTTTCACTTACCTTTTCTAAATGCCAGGTTCCTATTAGAGGTGAGCATGCAGATGGCAGGATTTGGATCTGTTTCCTCTGGCTGTGTTATTTTTTGTTTCATCAGAAGTTTCCAGAACAATCTTTTAAATTGTGCTGGTCTTCTCGATAATCATCACTCCCACCTTCAAATAGTTCCTTTTCTTGGCTTTGGTGTCCACTCTCTTAGTTCTGTTCCCCTGGCAGCTATTTTATAATTTCCTTTCTCCACTTCCCCTCTTTCTTTGTTATTCTCTGCCCCAGACGTGGAATCAACCATTTCTCCGTTGATCCCTGGCTTCCCTGATCCACTGTTTCTTGGTGGGAGCAGGACTTCAAATCCACAGTCTGGGTGCCCAGCGTGCTTTTTCTTTGAAGATAAAATACATGGTGAGTTTATACTGAGACTTCTGATTCAAACTCAGGACTGGTAGGTTTTTGCTTAGCTTTGTATCAGTGTCTTGTATCTTATATCAGTGTCTTTTCTCTGCCAGACCCGAATTCCTGATTCCCAAGGAAGCCACACGGAAGGGTCTCAGGAAAACAATAGCAACACAACCACCAGTGATTTGATTAATTAAAACAGTTTAAGATTTTTTTGCAATCATTTTTATTTTTTGGTCCTTCCTGTATATCTTACTAGAGGTGTTTTATAATTGCTATGCTTTAAAGTCACTCGAATAGTTTCCTTCCACATGATTATGTCATTTCTTTCCTTTTGCTTTTAATTTTTAGGAATCAAAAACATCAATTTTTGAATTTAATTTTTAAAAAATGAATAAGTATAGTATGTAAAGTATTTATGATATTTTAAAGTCCAATTTGCACAATGTAGTCAGTGAAATCTAGCTTCTGTCTCTGCCCTCTTCAACTGCTTCCGCCTTCCCTGGGTAGGTAACCGTGACGTTTTTTGATTTATTTGCCCATGAAAACACATGGGTTCATAGACCACCTCTTCATTAGGTAGCTGTGATAGACGCATTCTTCTCCACCTCGCCTTTTCCATTGAATGTCACGTCATGAAGATCACGGCAGAGATGTAAGACACTGCACATTCCTTCGGCAGCCCGGTGGCGGGTGGGGTTGAGTCAATGTGCAATATGAACTCAGCCAGGCCCCTCCTACTGCCCCCATTTAGGGGATTCCCTGCCTTGTGCCATCACAAATGATGCCGCAGCAAATGGCCTCATGCACGCTCCCTTTTACCTTTCTGCCGGTGTATTGTTAGGATGGGTTTTTAGGCGCGGGACCGTGAGTCACTGGGCAGACGCCCGTGGGGTTTGCCAGGGATTGTCAGGTTCCGCCGCAGGAGTTGTGCCCTTCAGCACTCCCACCAATGACACCAGAGAAGCCCGCTTCCCCACACTCTGCCACAGGAGGTTGTCAAACTTTGGGATTGTTTCCCCCTCGGATAGGAACAGAGCCCCTGAACTGCTCTTTCCTCCAGCTCAACAATCTATTCTGTCCATGGCAGCCAGTGAGCTCTTTTTAGTAATGTCAGTGCTGTCCTGTCATTCCCTTGCCTAAAAGCCCGATGGCTTCCCATTTCAGCACCCAC
This sequence comes from Manis pentadactyla, assembly GCF_030020395.1. NCBI lineage: Eukaryota > Metazoa > Chordata > Mammalia > Pholidota > Manidae > Manis > Manis pentadactyla. Next base: position 122,016,838 of record NC_080028.1, on the reverse strand, counting down.
CCCCCTCACCCTGGCAGCCAAGTCCTGTATCATGTAGCCCCTTCCCACGCCTTTGAGTTCATCTTGTTACTCTCTCCCACTGACATTCTTTAGTGGGCTAATTCCTTCTCAGGGCCTTTGTACTGGCCGTTTCCTCTGCTTGGAACCACCGCCCCTCCATGTTTGCACAGCTGAAGCCTCTCCATATTCATATACCACCTTCTCTCCTCAAAGAAGCTTTTCTTGATCACCGATCTGATCCAAAGTACCCTTCTAGCCATTCTTTACCACCTCATCCTGTCTTTTTGTACTGCATTTTTAAAAAATTGAGTGATTTATTGATGATAAACTCCTTGAGACAGGAGTCCTGGCCTTTTCATCCCAGCATCCTGCTGGGTACCTGGCTCATAACAGGTGCCCCATACGTACGGTTCAATGGATGGAGGAAGAAACAGCACATGCTTTCACCTTCATGCTCATTCTTGGTCTCCCTCAGCAGAGGGCGCTCCTGAGGAAGCGATCAGGGTTCACCCATCTCTACCTGGAGCATCTTCGCCTGGCCCTTGGTAGGAGCTCATGGAGGGCAAATCCAGATTTTGTGGAGCCGGAAGGCTGTACCATTTGGGGGACCTTCTTTAAGTAAAAGAACACAGAATTACAAATATCAAATTAGGTAGAGGGTCTTAGAAGGGACCCATCCATCTAAGACAGGGCCCCTGAGGCTTAAAACCTCATTAGTTTCAGGGAAAACCCATCTCTTGGGCTTATTAAATGGTACTGGAAGGAGTGACTGAGTCAGAGGTAGATTTTAAATGCCTGATTCCTCTGGTTTCATTTTCAGTGGGCAAAACACAAAACTGAAACAGTAGGACAGAATGACCTGCTTGCTTTTATTCTTGCACATAATGAAGGTATTTTTTATCTTTCCAATTTAAGGCAGTTTCAAACTCAGGTTTGTACCCAACAGGGAAGAAAATAATCAGGGATTGTGGCATTTCATGGAAGCCACTCCAGCTACGATTCTGGCCTCTCTGCTCCCCATTCTCTCTCTTTTGCTGACATCACATCCACTTCCTTTGCAAATCATCCACTGCTTCTTAACCCTTGTGGCTCAGGTAGGGCGGATCCAGATTCTAGATAAGGGGATGCCCCGCAGGCCTGTCAAGGTCAACCCCCAGGCTCAGTAATTTAATTAATTAGCATAGCCTAATTAGCATAGATCAACCCCCCAGCTCCAGTAATTTAATTAACAGTCACTTTGGTATCCTGTGGACTGTTCACTTGTCACTCACTAGTCTAAGCATTTTATAAAGGTGCATTAACCCCCTTAATTCTCACCACAAGCCTTTGAGGGGAGTACAGTGATTATCCTTATTTTACAGGTGGAAAAATGGGGAGGCACAGAGAGGTTAAGACTGGTGTCCAAGGTCCCCAGCAGGTAAGTGTTGGAGCAGAGATCTGAACCTAGGTTGTATGGCTCTTGGCCCCCACACTGGGTGGCATCTCGGTTAGTTCATGCCGGAGAGAAGAGAGCTGAAACAGTGTCCGAGGTCTTAATCCCAAGCCTTCCAACTATGGGGGAGGGTCTCTCCCTGAGAACTGCTCGTTTCACGTGCTGACAGCTGGAAGCTTCCAAGGCCACGGGGTAGAGGCTGAGAAGGTTGTGTCCGTGGAGGAGAGATGGGTGGAGACCCCGATAATGCTGGTACACCACTGTCCTGAGCCCATGCATGAAGATCTACCCCTGGGCTTCCACACACACAGACCAAGACATTCCCTTTCTTGCTTAAGGTAGTTTGGGTTGGGTTTTCCATCTTTTGCAGCTAAAAAGCCACAACTTGCTTTCTGACCTCAATGACTTTCCATAGAAGGACTTCAGGAAGAATTCCCCTTGGGCTCCTGCAAAGGAACGATGTCCCCAGACTTTTGGGTACTCTGTTCCTGTTGGCAGCGTGGCATAGGGAAGCATGGGTGGTGGAGTGGATGGCTGGGTTTGAGTCCCAGCTGCGTGACCCCGGGCAAGTCCCTTCAGCCCTCTGCGTCCTGGGGACATGGTGGAAACTGCCTTGATGGGAGATGGGTGAGGCTTTAGTGAGGTAGCATGTGCAAGATCCTGACACACGGCTGTGCCTCCTTCATGGTGTCCTCTGCACCTCCTTGCACTCTGTCTGTCTTTACCTGCCCCAGTAGTCAGGGTCTTCCAGGGGAACTGAACCAATTGTGTGTGTGTGTGTAAATACATATATCTTAAAATTGTTTTCTTTTAATGTTAAGGAATTGGCTTACTATGGTGAGACGTTTGCGCCTGGCAAGTCTCAAATCTCTAGGGCAGGCCAGCAGGCTGGGAACTCAGGCAGTTTTCCTGTTGCAGTGTTGGGGCAGAATTCCCTCTTCTCCAGGAATCTTCAGTTTTCCTCTTAAGGCCTTCAGCTGATTGGGTGATGCCCACCCAATACATCTAGCGGGGAGGGGGCGGTCCTTCATTTAGTCACATCTGCAGGACACCTTCATAGCAACATCAAGGTGACATGAGAGTCTGACTAAAGCAACTGCGCCCATAGCCTGGCCGAGCTGGCACACGGCATTCACCACCACGTTTGCCGATGCAGTTTCTGTGGGCCTCAGTTTCCCCATCTGTTAACTGGTGAACAGGCCTTCCTTGACCTACAAGCTTCTCCTCTGTAAAATGGGACTAACGGGCCAGGAGAGTGCTGAGGCGCCGGGGAGGGAGGCTCTGCAGCAGGACGAGGTGGCTTGTGTACAGAGCGTCCTCACCGTTATGGGACAGAAGATCCTGGGGACTGAGGTCTTTGGTCCCCGGAGTCCTAGAGTCATCTCAGAGAAGGAGAGGGCTACGTCAGAGCGTGAAGCTGGCATGTGCTGGAGCCATTTACATGGCTTTCCAGCTCTTCCATGAAGACAGTCTCAGCTCCAGAAGGGAGCAAGCCGAGCCCTCGTGTGCAGCAGCTCTGAGCACGTAGCCACGCACAGCGGATCTGTCATATTCCTATGTGGCCCCCTTCCTTGCCTTAGATGCCCAGCTGGACAGAGGGGGCAGTGGAGGAGGGCGACACCGATGACAGCCTGTCTATGGGGAAGGGCACACACACAGTCACACGTGTGTAAAGGAGAGGAGACTTGCTTCTTGGTTCTGACATGTCCTCACTGTTCTGTCTGGGATGGGCGAGTCAAGGGACCTCTCTGACCCTCAGTCTCTATCTGTGAATGGGGAGTCACGAAAGTAATACCTGCTTGGCAGGGATGTGGTGAGGATGACGCCAGAGAAAACGCGTGCAGGGCCTTTCATTCCCCTCACCCCCCCCCTCCATGTCTGCATGGCCTGGGGGGGCGAGGGCTCCGGGACCCCAGGCTGGATTTGGTGACGCCCACTGCCCGTGGGCCCTCAGGTCCCACCCAGTGCTGCCCTGGCCACTCTGAGGTCAAGGTCGGCTCTCAGTCCTCCTGCGTCGTGGTGTTTATGTTTATTTTTAGCAGGGAAATGTTAAAGTAAAGGCAGGGAAGAACTATTAATGAACACATTATTCAATAATGGGAGATAATAAGCAGCTGCCCTAATTGTATTACGAGCCCGTCACTTGAATCACACCATGATTCAAGCTCAGCGTTTGAAGTGCTTTTAAGTGGGAGCCCAGGTTTTCAAGTACAGAAGGAAAAAGAACAATTACCTAAAACTGGTAAAATTAGCTTCCCTTCATTCTTGGCCTTCCGAAGAGCTTTCTGATGATCTACACTTCGTGCTTCATCCAGGCAGCTGTGGCTGGGAGGATGGGTTAGTTTCCACCCAGGTGATGAAAGGCGCCATAAAAGAATGCCTGGTATTTGAGGAGGTCGGATGGTGAGCATGCACGTTTCTTGAATGGTTTGCAAGCCACAGGGTGAATTTACTTTTATCCCATCTGATAACCCTGGGAGGCAGGTGTTAAACGGCCGTTTTGCGGGTTGTTCACTGAGGCTCAGAGAGTTGATGTGGCCTCGGCTGAGAGGCGGAGCCTGCGCAGGGAGCTGCCTGGCCCTAACCCTAACCTGCGTGCTGAGGACCCAATGAGGTGAGAACATAGGCATTTTAGAGTCTGCTTTGTGAAGGCCAAGCTGTGGGAAGCCACGGCCTCCTCGAGGCTGCTTTGTAACGGCCCTAGGGCGCGGCATGATGTGTTTGGAGTCCACAGACCCGTCGCAGATCAGTTCTGAGCCCTGATTCTGCATCATCCCGTCCCTCCCTGTCTCTGAGCCTGTTTCTGCGCCTGTTTCTGCTTGTATACAACCACCAGGGTTTCCAAAGCATGTCCACCTCCCACAGATGAGGCCTGATCTGTTTCTACTTGGAAGACGGTTATGTGTTTATGTTTACGGTTCCCTTCTCCTCATGGCTAGAGGTACTGGCTTTCCAATTTGGGTTGTTACGTATAATTTCATTTTACACCAAGTGCCTTTAAGCCTCTTAAGAGTGTGTTGATATAAAAAATATTTAAATAGAGAATAGACACTGTGGCGGTCTATTATCTTTGCAATGATAATAAATGCAAAGGTTTATTGAGTGCTTACTATGCACCAGCCATAATTCTAAGTGTCTCCTACTTATTAGCTCACTTAGCCCTCAAACCATGGAGCTTGGTTCTATTATTTGCCCTATTTTTGAGCAATTGGATGCACCAAGTCTTAAAATCTTGCCAAGGCTATGGGACTAGTAAATGGCAGAGGTGGGATTTGAACCCAGACCTCTGACTCCAGACTCTGTTCTCCTAAGTGGCTTGGCATGCAGGGTATGAGTGGGTAATGTTTGGGGGATGCTGGGCAAGGTGGCTGGGGTGACCAACTTGCCCCACTTTGCTTGGGATTTTCTCAGTTTGAAACTTGAAAGTCCTGTTTCCAGGGGACCCCTTTGCCCCCAGTTCTGTGCCATCTCTTCCTGTCTCTTCTGAGGTTGCATCACTGTCTACACTGGCGACATGAGCCAAGCATATGCAACTAATCCAAACATGGCAGGTCTGTATGGACTGGAAGGAGTAAACATCCCATCTCCTAACTACATGCATAATATCCAGAAGCCCTTGCCTAAAAATAACAGTGAAGTGCCTGACTGCTGTGTATGTTGACCAGCAGTGACACTTGCCTCATTGGTATAAATGACAGTGGAAAAGTCCTATATCTCTATCCATAGCAGAGTAAAAATCTAGATGCACAGAAATACTAAACCCTGCCTTACTGGCATATTATCACGCAGGTCAGAGACCCCACTGGTGCATGTGAATAACAATGTTAGTAGCAGTATGAGTGATGTTAGCTATGATGATGGGGGCTTTGTATTTAAGCATCCACTCTGTTCCCACATAGTGCTAAACACCTCGTGTGCATTATCCTAATTGAGCCTCACAATCCTGGTGGGGCAGCACTAGTATTATCATCTCCATTTTACAGATGGGAAAACAGAGGCACAGAAAGGTTTTAAAAATCTCCAGGTTTGCACAGCTAGGAAATGAAAAAGCAGAGATTATTTTGCTCAGAGGGCCTTTCTCCAGGGTTGGTGCCTTAACCCCAGGAGCAGACATGGCCTCTTGTGTGGATTTTGTGGGTGCAATGTGCCCCAGGGCTCCGCCTCATTCTTTTTTGTGACTGTGGAATATCCCATAGCAGAGCTGTACTGTTGTTTGTTGAACTAGTTTCCCATGAACGGACATGTAAGTTGTTCCCATGTTTTTCTGCTATAAATAGTTCCGTGACCTCCATGCATGCCTCTGTCTCCTGGTGCAGATTCTTGAGTGTTTTTCTAGGATGGTGTGGTGGTCAAAAATCCTAAAGAAGCCCCTAAGAGTCCTGTCCACTGGTCATTCAGACACTGATCTAGGTGCTGTTGGGAAGGAATGTAGCAGATGTAAATAATTGAAGTTCTAAGTCGGTTGACTTCAGATACAAAGATTATCCAGGTGGGCCTCCGCTGACCACATGAGCCCTTTAAAAGCCAGAGTTGTCTCTGGCCGGGGCAGCAGAAGCCGGGAAGGTTTGAAGCATAAGGTGTGACACCTGTTGCTGGCTTGAAGAGGAGGTGCTGTGTGGACAGGAATGTGAGTGGCCTCTAGAAGCTGACAGTGCCTGGCAGGTAACAACCAGCTAGGATTCGGGAGCTTCAGTCCTACAACTGCCAGGAACTGAATTCCGCCAGTAATAGGAACAAGAGCGGAAGAGGACTCGAAGCTCCAGAGACGAACACAGCGGCTGACACCCCGATTCTAGGCTGAGCAGGGACCCCGGCTGCACCAGACTGGGCTGCTGACCTGTGCAACTGTGGGCGAACAAGTGGATTGGGTTTTAAGTTGGTAATTGGTTACACAGCAATAGAAGACAAACACAGATGGTTTCTTAAAAGTGGAACTAAAGGTTCTCTGCATCTAATATCTTAATTCATTCAGCAGATACATATTGCACTTCTAGAGAGGCCCCCTCGAGGTTTTGGGGATGGAGAGGGGAACAATTACATCACAAAATCCCTCCTCTTGGGACTGACATTCTGTGAGGGAGGGTGTTGGGGTGGCAGACAATGAACAAAGAAATAGGTGAAACATGTATATCAGGTGATTTGTGGGGGCTACGGATAAACGGAAGGCAGGAAGAGGGGCCGAAAGAGGGGGAAAGAAAGCGTGTGTACGTATGTGAGAATTAAAGTGTGGCTAGGGACACGTGTGTCTTGTGACTAAAGATTCGAAGGGAGTGACCTTGATAGAAAACTAGGGAAAGAGCATTCCAGGTGGAGGGGATAGCAGGTGCCAAGGCCCTGAGCTGGGGGCACACCTAGTGAGTTCGAGGAGCTTGTAGGGCAGAGTGAGCAATGGAGAGAGCAGTAGGGATTGGGGCCAGGAGGGTAATGGCATCCACATCTTTGATGCCCCCTAAAATGATCATATCGGCTACATACCTCTTTGCCACGTTGGAGGGCACCCCTCTCTCCACTCTCCTGGCCTCCTAATACCTGTTTGCATCAAACGCGACATTTTATCAGGTGGGTGGATGAATGATGGCACCTGCACCTCGTTTTCCTAATTGGCGTTTCTGGGTCACTGGGGAGCTTGGGGATCCTCCCTGATCGCTCCTGGCCATGTGTACCTCCTCCCCCCAACTTGTGTCCCTGTGTCTGTCACGAGGAGGAAGCCTGGCATCTCTGTCCACGTCTCACAGGGCGTGGGGTATGCAGAGGCTGTCCCAGTACTTCTCTTCCATCACTGGGGACACCCCCCCATTCATGCTCTAGCTGTGCATCCCTCCCTTTCCTCTCCCGCTAAAGACACCTCATCAGAATGCAGCAAGTGAAGATGATATTTCACAGGAATAACCTTGAGTCTAGTTGTACATATATTTGCAACATTTGTCACTTTATTATTAGCAACAGATTACTTGGTAATACACCTCACAACTGCTTGCAACCCACCCCATCTCGGGTGAGAACGGCTGGCAGAGCATGGGCAGTGTAAGCGTGTGTGTGCGTGTGTGTGTAAGCCTAGTTCAGGAGTCCTCGGGACCCTCCCTATGCAGCCAGCCGGGCCCCTGCCCGGGAGGTCCCCCTCGAGGGCCCTTTAGGACTGGGACCCCAAGAAGGCCTTGGCTAGCTGCTGATTCCTCGGGCCCCCAGTGGTGGCCAGGTGAGGACACAGGCAGAGGAACATCAGGATTGCCAGCCGAAGGTAGGAAAGAGGCCTGGAACATCTTTGCAGCCTGAGAAGGACCCAACCCTGCACCCTGCACCACCTGGACCTTCAACTTCTGGCCTCAAGAGCCCCGAGACCATATATTTCTGTTATGTAAGCGCCGAGCTGTGGTGCTTTGCCGTAATAGCCCCAGGACACTGATACACAAAGAAATGCAAGCGGTTTGGAAGAGTGGAGGCAGGAGTTTGCGGTGGGGGCATCTTGGACAAGTTAGATGTAAAGCATCAACTACCCGATCTCAGGAAGGGAGAGCTAAGGAGCGGGGCCAGTTGCAGTAGGAAGTCAAGGGCCTTGGGTCAGACTTGGGCTCATGCTGGCTCTCCTGTGCGACCTCAGGCTGGCTACTTCTCCGAGCCTCGGCGCACCCACATTTCCTAAAAGCACCATGCTATTAACAGTTTATTCCTATGACACATTTCATAACATATATAAACATGTCCCTACGTTTACAGACATGGGCTGAGAAGGTAAAGCCAGGCCCCTATTATAAAGCTACAGGTGGCTTTCCTCTGGGGGGTCCTTTCTCCTTTCACGGGCGGGCCTGCCGGAGGCACTAACCGAGAGGCATCTCAGACACACGGACTGACAGCGTGGTCTTCTGCTCCTGGTGACTCACTCTGCGGCCGGCCAGGTCACTGCATTCCACCTTCAAAGAGTCCTTGAAACTGCGTTCAGCATTAGGGTCACCTAGCTGGGAAGTACCAATGTCACTTTGACATACCTCAATGTTTTAAATGCCACAAAAGTTTCTGAATGGCAAGTGCTGGGAGGGGGTGGCGGCGGCACAGTTTCCACGGTGATGTGAGGAGCCATTCCAGCTCTGAAGGTGCTAGGAGGTGGCTGTTTAACACCACCTGGTTTGGCTTTTTAACTTGGGGGTCTTCTCTGCAGGGAGAACGAACCTAAACGTGCGTGGGGTCCTCATTCCAGGTGATGTGAGTTGGGGGTTCCTGTGTCCTCAGCAGCTTAGGTAAGGAGCCCTCTGTGTGTCTCAGTGTATCTGTGTGTCTCTGAGAACATGTGTGTCTCTATTTCTCCCTGTGTGTGTATATATGTGTGTGTATGTGTGCATATATATTTCTATGTGCCTCTGAGCATATGGTGCATGTGTTCGCACAGGTGTGTACATGCGTGCATCTCTGTATGTATGTGTTTACGTGTGTGTTATCTGTGTGTGCAGATATGTATGTATGTCTGCATGAATGTGTGTCTGCATGCATGTTTTGTATGTATCTCTGTATGTGTGTATGCATATGTCTGTGTATCTCTGTGTAGGTATATATATATGTATGTGTATACATGTGCTTGTCATTGTGTATCTGTGTGTATATGTGCCTGTATATCTGTGTATGCATAAGCATGCACATCTCCCTGTGGGTACATATATCTGTGCACATATGTGGGTCTTTGTGTGTTTTTGCATGTGTCTTTACCTTGTATGTACACATGTTGCATGTGTATGTGTAAGGTCATATGTTGCCTGTGCACCTGTGTATATATGCACACACGTCTCTCTCTGTGTGTATACGTGTTTGTATATGTGTATATGTGTGGGGTTTCTTGGGATGAAGAACATTCAGGCTAAAAGTGGAAAAGTCCTGGGCAAACTGGGACGAGTTGGTTTTTCTAGCACTGGCACGGCCTAGGAGATTTCCAATATATTACACAAACCCCATTTGACAGGTGAGGACCAGGACCCAAGGGCACAAAGGCAAGGGGCAGGGCTGGGATTCAAACCCCAGAACCTGGGGACCTGGCTGACTTGTGGCATGGATCCCCAGGGACTAAATGAAGGCAACGCCTACTTTAGGGACAATGGGCCACCAGGCTCCTTCCTATGTGGGGGTCCGAAGCCTATTTCCATCTATCTCCTGGAATCTGTAAAAGAATCTGGGGTCTGGGTGGCCCCCAAGTCAAAGAATATCAGATTTTTCTTTGGATCTTCACTCACTTGCGAAGCAGAACCTATGATTACCATTGAGGAAACTGAGACGCAGAGTTCAGGGACTTGCCCAGGGCCCCACAGTGAGCTGGCAGTGGAGTGTGGATGAATCTCCAGATTTCCAACTCTTGATCCATGGCTTTGTTTGGGTTCTGGGTGAAGACACAGACTCTGGAATTCAAATCATGGCTCTGCTGGTTACAAGCTCCATGACCTTGGCCAAGACCTTCCAAACCTTGATGTCTCTATCTGTACAATGGGTGTGACTCTATGCTTCTTCTTAGGGTCATTTTGAGGCATCAATAAGATGGTCCATGTAAATAAAGCTCTTAACAGTATGGGGTAAAGCTCCCAGGACACAGTAGCTGCTGCCTCTAAGCCCCCAGATTTATATTCCTTTGCAAGGTCTGATGCAGAAGATGGAACCCAGGGGGTCTCTGATCTCACACACTCATGGCCAGAACCTGTCTTCAGGTTCTAGGTTCTAAGAAGACATCCAACTTCCTGCGAGCCCACACCCTCCTCCTTCCTGGGAGCCCACACTCCAAGAAATGCAGCTAAAATTGGCCCTCGAACAGCTTTTGCAGAGCACGTCGCAGCTTTTTTTGGGTCTAGAGAGACAGTTTCCATGATGAAAGTGGCACAGAAGGAGAGACCCAGCTAAAAACAGCCACCGCCCAGCGTGGTGTTAAGGAAGGCAGCCTCCCCTGCTTCGGGGTTGGGACGGCGCCGACGTCCGCAGCAGCTCCCCCCATCACCACTAGGTGGCAGCATCGCAGCGCGCGGCGGGGACAGCGCCCCAGGACCTTAACAAAGAGCCACTTCCGAAAACGATGCCTGTAAAATTCACACCAGCCACCAAAGTCTCCACTAAATTATTCCCCTTTTACTTAGGGCATTTATTTGCATTGCAGGAGTCCCGCCGAAGGGTCTGTTCTAAAGGCCGTCTTAGCTCTGAAGCAAAGCTACAAAATGTACGAGTGCCCGGTGTCCCTTTTGCAGGCGGCTGTCACCAGCCCTCTGGACTCAGCAGGCTCACATCCCTTGGGTCCAACATCACAGTTGAAGTTTTGAATTTTCCAGGGCCGGTGGCGTAGAGTGGCGGGACATGCACCAGTTTGGGACTCAGGGCCCTGCTGTGAGTGGCCTGTTGCTTCCCACTGTGAGCCTCAGGACGGGGCTGCCGCTCTGGGGTGTGGCTGCCTTGTCCAGGTCACCAAATCACGTGGGGAATGGGGCAGCAGAGGAACCCATCTCCCAGGCCATGTCTTCCAACACTGCCACGTAGCAAGGACTCCACTGTTAGCCATTGTCTCGGCATCTCCAGGGGGCTGTTGTGTAACAGCCCCCAGCAAATATAACTTAGTGGGCCCCACTGCCCTTGTTTGGGAGACAGCAGGGGGTCGGGGGGCGATCCCCAGGGCCACCCTTCTCAAACACGGTCCTGGGTGGGCAGCGTCAGGAACACAGGTGCTTGTCAGATGCAGCGTCTGGGCCCCCTGTCCAGCCCATCCAACCAGGATCTCTTTCCACAGTATCCTCAGGGGTTTAGGGCACATTGAAGCCTGAGGACCCCCACTCTGGGGCACCTTCCAGTCCCGGAGAGCTGGGGTTAGCCCCAGCCCTGGGTGAGTGCCATCTCCCAGAGCCACATCTATCAGAACAGCACCTGTGGCTGGCCCTGCACTTGAACCTTTCCCCCTGCTTATAACTCCAGCCGTGTGAGTGCTCAGTGTGCTGGGGTGCAGTCAGTGTGTGTGTGTGTGTGTGTGTGTGTGTGTGTGTCTGAGGCTCTGCAGTGGGTCTAGCTGTGCCCACACGCTTCCCTGATCCCCCAGATCTGGCTCCTGCCGGGTCACTCTGCAACTCCGCCATCGCCCTGATGATGCCAATTTGACAGAAGCCCGGGGGTATCTGGACCTTGGAGGCATTCACTCAAGCCCTCGCAAAGGGGCAGGAGTTGGGTCTACCAGTAACTGCATTCCACGCACAGTCACTCTTTTAATTCTTAAGGATACCCGGCCAGGTAGGTATTATCTTGCTATCATAGATTAGTAAGCTGGGGTCTGAAGAGTTTTTTTAAAGCTGCCTTTCATCAAGAACTTGAACCTGTGCTAAGTGCTTTCCATCCATTTTTAATTAAATTATCACATGAGGTATAGATATTCTGATAGATGAAGAAATATAGGCTCAGAGGAGCAAAGTTACATGGCTAAGGTCCCACAGCTCTTGGGGACAGAACTTGGATTTAAGATCCCTTGTTAAAAATAACCCCAAACTTACTATATTAAGCTGAAAAGCTTCTGTACAGCAAAAGACACCATCAATAGAACAAAAAGGAACCCTACAGTATGGGAGAATATATTTGAAAATGACACATCCGATAAAGGCTTGATGTCCAGAATATATAAAGAGCTCACATGCCTCAACAAACAAAAAACAAATAACCCAATTAAAAAATGGGCAGAGGAACTGAACAGACAGTTCTCCAAGAAAGAAATACAGATGGCCAACAGACACATGAAAAGATGCTGCACATCGCTAATTATCAGAGAAATGCAAATTAAAACTACAACAAGGTATCACCTCACACCAGTAAGGATGGCTGCCATCCAAAAGACAAACAACAACAAATGTTGGCGAGGCTGTGGAGAAAGGGGAACCCTCCTACACTGCTGGTGGGAATGTAAGTTAGTTCAACCATTGTGGAAAACAGTATGGAGGTACATCAAAATGCTCAAAACAGACCTACCGTTTGACCCAGGAATTGCACTCCTAGGAATTTACCCTAAGAATGCAGCAATCAAGTATGAGAAAGATCAGTGCACCCCTATGTTTATCACAGCACTATTTACAATAGCCAAGAATTGGAAGCAACCTAAATGTCCATCGATAGATGAATGGATAAAGAAGATGTGGTACATATACACAATGGAATACTACTCAGCCATAAGAAAAGGGCAAATCCAACCATTTGCAGCAACATGGATGGAGCTGGAGGGTATTATGCTCAGTGAAACAAGCCAAGCAGAGAAAGAGAAATACCAAATGATTTCACTTATCTGTGGAATATAAGAACAAAGGAAAAACTGAAGGAACAAAACAGCAGCAGAATCACAGAACTCAAGAATGGACTAACAGGTACCAAAGGGAAAGGAACTGGGGAGGATGGGTGTGTAGGGAGGGAGAAGTGGGGGGAGAAGTAGGGGGGTATTAAGATTAGCATGCATGGGGGGGTAGGAGAAAAGGGAGGGCTGTACAACACAGAGAAGGCAAGTAGTGATTCTACAACATTTTGCTATGCTGATGGACAGTGACTGTAAAGGGGTTTATAGGGGGGACCTGGTATGGGGGAGAGCCTAGTAAACATGATGTTCGTCATGTAAGTGTAGATTAGTGATACCAAAAAAAAAAAAAAAAAAAAAGAGCAGTTCCTGTGTGGTAACCTCCAATGAGCTCTGCACGAGAGTATAAAGGGCATATAAAAGTGCCCAAAGGGTCTGTTTGTGTTTATACAGAGGATCAAAGCCTAATTGGGCTACCCCGAAAATGAACTAAGATACGATATGAAAGAGAACTTCCAACATCAGCACCCTCTGGAAGACTCATGCCAGAAGATGATCATCAAAAAACCCCAACAAAGATCCACGCACTGCTACAGCTATAGATGCACTCATCCCACCAGCTCCTGGACTTGCCATGGGAATGAGGAAGGAGATATCTAAGCTGGCCTGTGCATACAGTAAAACAACAAATTTGACTGGATCTATACTGTTGGAACTCAATCAAGAATTAGGAGAAGTGCAAATTGTAGCGCTCCAAAATCTTACAACTACAGACTATTTACTGTTAAAAGAACATAAGGGATGCGAACATTCCCCAGGAATGGGTTGTTTTAATTTGTCTGATTTCTCTCAGACTGTTCAAGTTCAGTTGAACAATATCCACCATATCACAGATAAGTTTTCACAAATGCCTAAGGTGCCTAACTGGTTTTCTTGGTTTCACTGGAGATGGCTGGTAATTACAGGTATGCTTTGGTTATGTAACTATACTCCTATTATGTTAATGTGTGTGCACAATTTAAGTAGTAGCTTAAAACCTATATATGCTGAAGTTACTCTACAAGAAGATATGTCAAAGAAATAATCAATCTTCCCATGTTTTCTTCCGCCTGCTACTTCTATAGCTTTTCTTCTTCCTTCCTAATTACAATCCTTAAATAGAATTCGTGCCTCATATCAAATTTACCGAGTATCATAACTCCTCCAAGTGGTAAAGATACCTCAAGACAAATGCTGGGCATAGAAGCCACAGGGCATAAATATGCAAAGAAGTAAAAAGCTAACCATTTCAAACAATAAGGCTTCTCTCTCACTTACCAAATTTACATCTCCCTGTATGGCCCCGGAAGATGACTGGTTAGCCAGAGACGGGTAAGATTCCTCAAGGGAGGAACAACTTAAGACAGGCACAGTCGCAGGGGGGTCATCAGGTGAGAAATTGGGGATCAACAGAGGTGAGGCTTTGAACCTCACCCCCCCATTCTGAGAGAAATCTTCTGCATCCGTGGATGTTTTATTGCCCTTGTCTAGCTTGGATTAACACATAGTCTACAGGCACACACCTGATCATCTACATTTGCTCTGTTACAACACTAAACTATGTTTTCTACCTTTATCTTGTATCTACCTACCACTTCAGCATTTTATTAAAAATAATAACAATAAAGAGAGAAATGTGGTATCCACATATAAATCAAGTATAAAAATCAAATGAGTATTCATATTTGAACTGACTGTTTATAGTTCATAATGCATGAGCAAAACCGAAAGTTTCTGTGATGACTGCCCTTGTACTGTTCACTATGTAACTTATTCACTATGTAAGAATTTGTTCTCCATGTAAGAACTTGTTTGTTATGCCTCAGAAGATTGGAGACTGACGAAAATTAGGCTTGGGGTGGATTAATGATTGTGCATTGAGCATTGACTCCCCTATACAGAATTTTATTGTCGTTAACAACCATTTGATCAATAAATATGAGAGATGCCCTCACAAAAAAAAAAAAAAAAGGACAGACTTCCTTCCAATGGTAAAATAAATAAGTAACCGGGATGTAATGTATAGCATAAGGAATATAGTCAAAATATGGTAACAACTTGGTATGGTGATAGCTGGTACCTAGAATTATCATGTATATAGATGTTGAATCACTGTGTTGTACACCTGAAACTAATGTAATGTAATACTGTGTGTCAACTACCCTCCAATAAAAAATAATTATCTACAAAAAAAAAAAAAATAACCCCAAACTTGATGACTTTCCAGCTCCCTCTAACCTTCATCTCTAACATCAAACAACCATTAACAAAAACCAAAATAAACTGTTAAGTTAAATGCAGAACCTAGAACTTAGTGTGGCATTGTCTGCATGCAAACATCCCCTTATCGTTTTCAGCTATTATGAGAGATTCTCATCCTCATCTGAGGACGTGTTCAAAGTTGTGTTAGTAAAATTACTTTATGTAATGAACTCTTAGATCGATTCTTATTGAAATGAGCTGGAATTAGATTTTTGCTCTTCCCACATGTAATGCTTTCAGTTCAATGGTGAATTACCAGAGTCAGCAGCTATCTGACATTTCAATGCCGTGCACGGCGTGTTACAGCTCTCTTGTTTGCTGGCCCTTTGCGGAGGGAAGGCAAACCTACTCGGATGCATTTTTAATTTAGTGGCGCTGTTTGATAGAGGCCTTTTCTTTATTCAGGGAAAATTGCCATTTTAACATTTGGATTCATTTGTTTTCAAAGTCTCGGGTCGCCAGGTGAATGTTAATGATCACGTGCACACACAGGTGCGTTATCTTTTAGGTAAAGACACATCACCTCACTGTTTTCTGTTTCCTTAGCTCTGAAATGGAAGGATTGGATCAGGTCACTATTTGCCAAAATTCTGGAGATCTTGAAGTGTGAGGGACAAAAGTAGCAAAATGTGGGGGTTCCACCAAGTCAGGACTTCTGTTTTTATCATGCAAACTGCTCCTTAATTTTTTCCTGTGTTTCTGGCTATAGAGAAAATGAAATTCCCTATGGCCAGGATTCTCCTCTGGTCGGCTTGCTCACTGCACACGTGTGGGCAATACGTTATCATTGACTCTATATAGAGAGCTCTGCCCAGGGCTCCGGGCTGCAGGGCTGAACGGCTGCAGGAGAGCAGAGGCTGGGGTGGTTGCAGTGCCGAGGACAGAGACAGACGGCCATGGGGACAGAGAGGCCTGGAGGCAGAGACCGGCTTCCTGCAGGCAGACTCGCTCTGAGGTGGACGGGATTCTAGTGCTTGACCTGCCACCGTGGGAATAAACTTGGGTATAAACCCTTCCACCCCAAGAACATTCCATTGTCATTTTTCGGTCTCACCGCATCAAGAGTGAACTCGCCCGGGGCTGAAACCCACTGGCAAGGCCCTGGCCCAGCCCATGAACTGAGAACTCATCCTCACATGCCTGCCCTGTCAAGGGAGGGTGCCAGGCTGCTTTGATTTTGAGCTCTTTCCTCCTCCTGGGAAGAATGGCTCAGGTACCGGGAGAGGTGACGGGCGCTCAGCAGTTCGTGGTCACTTCCACGTGCTGGGGACACGGCATCTGAAAGACTGACCGGATGCCCACGGTCCTTGCCTCCTGACCTGTCAGCTGAGCTCCTCCGTGCAGAAGGTGGAGAGGCACCTGCGATGCATGTGGTAGTCATCTGATGAAGTGCCTGTCCTCTTAGAATCAGGCTTTCCCGGTGAAGTAAATGTTTTCTCATTCTGTGGCGACCCTCTCCATCCCTGATAAGTTTTTCTTGACCTAAAGACCATTTTGTCCGGTACAAATATGGCCTCTCTAGCTGCATGCAGCTAGTATTGGCCTGATGCATCTCTGTCATGCCTTTACTTTCAGTCTTTCTATATTCTTATATTTTTGGCTCTTTTTCTGGAAATAGCACAGAGCAGGATTTTCCCTCCCTACTCCAACTGGATAATCTCTTTAATCGGGATTTTTCCATTTACATTCATTGTGAATATTGATATGTTTGGACTTGTTTCTCTCATTTTAACTTTTTTTTTGAATTTCATTTGTCCTGCCGTATGTATTTATAAATTAAACTTTAGCATAGGTATGTCTATACAGGAAAAAGCATAGTATGATGTGGGGTTCAGTACAATTGCGGTTTCAGGCATCCACTGGGGGCCTTGGGACATATCCCCTGTGGTAAGGGGGGTGTTGTGTTCACAAGCAAGTCACGGAGAGGAGATCTGTGTGTCCCGGACTGTATTAGTTGTCTGCTGCCCCTTCACACATAACCATGCTTCTGGCAGCTTAGAACGATAAAGATTTATCTCGTAGAGGCCCAGGGGCCCAGAAATGTGATCACGGCTTAGCTGGGTTCTCTGCTCGGGCCTCACAAGGCGGCCAAGGGCGTTGACCAGATGGCATTTTCATCACAAGTCTTAGCTGGGGAAGGACCTGCTTCCTGCCTCATTCAGGTGGTTTGCAGAATCTGTTTCCTCAAGGATGCACGGCTGAGGGCCCAGGCTTTTTGCTGGCTGTCAGCTGTAGGCAGCAATCAGGACCTAAAGTCTGAAGTTCCTAGGGTCCCCCTGCAGCCCTTTGCTGAGTGGGCTTCCCCAACATGACTGTCTACTTTCCCAAGCCAGCAGGGAGGATCTCCCTGCTCAGGGAGACCCTAGTCCTTTTTTAAAAGCCTTTCACCTGATTGAGTGAGGCCCACCCAGGATAATCTTCCTTTGGCTGAGCCCCAAATCATCTGATCTGGGACATCTGTAATATCCCTCTGCTGTTGCCATGTTCTCCTGGCGAAGGCAAGTCCTGCCGCCTCCGAGGGAGGAGACTGCACAGGCCGTGCGGGGCAGGGGGCAGGGATGCAGGGCTGTGAGTGAGAATGGGAGTTGAATGGGGGGGGGGGGCTGCTGGTTGCATGCCCAATATTTAATCCTACTTTCTCCCTTATCAATGAAACCCTGATTTTGTTCAGGAGGCAAAGTGCCCATCCAAGAAGACTTGGCCTCTCAATCTTCCATGAAGCCACTGCTGGTGATGTGACAGTTTTGGCCAATGACTTGTAAGTAGCAATCTAAAGAAAAGCCATCACTTTCCTGAGAAAAACCCACCTGGGGACAGACCTGGGTTTACTGGGACAGATCCAACTGGCATGTGCCTTTTCTCCTTTGCTCCTTTCCCTTCCTCCTGCCTGGAACCTGGGCACAAAGCCTGGAGGTAGAGCAGCCATTTTGTGGCCATGAGGCTTCCTGTTTCCTGAGGATGGCAGAACAGGATGACAGAAGGAGTCTGGTTCTCCAATGGCATTTTGGACCTTCTTGTCATGTGAGAAAAATATCCCCTTATTTGGCAATGCAAATATACTTAAGTTTCTGTTACATGGAGCCACATGCGGTCCTAACATACAACCATATAAGCCGAGAGTCAGGTCATGGAGGTCTTTATGGAATGTGGGATTTTTTTCTAAGTTAAATGGGAAGATGTTGAAGGCTTTTAATCATACAGGTGCTCGGATTCATTTATGTTTTGGAAAAATCTCCTGGCTCTTTAGCAAAGACTGAACTGTGTAAGATGGGGCATGCGTGCAAGGATGGAAATAGAGGCTCAGAGAGGGTGAGTAAGTTGCCCAAGGTAACACAGCTGGAGGGACAGAAATGGGATACAAACTGCATGCTTGTTTGATTCAACAATACTGGCTTTGGCCGTTGTCTCTGATTTTAATCAAGGTCTTTGTCTACCTGTTCTTGCTGGAAGAGCCCCAAAGCAACCTCTTCACTCGATTTATCTCTGTAGTCCCTTTCTTGGAAAAACCTCATGACTTTCACAGTCATAAAAGAGACATTTATCCAGAGTCTGGAAATTTTTCCAGATCAATCTGGGTCAACCTAATTAAAGCTAATGAAAGAAAAATGTGTGAGAGAGAGAGAGAGAGAGAGAACTTCCCTTTCTGTTATCCACTTACAATTACTTTTAAGTCCCTAGTGACTAATGCCCACGTGATATTAAATTACTAAAACTTGGAAATAGAAATGATTCCGGCATTACAATCAGAACTCTAATCAGCTCCGACTGATGCTGAATGCCAAATGAGCTTGGAATGGGCCACCTCCTTTGGATGTGGTGCTGAATTTCTTCCAGGGGTCTCCAAGGCAGTCATGCACAATTTGACATGGTAAGGTGATGTCGTGGAAAGGGAAGGAGGAAGTCTAGGCTCCAGGTCCCAGTCCCCCTTGATTTACAGGGGGACCCTGGGGGAGTCACTTCCCTTCTCTGGCCCTCAATCTTCCCATTGTCCAAGTGGTGCTCTTTAGCCAGAGCAAAGGTTTCTGATCTGTTCCCCAGCATCCTGGGGTTTCAGGAGTTGCTCCTGAGAAAGGGGGCTGCATCTTTGGGTTCGTTGAGTCTGGAACTGAAAGATGATTAGAGGACCAGGAAGGAGCCTCACGGGTAAACACCTGCAACCTTGTCCCTGAGAGAGAGCTCACTTTCCATCAGGGTTCCTCTGCTTTGCTCCGGGGGAAGGGTGGGGAGGAGAACCAAGCTCTGTAGGTCAGAGAAAAGCATCTGCTCTAATTAGATCCATCACGGGGGAGCAGGTGGCATCCCTCCAGTCCTCCTGGGGGGCTGGAGGCTAGCCATCTGCTTGCTCCCCGTGAACAAAGTCCCCTTTGCCCTCTGGGATTCTTGGGCAAAGCTGACTCGGTTCAGGAAGAACTGGGGTGGCCTCTGGAGAAGAGGAGCGAGGAAATGATGGAGAGATGCAGTGAGAGGCTAGTAAGAAAACTCCAGATCTGGAAACCATTAAATTTGGGGGAGAGAAGCCTGGGGAATGGGGGTGGGGTAGACGTGTGGGACAGTCCTCTGTAGGAGCATTATTCACGTCCTTCATAACTTCAGCTGGGTCACATCAACCCATCCCAACCTAGTCCAACCCAACCAACTTAATCCAATCTGTCCATCCATCCATCCATCCATCCATCCAACCATCTATCCATCCATTCATCTAACTATCCATCTCTCCATCCACCTACCTATTCATCCATTCATCCATGTACCTATCCATTCATTTCTCCATTCATGCATTCATCTATCCACTGGTCTATCCATCCATGCTTCCTCCTTTGCCTTGACCATTTTCTCTGTCTTATTCATTTATTCTTTCAACCATTCTATAAACAGCTCTTGAGTACCTACTAGGTACCTGGGAGTGTAGAGGAGATTGAGTTCTTCAGGTAGCTCATCGTCCAAGGCTGTAAACAGATAGGCAAGCAAAGCTGAGAAGTGATTGTAATGCAGGAGGAGCAAAGTGCCATTCGAGTTTGAGGAGGGAGGGAGTGTTCAGGGGCGTGGATCAGAGAAGGCTTCCAGGAGGCGATGACCTCTGAACTGCTTCCTGAAAGAGGGGCATCAGTCATCAGCTGGACGAGTGGGGCGAGGGTTTATATTTAGGATGTCCTCGCCAGGGTGAGGGGAGGAAGCCATGCTTATCCTTTGCAGAGAATATCAGCTCTACTTCCCTTTTCCCCTCCTTCCAAGCCTCAAAAAAAAAAAGCCTGGATTATTCAATTCAAATTTCCAGGCTGATGAAATGCAGGTTTAATTCAACAACTGATTGTTCTTGTTCAAAACATTGGAGGAAAAAAAAAAACCATTCAAGGAAAAAATCATAGAAGCTCATATCAGGAAGTTACCTTAATCAAACCTCTCTCTCTGTGGCATCTTAGATAAATGAGAACCCAACGTACTAGCCACCAGCTGTTCTGCTGAGAGGCCAGGGGTGTGTGTGTGTGTGTGTGTGTGTGTGTGTGTCTAAGCTGACTTTTGCTTCGATGGGACGGTATAGGGTTTGGTACCATCTCGCCAAAGGTGTCTCTTCTGTGTGAGCATTGCCACTTTGTCACAGAGCTTGATTGCTAAAGGCACTTGACGTTCACCTGTCCATCTATTCGTCAAATATTCATTAAGGCTCTTCTATCTTTTAGCCCAGCACTAGATGCCGATGACCATACGTTGATGAACAAGAGACAGGGTGCTTGCCCTCAGAAAGCCCACATTCTGGTGCAAGGGTCAGCAGCCTTTTCCTGCAAATGGCCAGAGGATAAATATCTTAGTCCCTGTGGGCCTTTCCGTCTCTGTTGCCACTATTCACGTCTGTTGTTGTGGTGCCAAAGCAGTCTTAGGGAACACGTCAAAGAGTGGGCATGGCTGTGTTCCAGTCACACTTTATTTACCAGAACAGATTTGGCCCCCAGCTGTAGCTCGCTGACCCCTTATCTTGTGGGGGAGACACACGAATAACTAGACAGTTATAGTGTGGCCAGCACTGCCGTGAGGGAGACACAGCATTCTCTGGGAGCCACAGAGCAGAGTCTCAATCCAGGCATGGGAGGTGAGGAGGACTGCCTGGAGGAGGTGATGTGGAGTGGGCACGGTGCAGCAGGCAGGGAGGAGATGGTGTGGCATCAGAAGGGGTTGGCGAGGTGGGTGGGGTGAGACAGTGACCGTAGGAGCAGGCGTGCAACTCCACACACAGGTTTCCATCACCTCTGGGTGATGGCCTCTGGGTGGCGTCCTGCCACAGGGCCTCGGGCCGCTTCCAGAGCCAGGCAGTAGCTCCTCCCTGGTCTTCCTCACCCGGGGACCTCTGAGGCCCCAGGCCGTGCGAGGGCTGGGCCAAGAGGCAGGTCCCTTGCCAGAAGCTGTGGGTTAAGGGGAAACAGAAACAAAGTCGGCAGTAAAACGAACGGAGCTGGGATAATGAACAGATGCTTACTTAGGGCAAAGCTCGGGCCCACAGGTACTGTGGACTCAGAGGAGCTTTCGCTGGAACGTGGATGACCTGCAGCGTGTACGTGTGATGTGTCATTGCAGCTGGGGTGTTGTAAAGCTCCCTTCCCTCAAATCTGCCTTTTCTTTCCCCTCTCCTCCTCTCCCTTCCCCCTGACCTCTCCCCCCACCCCCTTTAGGCTGGCCTTGTAAACCAGGATTAAGGAGTGTTCTTCGATTTCTAGAACCCTTGGGAGAAAATGGTTTAGAGTACTGTTAGAGATACAGATCTTGAGGGGAAACAAATCTTGGTTTGAATCCTGGCTGTCATATTTACTAACAAGCAACAATGTCTATAAGAACCAGCTTTCTTCTCTTTAAAATGGGGGTAATGTTTATACCTCCCTCCGGTTTATTGCAACAATGTACATCAGACGCTTATTAGTACGGTGCCAGGCACAAGTATTTGGTTAACATTTAAAAATTTCAGGACCTGGAATGTGGTAGGCACTTAGCAAATGTTTGTCGCACGACTGTATGATTGCTTATGTAGCGTGCGAAACAGTATTTTTAGATACTATAACTACAAACTTTAGTGTGCTGGTTTGCACATTGCTTATAGGACAGCTCTCCTTGGCTGTACGTCAAGGTGGTTCCATAAGGCCTCACCCTCGTTTCCCCAATTCTGTGGATTCCATGTTGCCAAGTCCCTCCCGGCTCCTCCTTTATTCCTGCTGCCACGATGTTGGTTCGTCCCACCTTGTCTGGACCACCCTGGCAGGTCCGTGCCCCTGCTGTCAGACTCCCCACATTCTGTCCACTCAGCTGTGGGCACATCGGTTGTCCTAAAAGACAAAAACGCTGTTTACATTCTGTTTAATAAACAAGGTTGATGACACTCTGAAGTCTCACCTTCACAGTGTGACCTTCGAGCCCAGTCTGGTCCATTCGTGCTTCTAGCTCGGTGGTTCTCAGCTGGAGGTGATTTGGCACCTCCTCCCCAGGGGACACTTGGCAGTGTCTGGAGACATTTCTAATGGGCACAGCTGGAGTGTGTATATATGCACCGTTGGCGACCAGATGGTGGAGGCCAGGGCTGCTGGTAAAATCCTACACTGTGCAGGATGGCCCCACAATGAAGAGCTATGCAGCCCCGGATGCTGGTGGCACTGACGCTGAGACACCCTGCTCCGCTCCCATCTCTCCAGTGCCACCGCACCATCCCGACTCTCTCATTAACTTCTGAACCTGCCTTCCCATCTTTGCATCTCTATTCCCTTTGTCCAGGTCACCCTTTGTATCCCTCTTTGCTCTAACACCCTTAAGACCTGGGCTGCATGTCTCTACTTCCAGTACAACTACAGGGTTCTGCTTGATAGGAATGATTTGCACCTCTCTTTTGGGGCCCACAGCCCCTACATTAAAAGGCCATAAGCACTAGTATTACAGAGTGTATGGCATGCCCTGCCCATCCATTTCTGAGCCCCTTTAGTATAGAGAAGGGGTCTTGTGTACCCCTTTCCTCAACATAATAAGTGTCTATTAAATGAATGAGTAAAATATCCGACATGTGGTCAAAATATTCCCTCTTAGGTTCTGCACTCTCTTGAGATAAAAGCTCTGGGCTGACACATAAACACACACGTTTCTCCACTTCTTCCTCCTCTTACCCCTCTTCCAGGTGTGTTTATGTCACCATCAAACCTTCCTGAAACCCAGAGATGATTTGTGTTCTTGATGCAATTTCAATTTCACGTCTTTTCTATTCAGTAACATTTTCCACTTGCTGTAAATCTATGGATGTTGCTTGAACACGGTTTTCTTCTGCTCTACCCACTGACATGTAGACCTCTACTAACCAGGGGTCTTTTTTTTATGGGGATAGAAACGAATGCTTCCTTTACTACTGTTGTGTCTCTAACATGTCACATGGCACGTGGTCCATAATAGATGCTCAAGGGAAGGCTGTTGAATGAATACTAAACATATGGGCTGTTTTAAAGTTGTGGTTTGCCGGGCCAAGATCCTTTGAGAATCACGAGGAAGAGAAGTAGAAAGAGCGTAGACTTTGGGTCACACAAACTCGGGGCCTAGTCCCTACTTGCTACTTACCCATGTGCACGTTGACCTTGTGGGGCCACAGTTTCTTTATTTTTCTGATGGTCTTAGCTTATACTCTCTCCCAGGATTTTTGTGATGAGTAGAATGATTAGCACACAGCATATTTAATAAGTGGCTATTGAATAAGATATTTACTAACTATATCTTATAATTAGATAAGATAATTATTAGTGATCTATTCCAGAATAACCACCTGGCACGGATTGTTCCACAGAGTTGATCAGATATTCAGGGCCGTTCAAGTAACCCTACTGTAGTTAGAGGCATCTCTAGACTTTCCTGCGGGCTACCGCTTTTCTTTCTCAGGATTCCCTCCCTCCGGGGTCTCATCATATGGGCCTGAATCTCAATGTACACAGGGAAGCTCAAGCCAGTTTATAAAGTGTGTTTCCTCCAGTACGTGGCATGGGAACCCTGGATGTTGGGGCCAGCAGGGAACTTGCCCAAGGTCACACAGGAAGTTGGTAGCAAAGCTCCAACTTGATCTAAGAGCTCCTGAAGTCCAAGCCGTAGTTCCTCTTCCTGCACTGAGAGGCCGGTGGTTTGCATTTAGTTGCCAAAGCACAATGCTATTCGAGTTAACCTGTAGAGACCACACAGCACCGCTTTCTGCAGCACTAAATTAGGCTCCTGATTCAGCTCTTAGTGGCCTGACAGCCCCTTATGTGAATGGGATGTGCATGAGAAGCATTTCCAGAAGGAGCTCCTTAGAGAAGCAGCCCTGGCCTGGCTTAGATGTCCTCGTGCTGGGAGGTGTCTTCTCAAAGTGAGGCTTTGGGGGCAAAGCTGACTTCCCCCTTGCAGGAAAACCCCCAATTCTGAGAGCCAATCAGCCCCAGGGCTCTTGGTTCCCCTTGGCCACATCCTCAGTCTTTATTCTGAGATGGGGGAGCACTTTATGCCCAGGGTCTGTCCGGCGATTTGAACATGCTGATGCATCTGGACAGGCACTTACGAGAAAGGCCTGGGGCCCAGGATCTCCAGGCTTGAAGTCTGGCTTCCCTGCCTGCAGCTCTGTGACCAAGGGGAAGTCATTCAGTCTCTCTGCATCTCGGTTTCCTCATCTGTAAATGGGAGTACTCCTCCTAGGGTTGTGGTGAAGACTGAGTCAGACAGGCAGCTTACAATAGTGCCTAGCACACAGGAAGTGCTTGGTAACCATCATCTGTTTTTGGCAAACAGATGCCGGATTCCACCTTGATGCTCATCCCAGCTCTGTTTCTCATTGGCTGTGTGAATTGGGGTGAGTTACTTGACAGCTCTGAGCGACACTATCATTTCAGATAACTGAAAATCATGACACTACTGGTAGCCTCTGGGCTTTGGAAGTATGTGCATGGACGCCCACACAGCTTCTTCTCTGTGAGTTGGGATTCTGGAGCATCTGCTGATGCGAGGCCATCTTACCCTGTGATGATGCCTCTTGGCGAGCAGTTCTTCTGCAGGAGGGTCTCCATCTTTGCCTGTGCGGCAGCGTTTGCACCAAGGACCTTAATATTTCATTGCATTTTTGCAACGACTGTAGAAAACCAAGCAGAAAGAAGTGCTGATTCTACTAGGAAAGGAACATGAGTCACATAAACTAAATATGACTGAGCCAAAGAAAGAAAAAAAAAAAGGAGGAAAAAATTATAAAAGCCACTCAGCCCAGCAGGTCTTTTACTTCAGCCAGAAGAGCTTGGGGCTTAGTTTACTGGCCGTCACTCAATTATGAAAGACAAGAATACGCTGGAAGAACACACTGGGAAATTGCCGGAAATCTCTGGTCAATGATAGCATCAGATGCATGAGGTCTAATTGAAGATTGCGTACAAAGATGATCTTTCCCTCCCTCCCTCAACGTAGAAGAGGTTGTTTGATTTTTGTACCCATTTGCAATCACGCATCATGTACGCAAGCAAGGCGGGTGATTGCTCTATCTGTAAAGTGTACGTGCCACCACAGCGCATGGTGCCTCCTAAGTGATGGCTGTTATCACCACATCTTCCTCATCTTCAAGGGTGTCTCAGAGATGTAGACTCAATCCAGTCTAGACTGAAAGCGTTAGAGCATCAGCCGTCGTGCAGAAATTAACTATGATTTCCCCAACAAGTGTCCCCTCAGCTTCTACGTAGACACCCCAGCCTTGGGGGGCTCCTTGCCTCTGTGGAAGCCCATCTACTTTTAAGGTGTGGTTGAGTGTGTCTACACTGTGTCACCATATTTCTCTGGGACACTCTATCCACTAGTGGGTTTTAGGCTCTTTATAAGTCACAGAGCTAATGAAGTCTCTCTTTCACTCAGAAGGCACCCAGAGAGGCTACCTGTCCCTTAAGAATGTATTCATTCACCCAACCACAGACATTTCCTATTATGGGCTGGCTTTTGGGCTCAGTCTTGGAGGAGTTCCTAGATCCATGGGGGAGACAAGATCATTGTAATCTGGAATTGTGTTCAAGGGCAAGTACCATCTGGAAAGCTAAGGAGGGAAGCATTGTGGGAGCCCCAAAGAGGTGCTTGGCCCTGCTGGACAGTGGTGGTGGTCCCCAAAGGCTGCCTGGAGGAGGTGACCCCTATGCTGTGTTTCTGAGGATAGTTGGGAGGTCGGGATGGGGAAGAGGAGGCATTTCAGATGGAATGGAGAGTGTGGAGGAACAGACACGGAGCTCCAAGGACTGACGGCTCTGAGTACAGATGCATGTCTAGTGTGTGCATGGCTGGGGAATGTGGGGTACCTGAGGATGGAGCCAGGAAGGTTGGAGGGTCTGGGGGAACCTTCAGGCCAAGCTAGTTCAGACCCTGGGCATGCAGAGCTCCACTGGGTGCTCTGGCTCTGGGGTGGGGCTCCTGCATCCAGGCTAGAGCGCTCCCGGGCGGGTGTGGCATGGACTGCAGCAGGTTGGTGGGGGTGGGGGGTCTGGATCTTGGCTCTCGGTGAGATAGCTCATTGTTCCTGCCTCCTTGGCACGGCCCCTTGATCCCCCACCGCCCGTCACAGTCCAGTGGTAAGAACTTAGCTTTGGAGCCAAACAGACTGGGGTTAAGTCCCTGCTCTGCTGCTACCAACTTCTGAGCTGAGCTCAGCCCTGCTCCTTGACGCCCCCCACAACCTCAGGCTCCTTGCTGGTAAAGTGGGGACAGTAATAAAAGGAGCAAACATTTATAGGCAGTTCTATGGGCCAGGCACTGTGCCAAGCAATTTACAAAAATCGCTGAATCTTTACAACCACTGTGAGGCTGGGTCTATTATTATCCCCATCTTACAGATGAGAAAACAGAGGCACAGACAGGCCCAAAGCCTTCCAGCTGGTAAGTGGCAGGGCCGGAAGCCAGTAGAACGCCTCTCCTAGCATTGTCATGAAGACGAGAAATGCTGGGACATGCACAGTCCACAGACACTGCCCGGCACATAGTAGGCACTCAGTGAATGGCAACCAGCGTAGTGACAGCTCTCTGAGAAACACAGAGAAGGCGGATTCCCTTCCTCCAGGAGGGCCCGAGGAAGGCCTCATTCAAATGGACTCATTACCACCAGACAATAGAAGGTGACAGGCCAAGCCTTTGATGAGAGACACCTGAGCAGCCATTGATTGGAAGCCAAGCTTGTTTCTTTCTTCCTCAACTGAGTGACCGTCTTCCGAGGGCTCTTTTTTCTGCGTAGAGGGCTGACTGAACTGCCAAGCCTGCTTCCTTCACCAGTCGTCTCTGCAGGGCTCAGGGGAGGCTGTCTGATGAGCCACTGATTTTGCATGCCAGTCCCATGGCTGAAACTCCACAAAGCCTTGGGGTTTCCAGGCTGCCACTCTTGAATCCCCGAAGCCACACGGCGCCCTCTCTTTTACCACTCAGATAAGGAATTGGCAACTGGGACCAGCGATTGCACAAGAAAACGAGATGGTTGCAAAATCACTTGGCTGCCAAACGGGTAGGTGGCGGGAGGAAGCTGCCTAGAGCTGGGACGGGGCAAAGCGTGGCCTGCTTGAGCTTGGAGCTCTCAGACCCGGGGATGGAGTCCGTCCACCACCTGGCCGGCCATGGGACCTGGGGCGTGGCTGTGGGAGTGAGTTCTGCATAGTTCCTGGCCAAACCCCAGCCCGGGATTTGACCCAGGGGTGGATGGTCCCTCTTTAAAACAGGTGCTGCCTGGCAGGTGGGCAGAGGGCTGGGTTTGGGGTCAGACCCGAGTTCACATCCACGGGGCCCCGCACGAGCTGGAGGCGGTGGGGACCGGCTGCTCTCCCAGAGCCTCTGTTTCCGGCCGAAGATGGGAGGCTGTGAGTGAGGCGTCTGTGCCTGTAGCTGCCGGAGCGGCTGGCTCTGGAGTCGGGCTCCCTGGATTCAAATCATGGCCCTGCTGCACCGGCTCTCAGCCCTGGGTGACTCTGTGCCCCCTTTCCCAGGGGACATTTGACCATACTTAGAGACATTTTTGGCTGTCACGGTGGTGGGCAGTGGCTACTGGCATCTGATGGGTGGGACCAGAGATGCCACTAAACATCCCATAAGGGACAGGATTTTGCACACAGCAGTTATCCTGCCCTCAAGGTCAATGGTGCTGAGGTGGGGAAGCCCTGCTCTGCCGCCTGCTAGCTTTAAAGTCACCCAGCCTTGCGGCACTGTTTCCTCACGGGGGAGACGGGAGGGGGTAGGCAGGTAAGAGCAGTGCCTGACAATACACGGGGCAGTTGGCATCTAGCACAGTGTCAGGCACCCGGCAAGCCCTCAATAAATATAAGCTCAGATTTTTGTGGAAACGAAAGGCAATAATAGCATGCACGCACTGCTTGAATACAGTGATGCAGGGATATAATGATGTTAACAGTGGTACGCCGGATTTCATAGGATCTTTGCAGGGCCCCTCAGGTCTTTCTCCAACCTGCATTTCAAGGGGGATCCCTACCTCTCCCGCCTCTGCCTAGAGGTGATGTTCAAAGCCGTCACCAAGTGAAAAGAGCAGGCAGCTCCTCCCGGGGCAGCTGATGATGGATCTTGGGTCTGCTGGTGCTGAAAATCGTGAAAGGCAGCTGGCCACCCCCTGGGTTGTCCTCCCCAATGCATTTCCTGAGCACTGTCATCAACGTGAGCAGCTCTCCTAGTGGGACTTATTTTCCTGGAAAGGGCAGGGGCCCCTTTCTCTTCCTCACTCATATTCTGCGATGGGCCTGTTATGCCTGGGCTGGTTGTTTGTGTCTCCCTCCCCCAGATTCGTATGTGGGAGCCTTAGCTCCCCATGTGATGGTATTTGCAGGTGGGGCCTTTGGGGGTTGATTTTGCAACTGTCCTCTTGTATAAGCTAGTAGGTCACAGAGCAGAGTTGCTCCACCTCGTCTGTGGTATTTAGTTATAGCCTCCCTTGCTGACTACGGCAGGGTCTCCCAAAAAATGGGAATTTTGCCAAGACCTCATTCTTTCAGGGAGATCCCAGATTGGGGTCCTCTGCCTCTCCACCCCTTACTCACTCTTCCGTGTGCAGTAAAGGGTGCTTTTCCAGTAGCTGGAGCTTGACTTCCATGGACCATGCTGGCAGTGGGAACAGCGGCTGTCCCTACAGCTGGGGGACAGGAAGTAAAGCGAGAAGCTGGCTCCCTCGGTCTCACCCCTTCTCCAGTGCTGGCATGGCCCACCCTGAGAAGGGTCAGTGACCCAGCCACTAGAGAGCAGCTTTGGGAAGGTCTGCAATCACCCGCCTTCTTTCCTGCGTAGGCTGGATTGATGTGTGGTGGTCCCGAGGCCCTGATGTGCTTCACACCCTCTCGTTCCCAAGTGTTCAGGGCAATCCTCATTATCTGTGAATTCGCCAACTTGCTGAAATTGATTTGTAAGCCCAGTCAACGCTCGGGGCACTTACGTGGTCATGCATGGAAAGAGGGTGGTTAGAATTCTGAGTCAACCAGACATGCACGTCGCCAGCTCTGTCTTCTTGCTTTAGTTCCCCCTGGAAATGTGTCATTTTCGTGGACTGTTTAGTACTGTGGTTTTTTTTTTTTTGCATTTTTGTGTTTTTCCTTGGTGATGTTTCTTCTTAAAATGGCCCCCAACTGTAGTGCTGGAGTGCCGTTTGCTGATCTTAATTGCAAGAAGGCTGGGATGTGCCTTGCAGAGAAAATATATATGTTAGAAGAGCTGCATTCAGGCCTAACTTACAGTGCTGTTGGCTGTGAGTTCAATGCCAATGAATCAAAAATATATATTAAATAAGGTGTATTTAAACAGAAAGACGGAGAAACAAGGTTATGTAGTGATCCATTGATGAAGATGCTATGCCCAGAGGCTTGCAGGAACCTCGCCCTGTATTTCCTCTAGAAGCAGAGGTGTAGTGCTTGCTGATTCAGTGTGTGTGGGTTCTTTATAGAACATAACTATGGTGCATAACAAGAATTGACTGCATTTGAATGCCCTCCCTCTCCTTGTGTGGATGCTCTGCTGTTGAGATTCTGGAAGGGAGTTAAGAATGAGGCATCGGTAACCCCCAAATCCCACTGGCTTGGTTTTGTCTTCCCCAGGGCCAGATGCTTTCCCCTCTCTGCTTTGTGGTGATTTTGCCACTGGGAAGGCATTGTTGGATCATCTGGAGATAGAACGAGATGGAATTCTTACTGTCAGGCTAGCCGTCCTCCAATCAGCTGAGTGCCTTAAGAGCAAAAACAGATTTCCTGGAAAAGAGGAAATTCTACCTTAAGCCCGTAACATAGCAATCCTGCCTGAGTTTCCAGTCTGCTCGCCTGCCTGCAGGTTTTGGACTGGTTGACTCCCACAGATGCATGAGCTAATTCCCTGAAATCTCTGTCTGTATGTCTCATTCTATCATCTATCTATCTATCTATCTATCTATCTATCTATCTATCTATCTATCTATCTATCTATCTATCTATCTGTCTGTCTATCTATCATCTATCTGTATCTATCATCTATCTATCATCTATCTGTCTATCATCTATCTATCATCATCTATATCATCTATCATCTATCTATCTATCTATATCAATCTATCTATATCTATATCTATCTATCTATCATCTATCTATATATCTATCTATATCTATCATCTATCAATCTATCATCTATCTATCATCTATCTATATCTATCTATCTATCATCTATGTATATATGTATGTATGTATGTATGTATGTATGTTTGTATCTAATTTCTATCAATCACCTATCAACATCTATCAGTATCTTCTATTGATTCTTGTCTTGGTCCAATCACACTGCTCTAACAATACCACAGCCTGGGTGGCTTATGAACAATAGGAACCCATTTCTCACAGTTCTGGAGGCTGGAAAGTCCAAGATCAAGGCACTGGCAGATTCCATGTCTAGTGAGAGCCTGCTCCCTGGGTCATAGCGGCCATCCTCTCACTGTGTCCTTAGGTGGAAGGAGGGAGGGATCTCTCTGTTTTTTTTTTTTTATGAAAGCGCTAATGCCCTTTGTGAGGGCTCCATGCTCATGGCCTAGTCACCTCCTGAAGACCCCTCTTCCTAATACCATCACACTGGGCATGAGGTTTCACCATATGAATTTTGAGGGGACACAAACATTGGGTCGAAGGCAGTTCTGTTTCTCTGGAGAGCCCTGACTCTGGAGATACACTGACCCATGGACCAACTCATCCACGCCCACGGCTTCTCTCTGTCTTGGTCAGCATCTCTGAACACTGCTGGGGCACAGATTCATTTGAGAAAATGAGGCAGGACCAGCTGGTGTTTCCAGAAAAACGCACATGCATGCACCGTATCTCATGCAAGCTCAGAATCCGGAGACCCCAGGTTAAGAATCCCCGATCTGGATGCTGATGGATGCCTAAACTCTTTCCCCCACAACTGCTCTTCTGAGTCAACTACTCAGCATCTCCCGCTGGCGTTTGGCAGGAGCCTCCAACCAAACACGTCCAAAGAAAACTCTTCCCTTTTCTGCACTGCTTGTTCTTCCTCCACACCCCGTTTGCCTGAACAGCATGTCACCCACCCAGGAGAGAAGTTTGGGGTCCTCCTTGCATTTTTCCTTCTCCCTCTCTGCCCACGTGTAAACTGTCACCAAGCCTGTCAAATCCATCCGCACTGCCAGGGGCCTTTTGAGGGCACCATCGCCCTCTGCCTAGATTCCCAAATTGGACTCCTCACTGGGATCCCTTCTTCCAGCCCTGGGCATGTCCAGTTCCTTCTTCACTCCGAAGCCAGAGCTGAATTTTAAAATGAATACTTTATTTCATTTTTATGTGTTGAGATGTAATTGACATACACCACTGTGTAAGCTTAAGGGGTTGATTTGACATATTTATATATTACATATTCTATAGATTATAAATGTGTCATAGGTATTTGCAAATACCTGTGGTGGTATTTGCAAAATAAATACTACCATAGTATTAGCCCATACTTCCATCCTGTCATATAATTCAAAATGAATATGTAAAAAATCCATGTCGGAATTATGGATTCAAAAAAACGTCCTTGGTGGTTCCAGCCTGCACTCCAGATACTGCAAAGTCCAGCCTGGGTTGCAAGATTCTCTGTCTGGCCCTATTTCTGCCGTTCCACCATTTACTCACTCCACAAACATTTATTGAGCACCTTTGTGCATCAGGCTCTGTGTTGGGTGCTGGGGACACGGAAGAAGGTGGCTTTTGTTTTCTAGGTGCTTATGGCTCTTGCCATGTGTTTCGCAGCCATGATGAGTGATTCCATTACTCCAACGTGCAGCGTGGTTTTACGCCTGGTGCCCTTACATCTTCTCCCTGTACCAGTTTCTCTGCCTTTTCTTCCCCTGAGCAACTTTTCAGTCTTAGGCCGGGTATCTCCCCCATGGAGATTTCGGTATCTTTGGTGATAGTTCATTCAACTCTGATTTATTGGGAGGTGATGGAGTGGCAGACCTGGAAGGACAGAGGCACGGCCGGTCTGGGGAATACAAGTAAAGGGATCTGCAGAAGAGTCTCTGCCAACTGCCAACAGCTTGTTGCTTCCGTATCACTTTGCGTAATCACTTTGTTGACTATTCCCAGGCTTGAGAGGTTGATGGACCAGAATTGAATCATGTGCTACACCCCCTCTCCCCCAGAGGAACACCACTTGCTTGACAGCTTCAGAAAGGCTGTGGATAACTGGGGAGGGAGAATTCTCCCAAGGACCCGGGAATTCTCTTACAAATGAATAGAGGAAGTGACCCTGGGCAAGCAAAGATAACACGCTTCCCACACCTTCTTGCCACTCTGCTGCAGACTTAATTACTCCTTCTTCTCGCCTTGACCTTGTCCATTTAAAAAATTAATATCTTACAAATAATTTCTCTGACCATGTTGAGTCATGATCACTGCTGTACTTTGCTTTTGCGCTTGGCTCTGTGTATCCTTGTGAAGTGGGTTCTGATCCCCGTGCCTAGCCTGTAGTAGGTGCTCAGGAAAGTTCGTGGTGGTGAATGAATGAACCGTGAAACGAAAATTCAAAACCATTCCAAGGTCCTCCTTTAAAAATGGGCTTCGTCTTAAGGGCAAATCTGGTTCTGACTTTGAGATGGAAGCTTTTTTAATTCCTTATTTTCATGAGGTTTTGGATCTTGAGACATTGCTTGTAAAGAGAATTTGGGCTGAACAAAATCGATTAGCTGAATGGTTTTAGTGATCGTAAACAGATATATGGCCCCGCAGGAAAGGTAATGCCCAAGGGCAGAAGAAGAAATTAGCCCTTGTTCATTACAGAGACATTTATGTGCAGAGATTTAAAGGAAAAAGGATCATTCTGGATAAAATGTGTAATAGTGATGCGTAAAATGTTACAGAATATAAATGCAAAGTAGCCTGGATTTGTTATGCCTGGAAGAAAAAGAAAAAGGAAGGAAAACCCAAAATTAAGATTGTAAATGAATGGACCATGTGGCCTTGAACATATTCTCTCCCTCTTCGAACAATTACTGACACCAACTATGTGCCAGGTACTGAATAAGCATTTACCCACATGATCACCTCCTGTCTTACAACTGCTATTGAAGGTCAACATATGTATGTAATTGGCCCCAAGTTCATGCAGCTAGGCTATAGAGGCGGGATTTGAACCCTGGATTTCCTGATGTCAAAGCTGCTGTCTTTGCTCCTATTTCAGCCCAAGGATGAGGCATAGGCCTAATTTCCCAAAAGGAAGCCCAGTGTGCTGACTTCATGATTAGTCCCAGTTATTGGCCCAGAGTTCTTCAAATTTTCCTCCTGGGGTCAGGACTGGCCCTATGGTCCAGGGAGAGATGAGCTTTCTTGCTGGGGTCAGAGGATCATCTGGAGGATTCTCTCCTAGAGGAATTTGCAGGTGAAATGCTCTAACCCTGAGGACAAATCCTGGAGGGGAAAATCCACTCCCTGTAGGAGAATTCCTCTCTGCCCATCTGGGGTTGATGAGGATGAGTGTGTGTGCATGTGTGCAAGCATGAATATATTTGCATGCATGTGTAAGTCCCTGTGCTTTTACACGAGAGGGTGTGCATGTCTCCCTGTGAATATGTGTCTCTGTGTGTGTACGGTCGTGTGTCTGGGTGTTGTACATTTCATGATCATCATGCCTCTGTGTGTGTGTGCTTGTCCATGCAAGTCTGTGGTTACAAGTCAGTAAGTGCACATATGTGCTACCTATGTAGTATAAGCAGGTGGGTTTCCATGCATTTACCTGTGTGATGACTGCGTGTGCCCCTGTATCCTTGTTTTATACCGTGTGTGTGTGTGTGTGTGTGTGTGTGTGTAGAATGACTTACAACAGTGAGGACACATATATATAGACACCCCTGACTCCCTGCCAGCCTATTTAGCAGGTTCTGTAGACTGTCTATTTACCTCTTGGGGGAACTGCTCTGTTCTGCAATTTCATTTTCCATTTGATCAAATGGGTTTTGTTTATCTTCCGTAAATCTCACATTGGCAACTTCGGCTCTGCAGATTCCCGCATCTCCCATTGCTCTCAACACCGTCGTATCTGTTATGAAGTTTAATGTTCAGCTCCAGCCTTCCTTTGATGCTGATTTCTGGCTGGACTGTGATCCTGTTTGGTGGGCCCGGATGTGGAGGAGGAGCCTGGCTTCAGTGGCTGATGTCCAGACCTCTCCTGGTACCACTCTTGAATTATAGAGATGACCCTGGGTCTGTGAGGTACAGAGAAAGATAGGTTTTGAATTAAATGGAGCTATCTTCAATTCCGGCTTTGGAACTTACAGATGAGTGACCTCAGGCATGTTTTTTTGTTTATCTTCTGCCCTGAAACTTCTTAGAGCAAAGAGAAATTATGTATTCTTAGTTGCAAGGAACAAAATAATATTCACTGGTTACTCAGTAAATGCATCAGATAGACATCACTGTGTATAAGAAACCATTGCAACTTAGTGGCTTAAAAACTATAAAGATTTGTTTTTACTGGTGATTCTGTGTGTTGGCATTTCTGGAGGTGGGGGTTCTGCTGGGCAGTTGTACTTCAGTGGGACCCGCTCATGTGTCCCTGGTCAACTGAGGGTCAGTGTGGTGGCTTTTTCTGGGGGATGGCTTGCTGCTGGCTGAGGGCTCTCAGTTCCTGTCCACAGGGTCTCAGCCCCCAGAGGACGGGTCCAGGCTTGTTCTCATGGTGGAGGCAAGGGTCCATGAGGACTGCAGGAATCTGCAAAGCCTCTGAAAGCCTCAGCTTGGACCTAGAACACTGCCAGACCCACCGTGTTTTATTGGCCACATCAGGTTATAAGGCCAGCCTGGATGAAGTTGGAGGGGAAATACATTCTACCTCTTGATGGGAAGCGCTGTAAAGTCGCATTGGAAAGATGTGGAAGTAGGGAAGCTATTCACTGGGGAAAGCAGCACAATGGGCACTCAGTGTTTGTTGAACTGCCTGGAGCCTCCGAGGCATTTAATGAATATTAATTAATGGCATTTAGTGTCACCCGTATAAATCTGGATCTCCATGTGGTTTAGTCTCAGCGCAGATTTGGATTAAGAGAAATTGCATTCTGAAGGAAAACTTAATTGAATGAAATCAAAATCTTTCCTCTGTCTCTAAAAATCTGTGCTCATCTCTCCCGAATCTCTGGCTAAAAACTCTGCACTGGCTCCTGGAAAAAGACTGGATCACCTCTCCTCTCTCTTGCCTAAACTCTGAAGCCCAGTCCAAATATCTGAAGCCCAGTTCATTATCACATAGATCAACTTAGCCGTTCTGGCTTTTTTAGGTTTCCTTCCACTTTGCTCTTTTAATACATGTATAACGTGGCATCCAACTCAGGAGGAGAGAATTCATTCTCTTTAAAAGGTCAAGAGGGAGGGAGAAGGGAAGACAACAGAGATTGCCAATACTTATATTTAAATATCATTTTTTATTTCTGTCACACGGGTATTGCTATATTTCCAAAACCCCTCTGCCCGCTGCACCTGGCTATTTCTCCACCTCCCTCCCTCTCTTCAGCCTGATTTGTCGTGTCTGCAGAAGATTCTGCTGTAAGGTCAGTTCATTGGGAGTGAGCCTCAGGCCCTGGGGGACACGGTTCCCAGAATGGACAGGAGCAGGGTGGGGAAGGCCTGGGCTGTCAGTGCCTCCAGGTGGCAGGTAGCCCAGGGCTGTCCGTTTCCTTCTTTCAGACTCTGAGACCCCCTTCTCCGTTGAGTGGGACCTCCCACTCTGTTGAACCCCAAGACTCTAAGGGTATGATGTGGTGTGTGAGGGATGAGTCCTGCATTCATTCTATCACAACCCCTGCCCTGGGTTGGTTTCTCTGACCTTTTGCACCTGTTCCAGACATTCACAGCCTTTGGATTTCCATATCTCTGTGTCCTGCTGCGTCCCCACATCTAGGCTTGATTCTTCCCTTCCGCTTGGTAGGCATTCAGAATGCACCTGGGTAGCTTCCTCAGAACGATGAGAATAAAGACAGATTGAGAGCTTAGCCTGCTCCAGGCCCTATGCCACCTGCCTCGCTTGCATTATTAATCCTTATCTTCCTACAGCCTTGGGAGGGAGGCACCTTCTCACTCCCATGTTACAGGCTAAGGGAGCCGAAGTCACCTTTCCAAGGTCACTCAGCACAGCCTGGATTCAGACTCAGGTCTGTCTGCATCGGTCTTTGTTTAAAGTCTAAAGACTTTAGGAACTATGCTAAACTGTGTCCCCTATCTAGGCTGGCTAACTAACCCCCATTTTCTGGGGTGCTTTCCTGGTTTTATAATTGAAAGCCCTCTATCCTCGAAAATCACTCTGTCTTGGACAAAGAGATGGTTCGTCATCTACCCCAACCTGAGCCTCTTGCATGGGGCAGGCCTGGCTCAGCACCTAAGATCTTCCAATTTTCTCAGTCCCAGTCAGAAAAGGCAGGTTCCTGGGTCCTGCTGGGGCTTCTGCTTCCTGTCCAATTCCTGACACCTGTCTTGTTGCTTGTCTTCAGCCTGGCAGTCTGGTGTGCTGTTAACAGCTGGTTTGTTCCTCTTTGGGAATGCACATGGCATGCAGGCTGCCTGCAGCACAGGGTGTCCTGATCCGCTCCAGTAGCAGAGGCCCCTTGGAATTCCAGGGTGATGGAACAGGGGAGGAATCCCACCTGGTTTGCAGAATCTTGGGAAACTTACTGTCCTTTTCATGCTGCCCAGGGGTGCCAGGCAATGTCCCGTCCTTACTGCGACGTGTGTCACAAATCCTCCCCCTCCCCTGCACTACACAACCACCAGGATAAGCAATGGGGGTGGTGGTAGCAGGAAAGGGGAGAAGCAGATATCCACGGATTCTCCCCACCACCACATCAAACCTGTTTGCCTTTAAGGGTCTTACCTTCTTATATATTTCTGCATTCTTAAAGTTGAATGCTCCTGACAGCTATCATTCTCAAACTCCCAGTCACCGTGAACACTAGTCGCCGCAGAACTGCTCAGAACGATATGGGTTCTCTGCAACACGCAGCATAGACAGCTGCCTAGTAGATATGGACGATGCCAAAGAGAAAAAAAAGTGGTGTCCCTGAGGCTGAGTTTGCCAGTGCAAAAACACACAAGAACAGATATATCAGAAACGTGGCCCTGGACAGGTTCGCTACAAAACCAGAGAGGTCACGGACTTTGTCCTGCTCCAAATGAGCAGCTCCCTTCTTATGCTTCTCTGAGGGATTTTTGAAGATACCCAGATGAGCACAAGGGAAGTGGTCCTGCATTTAATAGCCACACCAATGAGTTTTCTGTATGCAGCATTCTTAACTCAGACCTCTTGGGGAGCAACAGGTGGAGCGGCCAGAAATGAAAGAATCGTGCAGGCACTCAGGTTTCTCACAGTTGAATATTAAACAAAACCTGCAGGGTCTCACGTTGCTGGAGGTGGGCCTGCATTTATGATCTACAACAGGAGTCAAATCAATATTCACCCAGAGAAACAAATTAAGAATGAGCAGTTCCCTACATAGCCAGGTGTGCTCAATTCCCCAAGGATGTAGAAGCAAAAGATTTCCTCAGTCCTCTGTTCATGTCCCAAAGAACATCTAAAAGCTTCCCAAGGTTAACTCCACAGTAAAATAGGCCTTTGGCAATTGTGATATGGTGAGAATTTCCATTAGATAAAGTTAATGGGATTTTTTAGAAGTCCTTTTTGGTGTCTATTAGGTCCATGCTGGGAAAATAATGGAAAAAAAATAGCAAAAAGTGCTTTTCAGAACTAATGGGAAATAATATCGGGGAGAAAATAAAAGACCCCCTACTCAGCAGAACAATCTGATTTCTGGAAATGGCCATTGTGTTGGGGGGATTTTCCATAATGTCAATTAATAATATGGTTCATATTGATGGTAATTGGGAATGGTAGGAATCTAAAGGGTTGTCTAGTCCCACAGCCTGGGGAGCAGGGTGGGGAGGGGTGGGCGCCTCCTATCGGAGGCAAAGAATCAGAATCAAGGTCTCCAGCTGTGTGGGAAACTGGAGCGCAGCAACCCTGTTTGTCTCCCACATGGGTGCCCATCAGAAGCCCTTGGAAAATTAAAAAAATAGATTCTCAGAAATCCCTTCAGACCTGCTGAATCAATGTCTTTGGGATGGAAGCCCAGAAATAAGTATCTATAAAAAAATTCCTATGCCAAAATAGTCATTACCTGGAGAGTGTGTGTGTGTGACTATCATATATATTGTAGTTTTTTAAAAAACATTTTAAACATTTCAGGTGATTCTACAGCAGGAGCAGGTCTTTGGAAAAATGGGCCGAGTCTCTTAAAAATAAGTAAACTGAGACCCTGAGAGGCAAAGGTCACCCTCCAGAAGCCATGCCTCCACTCAGGGGTAGGGCCTTCCCCTCTGGGCCAGGCCACAGCTCATGAAGTAGTCCTGGAAACTTCTGGGAAGGTTTAGGTCACTCCCCAAAAAGCCCAAAGACATATGCTAGGAAATAGTGGCTGATTTGGCAAAATATAACGTCTTTACCAGCTCCCAGAGCTCTTCTACTGGTCATTCCTAGGAGCCCCCAAATGCAGAAGTATGACCTCCTCTTCGCATCAAGTGGTCTCCGTGGGTAACTGAACGGTGCATATTTCTGCAACAGCTGATGGTTTGATGTGTACCACTTATGGACACTTACTACACGGCAGGCACTTTTCGTCCCCCTGAACTTCACATCTACATCCTGAGGATTGGAAATTATTGATACCATTTTACAAATGAAGAAGCCCGTTTTACAAAAATTCTACAAACCTGAGGCTCAAAGAGGTGAAGAAATGCAATCAAGATCATACAGTTCAGAAGCACCAAAGACTTAGTGAATCATATTGTACACCTGAAATTAATATAATGTTGTATGTCAAGTATATTTAGAAAAAAAACCCCAAACCTTAAAAAAAAAGGGCTAAAGGTTCAAGCCCAGGTCTTTATGTCCTCAAGGCCCACCTTCTTTTCTTTGTTTGCATAGTGGCTTTCATATCTCTTCCATCTCATCCAAAGAATTCCAGCCCATCTGACCTGCTTTAGAAACCAACCCATTCTCTGGGTTAAAAAAAAGACCTAGGAGTACCTTTTTCTCTTTTTTTTCAGGTGAAAATAAGCACCAGTGACATTATTTAATGCTTTATAAAACTCGTAAACCTATCAAGGTGAGGAGGGTATAAACCATTCACAAACTCTTTCTGGTGGATCTCAAAGAACTGCAAAATCAGAGAATTCTAGACTGTGAGCAGGCCTCGGTGAGATCTGCCTTAGTGTTAATCAAGTCTGTTATGTTAGCGACATTTTCCGGAGTGTGGAGGTCAAGTTCAGGCGTTTGTAATCAGTTGATAAAAGATATGTGTGTGCAGCCATGTGGGACATCTATGAATATTATCAAATCATGATGTAGAGTATAATTAAGGTGTAACTATTAAGCACTAATTAATTAAGCTGTCAGATTTTAATCAAGGAATTGATTGTTTCTGTAGAGAGCGCTGATGGGTCCGCATCTTTGCAAAGCTCTGGAACCCTGATTGGTAAAGATGAACAAATGAAAGGGTCCCACTCCAGCCCCAAGAGGCGGTGAGCTTTCTGCTTCCCAGAGAGTGGAGACAGAACAACTCTGTGATCCTTACAGAAAGCTGAGAAGGCATGTGGGCTCTCCTGTGAAGGACCAGATTCCAGGGCTGTATATTTCTTTCTTTTTTTATTAAGGTATCACTGATATACACTCTTATGAAGGTTTCACATGAAAAACATTGTGGTTATTACATTCACCCATATTATCAAGTCCCCCCATATCCTTTTGAAGTCACTGTCCATCAGCGTAGTAAGATGCCACAGAGTCCCTACTTGTGTTCTCTGTGCTAAACTGTCTTCCCCATGACCCCCCCAGCACCATGTGTGCCAATCATAAAGCCCTTCAGTCCTCTTCTCCCTTCCTCCCCACCCGCCCTTCCCCACCCCTCCCCTTGGGTAACCACTAGTCCCTTCTTGGAGTCTGTGAGTCTGCTGCTGTTTTATTCCTTCAGTTTTGCTTTGTCGTTATAGAAATCATTTGGAACTTGTCTTTCTCTGCCTGGCTTATTTTACTGAGCATAACACCCTCCAGCTCCATCCATGTTGTTGCAAATGGTAGGGTTTGTTTTCTGTTTATGGCTGAATAATATTCCATTGTGTATATGTACTACATCTTCTTTATCCATTCATGTCGGGGCTGTATTTAAAACTCAGTTCCTTGGTGGTTGTAATTCAGATTCTAAAACACATTTCTTGGGTGCCTACTCTGTGCTTGGAAATACTTTGTGTCACTTTATCTCCAAGCAGCCCATTTTACAGAAGAGGATTACCCTCAGAGGGGAGGGACCTACCAAGGGCCTAAAACTAAGGCCAGACCTCCTCAGGGGAGGGAGGCAGAGCCACCTGTTATTCCCTGAGGCTGAGTGGACTATACTCTCTGGTTCTGAGAACAGAACCTGCTTTTGAAATCACAGATATCAGAGTTAAATCTGACTGTACTACCTACTAGCTGTGAGAACTCAGACAAGGGGTGTTCTTTCCTCTGAGCCTCAGTTTTCTCATCTGCTAAGGGGGAGCTGTGTCCCACCATGCAGAGGATTAATGGTCTGACAGCTACATTGGACCGAGCACTTCCTGTCTGCCAGGCATGGTGCTAGACAGGCTGTATTCATCGATGCCCTTAATCCTCACAATAACCCCAAACAGTACTGCCCAATAGAACTTTCTGCAGTGATGACAATAGCCTGTATTGCATTGCCCAGCAGGGTAGCCACATGTGGCCATGAAACACTTAAAATGTGACTTATGTGACTGAGGGACAGAATTAAACATTTTTTAAAATTGTAATGAATTAAGGTTTAAATAGCTAAGTTTGCCTGGTGGCTGCTGTGTGTACAGCTCTAACCGTGCACCGTCGGATCTTCACTTGACAGGTGGTTTCACACAGAAAAACCATGTGACTTGTATGGATTCCTACAGCTTGTAAGTGGCAGAGCTGGGATTTGAACACAGGCCAGGCGGCTACCTAGCCTCGGTCTTGTGCCAGCTGGGAACCCTTCAGGAGGTCAGGGCTTATGGGTGCAGAGTTGAAGCACATGTTTGCAGCCCTGTGTTGATGAGCCGGGCTTCTTATAGCTCCTCATGGGAGGGACCTAGCAGAAGCCTGGGCCCGCCCCTGCCCCCAAGCTCCCCTGCCTTGGGTGAGTCAGCCCCTCATAGGAAGGAGATGGGGTGGACCTGGACGGTGGGCTGGCTGAGATGGGCCTGCGAGGGCGGAGATGAAGTTCACGGTCTGTTTGCTTCTCGGCGCGGGCGACCCCATGCTTCTGCTCCTGATCTAATGAGGAAGGGAGCTGCTGTCTAGTGCCACATGCCACGTGCCGTCTTGTACGCAAATGATCGCATTTAACGCCATAAAGCAGGTGCCGTCGGCGCTGCTCTACGGATTAGAAAACCGGAGCTCCGAGAGGCCCAATGACTTGCCCAAGGTCACACCATGAGAAGGGACCCACGTAGGGGTCGGAAGGCAGGCATTTGGCTTCGTTAGATGTGAAGCCTTCTCTTGCTTTGTTCTTTTTGGCTGAACGCTCCTGGCGCCTGCCTCTCCCTGTCTGCCCGACCAGGTCTATCTCATGGCTGGACAGGCAGGAGGCCACAAGAGGAAAATGGAGTTTGTTGAATTTGGTGGGACAGCTGTGAGCAGGGTGAAGAAGGGAGGTGGGGAATGGAGGAGAATATGAGTGGCAGGAAACAACACCAAAGGACGTAATAATAATAATAATAATGATGATGATGATGATTGGGCTGACTCTCCACGCCCTCCCTGG
Source organism: Manis pentadactyla (assembly GCF_030020395.1). NCBI lineage: Eukaryota > Metazoa > Chordata > Mammalia > Pholidota > Manidae > Manis > Manis pentadactyla. Next base: position 121,974,535 of record NC_080028.1, on the reverse strand, counting down.
AAGCTCCGTGACAACCCCACGCATGACTTCACGGCCCTCTGGAGCCGTGTGGAGCGATGATATCTGTCAGCCTTGGACGAGTTAGTATAAAAGATGGGCTGTCATATCTGGAGCCAGTGGAAACAAAGCCGCCAATACTTAAGGAAATGTGTCTGCGCTTAATACTTCGTTTCTTGATGGAGCAATAAGAATGCAAAGATTTACACATTTTGGGATTCCTAATTGAACCGTGTTTAGTGTGGAAGATGTGAGCACAGGGCATCTGTGGAAAAACGGGCAGGCAGTATGTCAGCGTCAGATTGCACGGCTGCTTCCTTCTCGGACAGCCTGGGGACCGAGCTGGGGGCTGGGGAGAGCTCTGCTCTGGGGTGCGTCTGCCTGGCTCATCTCCTTCTGCGTGTGCGCTGCTCTCAGGCAGGGGACTCTCCTAAGCAAAGGAAAACAAGCTTCAGCCCTTGAAGGTGGTGCCTCCCCGCCTCTGTCCCCGCCCCCCGGCCTGACCTCCAGGGGTGTGGTTTTCTGAGATTTTGAGGTGGTGGGGCAGGGGTCACAGTCCTGGGTTTGAATCCCCGCTCTGTCATGTCCTGGTTGTGTGACCTCGTCCAAGTTACTAGACCTCTCTGAGCCTCAGTACCGATTCTGTAACACCGAGAGCACTGTCTAAGGTGGCTACATGTTAAATTGAGATGTCAAAATCCTGACTCCTGGTCCCCGTGAATGTGACCCTCTCGGGAAGTCGGGTCTTTGCAGATGTAGTAAGTTAAGATGGGGTCATCCTGGGGTCGGAGGGCCCTGGGTCCAAGGCCTGGTGTCCGTGAAGGAGGAGAACACACACTCCGGAGGGGAGAAGGTCACGTGAAGACAGAGGCAGTCTGGTGTGCCGCTGTCACAAGCCAGGGACGCCGAGGGCCACCAGAGCTGGGAGAGGCAGGAAGGAGACTGTCCTAGACGCTTCACAGGGAGCCCGGCCCTGACAACACCTGACTCCTCACTTTTGGTCTCTAGAACTGTGGGAGAAAACATTACTATTGCTTTCTGTTGTTTTAAGCCCCAGTTTGGGCTGCTTTGTTATAGTAGCCCTAGGAGGCACGCACAAGGGGGGGGTGATTTTTAGGTGTCAAAGGGACCCAAATCAGTGCAGATGTTCAGGAAATGCGTGTGCTCCTCTGTCCTTCCTAGTAGCGGGAATCCTGCATCTCAAGGAAGAGGGGCGAGGCGGCGCATGGCTGGAATCACACCCTCTAGAGACGGACTGCCCTCACTTGTATCCTAGCCCCCTTATTTAACCAGCTTTGTGATTTGGGGCAAGTGGCTTGACTCTTCTGGTGTCAGTTCCGAGAAGCAGAGAAGCTGCCCCTGCCACCCAGGAGCTGGCCTGGTGCCCTGAGCAGAGGCTTGGTGTTGCTGGGAGCTGGCCAGGGCCCACGCAGCCAGACCCTGCGGCGCTCTGGAGCATGACAGCTCACAGAACGTTGGCATCAGAAAAGGCCCCCGCGGCTTGTAGAGACAGAGCACAGACTGGTGGTTACTGGGGGAGGGCGGAGAAGTTGGGGAGAGGCTGACATGGGTACAGACTTGCAGCCAGGAGGTCAGGAAGTTACAAAGATCTAATGCACCGCAGCGCAGCGATTCTGGGTGCCATACTGCATTAAAACGTCAAAGTTGCCAAGAGACTAGATTGTAACTGTTCTTGCTGCAAAAAAGAAATGATAGTAATATGACATGACAGAGCTGTTAGCTGTAGTCACCATGCTGTACACTGGATCTCCAGAACTTCTTCATCTTATAACTGAAAGTTTGTGGCTTTTGAACACATCTCCATGTTCCCAGCCCGAACACCGGGCACCTGCCATGCTGCCCTCTGGTTCTATGCAGTCAACTTTTTTAGAATCTACATGTAAGTAAGATCATAGAGTATCTACCCTTCAATGTCTGGCTTATGTCACTTAATATAATGTCCTCCAGGTTTATCCATGTTGTTGCAAATGGCAGGATTTCCTTCTTTTTTAATGGCTGAATAATATTCCATTGTGTTTGTGTGTGTGTGTGTATATATATATAATATGTATGCATACACACACACACACACACAGAGCACATTTTCTTTATTGAATAACACAGGGGCTGGCAAGCTACGGCCCGTGGGCTGACTGACTGTTAAAGTTTTATTAGCACATGGCCATGCCCATCATTTACATATTGCCTGTGGTTGTTTTTACAGTTGAGTAGCTGCACCAAAACCGTCCAGCCAGCAAAGCCCAAAATGTTTGGCATCTGGCCCTTTCCAGGAAAAGTTTGTTCAGCCCGGACAGAGACTATAGTTCTGCTACTGGTCGGGCTGGGGAGAGGATCAGGTGGGGCTGGGAGGGTCAGACCATGACTATTTGCTGCCCTGATTCAGGGGAAGGGCCAGGGGATTCTGGTGAAGGTTCCCTGAAAAGGGCTGGGGCCTGCGCCTCAGTGACATTCCCCAAGGAGGGCAGAATGAGGGCCTCACTGCCCGGGAGGGAGTTGGGTGTGGCCGTGTGGTACAATGGACGGAGTTAGGGTTTGGAGTCAGACAGACACTGAGTCAGTTCACACCCGCTCATGGCTTTGTGGAGAGAGACTCACCTCTCTGAGCTTCTGTCTGCTCAGTGGCAGAACGAGAAGGATCACAATGTTAATATCACGTTGTGGCCACCAAAAGTAGTGTCCAGTTTCTGCCTCCGAGGACCCACCTCCAATCCAGATTAAAATCCTTTGATGTGACACGGTATGCTTTTCAAATTGGGGTACAAACAGCAGGGCTGAGTCCAGATTAGAGGTTCTCACTCGGGGGTGATTTGCCATGTGGGACATTCGGCAATGTTTATAGACGTTTTTAGTGGCCACAACTCTGTGAGGGGAGGCACTGCTGGCATCTATGGGATGGAGTCCAGGGATGCTCCTAAACAGCTTACAGTGCAACGGGGAGCCCCCTTCTCCTGCAGAGAATTATCCAGCCCCAAATGTCAATAATGCTGAGGGTGAGGAACGCCAGACAAGGGGAAAAGGGACGCATCTTCTTGTGTTGTCATTTTTCCCCAATGGTAAAAGGTTTAAAACATCATTTTGAAATTATAACAAAATGCAATATTACTGTGGAGGCAAAAGCAACATTTGCCTGACTTTACTTATTTATTTATTTTTATTCATCTACAATTACACGAAAAACTTTATGTTTACTAGGCTCCCCCCTTCACCAAGCCCCCCCACATACCCCTTCACAGTCACTGTCCATCAGCGTAGTAAGATGCTGTAGAAGCACTACTTGTCTTCTCTGTGTTGCACAGCCCTCCCCGTGCCCCCCCCACTATACATGCTAATCGTAATGCCCCCTTTCTTTTTCCCTGCCCTTATCCCTCCCTTCCCACCCATCCGTTCTGCCTGACTTTTTAAACAAAAACCTGCTATTTCCAAAAATTACACTCTGTGATTCCAAGTGCTGGGAAAGCTGCTGTCCTAGGGAGAATTCCAAATCCATACCACGGCGCAGGTGTCACTTGCACGCAGTTCTTTGCTCCCTCCCTGCCCTGTCTGTGCCAGGAATGTTCTCTGAACCCTACATCATGCAATCATAACAAGTAACATGACACCAGCTTAAGCATTTTATACACATTCTTTGACACCTTTATCCATAGTACCAGACTGCCCCCAAACAGACATTCCCTTTTCTGTCTTGGAGCACAAAAGTCCTCCGTGTTCCCTTTTTTGATCAAATAAACTCTTACTCATCCCTCAAAACCCAGTCTAGGCAAACCCCCCTCTGTCAAGTGGTTGAGTATGGGCCCTGTAGCCAGTTGTTTAAATTTACTTCCTCCTCTGCCTCTTACTTGCTGTGTGCCCTTGGGCCAGTTGTTTTACTTCTCTGTGCATCTGTTTCCTTGCAAAGAAAGGTGGTAATTACAATGATGTCATGAGGATTAAGTGAAATAAGAAGCATGTGAGCATTTGGATTACTAGGTGGCATGTAACAGCTGCCTAAGAAATGTTAGCTAATATTGTTATTTGGCTTTCTGAGGCTCTCGCCCGTATCACCACTCCCTCATACCTGCTAGACCCTGGGTCTCAAAAGGCATTTCTGGATTTATTAGTAGGTGTTCATAAATGTTTGTGGTAAGAAATAATGGGACATAGAAGGAATATCCAGTAGCTACATTTTGTGGAAGTGGCTGCTCGATTCTGAGCAAAAATCCCAGCCTTAAACTTCTGAGCCCCAGATAAACAGAACAGGCTGCCATGGAGTAAATCCTGTTACAGAATCGGGAAGAGATACACCTAATCTGCTCTTGCAAGCAGCTCTGAGCCGGCTCCAGCATGTCCCGTTAAGCCTCTTATACTGCCTCTGCTTTGTGATTCAGTTGAGCAAGTGTCCTTAGCGTGTGTTGAGAAAGATTCTGAGGCTGTGGCTGGGGGCAGAGAAAAAGAGTGACTTAACCATTTATGGCTGTCTGCTGCAGGTGATGGGGGGAGATGGTACATCTGCATGGGGACTTACCATTTCTGGATTTATGGGACTGTAGGCAAAGGTCCTGTCAGGATCTGATAACAAGCAGGCCCTCAGTAGATGGTACATATTACAACTGGGCAAGGAAACAGTGACTGCCTCTTGTCCCTCCTGTACTGAATGCTTGCTGAACACACATGGAACAATTAATTAGACCCAAAGGTGCATAAGCAACAGCCCAAGGCAGTGTTGTGCAAAGGGACATGTTTGGGCTTCAGAGTCTAGCTGACCTGGGCTGGCTGGGCCACCTTGGGAAAAGTTGCTTATCTCCTCTGATCCTCAGTTTCCTCATCTGAAAAAAGGGGGTATTTTTTGGCAATTGGTTATATGCATGGAGATAAAGTGTGAGGCTCACTGCTGGTGTTACCCAAGAGGCAGTTTCCTTCCTCCTACTCAGTTTGAATCTGCAAATGGGTTGCTTAGCCTGTAGCTAAGCCAGCATCATAAACCCTGAAAATCCGGTGACTGATTTCCAAGCTGCAGTAAAACTCAGAGTCGCTCACAAGATTTCTTGCTCCCCTTAAAATTTTCCCTGAGTTATTCTTTTCCTTTTGCAAATAGAAAAGGAATAACATGGGAAAGAAATGCCACTTACCTATACTCTGCAGATCAAGTTCCATAAGTAGTTCAACCCCGGGTACAGTCTTCAGTGAAGGATAGGGGTTAGGGGTGTGTGTGTTTTGGCCACGTGCTGGGTTCATTATAATCCCTGGAACAGGCAGGTTCCCAGGGAAATGCTAACACAGGCCATCTCCATGTTGCTGTGTATGATACATACAAATGCATTACACAGATCAGATCCTGAAATATGGAAGCTGAGCTTTTAATGACCAAACTCCTGCTTGTCTTGCAGGAGAGCCTTAGTTACTGTGTCCAGCCAAGAGCCACTTCTTGTTTTATTTCCTTGATGCTAATGGGACTAACTGATCATCCCCCACAGTTTAGCTTCCTTCCACTTGGAAGAGGCAAGCAGGAGCAGGGACTCAAGTAAAGGACCCAGTTCTTTAATGAAAAGGATGCTCAGAAGGGCAGCCGACATGCCAGCAAGGGACCAGGTGTGCAACCCGCACTGTGCTCGTGGTTTTGCTGTGTGTCTTTAGACAAGTCACCAAGCAGCTCTGGTTATGATGGGGGCTTTCTCTGCGACTGATTGGATCAAGGGTTCTAAGGCCATGCCTCGTGAACTCTTGATGTGCATGTAATCACACAGGGGTCTTGTTACAATGCAGATTCTGGGTGGTGAGTCTGGGGCCTGAGACTCTGCATATTTATCTAACAGGTACCTGGTGATACTGACTTTATTGGTTTCTGGCTGCTACTTTGAGTTAGGTTTGAAGATGCATGAAAGTGCTTTGGAAACAGTCATTGTACTGTTGTAAGGTCTTTTATTTGAAAACACAGATGTGGGAATTTCATCAGCTGCTCAGCTAGGTAATGCCTCCTAAGTGTCTTGGAGGTGCTTGGCCGTGCACTAGATTCGGAAGCAGTGACCTGGATAGCAGCTCCCAAACTCCTCCAGACGGGGAGACAGAGAGAGAGTAAAGGGTTGGCTCTAGGCAGACCTGAGTTTGAGTCCTGACTCTGCTATTTCATAGTTGCGTGATCATAAACAAGTCAGCTCACCTGTGTTGGGCTCAGTTTCCCCTTGTGTTAAATGGGGACAATGTTAGTATTTCATGGTGGGCAGAGAGGCTGAAGCATGATGGATGCGAAGTGCCGGGCCCAGCACCTGGCGTGTGGTAGACACCCTTCTGCACACGCCATGGGCACACACCTGTGGGGCCATCCCCACTCTTTGCAAGCCTAGCAAATCCTGAGATCAGGGCTAAAGGGGCGGGGGTGGTAATATCCCCACGGCAGGCTTCAGCTCCCACGGCCTTGGCCTGAAGCCAGATGGCCTGTCTCTCTGGGGGCCTGGAGGCCATTCCTTCTAAAGGCATGCAGTGAGTCAAAGCCAGAGTCTGTCCCAAGGGGCATTACCTGCCCCCAGCACTCTGCCAGCAGTCAGCAGGCTGCGCTTCCACGAGGCCCAGCAACGTGCACATTGAGAGCAGCAGCCTTGCAGAGGGAACAACACACGTTTCTGCATTGGACAGACATGGGCTCAAGCCTCATGTAAGGAGCCCCAGTCCCCTCCCCTGTAAAATGGGGCTACTTCGGCCTGCCTTGTGGAATTATGTGAACCAGAGAACAGTGACACCAGAGCAACTCACTCCTTATGTGCCCAGTACTGGGCTCTGGGCTTTGTGTGAAGCTTCTGCATCCCAGAACTCCCCATGGCACTGGTCTCATTAAGCTGCCCAGCTTACAAGCGAGGAAATGGAGGCTCAGAGAGGTTAAATAACGTGCAGAGGGCACACAGCTGGCAAAGGGCAGAGTCAAGATGTGAATTCCAGGAGCCTAACTCCAGAGTTTGAGAGGCTAGCCACTAGCTCTACTGACTCTCAATTGGTCTTTTTCTCTCCAGAATGTAACATGGGCCAGCACTGGGCTGGGTAGGGCCAGGACCACTGCTTGATGGGGGAACAAGTTCCCCCTTGATGACTTTCTGTCTGAGACCTCTGGGCTTCTTGTTGCATGATTTCTCTGACCCCTTTTTATCAAACGTCATGGTTGCACAATGATCGTAAGCAAGTCAGCTCCACTGACCTCACTTGGCCTCAGTTTCCCTATTGGTCAATGGGCATTATGTCACCACCAGCAGATGGCTCAGAGGGTTACGCACACTATGATGCAAAGTGCCATCACATCGAGGTATTGCCTTAACAGCTGAAGAATATGCTCTGTGGATGCTGACCTCCCCTATTCTCCCCTCCACTGGACCCCAACTCTCCAGATTATACTTCTCTTCCCTATATGTGTCAGGAAGATAGTCTGGGGCATGGTTAGGAGCTCTTTGGAAGGCATAGCATCTAAGAAGCAAGACCTACACTCAGGGTGTCTCCAGTCCTGATTGCATCCTGCGTTGTCAGGGGAAGAGCTTGCGTTGAAAGGCCTGTTGATCTTTCTAGAAAGAAAGAGAAAAAGCCTTGAGATGGCAAGGTGGACAAGTCAGTCAAGATGATTGCCTGCTGCAGAAACCAGCTCCCTCTGCAGCCAGCCCAAGTGTGAGGCAGAGGCTACGGCTTCCCGATGCTAAAGAGGTCCTGCTTCCGGGAGGACCGCGGCGCATTGCAGCAAGACCGGACTAATAAAGCTGCCAGGGATGGGCTTCTTCCCCCTGCAGAGAAGGCCTGCAGGGCCCAGGCTGACCACTGTGTGTGCCTTTGCTCCATGCATCCAGCGTCTGGCTAGCCCTCAGGAACCTGCAGGCAGAGAATAAACACCACCCATGTCTCTGGGAGTCAGGTGGGTGGGCATTCCGCCAGTCTGCAGAGCAGCTGGGGGCGGGCAAGAGAACAGTGGGCTTGGCCACAGACTCCAAGTGGCTTAATGCTATCTGGCCTCAGCTTTCTCATCTGCAAAATGGGACTATGAGCCCTGATTCAGAGAGGCAGGGCAGTTGCGGGCAGGAGCTCAACACACTTGGCTTTTGATCTTGGCTCAGCTGCTAGCGAACTGTACTTTCCTGGGAAAGTTACTTCATCTCTATGATCCTCAGATTGCTTTTCTGTCAAAAGGGGTGAGGATGGTATGGATGATGGTATTTCGACCTCATGGGGTTATTGTGCATGTATGTGATGTGCCTTTTACGTGGCAAAAAACAAAAAAACAGGTCTTTGGTTTGTTTTTCTTATTTATGGAGTTGCTCATTTATTCCTTGCAGGTAGTTTGCTGGAGCTAGAGAAGCAAAAGCAAAAGGCCAAAAAGAATTGAGCAGGCATTGCAGGAGCTGTTGGGCAGACGATGATGCATGTGGTGCGTGCGAAGGACCAGCCCCCATGGTCGGGTGGCTCCAGGTGCCGGAGCATGTTCCCTTCTCACCCGTTTTCATCTGCGGACCAGCAATGATAAGAAAGAGCTGACCCTTGCATGGCTTGTACCCTTACAACACTTACATGAATGTTAGTTCATTTAATTTCATGATATATGAGGCATATATCATTATCAGCCCCATTGTATAGATGAGGAAACTGAGTCACAGGGAAGCTAAGTAACTTGCCCTGGTAACGCAGCTGTTGGATGGTGGAACCAGGATTAGGAACCTGGCGGTCTGGTTGCCCCATTGCTTGCTTTGAACACCACCAGCGACAGGTTCTCAGGATGGCAGCAGGCTGGGTGCCTGGCCCTGCTTTCCATGTTTACCCTCCAATCTGCTGGCTACAAGACCATGCTGCTCGCAACATTGCAGCCTCAAAAGCCTCCGGTCCCAGCTTGACTCGACTACCCGACTCAAGTCAACTCCTGGAGCAGAAGATGTGCCCCGGGGAGTTTAGGTCAGATGCGAGTGACCCCAATAAGTGATGCAAAATTCGGCGGTCATCTTTCATGCTTGTTCCATTTCTGTTGGTCTGACGGGAATCTCATCTCCCCCATTCATGTGTAATAGTACCAAGGCATGATGTGCTCACAGCCCTGTACAGTTTTGAAATCCTTGTGCATATGCAGCCTATTTATAACATGTTTTCTAAGCCAAGAAGTCAGCTTTGAGGTAAAGAAAAAGGGGAGCTTCTATAGCAGATAGTTAATAATAATAATAGTACCTACCATTAAGTGTGCAGCTACTATGTCAGGCAGAGGGCTAGGTGCTTAGGAAACATGGTCTCATTTAACCTGGCAACTTAGGGAATGAGGTTATTCTGGGCACTTTACAGATGAGGCACCTGAGGTGTGGTTAGGCTGAGGAACTTTTTTTAGTCACAAAGCTGGTAGGAGACCAAGTAGGCTACTTCCAAAGGCTGGGTGTTTCCAGAGCGCTTTCTGCCTCCATGGGCCAGCCGCCATCTAGGGAAACCAGTCTTTATGTCTCCCGAGGAATTGGGGCTCAGAGGTATGTCCTTCCACTACCTGTGAGCCAAGAGCTAACGGAGCTGCCCCCAGGGAAAAGCAAGGGCTGTGAGAGCCACCTTTTACTTTATGGGCCTAGTATGAGGTCACGTGTTACCTGAATCTATGATTCTGGCTGAGCTGACATGGTGCCCGCAGCCCATTCTCGCTGATGGGTGTCTAAGCATTTGGGCTTCAAGGAGCACCACAGACGGTCTTGCCCTCTTGCTTTCGGAAGTGCAGGCTGCGACCACCAGAGGCACATCCTCAGAGCTGGGGGGCGCGTGGCCAGAGCTCAGGCCTCCATACCGCGTCTGCTGGGGTTCACGAAGGCAGAAAGAGGCTCTAGAGGGGAGGAGGATTGGGACCTGGCTTTTCAAAATGGACATCAATCACATTGTTGATCCTTTCTTCCTTTGTTTCCTCTTTGTCTTTGAGGTCCCTGGACGGTGCTCGCCGTGGGTTTCACATATGACAAAAACCATGGTAATTAAAGTGCTAACTTGGGTTGAAAAGGAGACTGTGCTGTGGAAAGGGCAGCACCCATCGAACGAGCTCAGACGTGGGCTCTGCCGACGCTGGGCGCCTCGGGCTTACAAGGGAGGTGGCTTCTGCTGAGATGCTCACGGGCTCGTTCTTTTTTATTTCTTCTTCTTTTGTCTGGATCCCAGCTCTCATTTATCACTTGCTCTGAGGTGTTAGCTCTGGGAGGGGGCATGGCTCAGTGCTGTGGCCCCTTCAAGGTCATGTTAGAATCCTGTGCTACACGCTCTCTGACCGCGGTTCTTAACCCCGCCAGGCCTCATTTTCCTCTTTAATGAGCATAATAATAAAATTAAATGAGCATAATAATACCCTGCATTATTATTCAATCAGAAGGTTGGAATGAGTCTGTGAGGGCCTGCAGCCCTCGACAGTTGGTAAATTATTAGTAACATTATTTTTGGGGGGCATCTTACTGACTATGGAACAACTTGTTGGCTGCAGAACAGGCTTTTTTGTTAGTCACCTCTCACTTCTCACGTTGTGACACATCCTCTCCCCATTGGACCACCAACACACCTGGTGCCATGACACGATGCCATGCATGTCAAGCAGGTGCTGCATACATGCTCTCCCTGGGCATCTCAATTTTTTTCTGTGGTCACCTGTGGGGCCTCTGACTCTTGCTTTTCCGAGAGGTCAGGGTTCCCTCAGCTCTCAGCTCATGGGTGATGGTGGTCTTCTTGCCCAAGCCAGCAATCTTCTCCTTGTTTCTCTGCTTGCACATGGCTCTTCTGATCTCACACAGACGTTAGAGACCTAGAGAGGCATGTGGCTAGAAGAACTGGCCATTGAGGGAGGCCGGGTCGTGCCTGCATGCCAGCCCTACCTGTGTTACTCCGGAGCCTCCCAGAGCCCATTTTCTGAGTGATAAAGGAAGGCAGAATCATCCTGCCTGCCCCCTGGCCTTGTCGTTAGGAATAAATGAAATGCATGTCAGACGGGTGCTTAGCTGAAGGCCTACGTGCTGTTTTTTAAAAACAATCTTGCTAAAATCTGAGATGGAGCATAGAGGTCACTGAAAGAATGTTCAAAGTAAAATGCTTCACTCTCATTTGCCTTGGGAGCCAGAGGGCAAACAGGACCCCAGTCTGCTGCCTTGCTGGTCTATAGGGAAGATTCAGGGGTGTGTTTCTTCAGATGGGATGGCAGGTGCTATTGGTAGAGGAACCAGCTAAGGACAGACTCACGCTTGGTGGCTGGGTGTCTGAGACCTGCTGTGACCTGGCCCTCGCCTGCCTTTCAGCCTCCTCTCCCTCTGCTCCTGCTCATGGGCCCACAGGGGGACCACAGCATGCGGGATCACGCTTTCCCACCCCTCTGTCTTTGCCTGTGTTGCGGCCACCCTCCGGAATGGCCTACATCTCTGTGTTCATGAATCCAAACAGCTCCATCCTCCCCCGTCCTTGTCTTGCCTGGCCTTCCCACACCGAAGGGACGTCTGTTTCATCAGGCTTGGTAAGCAATCACCCTCCTTTTGGAAACACCCCTCCTGGATGGGTAAGGCTGCGGTTGACCCCCATCTCCAGCTCCCGGAGTTGGTCCGATGGGAGCCTTCCACCCCCGTGGCAGCAGGAGAGGAAAGGGTGGAAAGAGCAAAGGAAGCACTTCTTGGTGGAGTCTATTCCTTTGAGGAGCCTTCCTGGAAGTCCCCTGTCCCTGGCCCATTATCTGTTTACATCACATTGGCCTGAATATGGTCACATGGCCACACCTGGCAAGGGAGTCTGGGAAATGTAGTATTTTTTTTTTTTTTTTTTTTAGCTGAGTCCTGAAGCCTAGGTCCGACACTACCAGACAAGCAGGAAGCAAATAGGCGCTAACTAGCACCTCTGTCACTCTCCCCAGGCGTTTACTCACCACACAGAAGGCCAGGGGGGTGGTGAAGGTTGGACAGAGAGTTTAACATACCATGGGAGCAGAGCGCTGGGCTTCAGGGCCGACACCTGCCCTCTTCAGTGTTCTCTTTGGTGCCTGGAAGTCAGCATGCCCTCGGGGAGAGCCCTCTAGAGCGGGTGTCTTGACCTGGAGTCTCCCTTTTGCTCTGCCTGCCCTGGGGACCCTACTAGCAGGAAAGTCAGTGGAGGCCTCTCAGTCTCCTTTCATCCCTCCTGGATTCTAATGGAAGCCCTGCCTACCCTGTTCCAGGGGAGCATGTTTCTGTTGCCCCAATGCTTCTTACCACTGTCTTTGTGTTCCACTTATAAATGTTTAAAAATATTCACTTGACGCACAGTGGGATTATAGACTCTCTCATTTCTGAAATGAAAAGCAGCTCATGCATTATTCAGAAAGAATACTGTATTATTGAGCAAAGGATGGGTGCCTTCACCCCTTATTATGCATTCCCGTCTTCACTACCTTATTAGTAGATGCGTTCTGTGAGGATTTTACTGATGGGGTTTGTAAACAAAGGCAGAGATCAAACATTAGTGTGTTTAGATGGCAGGATTAAGAGGTGATCATAAAGTCATCCAACTGCATGACTGGGGGGTCGCCTGGCCCACCCAGTGCCTGGGCTCCTTCTACCTATTCCTACTAGGTGGAAGTTCAGCCTTGGCTTGAGCTCTTCCAGTGATGGGAAACTCACTACCGCAATCCCACCTTTGTGGAGTTTGTAAGGACTTTCATCTCATATTGGGCTGAAATCTCTCTCCTTGTGGCCTTTACCCACTGGACTTAGTTTCCACATGGAACGATTCTGGTGTCTTCTCTCCATGACAGCCATTTAGTTATGCGAAGGGGGTGATTGTCATAACCCACTCAAGTCAATTCTTTGAAAGACTAAATATCCCCTAATTCTTCAGCCAGTTGCCCACATAGCAGAAGATGAGAGTCAAATGGATTTAACAAGCATTTATCAAAGAGCCTCCTCTTTCCATCCCATTTCCTCATCTTTCCATCACACTTTGTGATTCAGCAGAGAATTTGCAGAGTATTCAACTAGCAGGGTTCAAAATTCATGTCTACACCACACCTTTACAGCCCTGTCTCCCACCCTTTTCTCCCTCTGCTGCCTCCAACTCCCTGGCTTTCTAGCCTCCAGCATGCCAAGCCCCTCGCTGCCTCAGGGCCTTTGCACATGCCATCCACACCACTTGAGATGCCTTCCCGAGATCTTCTATCTGCTGTCTGCTTTCCACCATACAGCTCTCAACTGAAAGGACACCTAAACCAGAATTTCCATCCCATTTCTACACAATCACTCTCCATCTCACCACCTGCTTTATTTTTCTGTAACACTTTGCATGAAATCAGTCAATTCAACAGATCTTTCCTGAGCATCTATCACATGACAGCAATTGTTCTAGGAATCTGGACTACCTTGGTGGACAAAACAATGGCTCTTGCCTTCATGGTGTTTACAATCACAGGAGAGACAGGAAATACCCAGTGCATATGTGGATAAATTATCTGGTATGTTAGAAGGAGGAGCTATGGAAAATAAAGTATGGGATTGAACATATCAGTGGGACGGGGCAGGGTTAGGTATTAAAGAGCACAGCTAGGTGGGCCTCTTTTAGAGATGAGGACTGAACAAGGACAATTTCAGTATATGAAACGATCTTTTTTATTTGTTTATTTATTTGTTGTTTGTCTCTCCCACTAGAAGGTCAGATCTGTGAGGGCAGGGCCCTTGGCTGTCTTGTTTCTATCTGCCTGGTGCCTGGCGTGTTGTGGGCACTCAGTGGATTCTGCTACGTGACTGCCAGATGCCGGTATGACAAGATAAGAGGCCGTGGCAGAAGGTTAGGTTCAAGGTAGAATATAAAATCCACACAGTTGTCACCTGTATCCTCCACCTCCCACTGTGAAAAAACTTTTTTTCTGGTTTTCCCTCCCTCTTGCCCCTTCCCTAGAATGGCAACAAGAATAGAATTACACCCGCTTCCAGCCAGCAAGTCCCACCATGCAGGTAGGCAGAGCAAGTGCTAGTATTCCGGATCTGCAGATGAAGAAACAGGTTTGGCAAGGTCGAAGGTCATGCGGGCTTAGCGACGAGAGTGTGGACTTCAACCAGAGTCCCTTCCACCAACAGGAAGGCGCATATAAGCACAGTCCCACCGGCTACACCATCCTCACACCAGAGCCTCCCTGAGCAACACAGCCGGGGCCCTTCCCAGGGGAGTCTCGGGAGAGTGGACCCAACATCACCTCCTCCAGCTGGGGCGCGCAGATGGAGTGCTCCCGAGCATGAAAATGCTGCTTCGTGGCTTTCTCTGAGCCCATCAATCCGGTTAGGGCAAATCCTGCTCAGCCCGATGGAGCCTCTTAAACAGAACTAAATAAACAAACAGGAAGCTTTGAATAATTGGCTTTTGCTTCTCAGAGCCAAATGTTATAAAAAATGAATTCTTCACTCTTCCTCTTTTATTCCATTTAATTAAATTGTCTTCTGGGTCTCAGGAGAAAGAGTAATTCTTTAATTTCCAGATGTTTTCAGGACAATAACATTACTCCTTGACCTTTCTACAGAATTTTAGGGTTTATGAAATACGTCCGTACAAACCCTATGATTTCAGTCCAGACACTACAAACCATCCTGAGATGTACGAGGGCATTTTTAAAAACTGGAAACCCAGATTTGGATGCATAACACAACTCAACTCCAATGGACATAAAAAAGAAGGAAACCCACCGACTCAGAACTGAAATATCCAGAGGAAGCCCTGGTTTAGGGTGCAGTGCGATTAGTACTGTGGCTTAATTTCTGTAATGGCTTTTTTTCTAGTTATTTGGCAAGTCAGACTTATTCTCCAGCTGGTTTCCTTCATGACTGCAGTGTGGTTATGACAGGCATGGCTTTGCGCTTTCTCATTCATATCCGCGGGGCAGAAAGGGCACTTGAGTTTCCACCTTTTCCCGAGGGAGTCTGGACACTTAACCACAGCCGTACCTGCACGGGTCACTTGCCCATTCATGAACTGGGGGTCCCGGCTGGGAACTAAAGGCTGCTGGTGGGCTTCAGCCCCTCAGAGCTTCCTGTTGGCTCAGGGCTTGGAGTCCCTCTCCCCTAAAGCACATTGATGCTAGTAGGGAGAAAGAGGAGGGTACAGAGGCTGAATAGGCAGCTGGCACATTTTTACTACAGATCCACATTAGCATAGGAAAAACAGGGTTGAGTGATTTACTAAAGGGCATTTGGTTACTCGGTGGTGGAGCAAAGACTAGAACCCAGACTCAATCCTTGTATTCAGAGACCTTTCCCGACATCAAATCTTCCTAACCCTTTGCCAAGGCTGAACTTAAAATCTTCCTTTCGTCTGAGGCTGGATGGCCTCAAAGTTAAGATCTTACAGGTGAGGGATGGTCTTTTTCCTCTCATGCTGATACTAGAAATTCCACATAATTACTTTCCTTTGGATGACAGCATTACTCATTCACTCATCAACAAATACTCAATGAGCTGGGAACATTGGCTGTCCTGGGCCATCTGGAAACCTGTCTTTTAATCAAGAGTCTTTTAGTTGCCAGTAATAGAAACCTATTCAAGCTAGTTTTAGCAAAAAAAAAAAAAAGGGTGAGGGGAGGATTTTTTCTAAGGGTGCAGGATTCTTGATCTCATCTCCTATACTCCCACAAATTACAACGTAATCTTATATGATGAAATGTTTAATACCAATACATCCATTGCTCATGGAGAATATCGATTAATCCTCAGGGCCCCTGCAGCCTGTTAAGTAGCTCACATTTGTCTCTCAGGATGAATACTCTGTTCCTGTCATTATATCTGGGTTTAGGGAACTTCAAATAAAATCTAACTCCATTTGCATGCACTTCCAGCTAGCTCGTTTAAGCTTAATTAGGTGGATGTGTTCAAGGAAAGAGAAGGGACTGAAAAGTTTCTCAGGAAGAGACGATAGGGCCTGAATGAGAAATCTGGATGGCGAAGTCCGCTTGCCTTATTATCTGGCTTAGCTGTTCGACAGCTGAAATCTCAACCATGTGCCCATTTCTGTATGGAGCTCAGATTCTGCTTCTAGCCCTGCAGGTGCAAGCAAGGGTCCACCCCAGGCTTAGAGGAAGCTTGTTGGCTTCAGACAGTTCCCTCCACTCACTCCCATGCAAGAGCTGGGGCCATGCAAACATTTCGTGGTCATTCAAGTATTCCTATGTTATCAAGAGAGGGTGAGGTGTCTCCTCTCGTTAGGGCTTCATGCAAACACTGGACAGCCCTTTTTTGGGGAGGGGAAGAGTTTCCTTTCCATATATCTGGATTAAATCACCTTGACTGATTCTTTCCAAGTCAGGGACTCCATATTTTCTCCTCTTTCTAAAAGGAAAGGCGACGAACATCAAGACAGCCTGATGAGTAGGCAGGTACCTTTCCCCAAGAATGAATTCACTCTCTCCTCTTTGGCTTCCGCAATGAATTCTGGGGTTTCTCGGCTCAAATTGTGCAACATCAGAATCAGCTTGTTGGAAATGAAGAGTCTTAAGCCCCATCCAAGACCCTGAATCAGAATGTGTTTCAGTTACATTCTCTGAGTCGTTCACAGGCACACGGAAGGTCGGGAAGCACTGCTGTAGGAACTGCTTCTCTGTCATCGGCAGCCCTTCAATGCTCTCATCTGATTGCTTATGAATCAAATCAGAGTTTGATTTCTAGGACAGCAGCCAAGGTTGTGTCTATGTACCAGTGTCTCTCCGTCCCCTGTGGGGGCTGGTACCTATGGGGTATTCAATAGCTATGAGATGGGGGGCTGACTGGCTGGAGAGAAAGCAAGTGTCACTGCCTGTGGAGACGGCTCCCTGTCCTGGTGGGAGAACGCCAGGGCCATCAACATTCCTTGAGCAGCCCGTGTCTGTGCGGGGGACCACCTACATTATACCACCGACTCCTCACGGAACACTAGCAGGCAGGTAGAGATACCACTTGACACCTGAGAAGTGGGGAAGCTGTAAGTTGAACCTGGAACAACCCTTTTCCTTTCCTGTTGCACCGCCACTCAGTCTTTGTGTGAGCATGGGTTTGCCGTCTGAGCCCGGTCTCTCTTTTCTGCATCAGTAGCAGAACCTTTGGTGCTCTGCTCACCTCTTTCCTAGGCCAGCCCTTCCCCCATGTCTCACCCTGCTCAGCACTTAGTGTTTCTAACAACAGCTTCTGCCTGCAAGGATCCTGCAGTTCTGCCTGAGGGCTTCCTCCTGCTTTTAGGAGCGTGCTTGTCCTGCGTGCAAGGTAAGCCAGGAGTGCTGGGGAGATGACATCTCCAGGAGCAACCCTCAGTCAACATGAGCGGGAGTTGGTGTGTAAGTGCCCCTTGCAGGGGGAAAACTCTGGGGCATGTTCTATCCCATCTCTCTTGGGGTGGAGCCCCAGTTGCCCTCAGTGGTGACCAACTCAAGATACACTCTGTGTCCTCCCCTTCCCTGTCTCACTTCTTTCTGGTGCGTCCTGGGACCTCCTCACAAATATATTGTTTGCATTCAAATCCTTACCCTGGGGTTGTCTTCTGAGAGACCAAATCTAAGCACCTGTGAAATGAAAACCACTGCAGCCAACGTGTTTGGATTGTCTGACGTTGTGATAAGCACCTGTGTGCATGGTCTCCTTGAATCTTCAAAACGGTCCTGGGAGTCAGTACTGCTCTTCAGGCCTAAGCGGGAAAACTGATGTGCTAAAGGTCCGCCCAATGGTTAGAACCAGTTGGGACCTTTTATGTTTGATGTCATACCTCATGGTCTTTAAATACTTGCCTCCCAAGGTGATTTGAATTATCATTTGAGATCATGGATATGAGGGTGATTTGCAAGATTCAACTGTCATTACTAGGTTTCTAGAGTAGGCTGACTTCATTGAAATGTTCATTTCCCAGGGTCTTAAGACAAGTCAGCCAGGGCTTCCATTGCAAGGGGCGTGACAGGGTACTTGGGGAGACCTAATGTTAGGTTCAAAGAGACCGGAGGAAAATGGGAATGTGCCAAGTCTAGGGACAGGGGAGATCTTGTCAGTAGGACACATGAGGCTGGGAAGATTCAAGGATAAGCTGGGAAAAAGCAGGACTGATGTGGGCCCTTCCATCGACAGTCCCAGCATGGTGCTTGGGTGTTGGGGCATAGCTAAGGGCTGTGACGGAAAAGCGTGGAGGGAGGAAGAGGGATTATACATCGTCCATAGCAGTCCAAGTGGAGCGCTGGGCGTAAGTAGATTCTAGATGGCAGATAGTAAAGAGCTTTTATCTCACACGTCCACTCTCACTGACAGCGGCTTCCTGGAACGCCGCACAGAGGGCAGTTCTGATGCTGCTTCCTGCGTCAGAGTGAAGGAGAGCCACGGTTGATGTCTGCCTGGGGCAGGAGTGGAGAGTGTCGGTACACATGCCGCAGGGAGGAACGGACTGAATTCTGATGTAAGTCAGAATTCCTTCAGTTAGGACAGAAGTGACATTTACAGTCCAAGCAGGCTTTCACCTTTGAAAAGGATAGTTTCCCCTTGAAGAGAGTTTATCTTTAATTTGAACATATGTGGCTGAACCTAGGCAATATGCAGAATTACAGTTGATCATAACTCTTGAAGGGCAAAGAAGAGAAAAGTCAGCACACAAGTTACTGAGCAGAACACACATAGAAGATGAACCCAGGGTATGTGTTGAGTGGCTGTCTTCCCTTCCCTTCCCATGATGCCCGCTGTGTCTGTTGAGTTTGGATGATACTGGATTTTATCACAACTGTTTCTGAGTCTGTGATCTCCACCTCCAGGAAGTCTGGATTCTTGGTCTCATCTAAGCAGCAGTGAGATGTCCTGTCTGTTGGCATTTAGTTTTCTTAACTTACTGCACTTGGGAGAGGGAGACAGGGCGCCCCCACACAGGTCACAGCGAACAGGTGCATCTGCCTGTGAGCAATGCTGAACACAAACTATAAATAATGCAGCCATTTCCGCCCTTGAGTTTGGAGTTTGTGCAGAATTTGCTGCAGCATGTAACTGACTGATGCCTGGGGCAGACCTGTGTGTTAGCGGGATTCAGACTCACCCTTTTAGTTTAACCCAGAATTGGTACCCCTGATTTCAAAATGCCCTTGGGAATCACGTTGTATCTCACAAGATGGTTTTAAATTCTCCTTAAGATTTCAAAGGAAATTCAAACAGGTGGAGTCACACGGAATAGCCTTGTCATGAATTCACACTGGGACATATTCTGTTCACATTTAATTAATAATTGTCAGGTTAGATGGTTTTACAGCACTCTGCACTGAGATTCTATAATTGGAAGTGGCTTTTCTAAAATGAGCCTTGCATTCAACTGATTAATGGAGGTGGGGAGATATCTTCTTCCAGTACAGAAGGATGACTCGGAAGCTCAGTGAGATGGAGTCTTGCTGTAGAGAAAGGACGGAAAGTAGATTTCCTTGGGTTGGCAGTGGATGCCCAGAACTTAACTACAGGGAGAAAATTGAGGATTAGTGAGATGGAATGCCAAGATTGATTAGAAGTGTCTGCCATGGGCAAAGGAGGGGAAGAAAGTATACACACACACGTGCCATCCCTTCTGCAAGTGGAAGTTGTCTAGAAAAACAAAGCAGGTGGGACAGACCCCAACTGTCCTGAAAGTGAAAAAGAATTGGACAAAGTCCATCCTGACAGTCCACTGCTGGAGGAAAATTCTGGATTTAGACATTGGCAGGCTCCAGAAAAAGCTCGTCTCCCCATTCTGCACCATTTCCTAAGAGGATGAGGCCAAAGCATTGTGTGAGACCAAATGCAAATGAGGATTTCAGGCAGAGGAGAGACGAGAGAGAGAAAAGCCAGTGTCTTCTTTAGGCACCAGGCAATGACTCGCAGAATTATAAAAGAAACCACTTTGTGGAGCTACATCAAGAAGAGTGTTATTATTTCCCTTGGAATTTTCACATCTTCTAAGCAGTATGGTGG